>NC_141136.1:173060010-173720010 GCF_053477565.2 Lygodium microphyllum
AAGGTGCCCGAGCGACACTTGTGGATTTTTGATAAATTTTCAGACTACTGTGCAGGATGTTAGGAGCTGCCAGTCAGTGTGGGATGTCAAGACGGACGCGAAGGATTTTTCAGAGCTCGAAATGGAGCCTGGACGAGAAAGAGGCCACAAAATGGGCAAGATTTGAAGAGGTGGACAACTTTGAGGACCAAAGGGGGGGTGCCCTTTGGGAATTTAAACCCCCCCTAAAATTTTATGCAATGAACATGAAAAAACATGGAGAAGAAGCATGAAGATGGCGTGATCAGGATGCGCCGATTTTTGCGGCATCATCCTCATGGATCAAGCATGGAGGTTGAATGTAACCCATGTAACCGACATTGGGGCTCAACTTCTCCCTCTTGGCTGATGATATCGCCGGTCTTCACACGAGGAATGGCTATCCAGATGAAGAGAACAGATTCTAGTCTTTCTCTCGCCTCCCTCTCTCTCTTCCCTAAGGGCTGTTTATGTGTACCATCTTGATGAAGGAACACAGGAAGGAGAATGAAGGAAATGGTGATGGAGATTGATGGAGATGCTGAAGATTGATGTACAGCATTGGATTGAGAGAAATGGAGGCTCCGTCTGCTAGATGTGCAGCCATTTAAGGCATCCTGGGTTTTGTAAAAACACGGTATAACCATTTTTATGAAGAAAATAAAGAATTTTTGATAGTTTATGATGATAATTATGTTCTTATTGGATGAAAATTTGTTTATGTGCTGGTTGCATTACGAGTAATTGCTGTTTATCAAAAAATTTTGGTTTTGCAATGATTTACATGCTTTATTTAATTCTCGAAAACCCGAAATGCGGTTTTTAAGTGGTAAAATGGTAGCTTTTTCGTTTCGAGTGGGTAAAATCTGTTCCCATGGGGGGAAAATGGAAGATAAATTGAATGTTAGTATGTTGAAGTGGTTGGAATAAGAAAAACCAAAAAATAGTATATTTTATTGCCAAATAAATCAAGAAAATGGAGAAAATAAGGGGAAAAATAGAAATATGTCTTGGAAAAATAAGGAAAAATATAATAATTGTTTGTGGATGTATGGTAGTGGCAAAGCATGAGATTTAGCCTCAGTTTGCCCTATCTCTTTGTCAAAGTTTGTGATTTATCGCTTTTTATACATCAAAATATGACAAAATGAACCTCTACACCTATGCAACGAAAGCAATACCTAAACGTAGGGGGTTGGGATGTTTGAATGGTGTGATTTGCGTGCTAATTGTTGCTGATTTTTTAATGCACATCATGATATAGAGTCCGTGGTATGTTGATTAAGAGGATAGTAGCACGAGTGTTATCTCAATGCTATGCTTGCATTGCTACAAGGCGTTAGTGAATAAGCATTTGAAAGCCTGGTTGTGCACCACATGTTTCTGATTTCAAATTATATTTGAGCACTTTAGAATCATTCACTTTGCATGTGCATGACGATCATGGTATCGGAATAAAATTGACTGGATGCATAGCACCTGTTTTCAATGACGATGACCCACGCTTGAGTATGAAAAGGCATCCTAAGCCGTAGGATAGACGTTCGTTTCTTGTGGGATTATTTGGTAAGGACACATGGTATATCCTGGAAACTTGCAAAATGAAAGAGTGGAGTTTGTTTGTTTGTTTTATATGTTGAGCTAGCCCCTGTGATGTAGGAGAGCTACAGTGGGGCTGTGGTGTTTCTACCGAGAGGTTCCCTCCCATGTATGTGACTATTGTGGTATTTATTGCCAATGTGTATGGGTTCTCCCTCTGTGGAGTTTATAGAAAGGGAAACGTTGGACTACAAAACTATAAAATTATAAATGCATAGATTAGGCTTTAGGACAGCTTGTCCTTTAGCAGAAGATAGACGCTCCTAGCCCGCGAGGCCGTGAGGGTGTGTTTGTCTATTATGAGCATGAGGTCCGACTAGAGCCATAGCCAGTGCTGGCCCATTTTAGGTCCCATCAGTACAGTGTCAAACTCGATATTTATGTCACAACATCATGCTCATGCAAGTCAGCTACTGCTGCTGTTGCCTTCTTTATCGATCCTTCCACCCACTGCCTTAGTTCTTACCATAGTGCTGGATGCTGCTTGAGTAGATTTCGTAACTTGGAGTCACAAGGGTGGTCACTAGCATTGTAAGAAGATTGCTAGCTACTTGATTTTCTCCTAGCCTTGCACTCCTTGGCAAGTGGCCTTGATTGGTTTGTTGGTATGTAGCATTAAGCTCTGTTCAACAAGTGGTATTGCTTGACGTACAGTTGCGTCTCTTGATTTTGGTTGTGGAGGTAAAACTGGTGTACTTACGCTTGAGAGATCATCAATCTCATCCTCCAAGATAGGCTTAGTATCCCTTAAGTGTTCCTAGGCTTCTTTGAGCTACTCCTTTACTTTTTCTATGGCTTCTAGTTGGCACTTCGGGTTGGGGTACTCCTCTACTTAGCACTCCCCTTCTTATTAGTCTTTGGAGCAGATGTCTCTGCCCCCATGTCTGTGACCTTCTTCCCAGCAGGCAGTGTTGTGGCACTCTCAATTTTGAGTGTGACCTTTACGTCGGTTTTATTTTTCCTTCACCGACAGCTTTCTTCCCTGTTGAGGCTCCATCTAAGTTTCTAGGCCTAGGTAGTGATATGCCGACCTACTTTGTCTGCACTTGGGCCATGACATGCAATGGGATGGGCATCTCCTCACTGTTGAGTGTTTTGACACTGAACAATCCAATGGGACCGATGGCATGATTGCCAAACTAGAGGATGGTTTTTGTCCAGGAGGGCACTCGGTAAAGAGATCTGTGATTCCACACTCAATGCATCTAAGATCAGCCTTGTCTCGTTAGCTTGTTCCCTTTCAAGGAAGAGTGAGGAAATGTGTCTTGGGTGATTGCAAGTCTAACTCTTTGGTCTACCCTCCTAAGCCTTTGCCTCTACCTCTACCTAGTGCCATCACCACTGGTACTAGTTGATAATCCATGAGGATTGGATTGCCCTCTTTGTCATACGAGACATAAGGGTTCACATAGGGCTCCTCATCATTTGGCTCCTCCACATAGTGAACCGGAGTGTCACTTGATGGATGGGTTACAAAAGGTCCAAGTGGCCAGGGTATGCCTGTGGGATTTATCTCCATCCTAGAAATGACTGGTTTAGCGTCATTAGGTATTGAGAGAGCCAATGGGGCTCCCCTCCGGAAGAAATTTGGTGGCCTATTCCCTAGGTAAGGCTCGCTGTAAGGTTGCGAGTATGGGAGTCTCCTTTGCATTTTGCAATGCATGGCATCATAGTTGAACCTACCGTAATTGATGCATGGTTAGGGCCTAGGGTCCTAACAATCAACTGTGGTAGTACATGCATTGGACGTGTGGGAGCATAGGTCTCCTCATCATCTCTTGTAGTCTCTCTAGCTCCATCTTTATCTCTGCTAGCTCATGGTTTTGGCTAATACTCTTTCCCTTATCGTGACTACTTGGAACCAACTGTTTGTTGGATGTGGTCATCCTTTTCAAGGTTCTAGAGCTAGTCTCATTGCAGCTTGAGCTCCTAGAGCTCCTCTCCTTAAGCTAGTCATCCACTCTTATGGCCTCTTCAAAGATCCTAGTTAGCACGTCTTGTTGCAAACTTGAGTTGCTTGCCAAGGCCTTGTAGAGTTCTTCATTGCATATTTCATTGATAAAGACCGTGGACACCGCTCTTTTTGTGGGTCATTTGTTTTTCAAGATTCTCTTAAAGAGACTCCTCATATGGGTCACATAATCACTAAGATATTCCTTATCTCTTTGCTTCACATTTATGAGCCATACGATCAGATTGTTTGAGTACCTAGCCTTCGAGAATCTCTTAATAAAGAGATTCTTGACGTTGTTAAAAAATTTTCACTCTGTGGTATCTAAGCTTGTGTACCATGTCCTGCCCTTATCACCTAGACACAGATCAAAAGATTATGAGCACTGAGTGAGATCAGTGAGGCCGTTGGCCTCACAAACCTACTCGAATTGCTCTATGAAACTGTATGGATTGTTGTTCTAGTCAGGTGGTACTTGTCTAGCTACTTTGCAATTGTTGGGATTTTTTATTGGCTCTTGGAGCCTTGGTTAACTCCTAGCCCTGCAACAAGCAATGAGGTCACTAGTGTTGTTGTTCTTTGCTCACTGGCTGTATTGACTATGAGTCACTTGTTAAAAAGCTCACTCAGTGTTAGGTTAGCTTCTAGTGCTCACTCCCTCTCTGTGTTCGGTCCTGTCATGTTTCTGTTGTGGCTAGAGCGAGGACGCACTGGACTTCTCGCACTTCTATGTCTTGCTATAACTTCCTAGCCCTCTGCTTGTGGTTATAGGTTGTTCTAATCTCTAGCATTTTCCTAACTAATCTTCTCTCCTCCTTGAGGTCGTTGATGATCTCCTTTGCTGGGGCCTACCATGATACAAATTGTTACAGGCTAATGCATTGTATTACCCTTCCATTTATTGTTGGATTTCGACCAGGAATTCTCTCAGGTCCAGTTGGTCGTCTCCTTGATTTGCACTAGCTCCTAACATATTGGCGACTTTAAGCTCCACAAGAATACCAACCAGCTCGATCAAATCCAATAGCTTTGTGTCTTCAATGATGCTGGCCAGTGATTCCTTTTGTTGTCTTCGAAGGTCCTAGAATTGGGGCTCTCGGGCACCTGTCTATGTCTTGGGTCTTCTCCTACTCATGGGTTCCTTTTTAGCTTATTAAGTCTGGGTGTGTTTAGAGGTTTGAGTTCAGTTAGGTATGTCTGATGGGACCAAGGTGGTCCAATTCCTAAGTTTAGTCCAATTGGGGGTTGTCCGATTGGATAGAAAGTCGTCCAAAAGTCATTCGATTGGCACTGATTTGATTGGATAGAAAGTCATCACACAGTCTGATTCTACTAGTTGGTCTATCTGACTAGTCCAAATTTGGGATTCCGACACTGACGCGGTGGTCCGATCGTGGTCGGCACAAATGCAAATGCTAGGACAATCGATGCCAAGGGTCCCTAGGGTTTATGGCATAACCTCTAACCTTCCAAAACAAGCAAATAGATCACAATGAAGGCTTGGAAGTACATGGAATGGATGATGGACTCGAAATCAACATGCTCGATTTTTTCTACTTGCAACTCTCTCTCTCTCTCTCTCTCTGTGTCTCCCAAGCTCTCTCTCTCATGATAAAGTGCATAAATGAGCTCTCCCCTATTGGTTTTGGGCTTTTAGAGTCCTATCCAACCATCGTTAACCTTCCAAATCCACGTCTTGCATGCATTAAACCCCAAAACTCATTTTTTTCCATTTTCTTCTCCATTTTTTGCTTGTTTCACAATAGCAAAACCCTACTGTTTTCTTGCAAGTTCTTGGTCGTCCTAATCTACCTAAATGCAACAAAAAATCACAAAGTAATCCCTAGGTTGAAGTAATCTACTTGTCTACTCATAAAGAAACTCCAAACACTTACTTGTTTGGAATATCAAAGAACCTAGATCTCCTACCTATATCAAGCACCAGTTTAGGGGTGAAACATTACTTCAATGCTCAATTCAAAGCATGCAAGTGCTCAAGGCTTGAAACCATTGGTCTGGACAGCAGAACCAAAATGATGAGTGAGCTCATGTTCAACTTCCAAGACCCACTGACCACTTATTACGTCAAGTGTTTCAAGTGAGCACAAATGGCTATCTCTCACCTAGTTGACATGCCTTCGATCCTACCGGGGTGTAGTGAGCTCACCTTGATGCCCAAATGAGTAGCCTCCTCCTTCAAGCAAGCTGGTAGCTCCATGATTTGTGATGCGAGCTCAAGCATCCTCAAGCCTCCACCTCCAAGCTACATCCTCCATAGCCACACGCAAGACAAGAGAAGAGAAGAGAAGAAGAAGAGAGGAGATGATGGAGAGATTACCAAGAAATAACATACTTCTAGGGCTTAAAAAATCCAGGGATACAAAATATGGAGGACATATCGAGATAAAAACCTAGCCTCTAGAGAGAACTTGAACATAGAAGATTCTAAACTTGTTGATCCTAATGAGAGTAGTTTGTTGATGAAGAATTTCTTTGTTCTTCACACAAACTTCTTTTGCATAGTTGCTGGCTAGAAATAGTTTTTTCATAAGAGACACATGAGGCTCGTTATCAATGTCAAGCACCTTTGTGGATGACCCTCCCTTTCTTATAGCATGTGAATAAAAATATATTCTCATGGAATACACATAAATTATTGGGTCTTTTTCTCCTTGATATACTACTATTCAATAGCACAGTAATAGTGTAGAGCAGTGTGCTCTGACTACATTCCATTATCCATTCTCACACATAACTCAAGTGAATAGTGCAACCTAAGGTCTCAAGGACCATTCACACCAAAGACTGCCAAGTCCTAAAACACCAACTTATTCAATGTCCGCATAGTGTGGTACAGCTGGACATCCTAAGTGTCGGGTATAGTTGAACTGAAGACAGATAGATGAGCTTGAAATCTAAAAAAAAGGATTGTGCATAGTTGAGGGTTTGATAGGAACGCTAGTGCACTAGGTTCAGCACACTATGGTGCACTAGTGCACAAGTGCATACTGCACTAAAGTTGCAATTGTGCACTAAAGTCATTGGTGAGATGCACACAAGTGGGGATGTGAGCTTAGTGCATACATGTACACTATTGTGGTGAATGTGGGGTGTGAATGTAGTGCAATGAGATGTGTACACTAAGAAATTTTAGGGTGGATGCATAAGTGCACTTATGATCACTAAGATATGTGGGCACTGAGTAGAGATAATGCAAGTGTGGAATTCTTAGACATAGGGATTGGCCATAACATTCTTTTCAATTGATTACACTATTACTGGTCTCAATAGTGGAGCAGTCAACTCTTCAATAGGTCTAGGGAAGGATTCAATGCATAGTTGATGATGGAAAACTGATGTGTGATGGGTTATGAGCAAAGATTCAATCCAAACTATGGTCACTAATTTGAGCGAGTATCTTAAGGGACAACATGATGAGACCTGTGCAACACTGTAGGTGCCATGTATAGCGTAGATAAGCTATAATTTAGTATTGTTCCTTTCTTTCTTTTTTCAAAAAATTCAAGATACATGCCATCTATTATTTTAAGATCTCCCCAAGATGCCACCCAACCTAACTTTGCTAATATGGCAAACACAAGGTTTTCTTGGGAGCTTAAAATCTCTAAAAAAGAATACGTTATCCTTGAAATGTGTTTTCTCATGCAACTTATTTAATGCACTTTTTACTCACTCACTCACTCACTCACTCACTCACACACACACACACACACACACACACACACACACACACACACACACACACACACACACACACACACACACACACACACACACACACACACACACACACTCTCTCTCTCTCTCTCTCTCTCTCTCTCTCTCTCTCTCTCTCTCTCTCTCTCTCTCTCTCTCTCTCTCTCTTTCTGTGTGTGTGTGTGTGTGTCTACACACACACACACACACATGCGTATATACAAAGTAGCATAGTAGCGCCATCAAGGGGGCGAGATAATGTAGGGAAGGTAGTGTCTAGAGAGGGGGGATAAAGTGTTGGGTCTAGAACCACTAGGATATTGAGAACATGATTTTGCATATGAGAGACAAAAGAAACTATAGGCAATAGAAGTATGCAAGAGAGAAATCAAATTGTATCATGTATTACTTGTAAAGAGCCTTTACTTTGATATAGATACAACTTCACGATCACTTTTAGACTTACAACCCTATGATCAAGTTGGTAACTCAGCCAAATAGCACTTCTAAGCTGATAGCTTAGACCCAAACACTTTAGTCCAAAAGCTTTAATGATTGTAACACATCAATATCTACACAAAAAATGCACGTAGGACCTTAACAAAGACTTGATATAACCCTACGACAACTTAAATCAAACGAGCCCAAAGAACTGTGAATTTCCTCAATCAAAGATTCAAAACCCTTATATTTTCAACATAAAATTCATGCACTCCTTCACCTACAGTAGTAGAAAAGAGAGACCCAAATCTGTCCATAAAATCCCTCTTTTCAAGCACTCAAACATGCAAAAGATAGCACCCAAATCATGACAAAATCCTATACAAATTGTAATTGCAACACTTTAGCCCAACAAATCCCTTTGTAACAACAGTATAATAGCCAAATCAAATAGCATTGGTGAGGTAGATGAAACGTGGAGTTTGAGATCACTCATACCTGTGGGAAGGACAATGTGGTGGCTGGTTCACTCTCCTATATGTGGGCATGCAAAGTCTCATCGATCTCATAGAACTTTATAGTGATTGGATAGATGAACTTCAAGAGGCCTACTTACTCGATGTTGAACTTAGCCCTATCTTTTAGAAACTACAGTAAGGCATTATGGAGTAGCACTCCCCATATCAACTGAAAAACGGTATCATTTGGGCACATGGTGAGATTGTAATTCCCCACACCTCCTCTTTCACATACTGGATCCTAGAAGAGATGCATTCTTTGCCAATTGTTGGTCACCAAGGGGTGTTTGAAACATATGATGGCATCTCAAAGAACTTTTATTGGAGAGGCCTATGGAAAAATGCTAAGGACTTTGTGTCTCGATGTGTGCCTTGTCAACAGAATGACATCAACCTTAAGGCAGGTGGATGATTGCAGCCATTGCCTATGCCAGAAGGCAAGTGGATCCACGTTATGATTGATTTTATCATTGGTCTACCCACGACCAAGAAGGGTTGGAACAACATTTATGTGGTAGTTGACAGGCTCACTAAAGCAACCCACTTTATCCCCACCAAGTCACAATTTACAACATCTCAAGTGGTTGGTCAGTTTCTGGAGCATATATTCAAGTTGCATGGGTTACCACATGTCATAGTGCATGATCGGGACACCAAATTCATGAGCCATTTTTGGCAGACAATTTTTAGCTCCATGGGGATGAAATTGACTCCTTCTACTTCCTATCACCCCCAAACTAATAGTCAAACAAAGCGGGTCAACAAGTGGCTTGAAACATACTTGACACATTTTTGTCATGATGTCCAGCATGTATGGGATTCATGGTTGTACTTGGCCGAGTTTATTTACAACAATTCCACTCATCCTAGCATTGGAGTGTCCCCCTTTGAGGCCTTATATGGCTATTGGTTTCCCTCCCTATAGTCATCTTTAGTGAAAAGCTCAACCCACACGGGAAAGAGGAATTAAACTACATGTAGGCCTTGCTTTAATAGTGCAAAGTGAACTTTAAGAAGGCCCAAGACCACATGAAGCACTATGTTGATGAAATGAGGTGCTCTCTTGAGTTCCAAGAAGGTGAGTTGGTACTTCTGAAGGTCCCCAAGTCCCAATATGCCACATTCGAGGATGGCTCATGTAATAAGTTGACACACTACTATTATGGGCCATATAAGATAGTCAAGAAAGTGGGTGAATTGTCCTATCACCTCCAACTCCCTCCCTCCACTAAGATCCATGATGTCTTTCACGTGAGCCAGCTTAAACCATTTATTGGGACCCCAAAAGACTATGTGGATAAGTCTTAAACTTATTTTCATGTGACCCATGAATGAAGAGAGTCTTAAGTAGTTGTTGAGTAGAGAGAAAATAAACTTCACACCCAATTAATCAAAGAATACTTAATCAAATGGAAAGGCCTACCTATAGAGGAAACCTCTTAGATTCTCACATCCATTTTGGAGGAATTTTCCCACCTTAGGGATGTTATTTTGGCTGAAAATGAACCATAGTTGGCCCCGTTGGACTGCATAGATTGCTTTTGAACAACAAAGTGTTTTGCACCAATTTTGATCTTGAAAAATTTTTAGCCCAACCCCACCTACATGGACTGAAAATACGTTTCATGAGCCCCGCATTGACACCTCAACCATCCTATTCGGAACTCCCCACCCAAAGTTATGATCGTTTTTCTACAATAGTCCTATTCTAGACAGCATGTTGTCCACTTCATCTAGGATCTTGATTTTCATGAAATATTGGATCGTCTTGTGCACTATGGGCCCACTTGTAGGATGCCCTATACTCCCTATGTCTCTGTAGGCCCCATTCCACATGGCACTCAGTCTCCCTCCTTTGCTCATTTCCCTTGTATTCTTACATATAGTAGTACTCTACTACCTCTTCCCCCCATTCTCTTTTTTTTTTTTGGGACAAAAAAATTCTAAGTAAGGATGGCTTGTAATGAGCGGGATATATAGAAATTATGGGAAAAATACAAGTCACATCGATGGTATTTATGGTGTAAGAGGGTTATGTCAATCATCATGCATTAATCAAGAAACTCTCTCTTCACCTTCACAATTTCCATGGCTTCCTTCCTCTTCTTTCTCTTTTTTTCTCTCTTTTTGTCTTTCTCTCTCTTTTTCTAGTCTTTCTCTCTCCTCACAACTCTCTTTCTCTCTCTTATGCACTCTTTCTTCTCTCTATTAGGTCTTGCTAGGTTCACGTCATTACAAAAGTAGCTTTACAAAGGAACTTTTGGTAGTTCCCTATCAATTCCCTAGTTAAAAATGCACTTAGTTAGGGAAAGTAAATTATAGGGAAAATGGAACATTTCCTAGTTAGGGAAACTAGGGTAACCATTTTGTTTTCCTTCCTATGTAGGAAAAATTTTCTATATAGGGAATTTTTCTTATATAGGGAAATTTTCCTACGATTCCCTACATATGGAAATTTCCCTATATATGATAGTTTCTCTATATAGAAAATTTCTTATGTGATTCTAGTTTTTCTCTAACTTGGAAAGACTACATTTTTTCTCATTTGCATATTCCTATTTATGTTATTTTCTAAGTTAAAAATTATATAGAAAATTTTCAATTAGAAAATTATATAGAGAATTTTTAGTTAATTTCAAATAGGGCATAATACATATCTAATAGATTAGGTAGGAAAAATTTCACTATATACACTTTTTTCTTATATGAAGAAAAAGTTCATAAATACCTAATATTTTTCTATATAGGATTTTTTAATTGTCTCGAGTGAAAGTTTGTATATAAGTAATTTTATTCAAAAAATTTATCCAAATAATTTATATGATGCCATAATATGGTAGTATTATATTCTTACTCAAGTTGATCCCTAATGGCTAATGAAATGGTAAATAGATATATCGGATTATAGATTAAGCAAGCACAAATACGTCGCATTATACATTACCCAAAGATATATTGGTACCAATAATATAGTAAGGATACTATAAAACCATGATTAAGATTGATTACCAAGCCTAGCCTAGCCTAGCTCAATTACTGCATATTGGCATGCATAAGCACGCTAAACATCTACATGTATAACACTCTAGCCCATGTCCCCCACAATTGCAATAGGTGGAGAAGCTCATGATTATGATGATATCGTGGTAGAAGTTTTCCTCTTGTATTTGAGTAGGCAATCAAAACTAGCCCTTGTAATGGTTTCCTACTAAGTATAATAGTTATTTAGAGCTGCCAAAATATGTGGAGGCTTCTGAAGTCCTGTAACACTCTCCTTCCTTGCAAAAGAATATGCATCGTAATGTATACATGAAATGGACATGACTTACTCAAAATTCCTAAATGATTTTAGTTTCCCTTGTCAAAAGTAATGGTGCTTCCTTCTATTTTACACAATTAAGATGCATAAATTTGAAAAAAAAAAAGGATTCACTTAGAAGCACGATCAAATGGCCTTCTTAGAGACAAGGGATGCATATCTTTATTCCATGAAACACAAGAAAGGTTCTTGCAAAGTCACAAAGCAATCCCCTAAGATTTGTTTCACTTTTGCTAATCCTATGTGGAAAAATATATTTGCAATGACAAAAGATCATATCTTGAAGGGAAAGAGGATGCCTGATGAAGTAAGATCACATGGTTGAGAAACAAGACTCCAATGAGTAATGATATAGCACAAGAGCTAAGAAGATCCATTACTTGTCAAATGGATTTTAATTTAATGCTCCAACTCACAAAACACTCAACATCAAATACTGAGAACAATCAAGAGAATAGAAAAGAAAATAGAGTGTACATGGCAATGTGCCAAGCATTTGCATTGAGCCCTGGGGAGTCCACCTATAAGAAATCATCTATATAACATACGTATAAACGATATTAAGAAACAACCTTTCTTTACATGATATAAGGCCTTAAAATGATCCCTTTTACTTTACTAAAATTACATATTTTTTTCAAATTATAATTTAAAAACTCCTTTTGTAGATATAATTGTGTAAATTTTGTTAAATATAATATCCTTTCTTTTGAACTCATGTAGTATCTTACATGTTGTATAAGGTGAGCCCCCCAGGCATTGACCCCAACTTGCACCAACTTAGCAAGTTCCTGGAAAATGGCTTCTAGTTCCTACAATTAAAGAATTCCAAGGGACAAACCCAAAAATTGCATGCTCAACTTATCTAACAATTCTATGTTCAGCATATCCAGCGATTGGAGACTAAATCCCATGTTGTAGTCTTGATCTTCCTTTACTGATTTGGAATCCCTACAACATCTAATCTGCTCCTATAATATTGTAGCATGAATCCATTTTACTCCTTTCAACACAAGCTACCTATGAATACAATCAATTATCAATAGCTAGAAGAATCAAAATTTTAAGCAACAGGAGGATCTTTTCTAAATGAGACGTTAGAATCTGCTTAGATAGATAGATAGATAGATAGATAGATAGACAGACAGACAGACAGACAGACAGACAGAAAGAAAGATAGATAGATAGATAGATAGACAGACAAACATAACAGATGGACAAACTGAGACACAAAGAGAGAAAGAGAGAGAGAGAGAGAGAGAAAGAGAGAATAGAAGGACAAACAGAGACATATATATATATATATATATATATATATATATATATATATATATATATATATATATATATATAGAGAGAGAGAGAGAGAGAGAGAGAGAGAGAGACAAACAGACAGGCAGACAGGTAGACAGACACACCGACAGATAGATAGACAGACACACAGACAGATAGACAGACACACAGACAGACAGATAGAAAGACAGATACAACAGATAGACAAACATAGACACACACACACACACACACAGAGAGAGAGAGAGAGAGAGAGAGAGAGAGAGAGAGAGAGAGAGAGAGAGAGAGAGAGAGAGAGAGAGAGAGAGAGAGAGAGAGAGAGAGAGAGAGAGAGAGAGAGAGAGAGAGAGAGAGAGAGAGATAGACAGACAGACATGTAGACAGACAGACATGCAGTTAGATAGAACAGACGGACAAGCAGAGACACAGAGAGAGAGAGAGAGAGAGAGAGAGAGAGAGAGAGAGAGAGAGAGAGAGAGAGTGAGAGGATAGCTATGGAAACAACCTCACACTGTGCAAGTGCATGTGGCATGTGGCATGTTGAAATTGATGTTGGTATTGTATAGGAGTATCCATCAAGCTCGAACCTCAACTAAATTGGCTCCAAGGTCTTGAATCTGTTGGTGAAGTATTTGGGACAACCAGTCTTGCAAAGTTGAAATCTAAAAAAAAATCCATATGCATGTTGATTCATCACTTGGTTGACTAAAAATATAATTGTTTCAACTCTTCCTAGTTATGGGGATCAATGTAATAGTCACTATACTCTCGTATGTGGCAATAGCAATCATCCAATCAAGTGTCTACTATGTAGGGGATCTCTTCCTCCAAAGCTAATATCTAATCAACTACCTATTGTGTAGAGAATCATGTTATTGGAGGCATATTTATACATGGAGCTCTTTCCACAAGAACCATGCCATTTCATCTATTTCTATACTTACTAGTCCATAGGGATATGCTCCTTTTGATTATTAGTGGAGAGTATTTGATGTGTGCATAGCAATCAATAAGGCACAAAGAATAATATAAAAACCTCTCAACTGCCTAATTTGAAGCACTCCTAAAAGGTGCCAACATGCTTTGACTAGACAATCTAGATGTGGCTTCATAGCCTTGCAAAATATCTCCTAATAAGTGAAATAAGAAAAATGTCATGAAGAGGACAGGAGAGAGAGAAGAAGAAGAGAGAGAGAGAGAGTGCAGAAGAGAGAGAAATACTAAAGGAAGAGAGAGAAGAGAGTGACGAGGAGAGAGAAAGACTAGGGTAGGAGAGAGAAAGATAGAAAGAGAGAGAAAGAAGCCATGAGAGCTTGGAGAAGGAGATGAAGATGAAAGGAGACTTGTAAGGTCAAAATAAAATCTAGTGTAAAATAGTGAGTTTTCTACAATCTTCCTTGCACTAAAATATGGCCATAGATAACCGATCTTCAACCAAAAGAGTCTACAAAAAAAAAGATGGAGTTAGTCTAAATGAGATCCCAAGCAATCCATTAACCTCCTGGATCAAAAGGTATTCCGTCATAATGATTGTCCAAGAGAAGAGAATGCCCATCACCCACATACTCCAATCCACCCGAATCAAATGGATACAATGAAGTATCCCCAAAATCAAGTCCTTGATCACATCCATAATCTCCCGAATCATAGGGAAGCACAATGCCATCTTCATATTCATGTATGCCCAAATCATGTATTATATCATCATCAGACATGTGCGAGTCATCATAACCATGTTCAAGGTACTCATTATCAAATGCGTTCAATGGCTGTTGTAAACCTTGATTAAGTGTAAACTGATGCTCAAGAATATCATCATGAGGTTTCAAGGGGCATTTCATAGGCATACAAGGCTCTGAAGGGAGAAACTCCAATTGGGTAGAATTATTGTAGGCAAACTCAACCAAGTGTAGCAAAGAATCCCACCTATAATGCACATGATGAAAAAAGTGTCTAAGATAGGTCTCCAACCACTTATTGACTATTTTTGTTTAGAGATCAGTCTATAGATGATAGGCTATATTATATTTTTAAAGAATTATTCAATATAAATAAAATTTAGGTGAATTTATATAATAAAATAATTTATAATAATAGATATTTTCATGATATTATTATTAATATATTGATAAATTATAATGTAATATTATTAATATATTTAATTTAATCTCTTTAGTATAAATTATTCTAAAATATTAGATTTAAGATATGCTTTTATTAAAATAAGCTTTCTTCATGGAATGCTTTACTATTTTCCTAATATGGTTCAAGCCTTCCCAGTTTTCTTAGCAAAAGCAATAGGATCATGGGAAAAATAAGAGAATAGGATAAAAACTTAGTTTTGTCCTTTCTCTCTCATCTTAGCTTGAATTTAGAGCTTTTAGAGTCGTTTAGGAGTTTTTGGCACGCTCTGGGGATGTGATGGTGATGTCAAAACATCATGATTTGATACACAAAATTTTCTATATCAATTAAGTAACCAATAGGAAACCTCTTAATTCATAACACTATGTAGTTTTATAGATGTGTATTTTCTCTGAAGTTAGAAGTTAGACATATTATATGAATATAAATAGATATGTAACCAACACTTTATAATATAGGATGGTAAAGCATGGCTTTTTTCATGGGGGAGGTTGGGATCTATCCTGTGTTTTTTTCTTCTTTTTTTAAATTGTAAAGTTATTCAATTCTTTTATGTTTCATTATGTTGTTTGTATTTAATATTTAGGATGCTAGAGCCACCACATTCTCCACTTTGCAATAAGTCCGTAATTGAGTATTTGGTTAAATGGAAGGGTTTGCTACTTGAGGAGGCTTTGCGGAGACCCATATATATATTGGAAGAGTCTCTATGCATTTAGGATGCATTCTTGGCTTAGACTATGCTTATTTTTCTATAGACAACAATATGTTTGATTGAGAATATATTTTATTTTGTCCTACTCTCGACAAAGTGCCACCTATATAAGTTGAAATTAATCTTCAAGAGCTTTGTTTTGATATGTTCCATACCCCATTTGGACTAGCCCTTGGATAGTTATCTCAGATTTTGTCTAGTAGGGTCTATTTATATAGCAAGTTGTGAATTGGATGCAAGTACTCTTTCATGAAAATTTTATGGCTCAACGTTCTTTTTGAAGACAGCCATATGTTGTACACTAAAGAGGCTTCTATTTTAGTCTTTATTTTAACCAAAGTTTTGTTTTTTCTTAGACATTTTTGTATCATTTGAAAGGTTGAAAAACAAAGTAGTACTTTATCCTCTCTATTATTCTAGCCATTATAATAACTTTTCCTTTTATTTTTAAGGGAAAAATATGATAAATATAGACTAAATATGAACAATAAACAAGTTGTAGCTCCAAAATCGTGGCTAGAATGAAGTAATGATGTACTGTGATGATATCCCAGGCAGTGCAAATCTCCTAAAGCTACAAATTCATGAAGTGGCACATGCCAAAGGATGTGGAGGTTAGGAGGGGGTGAATGTCATGGGGTTCTCTATCCATGGTCTCAAAAAAAACTTTTATTTTCTACATATAGCTCATGGTAGCTTCTAGCTTAGACATGATACAAGATGATTTGCTTACTTTAATACCCTAAGTCACATAAGTCCACTAGCTTGTGACATGATGTAACAATGGTGGGGTTCCTTGCCTTGATAATAACAATACCAACTTGGAAAATTCACAAGAAGAAGTTGGGTCTTTATCCAAACTCTACTCTTGTCTTGTATCTTTTGCTTAGAGCTCCAACAAGTTCTTTAATTCATAAGGCATAAAACATGGTATGTATGGATCTAAGCACTTAGATGACTTGAAGGAGAACTCTTGAAGTCCTAGCACCATGATGATAAAGTGTACTTTCAATTCATTTAGCTCATCAAGGTCTCTCATGATGTCTATCTTTTCAATAACCCCTCAAGTCCACAAAGTCACCTAGGTTTGCTTCATATGACATAGTATATGAGTTGTGTGTGACTTATAGGGTCTAGGTATTGCTCATGAGTAAAAGAGGAGAAGAAACATAGTTCACGCTAAGATTTTTGGGCTATTCTTAGGCTAAAACAGGGTGCATCATGGATGGGGAGGAGGAAAGCTTATAAACCACCACACAAGGGTGAAGAAGGCATGCAAACCACAAAGGAAGATGAAGACAATGGTCACTCTCCACCACTTGACAAGTAAGTGCTTCTTTTTCCCATGCATTGGCCGTGAACAAAGCTTCATGTGGCTATCCAAATAGGGGTAGATTTGTATATTTAAGGGCAACAACCCATTCTTGAAGGCTCTATGCGTGGCCCATGAGAAAAAGAGTCCATTTTGGCTCGTATTTTCATCTCGATGCTATGATTGATCTCATCTATTAAGAGAAACATTAAAAAGTAACTTCCTTGTTGCATTTTGAGTTATATGCGGGCTGCTATTGGCTGTCCAAACCTATAAATTGGTAGGCTGAAGCTCCTCTTTTGGACTCCCCCTCCATTCTTCTCACTTCAAATACCAATCTTGGCTTGAATCTGGAACTACATGCTAGACTTTATATCCCTTGCCTTAAGAGGCATTCAATGTACTTTCATGGTGGAGTTATGAGATGATTTTGGACTTCTATTGGCTGTCCAAAACTGTCATTTGATGGGCTGACACTCATCCTATTGTATTTCCATCTACTCTTGTCACATCAATGGGGTCTCTTGGCTTGCGAATTTACCTACATGCTAGACACAAGATTCTTGTAAAGAGTTTGATCAAAGATAGTTCTTGCTTTGTTTATGGAATATACGAAGATTGGTTTTGGCTATCCAAAACAAAAGTTTGCTTGCCAATAAAACATACACTCAATTGCTCTATCATTTGTGAGCATTTTATGGTGGGGTTTTGACTTGGTAATGCTTCTACACACTATGATTGTGTCTTCTTGAAGGATAGAGGGCGATTCAAAAATGTGGGGTTCAGTGTATCATGTCCTAATGCCCCATCAAGCATGCCATTTGAAGAGATTTACAAGGCGGATGTAGAAGAAGAACAATTTGTTTCTTCCCAATGGAAAAGTGTGAATCGCAATCAATAATAATTATCTAGATGACAATCTAAATTGTGATGAATAGTAGCTATTCCTAAAGTAGCCCATGCCAATGCAAGCTATTTTATCCCTAAAGAATTATTCTGGTTCCTTCCCCTGAATATTCATTCCAACTCTTGGCCCTAAAGTAATTGAAGAATGATCCTCCATATTTTTGTGTAAATCATGTGTATGCATGGTTGCAAACCATATGAGTTCTTTATACATGATCACTCTACAAATATCCCATCTTAGTAGGTTACTTTAAGAGATGGAAAATGCACCTTTGCCCAAGTAGTAAAAAAGCTTAGGTCATAACTTTGTTATAGAATTTCAAAGCTCTTGCAAAAGAAGGCTAAAAAGAAAGGCATTTTAGCTCAAGCTATGCCAAGACGTAGCTATATAATTACTCTTCCTAGAAGAGGATATATTTCCCACTCATTATGGGCATGATCTGTATGAGTAGAGAGTAGAAAAGGAGCAAAGAAGGGCACACACACCGCTCTTCTTGTAGGATTCTTCCTATGTGACCTTTGGCATGAGTATGGGAGTGGCTCTATCTTCCATTGCACTGCATGTTATTTTGTTTCATTTGACTTATGTCACAATGGGAGAGCATAATTCCCATTCCCCTTGATAATGATTTGGAAATTGTAAAATGGATGATAAGATGAGCTTTCCAAAAATGTTGGTAGTGAACTCTAGTTGAGAGATTAACTATAAGATGGATGCTAAGATGAGCTTTGAAAAAAATGTTGGTAGTGGATTCTAGTTGAGAGATCAACTATAAGATCACATGCTTGTGAGACCTTAACATGGATCAACTTTGATGAATGAGGTTATATAATAGCCTTATATCCTTGTGGCATTTATATTTCATAAACTCCTAAAGACCAAATATTTCATATGCAAAATCCAATGGAGAGGTAGTATTTTCATAAACTCCTAAAGACCAAATATTTCATATGCAAAATCCAATGGAGAGGTAGTGACTTTAAGAAAATCAAATCACAACATTTTCTTCAACTTCAACTTATCCATATGTGCAAAAGCATATATAAAGTCTTGCATGGCCATGGTGTTACACATCGAATGTATGGCCTCTCATATGTACATTGCAAATTTTCATATTAATTTAAAGTGACTATTTTTTTAGTTGTCACTACCCAATAGTAGCACCACTCTACCTACATTTCATTGGGTTACCATCGAAATTATTGTAATCCTCATCACAACATCATTGTCTTCATCAAGGACTACAACATTGTAGTTGTGCCAAGCATGAGATTATGATGCATATCTAAAAGTTTGGTGGAAATGTTTCTATTATTTTTATATATTTCCTTGTGAATGAAGAATGCTAGGAGATATGGGAGGTTTGCATGGCAACCTTGCATTTTTCATGGTGGACAAATGCACTACGTACCGTGAGGTTTATAATTATATAATAAGATTTAAAAATTCATGACCACTACTCTCATAGATTGTGAGCGAAAAATATCTGGCTAACCTAGGCTTTATGTTTCACATTTGCATGTGAAGTAGCCAATCCTTTCTGAATGGAAACTTGAGATGTCCAATTAGATTGAGGGGCCTCCTTTACATTTCCATACTTCTTTAGCACACCTACACTATATTATTGCATCATAGTAGAGGGCTCACCTAAGGGATCCAAATGATTTCTCTTTCATTGTTAGACTTTTGATTTCCATTGTTCTTCTTGGGGCATGCCCTTGAGAAATTGTGAGATTCTCTGTACACATAACAAGCTTCATGAAGAGTGAAATATTTCAATTCACTAACTTTCTTGATGTTATTCACATTTGAGAGCTCCAAAACATCTAGGGGGTTTTTCCTTTCAACAATTTCATAGAATCTAGGCCTACTTGTTTGAATATAGTAGCCTTGAAGATAAAAGGGGATATAGAACAGTTTCTTTAGGATCTTAGGAATCATCACCACCTCTCCATCTAGCCTATTAAGGAGAGTGGTGAATGACATGCAAGCTAGAAATTTGTGTAGTAGGATGTTGTTATGGACAATGTTTGGTAACTAAGAGAGAATACTAGGTCAAATTTATAGCATGCTAAACTACCTACAACCACATCCATATTTGTTTTTGAGTGCTATTATATGTAGGATCTCTCCTCAAAGGTAATATAGAGCATCACCCAAACTAATATTTGAAACTTTGGCATGCATTTAGAAGTGCATATCAATTTGCATGAGAAGGGTTTGAGTGGTTGAAAGGAAATGCAAATACTTAAATGCACCCAACTTTGGGCACCCCTTCACATCTCTCTTTTCATTCTGGTTGTAGTGTACCAATATAAATATGATGGGATCAACTTTTAATGTCTCATAAATAATGTGATGCTTACCTACTTATTTGATTGTGTTATAGCAATCTTTAGCCAAATTATAGAACTAATATGACGCTTATTTGATTCATGCTTTGACTAAGATTTCACACTGTTTTGATACTTCTTTTCTTATTGTGATGTATCAGTCTTCAATGGAAAACTAATGTATTGCTTATTTTTAAATCAAATTGAGCTCTACCAATCTTCTTCATTCAAAATTTGGTAGCAATAGGAGGCTTATTTTCTTGCTTGAGTATGGTGTATCAGTGATAACTTAATGCTTTTGCACTAATTTCTTGTTTTTCTTAATTATGTTAAATTTGTAGCATGTTACAATCTAGGAGATTGGAGGCAAATGGGTTCTTCAAATAAGTGATTTTAATGAGAAAGTCTACACAAAAGAAGGATTAGCATGGGTGAAACAACACAGAGGGCCTAATGGATGTCCTTATCACCACCACCCACAAATGGTCAAGAATTGATTTACTCTTGATACCAATGGATCCTCTCTATGGAAGGAAAAACCAAAGGCTTTAACCCAAATCCCAATCTACTTTAGAATACCTTTAGTATTCAAGACCAACAAAGGTTGTGAACATATTCAAGAATAATTTATGAGCATGTCCGATGTGTGAAAAAAGTTAAATGGAATTACTATGTGTGCAATGATAAGTGTATGAAAAGATTCTTATGTGAGAAAAAGGGTCTTAAAAACAATTTTTACATCTGGAACTTTTGAAGCAAGCATCTACATGTGAATATTTAAGAGTATGTTTTTACCACAAATCCTCAATATAAGAATGTTATACTTTATATTGGAAAATTCATTCTTACATGTGAATAGATACTCATATGTGCAAAATTCTTCAATATAAATTTTGTTTTTTAGATTAGGAAATTTATTCGTACATGTGAAAACATACTCACATGCACAAAAGTCTTCAATATAAACATTTGTTTCTTAGATTGGGAAATTTATTCATACATGTGAATTTATTTTAATATATGCAAAAACAAATATCTGTATGCAATGTTGTTTCTCTTTTCAAAAGTGGGTCATATAAACTTATCCAATTATCATATCATATGGAGAAAAGTATTGTGGTGTACTAGCACTTCCTCACATAATAATGAAATAAAGTTATTGTGATGTCCTAGCATTTGGTGACAACAAATGATCATAAATTGTATGCTTTGGTATTTCCATGCGTTTGTACTTTCCCACCCACCTTATTTAACAATTTAATAAGCATATAATATTTTCACACCATTTAAAGTTTAGCTTCAAATCTATTATTTCCAAGTTCAAAAAAATTAGTTGAAAAAGTTTACAAGCACTTGGAGATCTATCGTGGGTGAAAGATTAATGAAATCTATTTTCATGGTCACCCATCACAAGTAAAGGTCTTGTAGTTATTGTATATCATTTGCCTAGTGTACATTAAGACTTTGTGTGTCAACATTTAAATAGTTCATTTTTAGGATCAATCATTAAATACTTATATACTTATTCATGATGAGCATATTTATCCTCACGTTTATCAGCAAAACAAAAAGAAATATGAAACATGGAAAAGAAAAATGTGAATGAGTTATTTTGAATTTTCTTCTTCTCTTTCTTCTTCTTCTTCTTCTTCTTCCCCTTCTCTTTTTTCTTTTTCTCCTCCTTTGGATCTTCTTCTCCTTCTCTTTTTCTTCTTTTTCTTCTTTTTCTTCTTATTCTTATTCTTATTCTTCTTATTTCTCTTCTTCTTTTTTCATATCCAAAATCATGTACATTACATTTTCCCCCTATCTTCTTTTTCTTAATATACTAAGAAGAACTAAACTTGCTACTAGATATGCCATCAAACATATCTTATTCTTCTTATTTCTCTTAGATACTAAACTTGCTACTAGATATGCCATCAAACATGCTATTAAATGTGCAAGTAATGGCATAATTAAACGTACAATAATGCTTGAATTATAGCATAGATAATAATTAGCATAATAGGGCAGATACTATTTTTAAAAATGCACAAATAATAGTGCAATTAGTTACTAAATAAGGTACTCTTTGTGTATATTACTTTGTTACATGGGATTGGAAATTTTCATTAATATGTGCAAACACAAGAAAAATAGGAGAGGAGGCATTTTCTTCTATCTCAAAGTCTAAACTAGGGTTGCATATATCATAGGAAGGTAGGGAGTTGTTTTTCAATTCCAATATAAGGAATATTTTTTCTTTTTTGTCTTTTTTACTTCTCTATGTCTTGTTTCTTAAGTTCTTTAAGTAATATGGATATTTGCTGGATTTTCTATATGTTCTTTTATAGTTTTGGTAGTTTAATTATGTATTCTATTTTCTTTTCTTCTATAAGTGTGTAGGGTAGACATAAATCTAGCATCTGTAGCAATGTCTATAGTCATGTAGATAGTTGTGCTTAGATCCATTACTTTATATACACAATAAAACATGCAAAAAATGGTTTTAAAAAACCTGTTTAAGTAATATAGATATTTGTTTGTTTTTCTATATGTTCTTTATGGTCCTAGTAGTTTAATTATGTAATCTATTTTCTTTTCTTAGGCCAAACATACATCTAGCATGTATAGCAACGCCTATAGCCATGTATATAGTTGTGCTTATATCCATTACTTTGTACACACAATAAGACATGCAAAAAATGATAAAGAAAAACTAGGGAGTTGTTTGCAGAATTACAATAGTAGCCCCCAAGTTTTTTTTAAATCAATATCTAGCATGTTTATTTATGTATGTATATGCATGTGCATATGTGTGTTTAGCAACCATTGAAATGATTACATTTGAAAGGGTGAAAAATATCATGTTTATACTATGTGAAATAAATGTGACTTAGGTTTGTTGATGGGTTTTTAATCATATTGTAGATGCATTGATAAGGTTTTTTCTGATAGTCCAAAAAATGTGTCGATAGGTGTCACGAAGGGACCTCAAAGGAAAGAGGAGAGAATACTACAAGAAAGAGAGAAGTAGAGTGCAAAGGTGAGAGAAATTCTAGACAAGGAGAGATAAAGATTGGAAATGGAGAGAGAAACATAGGAAAGAAGGAAAGAGATGGCTAATAGCCATGAAAGGACAAGAAGAAGCTTTAGAGGTGAAGGAGAAAGCTATATTATTGTCAAAAAATTTATGATGCTATACATGTTTCCTTTTCCCTTTTTATATGCCCCTACCCACTCTCTTACGTTATGTCCCATCCCAAATGTTTTTTTCCTCAAAAACAAGAATTGGGAATTATTACAATGTATGGTATAGGAATAGAATAGAGTACTACCTTGATATAATGGAAAATCAAGTAGACCAGGCATACATCCAAGTAAGATGATAGAGCTGAGAAGTTGGCTATTATAGCTTCATGAAAGGCACCTATAGATAATGGACAAGATGTTATCTACTACAGGACCTTGGTATTGTAAATCTGATTCAATTTTCTATAGAAAACTCCAATCAAGGCATACTACACATCAAAATGGAGCTCTTGGCAAGTGCTTTCAGGCCATGTAGGTTGGGTTTTTCTATCTAGAGTTCAAAGTAAAATTTGGTGTAAAACAATGAGCTATCTGCAATCTCCCTCCACTAAAAAAAGCCATAATGAACTATTCATGAACCAAAAGAGCTCCTATAGATAAGAAATTTCCCTCAAGATGGATGATGGCCTGAATGAGGTCGCCAAGCATTAACCTCCTAGATCAAAAGGTATTCCAACATAATGATTATCCAAGTGAAGAGAATTTCCATCAATTGCATACTCTTGTCCACCTAGATCAAATGGACACAAAGAAGTATCCCCATAGTGAAGTCCATAATCACATCCATAATCCCCTGGGTCATAGGGAATCATAATGCCATCATCATCTTCATATATACCCACATCATGTATTATATCATCATCATACACATACCAATTATCATAACCATGATCAAGATACTCATTATCATATGCACTCAATGGCTATTGTAAACCTTGATTGAGTGTAAGTTGATGCTTAATAAGTTCATCATGAGGCTTCTCCAAGACTTCAAAACCTTCAGCATAGCCATCTACATTTGTGAATGGCTCATGTGATTCTTCAACTTATATGTCATCAACTTGTAGACCTTGCTCTTCATTGTCTCCTTCTTGTACATCTTCTTGGTCATTGTCTTGCTCAACTCCATCATAACATAGTATTGAGTATTCATGGTGTCCACCCCTTGGGTCAAGTGTTGCTGGCCAAAATCCTTCAGTAGGATCTCATAAAATTTGCAATACCTATGTTATTAGACCCTCAACAAAGGGCTCAAACCTTTGTTTTGTTTGTAGCGATTCCCATAAGTTTATTATAATGCCCTATGTAGAAAAATTCTTACATTCATCATGATTAGTAGTCCTCCTTGAACGACAACAAGGATGGTCCAAGGAGAAATAATCTAAGCATCTTTGGAGTTGGTTTCTAGTAAGGCAAGTAAGGAAGGTATGCATCCCCCAACAACTAGTACCTTCACTCTCCACTCATTTTCTTAGCATAATACCCTAAATATAACTACAACATAAATTTGTGTGGCCACTGTTCCTAACCTAGCTAATGCTACAAGCAAGGGTATAGCTCGAGTGTTAACACCATGCCAATCCTGGCTTCCATTTTGGACCTTGCAAGCTCAAGAATATGCCTAGTAATAGTTTCCTTCTAATTGGGAGTTGACATATTTTCCCTTAATTTCTCAATGCTTTGAAAAAAATTTACAACAAATTTGTTTAGATCATCCAAATATTGTGTCACACTCCAAAACATGATTTCAGTAAATTGTGTAAAATTGCCTTTTACATGTCCATTGCAACACTTGAATCATTGTATTCATCAATTGCCACTTCAAAACCATCATCAATGTAGATGTGTTGCATCAAGTGTTTAGTCCTCATGGAATTATTGGGAAGATAGTTACAGTTCACAAGTCACCAAGACTCCAAGCTCTAGCTTAGTATGCATCACAATATAATGCTCTTCAAGCAAGAAACAATCTATCGAACAAGAATATGTATGATGTATGTTGTACTCTTGATGTTCAATTCTCAAGGAGCTCTCTAGATGGTATCCAAGGTCATGAGGGATGCCAATTCATTGTGGAAAAATATGGCAACGCCTAATTTAAAGTTTGAACAAACTACTGGCCAAGTTTAAGGATCCTCCAAATACCAATTCCTCATCCTTGATCACTTCAATTGTAATTCCATTGCTCTAGCCAAATATGTCATTGCAAATAGCTTCAAATCAGCACTATTAGTGAGAACCCAAACTTGGAGCATGAGTATGTCTAGAAGTAGAATTGCTCATGCAAATGTTTTTCCAATTTTAAGTCAGATGTCAAAGAGACCACTCAGCTCTTTTGAAATATCCAACCCAGTGATAGATGTTAAAGAGACCAATAAGCTCTTCTGAAATGTCTACCCAGGGATAGTAGATGTCAAAGAGACCAATTAGCTCTTCTGAAATATCCAACCCAGGGATAGTAGATGTCAAAGAGACCAATTAGCTCTTTTGAAATATCCAACCCACGACATTAGGCAACTAGTCCAGTCATTCGAGTGTATCTTGGTTTCTATCCTTGTATGCAGTGGTGTTAAAGTTTCTATCAAAGTTCTATCCTTTCTACTATAGGCCACTTGATATTTGATGGGATGAGAAGAAGAAAGTATTCTAAATGGAGCTCATGAGCCATCAATCAACCAATCAGCCTACGGATGATGCTAGAAGAGAATGGACAAGATTCAACTGGTTTTGAACATGATCCTCTATGTTGGATGAATAAATTTTCAACACCCTAGATTTTAGCATCAGAGTAGGACAAGAATGACAAGTTTGTCAAACTATTGTGCTATTGATGTATGAGATTGCTCTCCTTACTTGACCGTGTGATTTTGAAAATATATATTAAGCATTATTCTCACTGTGCATCAATGTGTGAATTAGTGGTGGTCTAAAACAAAGGTAAGCTCTAGATTCCTAAAACTGATTTGATTCTACAACATTTTCCATTTCTTCCATTTCCTTCTACTGGTGATGGCTTTATTTATCTTTCTTGGGATGGAGAGTGCCTCCAATCTTTGATTCCTGTGTCTTTTCCTTTAGCTTCTTTTGGTGGTAGTAATGTAGACACAAAAAGAGACGCTTCCTCCTTGATGATTGTGAAAGACAACCAGCCTTTGCATATGTTTCCTCCCTAATAGTTGATTATGAAAGACAACCAACCTTTGTAGATATTGTGATTTCTTGCCTTCGATTAACTTTGAGCAGCAATATACTCCTTGTGCTTTAGATTAAGCTTCTCTTACCAAAAAGCCATGTGAATAGGGCATCAAACTTGTTAGAATAAGAAAAGAAACATGATATGTGATGTTGGAAGCCTTTGGTGAGCCTCTGCAAAGCAATGCTGGCTAGAACAGATGACTGCTTGAAGCCTTTGGCAAACTTTTGTAATGCAATGTAGGTAGTAACAAAGGAGATAAATGGCTAGGGAGAAATACATTGGTCAAGGAATCTATTAAACCTTCACATTAGGTGTTTAATTGACAAACATTATAGAACTGACTAAATGAGAGATCCATTTGAGGTTCTTTCCAATAGTAGTACTTTCTTTCAGAAATGAAAGTCTCAATTGCATAGAAGCTAAATATTTTCTTCACTTAAAGGATTGAAGCATGTGTCTTCAAACTCATGAAGTGAAGAATACAAAGAGAACTTAAGAGAGGAGAATGAATAGTTTGTTTCTTAAAGCCTCTTCAAAGCCATCAACAATAGTGCTCTATTGTTGTGTATGATGTCTAGAATCCCTCTACAAAAGCCATTGCTCTAAGAAGAAAAGGATCTCAAAAGAAAATGAAGTTAGATGTAGAGGCTTGCCATGAAAACTTCAAAAAGAGCTTGGAAAGAGGAAAGGAAAGGTCAACCTCCAAAAAGTAACTTTGGCTTAGGTTCCCCCTAGCTCCTATTACCTCTCCTTTGTCCAAAATACCTTTAAAATTGGCTTTCGAATTGAAAAACGTGCTACTATCTTTAGTGGTTGGCCTCTAACTCTAGTCCAAGACTCCATCAATGCTTCTAGGTCTGCTTTTTTCTTGGCATATGAGACCAGTGGTCTGTCAGATGCTCCTTGTCATGCCTATACTTACTGTACTTGAAGATCCATGGATTTTTTGGTTGAAAAAAGGACAAAACGGACTTGGAAAGGAATTTTAAAAATGGATCAAAGACATCGCTCTGATACCACTTGTCATGAAGGGCCTAAGAGGAGAGAGAAGACTATACGAAAGGGAGAAGAAGAGTGCAAATGTGAGAGAAAGTCTAGACTAGGAGAGAGAAATACTAGAAATGGAGAGAGAAAGATAGGAAAGAAGGAAAAAGATGGCTAGTAGCCATGAAAGGGACATGAAGAAGCTTAAGAGGTGAATAAAAAAGTTGTATTATTGTCAAAAAATATATGATGATGTACATATGTCCTTTTTCCCTTTTTATATGCCCCTACCAACTATCCTACAAAAGGGTTGTCTACGAGCCTAATCCTTTGTATTGGTATAACAAAATCAAATATGCAGATAAGCATCATATTATAATTACTACACACTTGATCTTGATCTCATCATAATTATGCCTAAGCAATCTTACATTGATGCTACTAGTAATATAATATGCCTATCAAACCAATCCCAATGGAATGTATCCTTGGTACTCCATCAAGAGATAATAAAGATAATGCCATTCAGAACTCCCTTGGAATAATCAAACATCTATAACCTTGAATTGTTTGAGTCTACCTCATGGGGGAAGCCTTGCCTTAACCCCACAAGGATTGACCTAAAATGAGACATGGATTAATACTACGATCTCCTAATAATATTTTCTAACAATAGTTCTAAGGTGATTGCATTGCTATCATCCCTAAAAATGAAGCAAACCAATGTCACACGGTTCCAAAGAGAGTGAGAAATGAGAGGGAGTGATATGCATCAACTCCTCTATCCATAAGGTATAGTCTTGACTCCGACTCCCTAAAATGACACTAGTTGGGATCTAAGATAACACACTAGGCTACTCAATGTTTGGCTTCTCCTAATCAATTATTCCGATTTCTATGGAAGCCTCTTGGCTAACCAAGATCACCTTGCCAAAGCAAAGATCTATTGGAGACCTAACAATCCACTTCTCTCAAGGAGTATTTCTAGTTTTTGAATTATTCTTACATAATTTAGTTTGACATATAAAAATAAGTTTTTCTAATTAATATATGAAATACTATTCCTTCATCTAAGCTAAGCATATATGTGAATACAATAAAACATAGTTTCATTTCTCTAGAGAATTTACTATACAATGTGATGGTAGTGGCCATGGCATTGGGGCTATTTTGCTACACAAGCATGGAATTATTACCGTTGAAAGTCACAAGCTTACATATAAATGTCAAGAATTGTGTAGTGGGGGGACTTGCTTGAGATGCTATGCCAAACACACATTATATACATGAGAGGAAGGTCACTCAAGATGAAAAAAAGAGTGATGGAGGCCAAAACGTTTTCTTGCTTGTTTTTTCTTCTTCTTTCTCACACAATATAGTGCACAAAAAGCAAAGTATAGATAAGATACAACATAAAGGAAAGTGGCCTACTAAGTCAAACATGGCATAATTGACTATACTAATTGATTGGTGCTATAGCTATGCCAACTATAGATAGATGCAATAAGCTAAATATAATAAGTGGTAAGTCAGTGACCATGTGAGGATTATAATGACCACATACATGCTAAGTGTAGACATGCAAACCCATCTAACCAGGCAATCCATCATCGATGTTTGTTTTTGTTGAGCTTGCTATGTTAACACTCTCCTTCAAGCTCAACTATTCGAAATTTTTGATGCTTCTCTACACCCAATGCCTTTGTTAAAATGTTAGCTATTTGATTATGTGTACTGATATATACCAAGTCAATCTCTCTTGCAACTACTTTCTCTCTCACAGAGTGGTGACGCACCTCAATGTGTTTTGTCCTTGCATGGAATACTAGGTTCCTAGCTAACTGTATGCTACTCATGTTATCAGAGTGAATGACAATTGGACCATCTCCTTACATATCCAAATAACCCAACAACTTTTACAACCATATCACCCCACATGTTGCCATAATAGCACCTTTATACTCAGTCTTTGTACACTCAATAAAGCAACTATAGATTGCTTTTTATTGCTCCACATAATTGATGCACTACTACTAAGTGAAAACATGAATCTGCTAGTAGGTCTTTTGTTAGACATGCTACCAGCCCAACTTGCATTTGTGTGTCTAAACACCTATATATCCTTACCTATCTCATAAAAAGGTCCACAAAGTGGACTTCACATACCTCAATATGCATCTAATAGCCTTCAAGTGAGGATTTCTAAGCATCTGTATAAATTTATTGACAAGGCCAACAACATAGCTCAAGTCCGCCCTTGTGATACTCATGTAATTCAAACTTTTTACTATCCTCCTAAACATAGTAGAGTCTTCTATCTCATCCCCAACATCATCACTCAACTTCACATTTTACTCCAATGGCACTGAAAGAGGCTTACATGCTGTCATAATATACTTGGATAACATATCCAAGCCATATTACCTTTGGGACAACCATGTAATATTGTCGCATCTAATCACCTCAATACCAAGAAAGTACCTTAGCTCACCCAAATCATTCATCTCAAACTTCTTAAAAAATTCATTAACTTTAGAGATCCCACTATCACTATCACTTGTAATAATCAAGTCATTCGCATAGATGACTATGATAACCAAGCTGACATTTCCCTTTCTCACATAAAGTGAGTGATGTAATGAAGGAGACCTAACTAATCTAACTAAGAGAGAGAAGAGAGAGAAAAACTGCAAAAGAAGAGGGGGAGGAGAGAGAAATACTGGGAGAAGAGAGAGAAAGAGAGGAAAGAGAGAAAGAAGAAGAAGAAACCATGAAAGCTTGTGAAGGTGAAAAGAGAGATTCTTGATAATTCCATCATACCTCAGAATACCCTCTTACACCTTATATACTGTCAGTGTGACTGGTATGTTCCCATGCCATGTTCTTATGTCCCTCGCTCATTACATTTGATCAAGTATTCATGAATAGAATGGGTACGGAGTTGCTTTTCACGCTGCCCAATGACCGCTTCGAGAATATACTGAATAAGGCCCTCCTCATCCATGGGGGGTAGCTCCTCTACATAATCTTTGGGAGTGCCAATGAAGGGTTTCAATTGGCTCACATGGAAGACATTATGGATCTTAGTAGTAGGAGGGAGTTGGAGACGATAGGCCAATTCCCCAACCTTCTTAATGATAGTGTAGGGCCCATAGTAGCAGTGTGCCAACTTGTTGCAAGAACCATCCTTGAGTGTAGTATAACAGGACTTGGGGACCTTGAGGAGTACCAATTCACCCTCTTGAAAGTCAACGGGTCTCCTTTTTATATCAGCATGGAGCTTCATGTGCTCTTGAGCCCTTTTGAGATTTTTCTTGCATTGTTGAAGTAAAGCTTGCATGCGGTCCAACTCTTCTTTTCCAAGGGGGTTGAGCTTTTCATTGAAGATTCATCCAATGCTCAAATGAGAGGATTTGTTGTAAGAAAATTCAGCCAAATGTAGCCATATATCCCAAGAATTCTATATATCATGACAAAAATGTCGCAAATAAATCTCAAGCCACGTTGACTCGCTCGGTCTGCCCATCCATTTGGGGATGAGATGATAGGCTGTAGATAGTCCCCATGGAGCTGAAAGCTGTCTTTCAAAACTGACTCATAAATTTGGTATCCTGACCATGTACTATGACGCGGGGCAAGCCATGCAACTTAAATATATGCTCCATAAACTAAGTGGCAACTTGAGATGTTGTAACCTGAGATTTTGTAGGGATGAAATGGGCTGCCCTAGTGAGCCCGTCAACTACCCCATAGATGCTATTCCAACCCTTCTTGGTTGTAGGTAAACTGATGATGAGATCCATGGTAATGTGGGTCCATTTGCCTTTGGGAATAGGCAAGGGTTGCAATAATCCACTCGGTTTAAGAGTGCTATCCTTATTTTGTTGACAAGGCACACATCTAGACACAAAGTCTTTAACATCTCTCCATAGGCCTTTCCAATGAAAGTTTTTTGAAATGAGGTCATATGTTTTGAATACCCTTAAGTGGCCAGCAATCGGTGAAGAATGCATCTCTTCAAGTATTTGGGTACAAGGAGAGGCATGGGGAATCACGATATGGCCATGGAATGAGGCCATTTTGGAGCTGATATTGAGAGTTTTCATCCATAACACCTTGTTGTAATTTCCAAAAAAGAGGGTTGAATTCAACATCAAGCAAGTAAGCTTGGAGCTCTTCAATCCAATCATGGTGGAGTTCAGTGACAAATGAAACATTGCATGCCCACATGCAAGAGAGTGCATCAGCCACTACATTGTCCTTGCCATGGGTGTGGGTGATCTCAAAGTCATAGTTCTGTAGGGTAGCTACCCATCTACGTTGTTTGGGAGTGAGGTTTGGGCTGAGTCAAGAAGTATTTGAGCACACGATGGTTACTTTTCACCTTAAATTTACTGCCATACAAGTAATGGTGCTACTTTTTGATAGCATGAATGACTACCAACATCTCCTAATCATAGACATGCAACTCTCTCTCTTTATCATCCAATTTTCAGCTCTCTCAAAGGCTATTACACCATGTTCTTGCAACAATAATACACCAATACCTCGTCTACTAGCATCACATTGAATGGTAAATTCCTTTGAAAAGTCGGGGCATACGAGGATGGGGGCTGAAGTAAGCAATTCTTTTAGCCTGCTGAAAACTGCAATTAGCCAAAGCATCCCAAAAGAAGGCCTCTTTTTTCAGCCTGTCAGTTAATGGTGCTACAATTGTGGCATAATGGCAAATAAATCTCCAATAAAAAGAGGAGAGGCCAAGAAAACCATGCAAGGAGGTAGTGGTAGTGGGTGTGGGACAATCTCAAACACACTGCACTTTCTTAGGGTCAGCTTTGATGCCTTTAGCACTGACAATGTATCCCAAGTACTCAACCTCCGTTTGCATGAAGACACACTTGCTTTCCTTGGCAAATAACTAGTGCTCTCTTAGTATATCAAAAATTTTCTGACATGCTTGAAATGCTCATGTAGTGACTTGTTGTAAATGAGTATATCATCAAAGAATACCAACACAAATTGGAAAAGCCATGGTTGCAATATTTTGTTCATTAGGCTCCGAAACATGCACGGGCATTAGTGAGCCCAAATGGCATTACAAGGAAATGGTACAAGCCACAGTCAATCTGAAAGGCTGTCTTAACTTCATCACCCATTCTCATTCTGATTTGGTGGTAGCCTAAGTGCAAATCAATCTTGGTGAAGTAGCGTGTTCCCTTGAGCTCATCAAGCAATTCATTGATTCGAGGGATGGGGTATCTATTTTTGATGGTGATCTTATTGAGATCACGGTAGTCAATGCACAATTGGAAGGATCCATCCTTCTTCTTAACCAATAGAACCAGGGAGGCATAACGGGAAGAGCTAGGCTCTCTAAATCCCATTTTAGTGACTCCTTGACTTGCTTAGCTACTTCCTCTTGCTCACATTTAGAGAGCCGATATGGGGGTTTATTGATGGGCTTGGCATGGGGCTCCAAGTCAATCGGGTGATCAACTAATCTTTGAGGGTGGGAGAGTGGTGGGGGGTTGAAATAGGTCCTCATATTCAGCCAAAAGTGTTTTTACTGCTGCATTTTTCTTCCCTAAAGTGTGCTGGTTATCAATATCCTTATGCAAATGCAAGACAAAGTTCTGTGAGTGTTTCTTGAATTCCTTTTTGAGTTGTCTTGCTGTTATAAGCTGAAAATCTGCAATTTCTTTGATGCCTTCCAAATGTACAAGCATTACAAACTCCATATATAGCTGAGAGAAGTCCATAGAGATTTTTCCCAAGTGCTACAGCCAATCACAACCTAAAACAACATCCACGAGGCCCATATCAAGGGTAATTAAGTCCACCTTTGCTGCATAATTTTCAGCCAACCTGAGAGACTCTTGTGCGCATACATGGATGCTTATTTCCTCACTTCCATTGGAAACTTGAACCTTAAGAGGTTGCTGTAATTTAGTAGGAATACATGTCAAACGGGCAAGAGTCGATTTATTCACAAAACTATGTGCTGCCACTATCTATAAGAATGTATACATTCTTGCCATCAATGTTACCATGTACCCGTAGGGTGTTTGGGCTCCTAGAGCCGGTCCATGCATCCATGGAGATTGAGCAAGATGATATAGTGGTAAGTGTGGGGTGCAAAGGGTCATTCCCAAGCATGCCATTTATGGGGCAGCCAACGGGGTCAAAAGGGAACCCATCTGGTGAGTCATAAAACTGATCGCGGTCAAGATCCTCTTCATATTCAACATTTTGAGTATATGTCATCATGGGAGAGGTGTCATGTGAATCCATCCTCTTCCAACTTGTCACTATCTTCTAACACATATATGCTATTAAACTTGACAATGGCGTTCTTAAGTGGGCACTTGGATGCATGATCAGTCGTGTACTTATCCCCACATTTAAAGCACAATCCCTTAGCCTTGCGATCCTTGACAACCTCGGGAGGGATGAATTTTTGACCGTTAGAACTGAAGCCATTCCGTGTCTTATTTTCGGTATACTTTGGGTCACTTTTGGAAGGGGGTGCTGTCCCAAAACTACCATATTTCCTTTCAACATTAAAAGTGGGGTAGATGGGGATTTTGGGGTTGCTATTCTGCGGTAATTACCAGCATATGGGGGCTACCTAGTAGGGTATCTTTGCTGTCCTAAAACTGGTTGCCTGCCCTCATTGCGACGGTATTTCCAACCATACCATTCAGCCAATTCTATGGATGCAAACAAAGTGGCTTGCTTTTGAGCCATTACATTAGCTGAAAGATGTGCATCTAGCTCATAAATGTATTTATGCAATTTGGCCTCATCACTGACGGCCTCTACATACATGGATAGGTTCATAAAATGGTTGGTATACTCCCTCACAGTGAGATTTTGCTGATTAAAGTGATACCATTGCCTAGCCAAACGTTCTTTCTCTACCAGGGAGACAAAAACTTGGACCATATGCATCTTGAAATCTTCCCAATCATGAAACTGCTAGTTTTCTCTTTGAATAAATCTCCACCATGTGTGGGAAAAATCCTCTAGGTGAAGGGAGGAAAAAATAATATTTGCCTCATCGGTACAAGGATAAATGAGAAAAGAGACTTCCAATTTAGAGGTCAATTCCTCTAATTTAGTCGGGGATGAGGACTACCCATTAAACTTAGCAAACACAATCTTGTCATGTAGCTCATTTGGGCCTTGCTGCCCATGTATGCCATGTGCTACATGCTACCTATGTATGTTGTGCTGCCCATACATGCCTTGCTGTCCAAACCTTAACTATCCAAAATTTCCATGTGGGCCATGCTGCCCATGCATTACATGAGGACCAAATTGCACGTCCTCTTGGGCCTTTGCTTTTTCCTTGTGGCCTTCCTAAGTGCAGTCCACTAGACCCCTTGTTACAGAAATGACAATATCTTCAGCTAGGAAGCTCCGATCGCCAAACTTTCTGATTCAAATCAAATCTCTCAATCCCCTCTACAAGGCTATGTAAAAGTATATTTGACAGTAAGTGATCAGGGCTTTAGTGTAATTGACTTTTGTGGGCTAACTGTGTAGGACTATTGCTTGTCTCACAGTACCTCTAAGCACAAAATTGGGCGTACCTCCCAAATCGTAGGGCGGAATGGGGAGAATTTTGGCTCAGATCGAAGGGAAAATTTCCCTCTTCAAATGGAGCTATGGGGTCTACACTAAGTCACACAAGAAGGCTTTGTTGTAATTGACAATCTGACTGTGTGGGACTGGCTGTCTGCAACACCCTACAAGAACTCCTTCAATGAGCATACATTATCCCAATGCTAAGGTTCTTATTCCAAGACATCGTGGGCCTCAATGGTGGTTCTCAATGCCACATAGAGTCATACATCATTTGCATCAATAGTTCTCTTGCTGTGACCATATCTTGACTGCATACCCTGCCCATCACTGCATACATCCACCATACATTCCCAAGTGATACATCTCATTACCAATACATCTACAAGGTTGTGGAACGTAAATGACTGGGGCTCAAGCTATTCATTCAAGTGTACCTGCACTTGTAAGAAAATTTTGGGCTCTAGATCACTGGGAGGTGGGAAAAGTTCCCCAGGGACTGGGTTGTGCACCCCTTCAGGGTCTTTGATGGCAAGGGGGGGTCACCCCTCTTTTTTCTTGCCACCTCGCCTAGCATCGGGCTTTTCCTCACCCGAAATATACATGGCAGATATTTATTATTAAGCAACCAGCATGATATGCATTTACAAATTGAGGATTGGGCCATTCATGATATGCATGATCAATAAGGAAAATGGGATGGGAAAAGGGTCACCTCTGCAAATTAGTGACTCACTGATTGCATGACTTGCCCTTCTTACGAATTTCTTTCTTATCGGTCAAGAATCAAAACAAGAGTACCGTTAAGGATTAGAGTAAAATCTTGATCAATGGGGAAAGAAATTTAAAGAGCATTCAGCCATGCATGCATTTCAAGAGTGTGGAATGGGGATGGGAATTCAATTGGCACTCTCAAGCTTCAAGAAGGCATGCAATTCTTCCCTCTCTCTCATCAAGTGGCTGAGCTCAACAATTGGATGTAAAAGAGAGACCAACAACCGATTGACATACTTTATTCAAACTCAGGGAAGAGTGAATGGCTGCCCTCTCCAAGAAATTTATGGTTGCCCTTCTTCTTGCAGCCAGTGGTTGTATGGGGGCCTTCAATATCCTGTATCTTCACTTGTTGAAGCTTGTGGCTGCTTCCAAGGCTCCCAGGGGTAAGAAATTGAAGGGCCAGCTTCAGTGTGCCATGAGCTCGATTGAAGGTTTCATTCCTGCCATGGCTCTCTGCCCCCCTCACATAAATTCCACTAGAAAATGATGTGATCGTGGCTTGCTAACTAGAACCATAAATAGTTCCAATCATCGACCCAAATTTTTTTCGTTCTTCCAATGACGTGGATTTATCCTCTACCTGGTACCCCTGGGATGATGCACTGCACCAAAGCCATGTTGATAAATTGCCATTGCAATGTTATACCATGCAACCCTGACAACCTCGCTACTGTATCAGACTGAATACCTTTGGCAGATGTGTAGCTTCAAGGATAATTTTCCCTCCCCATGGGGTTAGCACAACGAAATGGTCTCTGGCCGTGTGTCATTCGGCGGAATGCTAAAAAAAACCCTTGGACATCAGTGTGAATACCATGGCCCCCATTCCATTGGGCCTCTCAATAGATAGCCTCACAAGACTACATGATCAGTTAGTCTACAAAAAGTGGAGACGCAGAGCATTCGCCAACTTCAACCCCTTCAACCATAGTAATCAAACTGTACGGGCCTACAAACATTGAAAGAACAAGTACTACAGTGCCTCAAGCGGCTACAATACCAAGCCAGCCTCTGAAAGCACTTACTATCATACCATAGACCTCAAAAGAATCTATGACTGCCAAACGATGCACAAAAAACTTCAGGAGGCTCCAAGGCAGGGTAGACAACACTCCTTGAGCTGAGTATGAAGTGGGGGAAGCTTTGGGACAAGCATTCCAGCTGAGGAAGAGGGGGGAGCAAGATCTCTACACTTCTTGAGCTGAAGGTTCCATGGCAGCTTGAAGGGAGGAAGAGAGAGAAGATTCTCTTGAAAAAGTAACTATGCTTTTGGTCTTCTCTATCTTTGCTACACTCTTTTTTCCCAAAACCCTCAAGAAACTTACATGGAAATTAGTGACAACCTACCAAATTTATCTTCCTGCCTCCAGATGTGTCCTAGGTTCTTGGGAAAGCTCCAAGAAAGGCTACCATAGTCTTCAAGAGGGCTGACAACTTGTCTCAGATTTCCCTGTGTATCTATGAGAAATATGTAACTAAGATTTTCTAACTGTGAGAACTGTAAGAACCCTAAATCTATGGGAAAGAGAAGGATCAAAGACAAAGCTCTGATACCAACTGTAATGAAGGAGACTTAACTAATCTAACTAAGAGAGAGAAGAGAGAGAAAGACTGTAGAAGAAGAGGGGGAGGAGTGAGAAAGACAGGGAGAAGAGAGAGAAAGAGAGGAAAGAGAGAAAGAAGAAGAAGAATCCATGAAAGCTTGTGAAGGTGAAAAGAGATATTCTTGATAATTCCGTCATACCTCAAAATACCCTCTTACAACTTATATACCATCAGTGTGACTGGTATGTTCCCATGCCATGTTCCTGTGTCCCCCGCTCATTACAAGTGGTCAACATCAGTAAGAAATAAGCCATCTCCGATCTTGTCAGACCATGCTCTAGGTGCTTGCTTCACCCCATATAGTACTTTATTTAACCTACACACATATGTGGAATGCTCTAAATCCTCACAACCTGTTGGTTGCTCCATATACATTTCTTCTTGCATGTCACTATGCAAGAAGGTATTCTTGATATCCATTTGCTTTAAATTCCAACCTTTGGCTACTACCAAAGCAATCATTGATCTATTTTTACCATTCTAGCAACTGGATTGAATGTCTCTTTATAATCTATGGCATATATTTGAGCATAGCCTTTTGCAACCAGCCTAACCTTATACCTACTAACAAAATCATCTACATTATGCTTGATTTTGTAAACCCACTTACTACTAACAACTTCCTTTCCCTTAGGCAATGGTACCAAATCCCAAGTCTTACTGGCTTCTAATGGAAGCATCTTCTCATTCATTATTGTATCCCAATGAGCATGACCAATAGTATCCTCAAAGCAAGTGGGCTCAACATCCTCAACCACCTTTACTATATAAGCATAATGGTGAGCTTCATAACCTTCAAATTTAAAAATTTTAATAGGGTATCTGACCCTACTAGACCTACATACCATTGGATCAGTTAATGTAGCCTTTACATTACCATATGCTCTCTGTACACCTAGTATCGTGGCTGAAGGAATACCAAGCTTATAATCCAAAATCTCTAAACTACTGAAATCTCCATAAAAAACCAAATGACTAGTAGATGCTTCATTACCATTATCTGATGCTTTTTTCTTCTCTTTGGCTTTCCCTGCAACAATTGTAGATGCACTTGAAGATGTGGGGCTACTCCTTAGTCTCCCATACCAAAAGGGCTAACTATAGATATAGTACCAGATGATGTTTCTAGATGTGGGGCTACTCCTTACTCTCCCATACCAAAAGGGCTAACTATAGATATAGTACCAGATGATGTTTCTAGTCCACTAAGTCTCCATGATTCTTGCTTTTCTTTCTACACATAACTATCATCATCATCACCATCCAATGCATCACCACTAGATGCATACCAACTGCTCATCTCATAAAAAGTAACATTCATGCTCACTCTGAACTCAACTATGATAGGGTTATAACAATGATACATTTTCTACTTTGAAGATTATCCAATAAAAATGTAATTTTCAACCTTTGGCTCAAGCTTCTTTTGCAACTTATATGGCACATGAACATATGCAATATAGCCTAACACTTTCAAGTGTGACACATCGGGTTTCTTGCCTGTAAAGCATTCTTCATGGATCATTTCATGAGTTGCAGTTGTGGGAGTTATGTTCATAATATAGATAGTAGTATGAATAGCTTTATTTTAGCCTCATCAATGCCCATGTAGCTTTTGCAATATGTCTATTTTTCCTTTCTACAACTCCATTTTGTTGTGGGATATACCTGCAAGCAAACTATCTCTTTATTCTTTGAGACCTCAAAAAGTCATTAAAGTCATTAGATAGGTGCTCTCCCCCTCCATCTAATCTCAAGCGCTTAACTTTCAAGTATGTTTTTGTTTCAACAACAGCCTTGAAAGTTTTAAAGTGCTCAAATACATCACCCTTTTTCTTCATGGAATATATCCATAGCTTTCTTGAACAAACGTAAATAAACATGACAAACTATTTGTTGTCACCAAGAGATATGTTATGTGTAGGCCCCCAAACATGTGTATGCACAACATCAAGTATGTTTTTTTTCACATCTCTATCATGCAAAAAAGGTTATATTTCCTACTTAACAAAATTACATGCTTCATACACTTAATGAAATTTTGCAACTCTAAAAGCAAGCAACCTTGTAATCAATCATTTGGATTGCATTAATTTTAGCCTTTGCACATTTGCATATCTAATATGTTTATGCCATATTTCAATGTCTGTAACCACTTCTTTTCTTTTCACATATATAGCAACATTCATAGCAAGAATTCCAACATCTAAAGTGAACATGTGTCAAACTCTACTTCCTTTTGTGACTAACATGTACTTATCATTAATGTCTTCTACAAAACAATCTTTTGCATTAAATTGAACATGCAATTCTTGCTCTACCATTTGGCCAATAGACAATAAATTCTTTGTGATTGATGGAACATGTAATACATCTGACAAACTCGTTGTTTGGCCATCATGCAAGGACAAGAAAACCTTTTTAATATGTAAAATTGGGTGGCATAAATCATTATTCGTCTACATATAACCTGGATTTTGTAAATTTTGTATCTCAACAAACCATTCACTATGATAGGTTCTATGATTAGATCCACTTAAATTAATATATCATACATCATCATGTGTTCTCTTTCATGGAACAACATTCATCATCATATGCTACATAACAAATAGATACTCATTTTTTTCTTCATTTTTTTGTGAATACGATGCATAGTTTCGTTGCTACAATTTATCATTGCAGATATTATCCTTCTTAGCATAATAATGGACTTTAATATGACTTGTTTTTCCATAATATGACAAATAATACTAGAATTTCTAAAACCTTCGTTTTGCCATCCACCTCTTTTTTTAGAGCTTCCCTTGCCTCTAAAGTTTCCATGGTATCTTGAAACCTACATTTTGAATTGTTGATTTAACTTATCTTGCTGGTTATCACCAGCATGTCCCCCTTCTTAAACTTGAGTAGAATTCTTGGATCTATTTACCACTTCTTTTAGATGATTCACCTTGCATATTGATCTCTTATGTGATATTGATAGAGACCAACTCATCAAAATCTAGAAAGGGTTTCTGTACATATACAAAAATGATAAATGATTTCCAAGCCTTCTTACTATTAAGGCCACCCAAAGTAGATGAAACCAAATCATCATCATTAGGTATTGTATCAATTGCTATTAAATCACTTGAAATGCTCCTCACCTTCAAAACATACTCATTAACAAACATTTTTCCTTTCTTCAAAGTATTCAACTCTTGCTTGAGTTGAATCTTCCGTGCCTTTGTATTTGCTGAAAATATATTCTTAAAAAGTGTCTAAGCTATATGTGAAGTTTTTGTATTTCTGATATATCCCAGCATAGTATTATCAATGACTACAAATAGCCAATGCATCACTTTTTTGTCATTTTTATTCCATTATTTCTACGCCTTTAATTCATCTACAATCATAGGATTACTTAGCTTTGGATCCTTTTCTTCACTTGAAATGAACTCGTAAAGGCCTTTTCCAATAAGAAAGTTCATCACACAAAACTTTCATAATGGGTAGTTGCTCTTGTCTAGCTTTTGAATGATGGGGTTTCCACTATCCTCTACCATTATTACAAGAATGATACAAAACAACAAGTCTTTTACAACCTTTCACAACAATACACCAAGTAGCCTTTTTTAGTGAGTTTGCTTAATAGTATATGTAATCTACAACATGTTTGTAGATAAAACTTATGTTTTCTTCTTGACAAATACCTCAAAACTTATAAATTTTAAATCTATAATCTATGCATCCACTTTCAAACAACACAGTTGAAATTACAATATGTCTTACTGCAGTAGTCTATAACTTGATGTGTCTAAAACGGGGGTTGAAAAAATCTCATATGTCCAAAAAAACTTTGTTTGCAGACCAAATCTCACAGTAATCTAAGATCTTTACTCTGCCCTACTTTCGGTGCCTCCACAAGAACTATCCAAGGGAAAGAGTGAAAGAATGTGAGAATTTCTTACCCATTGCTTGCTTGCTCAAATTCTTGCTTCTTCTCCTTTACTTTGACCTTCAAAACTAGCCTCTCTTAGTAGTGCATCTCTAATACCATGTCAAGAATTGTGTGGTGGGAAGACTTGCTTGAGTTGTTGCACCAAACACACACCACACACATAAGAGGAAGCTCACTCAAGAACACAATAAGAGAGATGGAGGCCAAAATATTTTCTTGTTGGTTTTTTTTCTTCTTCCTCACGTAATACAATATAAACAAAGTATAGATGAGATACAATATAAAGGAAAGTGATCTACTAAGTCAAACATGGTATAACTGACTATACTAATCGACTGGAGCTATAATTATGCTAGCTCTGTAGGTAGGTGAAAAAAACTAAATATAATCATTGTAAAGGCGGAGCTCAAGCTCAATCGCCAAGACCCACAGACCACTTATTATTCAAGTGTTTCAAGCAAGCACTAATGGATACCTCTCACATAGCTAACACACTATCTTTTCTCTATGAGTATAGTGAGCTTACCTTAATGCCTGATTGAGTTGCCTCCTCTCTCAAACACATCAATAGCTCCACAATTCTTGATGCAAGCTCAAGCATCCTCAAGCCTTACCTCCAAGATCCCTCACCCTCACACACTCACTCCCTCACTCACTCACACTCCCTTCCTCAAGCACTCACAAGAAAGCAAGCAAGAGAAAAGAAGAAGATAAGAAGAAGAGTCCACTTTGCCACACACTAAAGAATAAGCTCTCATTCACTTTTTAAAATTTATATACAAAACCCTAAATCCCTTTTGGATGGTCATCCCCCCCTTTTTTCCATTGTCCTCCTATCTTCCTAGCTTCCTTCCTACCACCCATCTACCTTTACAATTTGCACAGGTGAGAGTCTGGCGCTCTTAAAATAAATCATGATGTGCCTTGTGCTCTTTTACTAAAGTATTGACTTGCGCTTTTTCTTGTGCGCCTTTCTCTTTGATTTAGGACTTTTCTGTGCTTCTTGGGTTTCCATATTTTTCTTAGCATGCCTTCATCTTTTGTTTCACTTTTGTCTTGGCCTTGTTTTCTGCTTTAGGTTTTCTAGATTTTCCACCTTGTTTGTCATTTGAAGGTTAATATTATTCCCTCCTAGACGAGTGTCAGTCCCATGGCACTAATGCGGAGTGGTTGGAAGGTATGATGGTAGATAGATTTTTTGAGTTTGTATACAAGCCGTGGTTGAGGGTGTGTTGGAAGGATTTATGCCTTTGAAATTGAATATCGTGTTGGATGGATCCATCTACTAGTTCTCCACGGTTGCCTTCTCTTAAGACCTAGTTGAGGGTGTGTTGGAGGGATTTATGCATTTGAAATTGAATATCCTATTGGACAGATCCATTCGTTGGTCCTCCATAGTTGGCTTCTCTTGCGTGGTTCTAAATGAGCTTCTTCATTCCCTTTTTTGACTGGGGCTGCCTTGATGCCTCTAATTTGGTTTACCTTCATGGGAACATTGTCACATAAATTGGCCCCTCTCATAGGTGGTTGCTAGTCCTGAGACATTCTGGTTTTGAGCTGATGAGGGTTGATGAGAAATGGCAGATGTGTGAGTTGATGATGACAGAGCTGTAAAGGAATTGAGCTTGGGAAGAAACAAATCACCCGATTAAAGTGGTGGGGGCCAGGGGGCATATTGCATGGATGATGGGGCTACCGAAGTCGATGGTTGAGGTCTTTGTTTGTGTCTGGAAAGAAAAGAAGGTGCACTACCTGGGGGTGTCTCCACCTTACCGTGGAGTGCATGGTGCATGTGCTTGTGGAACTGGGAGATGGATCTAACCTTGGCCCTTGGTGATGTCCCATACTTGAGGACCCAGTTTGTGCACAAGGGAGGTGCGGTGCACATGGGACTTAGGGTGAAAGGTCTAACCATAGGCAAGAATTATGACAGATTATTTTTTATGCCGAGAAGTGCTTAAAAATAGCCAAAAATTACGAATATCAGGGGAAAAATAAACTTCGTCGAAGGCGGCGGTCGCAAAAACAATCAATATGATTTTAAGCAACAAGTCCCTAAAGCGCTAGTGCTAATTTTCATGGAAAATCAAATGATGGCAGATGGCTGAGCTGTAGTTTTCCTAGATGCAAAATGACGTCACGAATCCAAGGCAAGTCTCAGATCTCAATTTCGAGGTTGTTTGATCCCCCTTTTAATCCCCGCAAGGTTTGGGATTGTGAAGCGGCTTACTGGATCTGGAAGCTGAGAAGAGCGTGACAGGGCCCAGCTTTGTAGATTTCGATGGCACAGAACCACCCGTCCAGATGGATCTCGAATCTGATGTTGTTTACCCCTCCAAAATTGGAAAAACCACTTGCACTAGTGTGAAACCAACAAGCTAGAACTAGCTTTTTTTTAAAGGTTTAAAGCTTAAGCTAATAATGAAGGAGGAAAAAATGTTTTTTGCATATGACAGGGGGGCGCAAAATTTTTTTTTGTGGCCCCTCAAATCCACGATTGATGCCTCCTAGAGGATGAGGGATGAGGAGACAGAAGGAGAGATTGCTGATCTACTCCTTGAGAGAAATATGATGGCTCCAATCTTGTAGAATATGGTGGAGAATTGAAGAAACTGGTTTTTAGTCTTTCTCTCTCCTCCCTCTCTCTCCTGCATAGATGCAATTCAGCACTAAAGAATGGTTGCTGGTCGGTCCATGGGCTGACCATAATAATTATTAAAAAACCTGCAACACGCAAGACACGCGGTATGCTCCAATTTTACAAAGAAATTGCTTGTTTTTGTTGTTTCATGGTCCAAATATTGTTCATATGCGATGAATGTTTGTTTGAATCTTGTTTACATCATGTTTGAGGGTTGTAACTACAAAAATACAGAGCTCGTAATGATTTAGAGCTGTTATTAATTCTTTAAAACCCGCAAAATGTCATTTTTCAATGGAAATTAGTGGTTTTATCGATTTTGAGTTGGGAAAAAGGAGTAGAAATGGGATAAACTCAAAGAAAATGTTAAGGTTCGGTAAAAAAAAAGCCAAAATAAATAAATCAGAAAATGCCTATTTTCCATGAATAATAAATAGAAAAAATAGGAAAAAAATAAAAAATTTGGATTTTGTGCTCAAAAATATGGAAAAATAAGATTTATATGCGTGAATGTTTGGCGAGGTTAAAGAATGAGGTCAAGCCTCAGTTTGGCCTCTTTCTTTGTGTTATAGTACGTGTTCATTATTTTTTACATACAGAAATGACACAAAACAACCATTTACACCTATGCACCGCAACAACACCTAAACGGTGAGGGGGGGGGTAAAATTTGTGCGACGATCTAATTGCTGAAAAGATACAAATTATGATTTTCCTCTTTGTGCATAGCAATTGGGGATCATTCCATAATTAAATATAGGCGACTAGTAGCACAGAAGTTCCGATGCTAGTCCATATAGCAGCGCAGCACCTAACGCTTAGTTAAAATTCATGAATGGGCTATTTTTTGCACCTCAGATGACTGGTTTTTTAATCATAAAATGGTTTTGCACAATCGTCATACACCCAGCTGGCATCAAGCATGCCATGTGGTATCTCCTGGAATGCATTGCAATTGATTGATAAACTTTGACCAACGTTGAGTGGACATGAAACCCAAGCTGTCGGTTAGACGGGTGCTTCCGTTGGGGAAAGTTTTGTGAGGCAAATCAAAATCTCCTGGAATGCTGAATTATAAAAGAGTGGAGTTTGTGCAAATGTTTTATATGTTGGAGCAATGCATCGAGGGGCCAATCCCCAAGGTGTAGGAGAGTCGCAATGGAGCCGCGGCAATTAGCTGAGAGGTGCTTTCCTATGTGTGTATTACGAGGCATTATGCCTATATGTTATGGGATCTCCCTCTGAGGAGAAAGGAATGTGAACATTGGACTACATATTGGATACAAACGCAAAATCGTCATAAGCATTTAGTGCAAAGTGAGTTTTAGACACTCCTAGCCCATGAAGCCGTGTGGTGGGGTTGTCTGTCGTATGCATGAGGTCCGGCTAGTGCCATAGCCAGTGCCGATCCATTTTAGGTCCCATCAGCGGTGCGTCTGCTAGGAGCCGCAAAAAAGTGGTGATTCTCAAATCTAGGGTTTTTAGGGACCAAATAGTTGGTTTATGTCCTCTGACAAGGACCGTCAAGCCGAAATACAAAAAGCAGAATGTGCTAAGAGGGCTAGATGATGGTTGGAGGTTGTAAGACACTATTCTCCTCAAAGGAGGAGTCCGTTATGCATAAGTGGCAGTGGTTCTAGTAACCTAGGTGTTACGTGTAGCTCTTTGAGTGCAAGTAGAAGTCTTCGTATTTCCCTATTTCCAGTTAATCAACCCACAACAAGTGGGGGTGTAGTGTTTCCTACACAAACTCCTGTTGTCAATCCGGTGGTAGCCATGGCACAACCTATTGCAATTCCAACAGGGACACCGGATTTACTGGCATTAGGATCATCGTTGCCCATTTTCCATGGGTTAGTAGAAGAAGATGGAGAACTCCACATTAAGGAGTTTCAAATGCTCATGTTCAACTATTGAATCCAAGATGAAGGACACCTAATGATGTTCTTCAACATGATGTTAAAAGGAAGAGCGGTAGTGTGGTATCACGGTCTAGAAGCCGGAACCATAACTAACAGTGCCCAATTCTTTACGGCTTTCCATAGAGAGTTTGCCCCTGAGAAGGGTGGGCAATATTGGTTGCGTGCTCTTGGAGCCCCGAGAGGAACACCAAGGAAAAGGGAATTCTCTTGCAAGAAAATCTATCTTGTAACATCAACAAGCTTGTTTATCATGTTTCATATGATCATAATGAAGAAAAGAACACCAGGCACAACAAATCTTCATGCAGCATCATGTAAATCTCCCACGGTTTTTAATAGAATCAACCATATTCTTCAACATCCTCATAAAATCCATCAATGGAACAAAGAAAGCAAAGAAGTACACCATCCTTGAATGGAAATACATCACATATTATTCATCTTCATTATCTTCATAGTCTTCTCTCTCAATCTCTCATATACAATCACTCTGTTTGAGTAGAATTGGCTATCTCTGACTCTTTCTCTCTCTCTCCATCAATAATACATCATATCCTCACTACAATCTCTCAAAATCACCCTCAATAATCACTCTTAGGTCGTGGATACCCCTCCCAAGAGGTATGTCTGATATGAAGGGTCACCAGAGCCACTACAGTGTCTCTTCACAGCTCACTACTGTCACTTCACTCTAGTCTTCACTTGAGTCTTCAGCAGCTACTTCTTCCACTTCCTTCAGCTCTTTTGCACTTGTATTCACCTCTTTCCAAGGCTAGAAAACTTTCCCAAAAGTCACACATACATTCCACAGAACACTTACAGAAGCATACAGAACAGTCTACAGAACAGTACCAGAACAGCTACAGTACAGAACTGAACATAAACAGAACAGAAGCAGAAGCTCTACAGAAGACCTACAGAAGGTTACAGAAGGTCATCAAAACCACATCACTCATTCTCAAACCATTTCAAACTCTCACAAACCATTCAATAAGCTTTCTCAAGATCTCGATCTTCATCAATCAATACTCCATCCCTCCTTACAGAAGACAATCAGAACAAAACAGACCAAAACAGAACAAAACAGAAGGTATACAGAACCTATCAGAATATCACAGAACCATCAACAAACATCATGATCTTCCAAAACACAATCATTATCATCCAAAACACTCTCAATCCACTTCCTAATCAACCAATCATCCCATAAAATCAACCATTCAGCTCTCAAAAACAACAAAAATCAGCCAAAAAACAAGTCATTTCAATACTCAACATATCCCCACACTTAATAAGGAAGCGTCCTCGCGACCCAGGAAAAAGGGAATACAAGTTCATTGAAAAGCTTCACTTTGATCTTCAATATCTTTTCACAAAGAATCCATCCACCACGACCCCAACTTATAACCTGTTTCTGATATAAAAATACAAAGAAAGGAAAACTCTTTATACATTAACACCTCTTATCAAACTAAAAATCACAACAAATTTGTAAAGGATATAAGAGTTTGCTTCTTCTTCTTCAGCATCAGCTTCAACTCTCCAACCACGACCCCATCTCTACAAATCTCCAAAACATAGCTCGTACACAAAATCCAATAGGAAACCACCACGTTCGTTTGACATAAATGAACTCACAACACAAACACTAATACACAGCACAACCATCTGAATGACTTCTTCAAAAAGAGAGTTGTTCATTAAAAGCTTCCATTATACATTGGAAAGGCATCAATGAAGATGATCCCTCTTAAAAGATTGATGTTGTCGGAATCGATCCATAGATAAGGATTCATCTACAAAGTTTTTAGGAGGATTTTGGAAAAATTGGAGACAGCACATCCTTTCCAATAGGACCAAGTATCTGCTAGGCAAACAAAGGGCATGAAAATACAGTATCTCCAGCTGTTGGGAATCAATGCTTACATTGACATTCATGCACAGCTTTGGAATAGGCTTTGAATCAGTATGAGAGTGCCTATGCATATACGCCAGGTACCAAGCAAAGTGAGCAGTTAATCTCACTGAGGGATCTGCAGACTGTGAATATTGCTGGGCAAAATGAACATAGTTTTGATAAGCTTGACTGGAAGTTGTCCATTCCCCTGGAATTACTGGCCAATTAATCTGCGGTCCTGTAAGGCAATCATCCGAACTCCATCCCCTTCTTCTGGAAATCTGATTATCAAAACCGTCACAGTCACTAACCAACTGAGGTGGTTGAGATATGGAAGTGTTAGGAGAGGGTAGTGGAATAAGGGAAAGTGGATGAAGGGAAGGATAGGAAAAATCATAAAAGGAAGAAAAGGTTAAAGGAGTGGCAGAAATTTGGAAGGAATCACTAAGGAACGGTGTTAACTGATAAATAGGAAATGTGGAGGGTACATTTATGAGGGGTGAAGAACAGGGTGGAGAAGGGGAAAATACCCGATCCTCAATAAAGGAACAGTATGTGAAAATAGGAATTTGAGGGAAATTGGAAGGTTGGAAAAGAAGTGGTAAAATTACTGTGGAATTAGTTTGACAAAGGGAAAAATATATAGCATAGCGGTGAGCCATTTGTTGGTAACAAAGGAGGGTAGGAACAGAAGGTCCTAAGAGAGATCGTCTATGATAGGCATCAAAGAAGGTAGCATCAAATGGATTATGTTTTGAAAGATAGGTTAAGAGATCCATCCTCAGTTGGTTAGTACTCTGTACAAAGGTAGGAGCTGTGTTTTGTCTTTGATTTAGGACCACCGAATCAATCATGGGATGCCACGAATTATCCTGACAATCAGCTACTTTGGAGGAATAACTTTGAAACATATCAGCTATGCGCAACTCCAAATGATTGACATATAGAACAGCCTATAAGACCACATCCCCCACATACCATGCCAGATCTACCTCATCTGGAATTAACAAATCTCCTCGTAGATACATATATAACATCAACATGGTGTCTGGCGTGACAGAATCTTCAAAGACCATTCTGACTACCTCTGTCAACAACTCAGCAGACCAAGCCCCACTCCAGCCATCCTCTGGAAAAGGTAAATCCATCATGGAAAGCTTCATATAGAAGACCAACTTCTGTAAGTGGTAGTGGACAAAGAAAGAATGGTCTGGTAAGACAAAGTCCTGAAACTGTTCAAAGGTAGACCATAACAAGTCCATTCTGGACTGCAATCTTTCCACTTTATCTTGGAATAGAGGGCACAAAGTAGCCTGTCTCTGGAGGGCAGCCAAGTCCTGCTGTGAAAGAGAAGGAATTAATGGAACAGGAGGGCTTGGAGGAACAGAGCGGGACTTTGCAAGCTGATCTTGCAACTGCTGGATTTGGGAGGCTTGGTTGGCCACTGTGTCATTAGCCATCTGTAAAGCTGAAAGCTTGTCATCTAAGAGAACTTGGAATTCTTTCGCTTCGTTGGACATCCTCTCCTTCTCTGCTGAAAGGCTAGTAACCTGTGACTGAGCCTCGAATAACTGGGTCTTCAATGAAGAAATCTCATCACTTTGGGTGGCAACCAGTTGGGTTTGCTGTTCCATTTGCTTAAATAGATCTGCTAGGGTATCCTTAGCAGAAGCTAACTCAGATGTTGCCTTATGCAACTGGTCATTGGACTGCATGAGCTCTTCATAGAAAGATGCGTACAACTGTTGAACACAGGCTGTCACTGACAACTCAATGGAACTTTGAATATCCTTGCAGAGGAAAGGAATGGCATCTCCTGAAACGAGACTGTTCAGGGAAGGAACTGAGATCTCCAAGGATCCTTCTCTATGTGCCCGGAATAGGTTATTGCAAGTGAGATACCCAGGGAGTTCACTGCTAGAAGTAGCAGGGATAGACACTGAGGGAAGTACAACAGGGGCTTTGTCCGCTACCCTCTTCAAGCGTTTGCGCTGTATGACCAGGGGAGGCGGAGAATCATCATCCGCAATGTCAATAGGTGCTGACTCTTCTGAAGGTGGAGGAGGAGGTACTGGATCTGATGGAGGAGGTGGAGGTACAGTCTTCTGTAAACCTGAATAGGTCAAGAAGGCAGACAAATATGATCCATAGGTAACATTGGTAACATTACCCCTCGTGACTTTTACAAAATGCTGATCCATCTTAGTAAGGAGGTATGTGCTCCAATCAATAGCAACTTCTTTCAACACCATCCTGGAGGCTGTGAAAAGCTCTTTGGACAAATAGTGGGATGGCGTTTTGGCAGGCATGAACCTGTCCTGAAGGAACTGACACATCGTCTTCCATACGGGATCAGTAATCATAGAAAATGAAACTCCTGAAGAGTTTATCACTTTCTTAACATCAAGGACTTCCCTTGTCTGCTTCTGCAACAGCTTGAGAATCTCTTCATTAGAGAAGAGCTAATGAGTGGTCACAAAAGGTTCTCCTTTGAAGGGTAAAGACAGAGCCTTCCCTAAGCCTCGAGATGTCAATGTCATAGACATTCCTTGGACTACGCCTGTCTTCTTGCTGTAAGAGGCCAGGAACTCATCACATACGGACGGATCCTCTGGAAGTAATGGAAAAGGAGTGGCCACAAAAGCAGCAAGTCCTGCCTTCGTGAGGGGCTCAAAAGTAAGTAGGGAAGAGTAATCCCTACTAACTAGTGGGACGTACTGGATAGGAGGAGGAGCATGAGAAGGCGCCATTCAGATGGTTACACACACACCACAAACACAGACAATCAAGGAGAATGCCTGCAAAGCAATAGACAAAAACCAAGGATAAGAGAATTACCAATCAAACGTGACCCGACCTACTAACCCCAAGCAAACCACATCCTAGAAAAAATTTGACATGACCTTGAGACAAATGCGACCGAAAGCTTCATGCGATGCATCAGACAAACACCCAGAACCCCGTATCAGGCAATAAAAGAAAAAACGGCATACCGTACCCGTAACCGTAACTAAGACATGAAACCAAAACCATACCATATCCGACACATATCAATACGACATCTGTGATAGAACCAAGACTGGACCATGGAAAATAACACTAATGACTGCGTATACCCATCCCACGAAACGCTTCATTAAAAAGGGGAATTAAGTGCAGTGAGGGGGGAATTAATTTAATGAAGGGTTGATTTTAATCAATTATTAAAAATGGGTGAATTTTTATTAGGTGATAAATCTTAACAAGAAAACGGCGGTTCCTTATTATAAATTTAATTACCAATTATTAGGTTAAGTGGTGCAGTTATGCGATTCTCGGACTTCGATTCCCGACTGGGTCTCTAAATGCAATTCATTAATTATAATTTAAGGTGATGTGGAGCGCTTTTTTGCCAGCGCGTGCTCATGTGACGGCTGGTTCTTTTTAATTTAAAATTTTAAAGTGCCTCTTTAGCGCACGTAGCGCGTGCTAAGTGAACGGCTGGTTGATTTTAATTTAAAAAGTATGTGTGTTTAGCGCGAATGCGCGTGGAAACTGTGGGTGAATTAAAGAATTCATTTTAACAATTAATTTGTGATTAAGGGGAAAAATAAAAATAAATAAAACACATAAAATAAATACCTGGAAGGGGTGTGTATGTAATGCAGGAATGCGCACGAAAGAGTTCCAGTAAAGGAAAAGTAAAGAGCACTGATGAAACAACAATGACAACACCTTAGCAGATGTGTTGAGTTGGTTTGTGTTGGTTTTTTATTTTTATTTATTTTTTTATTTTTAGTTGTGATTATTTATGGTTGAATAAATGGAAAATGAGCAAGGGAGGTGAGGGGAATTTTTTAGAATGTTTTTAGAAAATTTGAGGATTTTTTACAATTTTTTAAATGAATTTTCTATATTTATTGGCAATTTAGGGGTAAATTTAGGAAATGTGGAATTTTCAGAAATTATAGGGTAGGCAATTTCCAGCAGACAAAGTTCCAAAAATTGACAAAAGGCAAAAGGAATTTTTAGAAATTTTTCTGAAATTTTTTATGGAAAAATTAATGTAGTGATTAATTAAGTCACCTAAATCACATTAATCAAATAAGTCAGTTAACAGAAGTCAATTAAGTCTGGTTAGTGGGATAAGTCATGTTAGTCTACCTAAGTCTAGTCAGGTTAGTCAAGGTTGATTAGGTTAGTCTGGGTTAGTCTAGGGTGGACTAAGTCAATTAGGTTAGTCTGGGGTCAGTCTAGGTTAGTTAAGTTAGTCTAGGTAAGTTCTAACTAACCTAGGTGAGACTAACTAACCTAGGGTTAGTTAGTGGGGGGGAGGCTAACCTGAGGTAGGTTAGTTGACTAACTACATTTAGGTTAGGGTTAGTTTAGTTAGTCAATTAACTAGGGTTAGTTTGGTTAGTCAATTAACTAGGGTTAGTTTTAACCTAACTAGATTAGTTAGTTAACTAGGGTGGTTAGTTGAGTTACTAGCCTGAGGGAGGAGGTGGAAGAGGAAGAAGAGGAGGAAGGGGAGGTGCGGCGGCGGCGGTGGCGGAGTCGGCGGCGGCGGCGGCGGAGTCGGCGGCGGCGGCGGCGGAGTCGGCTGCGGCAATCAGCGGCGACGAGGCGGTCCTGGGGCGTCCGAACAGGCGGCGCGGCGCAGGCGGCCTGGCAGTGACCTGCACGGGGGAAGAGGAAGGAGGGGAAGGAGAGGGGAGGAAGGAGAGGAGGGGAGGACGGCGAAGCGCGGGAGGAGAGGAGGGCAAGTGCTGGCGGGGGGGCGAAGGGGGGATGGAGTGGGGGGAGGAAGTAGCGGCGGGGGGAGGGGGAAGAAGGAGAGGGCGGCGGGAGAGGATGGAGAGGGAGGTGGCGCTGCTGCGGGGGGGCAGAAGAAGGAGGAGGATGACGAGGAGGGAGGAAGCAGTGGCGGGGGGAGGGGGAAGAAGGAGAGGGCGCAGGGAGGAGGGCGCTGGGAGGAGGAAACGAAGGAGTGGGGGGAGGGAGAAGAAGGAGAGGGCAGCGGGAGAAGAAGGAGAGGGTGGCGGGAGAGGATGGAGAGGGAGGTGGCGCTGCTGAGAGGGAGAAGGAAGGGAGGAGGAGGTCGGGGGAGGAGGTTGGAGATGGCAGGGAGGTAGAGGACGCAGGAGGAGAGAGAGAAAGAAAGAGAGAGAGAGAGAAGGGCCGTTGGGGAAGGGATGGGCAGTTGGGGGGAAGGGGGGGGGGGGGAAAGGGTGGGTGCCCATGGGGGGGGCCATGGGATGGGCAGGTGGGGGTAAGGGATGGAAGGCCCATGGGGGGGGCCATGGGATGGGGACAAAGGCGCGTACCCCCGTCCCGCGCTCGTGCGCGGGGCGGGGTAAAAAAATTTGCTGTGACGGGATTGAAATGGCGCGAGGAAGACGGTACGGGTTACGCGGACACGACCGAGGCGCGTGGAGATTCGTAAAATCAAAAAAGGGCGCGTTCACGCGCAAAACGAGCGCGAGAAAAAATGTAAAAAGAAAGAAAAATTAAAAGCAAAAAGTGGGCAGGACGACAGGGGGGAAACAAGGAAAATACGGGACGGGGGTTCCGGGAGGGATAAAGGGCGGTCACGTGCAAAAAACACAAAAAACGAACCAAAAACGCAATTTAAAAATTAATATCGAAAGATCCGTGCATCGGAATGAGGTACAGAAAAAAGGAAAACTATGTAGAAAGATGTGCCCGACAATCCTATCACATCGAAACAGAATTCCGACTAAGGTAAGATGCGTTCACATGGGAAAAACCCAAAAAACAAACCCGAAAATGGGATCGAAAATTAATATCGAACAAACCATTCACCGGAATGACATGCAGTAAGAAGCAAAAATGTCCACAGAAAGGAGTGGCACAGGGTTATCACGTTAAACCGCAGTTCCGGCGGGAATAGGAGGGGTTCACATGTGAAAAACTCCAAAAATACTCCCGAAAAGTCATTTAAAATTTAATAAGTAAAAATCCAAACTTCGAAAAAGGGTGGAGGAAAAAGGAAAAAGGTAGGGGAAGGCACAGGGGACACGGCTGTCAAGTCAAATTGGAATTCCGATGCCAATAGGGCAGGTTCACATGAAAAAATGTCAAAAATACACACGAAAAAGTCGTGGAAACCCGAAAAATTAATATTGGACAAACCGTGTATCAAAATGACTCGGAGTAAAAAGGGAAAATGTCAAGGGAAAATTGGTTGTCAGGGCTATGATGTCAGATCACGATTCCGAAGCAAGAAAAGCACGTTCACATGGAAAATCGGCTAAAGTACGTAAAATGCTTCAAAAATTAATAATTCAAAAACCGTGCATCGAAACAGGGGTAGGTAAAAAGGAAAAATGATCAGTTCAATGGGAAAACAGGGCTATAAGGTTGGATTGGGACTTTGGTGAACGTAGGATGCATTCACATGGAAGGACCTCAAAATCAAGGAATGAAGAAAAACTGGAAGGGAACAACCCCAAGGGTGGGTGGAAAATGAATGGGTGGGTGGGAAGGGATCCCATTAGGGTAAAAGCAAGTCATGGCATACATGCATGAGCAGGGTAAGGCATATGCAGAGGGGTATGCAATATAGACGCGCAGGGACGCGTCCCCACACTTAAGACCTTAACGGATAGGGTTAACCGAGCAACAGGGACCTAGGACCACGCCACAGACCATCCACTAACTTCCCCACGCTTAAAACATGACCGGTACGAAGAAACCAAAGTGTAGGGGTAGAAAAACTTGGCACGTTTCGTCAAGAATCAAGGTTGAGTGTCGACGGCACGTCCAGTGTTGTTGTCGGCGCTGGAGGGACCAAGGCATCTTCTCGGCACACGTTCGTCATGGCAGGGACCACGCCGCAACACCCAGGGAGGTAGCTGATGGAAGGAATCACATGAAATTCGTCGATGATGATGAGGGATACTGGTTGAGGAATCAACAAGGGGGGAATGGTGCGAAGGAGTATACCAGGGTGCACAGTTGATGGTGCATTAGTGCGTCCAACCCGTCTGGCATAGGTGCAAGGAGGAAGGCAAGGGAGCCTTACAGTGCCGTGTACAGAACAGGGTGATGTGTCTTGTGTTGACGGTAAAAAACCCATCCCGTGGGTGCATAGGGAAACGGAAACATACCTGACTCCAAGTGTCGTAACGTCCCTCAATCTCACCTCTCGGTAAATGATTGAAGAAACTCCAGTCACACTCAACCCACCCTCTATCTCACGCTCTGTGGATAGATACAGAAGGGCAGCCTTTTCCTAAAACCCATTGATGTAATCCTCACAGTCACTTGTGCAAAGGTTGTATGCCTTGTGCGCATTTGATGGTGCAACTGTGCATCCCGCCCTGTGCCGGCATACAGTGCGAGAAGGAAGGCCAGGGAGCCTTATAGTGTAGTGCACAGAAACAAATTGTGCTTTGTGCATTGAGAGGCCCATCCCGTGCGTGCAACACTTCATTCACACTTCTCACCTCTCATTTGATTTGAAGGGAAAAGACTGGTCTCTCGCCCCACCCTCTGTCTCACTCTCTATTGATAGATACAGAGGGCAACCCATACGCACTTCCCCATCCGGTTAGGATGAAAGCTCACATCACTCAAGGGGTTGTCGATGAAGATCGCATCATCAGTTGTTGAAGAGGCGTACCCAGGGAGGTAGCCATCAAATCGAACATTGTGTTGGATAGGAACATGTCGTCGGCTGGAGGACAGGTAGTCACTTTGCAAAGAGACCCAGGACACAGCGTACCAAGGGAGGCAGCTTCGGAATTGGATCCTGGGAATATCAAGTAATGAATCCACTTTCTAGACTGCTGGGTGTTACCACCTTTTCCACAGCCAGCTTCCCGCCCAAGGGTGTTTACCACCTTTTCTTGGAACGAGGCCTGCTATGACAGGGAATTGCTTCCTTTTCGCTCATAACAGATTTGTTTTTTTTTTTCTTGTTGTTGTTTTTTTTTTTTTTTCCCTATTCCCGAGGGTGTTTCCACCTTTTCTCGAAGAATAGGTCGGCATGACAGGGACCTAAGTCCTTTTCTCCCATGACCGATATGTTTTGTTTTTTTTTTTCTGCAAATTGAGCAAGGGAATGGTAGAAAAACCATGTGTCAAGACCAACCTCGCCACTGTCGCTGGTGGAAAATAGAGGATAAGAGATCAAGGCTGGAAGGGGGGTTTCAGGGGACAGAGGGTTGCGCCCACTTCATCAGAAGTGGTTGAAGAACGGCTATCAGAAGTAGCATCATAAGAAGTACAGTGCCGTGCCAACGAGGGAAAGGATCAAGTGTCCGTAATTGTCAAGATCCCCAAGGAGGGAAGTACTTCTTCAGGCGATATCCATTGATCAGAAAGGGATCATCAGAGGCATCAACGGTCTGCACTTGGACAGAACCATTAGGGTTGACTGCAAGTACCTTATAGGGGCCCATCCACCGCTGTTGGAGCTTGCCAGGAAACTTGCCAAATCGTGAATCATAGGCTAGGACCAAATCACCTTCTTTGAACTCCTTGTGCTTGATGAAGTTGTCATGGTAAGCCTTACGTCGAGCTTGCGTGGCTTCCATGCACTGTAGAGCCATCCGACGAATTTCGTCCAAACATTCCAAGTGCAGGAGACGGCGTTGCAGTGAATCATCATCCCCCAAACGCTCTTTGATAGCCACTCTCAAAGAGGGTAGTTCCAGTTCAACAGGAAAAACTGCTTCTGTACCATACACCAGCTGGAAAGGTGTCTGTCCCGTTGCTGCTTTATGGGAGGTTCTGTACGCCCAGAGGGCCTCTGTAAGTCGATCGTCCCAATCACGACGATGTGTAGCAATTGTTCTTGTCAGAATCGAGCAGAGGATACGATTGGTGACTTCAACTTGGCCGTTGGCTCTGGGGTAATAAGGAGTGGACTTGCGATGGCGGATCTTATACAACTCTATCAACTCTTCCATGACTTTGTTGAGGAAATGAGTGCCTCTGTCACTTACCAGCTCTAAGGGACTACCAAAACGGGTGATGACATTCTCATACATGAACAGGGCCACGCTGTTACCATCGTCCCGCTTAAGGGCTTTAGCTTCACACCACTTTGTAACATAATCCGTACATACGAGGATGTATCGGTTCTGTTTCCTTCTAGTGGGAGGGTCGATCGGACCTACGAAGTCAATGCCCCACTTCTCAAACGGCTTCAACGGAAGGATAGGTTGCAATGGCATGGCACTTGTCTTCGTGGGTTTCCCCATTCTTTGACAAGCATCACATCTTTTACAATAATCATAGGAATCTTTGTGAATTGCAGGCCACCAATATCCCGCTAGCAGAGCCTTCCTGGCTGTAGCTTCTCCTGCAAAGTGACCTCCACATGGCTCGTCGTGGCAAGCCTTCAGAACAATCCCAATCTCATCTCCTGCAACACATCTTCTGAGCACTTCATCTTTGCCTTTCTTGTATAGTGCACCGCCTAGCAGGGTGTAGGGGGATGATTCTAGCATGAGCTTCTTCCTTTCCCGACTAGAAATACCAGGAGGGTACTGTTGGGTTGCCAGCAGATTGGCAATGTCTGCATACCAGGGAGTTACAGTTTCTACCAAAAATAGGGAAGCATCAGGGAGGTCTGGATCATCCTGCTCCTCGTCTGCAGTTTGTGGGATACGCGACAGATGATCAGCCAGAACATGGGAACGACCGGGCTTAGTAATCACCTCAAAGTCGAACTCCTGGAATAGAAGGAGCCATCTCATCATTCGTCCTTTCACATCTGCTTTATTCATCAAGAAGGACAGGGCCTCATGATCCACATAAAATTTAAAGTGGGTAGATAGGAGGTAATGGCGAAACTTTTCCAAGGCAAACACCATTGCCAAGCACTCCAGCTCTGTCACTGTATAGTTTCGTTCCCTATCAGTGACTTTTCGGCTTGCATAGTAGATCGGTTGATCCAACTTCGAGGAGCCCTTCTGGCAGAGGACAGCACCTAAGCCTTCAATTGATGCATCAGTGTGTACATGGAACTCTTTCGTCCAATCAGGGGGTTGCAGAATGGGTGCCTCAACCAGACACTGCTTCAGAGTGTGAAAGGCTTTGTCACATTCTTCCGTCCAAGTAAACTCTGCATCTTTCCTTAGAAGCTTGTGCAAGGAAGTTGCCTTTGTCGCAAAATGGGCTATGAACCTTCTGTAATAACCCACATGGCCTAGGAATCCCCTCAACTGTTTGAGGTTGGTGGGTGCTGTCAGAGCTGCGATCTTTTCGATCTTTGCAGAGTCTGTTGATATCCCTTGTGCAAAGACAATGTGGCCCAATAGAACTCCAGAAGAAACCCCAAAGATGCATTTGTCGGGGTTGAGGGAAATCCCATACTCCCGGCATCGGTCAAAGCATTGTTCCAGGTGTTCCCAGTGTTCACGGATCAAACTATAGACACAGAAGTCATCCAAATATACTTCAATAAAGTCGTGCAGATGATTTTGAAATGCAGCCATCATGACTCGTTGGAAAGTAGCAGGGGCATTGCAGAGCCCAAATGGCATCACTCGGTAAGCGTAGGTCCCCCATTCTGTGGTGAAGGTTGTTTTGGATTGGTCTTCTTCTGCGATTTGGACTTGGTTGTATCCACTGAATCCATCCAGAAGAGAATAAAGTTCATGTCCTGCCACTGTGTCCAACAGTTGGTCTGTGAAAGGGATTGGAAAGTGATCCTTCTTTGTCTTGGAATTAAGTTTTCGGAAATCCACACATATTCGCAATTTGCCATTCTTCTTGGGTACAACCACGATGGGTGAAACCCATTCACTATTTGCCACTGGATAAATAAACTCGGCTTCCAGAAGCTTCAGCAGCTCTGCTTTCACCAATGTGGAATAATTCGGGTTCATTCGTCTCTGTCGTTGCCGTACTGGCTTGGCATCAGGCTCCAAATCAATATGATGTTGACATATTGTGGGATCAATCCCCTTTAGGTCTTTGTAAGACCATGCAAACACGTCCAAATTTTCTTTCAACAAATTGTACAAGGTTGACAACTCCTCTTCTGGGAGACTGCTACCCACCTTCAAGTGGCGTTCAGTGCCTTCTGAATCCACAAAGGTTAACTGCCTTTCACCTTCTACTTCACGAATGAAGGTCCCGCGGACTGCTTCTGGATACAGATCCGACTCCTTCAAGGGAGTGGTGTCCTCTTCTGATGTCCCACTAGAACCAACTTCTTCTTTTGGTGGAGACTTAGGTTGCTCCTTAAGACGTTGGAATGGGATAAGCGCCGTTTCGGATTTGGTTTCAAGATTAATTACCTCTTGGCTTGAGGACTCATCTTCTGATGATGACACATCCAGGAATGTCACATAACAGGGACCCTCTGATGCCTGTTGGATTTGTGGGACTGGTGCTTGTTGGCACGGTGCATCATCATCATCTTTCTTTGGCAAGGATGGGTTAGGACGGCAGGAGCCACACTTAAAAGACGGCTTGCTCTTCTTAATCCATTTCTTATAAAGGTTTTGCATATGAGAAGATCCATTTACCAGACCAAATGGTACCATAATCATTCTATCCCATAGCATGAGCTCATCGGCTTCTGATGCTTCTGGAACTTCTTCCTCAAATGTATCCTCTTCAGGTGGGATAGACTCTTCTGGCTCACTTTCATCACCTTCTTCGTCCATATCATATTCATCCTCTTCTGTCTCTGTCTCTGTCTCTGTCTCTGCGTCTGCTTCTGTCTCTGCTTCTGTCTCTGCGTCTGCTTCTGTCTCTGCTTCTGTCTCTGCGTCTGCTTCTGTCTCTGTTTCTGCTTCTGTCTCTGTAGGAGCTCTGTAACAGAAGAACAGATTCTCTGTTTCCTCTCCTGCCTCTATCTCTGCTTCTGCTTCTGCTGTGACCATGTAACAGGGAGAGCAGTACATCCATGCTTCTATCTCACTGTCAGAAGTGATTTCAGAAGGCATTCCTGATTCAGGCAGAAAGTATTCACCCATTGATAATGGCTTTGCATCTTTTGGAAGTCGGCTTACAGTATCCACTGTTAAGGAATGTGCCATTATTTTCTTGGGAAGGATCTGTTTGACAGCATCTTCGTCTGCTGATGTTCCATCTGTAGCCTCGTTAGGGGAATCAGAAGATGATTCCAAGGAGGTGGATCCATGTCCTTTTTGAGAACCATACAGTTTCAGCACCACTTTGTTGGGTCCTCTGCCCAAGGTCAAGGTTCCTTTGAACCAATCCGTCCTTGCTCGGGCTTCAAAAAGCCATGGTCTGCCCAGTAACAGAGGATAGGACGTACCATAAGAGTTTGGCTTCACCACTAAATAGGTCAGCCAATAATCTTTTCCAGCCACTGTAGTCTTCACATATGGGAGAATGCCCAAAGGCTTGATTCTACTCTGATCCGCCAGTCTGATGAGCCATTGGGTGGGTTGCACACCTTGTAGGCCTAGATCCTTCATTGTCACATCCGTCATAATGTTCACTGATGAACCACCATCAATCAGTGCATTTGTGATGAAGCAACCTTCTATCCATACGCCAGTCTCTGGAGTACCCGGATCTAGGAAAGCGTTAGCCACGTCCACTTCTTTGACAGGCTCTGGAGCCTTGTTGGACTTTGTTGCTGTTGAGGGAGCAATCCTTAAACCACGTCTTTTTGTCAGTATACTTTTGAACCTTTTCCGACAACTCGGAGACAACATCAATAATTGTCGGAATGTGAGGTTTGGTTTAAAGGTATCTAGATCTCTGACCAAATCGTATTCCTTAATAGGATCCACTGGCTTCTCTAACCGATTAGGGAATGGGGCAACACCCATTTTCATTTTCCCTCTTTCTTCCATCAGAGGAATTACATGAACTTCTTCTGCCACTTGTGGCACTTCCTCCTCTTCTGTATCCTGGACCTCTGGTCCTGTCTCTGTAACTGTCTCTGTAACTCTCTGTGGCACTGTAGGGCTCTGTACGGCACTGTTAGGCTCTGTTTTGTTCTGTTCTTCTGGTGGAAGATTGAACTTCACTGTTCTGGCAGGAGGGTTATTTTCTTTCTGGATAGGTGGTTCCTTCTGCTTTGCACGCGTGATGGCAGCAACTTCCAATTCCACCAAATTGGAGGTAGGCTCTTGGGCCTTGGCTGGACTATCAGTAGCACTATTTTTCACTGGGGCTGGGCTTGGACAGTCTTTTGCAGTGTGGCCTTCTCCTTTGCATCGACTGCATAAGGGCTTGTAATCCACTGACCATCGAGGATTTGGACAATTTGGTGAGATGTGGCCCTTTTCTCCGCATCTGTAACACTCCACTTCTGATCTCTGACCACCGCCAGACTGTCTTCCTCTGTAACTTTGAGAAGGAAATCTTCTGGGTCCGAAATTATGACCAAACTCTCTAGGCTTGGGTCCAATATCCTGTGTTGTCATTTTGGATTTCAGCAAGTTAAATCTTGCATCTTCTTCCTTTCTTCTCCTATCATGCATCTCCTTCAGAGAGCAAATGTCCTCTGTATGATTCTTCCGCAAACAGTAGGAACAGAAGGCTCCAGGGATGGTTGGTTTCCGTGTACATTCAGTGGCTAAATGGCCTGCTTGATGACACTTACCACACCAAGTATTTGACCGCATCACATCTCTTCCTGCTCCCGCAACATTGGATATGCTTGCGGTATTCACTTTCAACGTCTGTAGTTGTTCTGTAATCACATCCATCAACTCCTTTTTAATGTTTGCAACTGAGTTGGATAAATAATCCTTCAAGCTTTCTCCTCCGGACGTACTGGCAGGAGGGTTTTGAGGAGTCTCTGTAATTACTGCATAAACGGGTTGGGCTGGTACAGAGGGGTCTCTGTTCTGGTTCTGATTCAGAGCTCCTGTTTGAACTGTTGGCTGTTGACTCCAGTTGGTAGGGTTCCACTGTTGCTGTTGATTTTGCATTGAGGAAATTGGTTGGGACCATTGTTGTTGTGGTTGAACCATCATTTGAGGCATGGATTGTGGCCACTGTGGATTTGGTGCACTATACTGTGATACCGGGGGCATCTGTTGGTAGGGATAGGGAACAGTCCCTGGAACTGCATTTGGTGGATACATCATTCCTGGCATCAGAGGAGGTAGGACTCCTCTTCCTGAGGGAACAGTCCCTGGAACTGCATTTGGTGGATACATCATTCCTGGCATCAGAGGAGGTAGGACTCCTCTTCCTGTATTCATCGCTAATCTAGCTTCCACTTCATCGTACAGTCTTGCACCTTCTGTTGCAGCTTGCAGGGTGGCTGGTCTTTGTAGCTCCACAAACTTACGGACTTCTGGTTGTAATCCTCTGAGAAATACCCCCTTTTGAATGCCATCATCTAGATTATGGTTAGTCCATCTCTTTAGGATGGATTCCATTCGTGAGACATAAGCTTCTACTCTTTCTCCAGAGGACTGACTTAGGTTCATAAATTCCTCTCTCATCCGCTCTTCAAAACCTTCATGCTTGAATTTAGTGAGGAAGGCCAACTTCAGGTCGTCCCATGTGCCAAAAGTTCCTGCTGCTTGTCTCTCATACCACTGAAACGCCGCGCCCTTGAAAGTGGCGGGGAATATCGCTAACCAATGCTCAGGGGTTCTGGCATTGTTAGCCACACACGCTACCATAAACTCTGCTACATGAAGATCGGGGTCTTCATTGTACTCTCCCTTAAAAACTGGCAATGGGACTACATTCGCTGGTCTGTCATCAATATTTCCAGGACGGATCTGGCTTGGAAGTGGACCTCCAGCAGGAGGAGGAAGGGCTTGATGTGCCATTGGGACTTCTGTAAAGAGTTCCGCAAGGGCGTCAAATGCGACTTCTGCTGCGAGCTCGCTCTCGGCTCTGATTCTTGCTTTCTCTCTTCTCATGTACCTCTGGACTCGTTCTAACGCTTGCCTTTTTATTGCGTCATTCATCAGGGGGTTGGCTCCACTATGTTGTTAGTGCTCCACAGAGGGTTAACAGAAGACTTCAGTCTCTGGAGGACTCTCTTGCCAACATTTCTTCTACTTCTTTCTTTTCAACGTCCCTGAATTCGGCTTTCATGCCACTGCACAGAGGAAGGTATTCGGTTCTAAAGGTGTCAAAATGCATACGTCTGAGCATTGTGGTGGTGCCATCATCATAGTAATGCCAGCTTCTGATGGTTTCAACAGTATATGTTGTGAAAAACACTTTGTCTACCAACTTCCAGTGGGTTGCTAATTGAACAAATAGAAGATTATCAGTACACCAAGCATCCCATGTATCTTGCTGTTGAGCATCCACGAACAAATTCCAACTCTTTTCCTTCTTGTCTTTGTGAACCTCTACAGACCAAGACTCCTGAAGCTTCTTCACAATCTCCCACTTGATGTTGTCTGGAAACTTTTCAATGAATGCCAAATCTTCCATGGATTGTCATTCTCTTTGTTTCTGCCCTTCAGTTCGTTCCCAAACAGTTTGCCACCAAGATGCAAGTTTCTGCTGCTTCAATAGGAAGAGGAAACTGTCCACCACATAGAGCATGCATCATGATGGTGATGTGTTTCCGCCATTGTGGGATGAACTTCTTGTGGAAAGTGGCTTTGATTATGAGAAATTACAACTCTTCATTGGAAGAAGGAACTTTACAAACATCCATTGAATTCTTCTCCTCTTGGCAATGCCATTTCCTTCATTTTCAGCCTCTTTTGGTGCTTGTTGATGGCAAGTTTCCCCGGCTGCGCACAAAAAACATGGAGCCCCGAGAGGAACACCAAGGAAAAGGGAATTCTCTTGCAAGAAAATCTATCTTGTAACATCAACAAGCTTGTTTATCATGTTTCATATGATCATAATGAAGAAAAGAACACCAGGCACAACAAATCTTCATGCAGCATCATGTAAATCTCCCACGGTTTTTAATAGAATCAACCATATTCTTCAACATCCTCATAAAATCCATCAATGGAACAAAGAAAGCAAAGAAGTACACCATCCTTGAATGGAAATACATCACATATTATTCATCTTCAATATCTTCATAGTCTTCTCTCTCAATCTCTCATATACAATCACTCTGTTTGAGTAGAATTGGCTATCTCTGACTCTTTCTCTCTCTCTCCATCAATAATACATCATATCCTCACTACAATCTCTCAAAATCACCCTCAATAATCACTCTTAGGTCGTGGATACCCCTCCCAAGAGGTATGTCTGATATGAAGGGTCACCAGAGCCACTACAGTGTCTCTTCACAGCTCACTACTGTCACTTCACTCTAGTCTTCACTTGAGTCTTCAGCAGCTACTTCTTCCACTTCCTTCAGCTCTTTTGCACTTGTATTCACCTCTTTCCAAGGCTAGAAAACTTTCCCAAAAGTCACACATACATTCCACAGAACACTTACAGAAGCATACAGAACAGTCTACAGAACAGTACCAGAACAGCTACAGTACAGAACTGAACATAAACAGAACAGAAGCAGAAGCTCTACAGAAGACCTACAGAAGGTTACAGAAGGTCATCAAAACCACATCACTCATTCTCAAACCATTTCAAACTCTCACAAACCATTCAATAAGCTTTCTCAAGATCTCGATCTTCATCAATCAATACTCCATCCCTCCTTACAGAAGACAATCAGAACAAAACAGACCAAAACAGAACAAAACAGAAGGTATACAGAACCTATCAGAACCTATCAGAATATCACAGAACCATCAACAAACATCATGATCTTCCAAAACACAATCATTATCATCCAAAACACTCTCAATCCACTTCCTAATCAACCAATCATCCCATAAAATCAACCATTCAGCTCTCAAAAACAACAAAAATCAGCCAAAAAACAAGTCATTTCAATACTCAACAGCTCTGAATGTAACATGCCAAGAGCCAAATGAGAATGTCCAAGCATATGCCAAGAAACTAAAGCAAGTTCTTCGCAAACTTAACGCTTATATTCCTATTCCAGCGGTGGCTGCACAGTTGCAATATTTCCTACACAATTTGGATTTTAATATCTAGGTGCAACTGAATAGTGTTGCTTTGGCTGATATTGACACTCCCATTACCCAAGCAGAAGGACTAGAGTCGTGCTTGCAAGCAGCTTATGCATCAAGGATAAATTGGAATGGTAATAATTTGGCCTTGACCAATGGGAGTCAAGGGGACCCCATTTTAAATATGAGTGGCAGAGGGAGTATTATGTCGAATTTGCCTATGTTACCAGCTCCTTCTAGCATGACTATGCCTATGGCTAGTCAGGGGGCCTCACTAAATAGTGGTGGAAACGAAACAATGAATCTTAATGTTGTCCCAGTTGGTCAGTGACTAATTCCTAATCAAGTGGTTAGGCCCATGGAGCGACAGACTGACGATCGTGGCTATGAGTCGAGTGCTTCTAATGTCCTTGGTGAAGTTAAGGACTTGATGAAGCACTACACTGATATGATCTCTAAATAGTATCGACAAATAGCTGTGGATGTCAATTTTCTTAAGAAGCAACAGAATTTGATAGGGAGCCAACGCCCTGAAGAGGGTGGCCCCTCAAGATTCAGTTGTAAGTGGTGTGGGAGCCAACATTTCCCTAGGAATTGCCCGAATGTCAAATGTGATATTTGTGGGAAGTCTGGCCACTTAGCTGCTACCTGTTGGAGTAAGATCAGTTCTCTCCAATAAGGGAGTAAACAACCGGGTCCAGCTAACCATCGCGTACAAGGGAATAATCTCTAGCAAGACGATGGACCAAGGCAAATACTGCAAAGAGGAAAGGCTGTTGTAGAGGAGTTACCTCATGGCAGTTGAGTCAGCCATATTGAGGTTGTACGTGTCAATGATGCTGAAACTTCTAATCTACAAGCTGTAACAAGAAAACCTGTCGAGGGAAGCCCTAAGCAAGATGCTAGGGAAAAGTGAGTCTCTTGAATCCTGATAAGGAAGGTGGACTGTTAAGACCTGTTGGTAGTAAAGTTGATCCCGAGGAGGATAAAGGATTGCCAAGAAAGAAGGTAAAGGCTAAAAAAGAGGAACCAAAGCCAATGGAAAGACCAAATGAGAGAATGGTTTGGCGCGAGAAGAAAACTTTGGCTAATTATCACGACTTTGATCTAGCAAGTTCCCTTTGCGAAGTCAAACCAGACATGAATCTCCTGCAATTGATTAAACTTTTTCCAGGAGTACGTTGTCGTATTGCTATGCATTCGAGGTGTGAAATTCACCCAAAAGTTGTGCGTGTGGGATTTGATACTTTGTACATATCTAGTTGTTGTGTTTATACTTTTGTTCTGCGTGGAAGAGGGTTTGGAGCAAGAGGAACTTATCAATAATGCTCTAGTTGGCATGTCTTGTCAAGTGGTCAGTCAACCTAGACGAGGAGGTTTTGATCAACCAACTGCTCCTTTCTTATCTATTTACCATCTGGATGAGGTGGATCCTGTTTTCCCCAAGTTTGATGTCTTGGGTGCTATTCAACATCTTACTAAAGCTATGCGGATAGAACCAAGCAGCTTCTTGCAACAATGCATCTGCTATAACCGAGCTCAGAAACTGTCTATTTCAATCTCGCTAGGGTATGCTGTCCAAGTCTATCCTTACATCCTTCTTCCAAGGGATTTACAAAGACTAGAAATCACCTTCAAGGCTTGGAATTCAAGAGATAGTGGAACTGATTTTGACGTGGACACAAGAAGGTCCTTGAGGTCAATCTGCAACAGGCCATTTGTTTTCTTCTTGGAAGACATAGTCATGGAAAAGAATCAGTGTGGTAAAGAAGAACAAGAACCGTTTGCATTGACACCAGATGTGATAATGCACTTGCTTCGACTCCATAGGCGTCATGTGCAGAGATTTGCACAAATGAACAGAGAGAGAAGGTCCACCATTATGGACCAAGAAATGGATGATGACGAGATTCATTATGGGGATGACTATTTTTAAATGTGGGCTTTTTGGAGGGAAGCAATAAAAAAAAGATGAGGAGAGAGAAAAAAGCAGCTTTTCTGGTCCGAAAGGGCGTGAACTTTAGACTCTTTCTGCTTGTGAGCTGCACCTCGCTGAACGATGGCACTGACTCTCGACTGAGATGTTTTGGGGAAACATTGATAACAGTTTCTGCAGGCTGTAATCGATACAAGCAACATGCATTAACACTCGCTGGATTCAACAAATGCTAGACTCGAAGCATCATCAAACTACAAGGAGGCCGAGACTGTGATGATTCTTTTGTGTGGAACTGGTCAAGTTGCATCAGGGCAATAGAACAGGAAGCTGAGGGAATAAGCAAGGCAGCAAAGCACCCATGAACGTGCTTAAAAGGGTGAATTCACAGCGAGAATGCTGACGAAAGGCTTGAAGAACTGTTGAAGCAGAAGGAGGAGGAAAGGAGTTCAGATTTGAAGAAAGCAGAACTTTTCAGAAAGTTCTCAAGGCTCTGAATACGGCTTTCTACAGTAGATCTGAAGCTCGTCAAAGTCATACAGTGCATAAACTAGACGTGGAAATCGAAAGGGAAAAGAGGAAGCATGTTCAGATTTCGGATTCAGAAGACGAAGAAGAACCGTGCTTACTTGATAGCCTGTCATAGCTATCGACAATCTAATTTTTCCCTGTGTCACTCATAATTGAGAGATCAGAGAGTTCTAGTGTTTCAAGAAGAGGTGCAACAAACGGAGTAGAATTCTATTGAATATTCAGGCCGCAACAAGCCGAAGAGACCCTATTCCTGAGAGTGACTGAACTGTGGCCACTCTTCCTTCTTTGATCACTGGATTATCAGCTCTAAGAAGTAACTCTGTAGTGACTTTGTTGAAACTGCTAACCCCTCAATTGGAAGATATTCTTTGTTCTCGCTCTTCTCTTCTAAATCGGATCTGGAGGTGCCATGGGAACAGCATGGAATCGAGATGCTTCTGTTGTAACTGTCATGGTCACCTTGCTCACAGACTTCAATTTCAATCTGAAATGATCGTTCTAGACAACAGTTTTTTTTAGAGGTCACAGAAGTTGCGCGCTGGAGAGCATATTTGTGGCACGACCTGAGAAGAAGGAAGGGAGAGACAACCGTGCTGAAGGTGGATACAAAGCAGAGGCCACATAAATTTGATTGCATAAGTAGACAGCAGGAAGCAACACTTTCCTTTCAAAACCAGATAGGCCACTCTCCAAAGGGTAATCCTAAGGGCTCTTAACAAAATCTCAAACAGCTGACCTATGCAAAGCAATGAACTGGATATGGAAAGAAACATCATAGCCCAAGTTAGATCCCACTTATAATTGGAATCAGTGCAACAGTGCAGTAATATCAGCTAGAGGAGATGCTTCTGCATATGGAGTCCAGATTGAGAAGGGATTAGAGAATCAGTCAGCACTATGGACTTATGCTATGTAGACTGCAAACAAGTGAAAAATTTAGCAAACTATTTTGACTAGTGCCGGCTCTAGCATTAGATCAGAGACAAGTTGGGATTTGCATGTTGACAGGTACTCTATTTATGCCTACTTGGCGAAGTCTCAGGGAGCAGATGTACTTGTTGAGGAGAAGCGTAAGAGGGATGAAGAAAATCCAAGTGTAGCTAAAAAGACTAGAGGGGGTGAGTTTGTTACTCCACCTACTGCAGGACCGTCTTTGAGACCAGGGCTAGAACGACAGATGGAAGATGCTCAAAAGAGAGAAAAGAGGCAAGAGCCTAGAGAGAGAAAGCAGCCAGGGTTTAGATTGATGTCCGATATTGAAACATCTACAGACATGAAGAAAATATTTAATGATAAGATACTTGGCAGTGAGGTGACTTTTACTATTTCTGAGGTTTTGGGCATCTCGAAAAGAGAGTTTCAAGAGGTCCTGAAGAGGAAAAGACATGCATTGCCTACTACTGATACACAGGGAGTTTTGATTGGGGAGTTGGATGAGGATGAGGATGAGGTTATGGTTGAGAATGCTTCTATTTTTCCACAGATAGAGAAGAGGGTTCAGCCTATGCATTATGCTGAAACTGATGAGCCTGTCTTGATACCGCGTAGTCACTTTTCGCGGAGTCATTGGGCTAGGGCAACTACAGAGATGATGGTAAAAATTGGAGAGAAACATGTGCCTTATGTTGCTTTGGTGGATCATGGTTCAGGGATTAATCTCATAGTTCGTGGAGTTTATGAGAGTAACAGATGGCCTATGGATGTAGAGCATGGGTGGCGTATGAGAGCCGCCAACAACACTACAGGTGATTTGTATGCCGCCTGTCCCAGTGTCAGGGTTTCTATTGGAGATGTAGAGGAGGATTTCCATTTCTTTGTGCAGGACTCATGCTCTTATCCCATAATTCTTGGACAGCCATTCATCACAGAGATGCGTATGGAAACAGAGATGCGTATGGACTCATGCTCTTATCCCATAATTCGCAGTAAAGATGGCATGAGAGCAGTATAGTTTATGACTGTGTGTGTGAACCATGTTAGAAACAGGGATACTCTCAGAGATGCACCTTTGCCCACTGTGAGGGATTCGGGTTTTCATTAGGTACCGCCATTTCGCGAGACGACTGTGGTACAGAGCAGAAGAGATTGGAGTTCTCGCCTCCTGACAACAGCGTTTTCTCCTCCGATTTTGTTGGGATTTCAGCAAACAGTTCAATGAGTTATCAGAAGACTTCTAAGTTGCCTAGAGCTGCTAGGCAGTACATATGCAGGAAGGAGAAAATTTTGAAAAATGCAGGAATTTTAGAGGATGATGAGCATATAGATGGGATGTATGACAGTATGATTTGTGCAGATACGATGACAGAGATGGAAGATATGCTGAAAGCTGATATGCAGAGTTGTCATAGTAATGTATTAGTGCAATCCCTGGACATGTTTCATGAAATTGTAGATTTTGTGTCACAGAATGAGTCAGAGGCTGAGGTGACTCAGCAAAAAGTGTTGAGTGCTGAAGAAATTCAGCAAACAGAGTTTTCGGCTGATTATGATCAGCTTACAGAGACACAAAGGGCTGAAAACTTTCAGCCAACAGAGTTTACTGCTGAAATATTTCAGCATCCAGAGTTTGGGGCTGTTTCTATGCAGTCCATAGAGCAAAGGGCTGAGGATATTCAGCCATTGGAGTGCAGAATTGGTGATTTACAGCAAGATTTGAGTAATGCAAAGGATCATAATGAAGCCAGGGTTGACACGAAATACAAGACTGTGGATAAGAAGGTGAAGCCGGTAGCTGTACCGCTTCCACCTGACAGTGATAAGCAAATAGAGAGGACTGCCAAACAGCCAATTTTGAGGAATCCGGAGCATATAGGCCATAAATTTTCAGTAGAGACTCTTGCTGAATTGAAAATTGGAAATGGTGATTTCTTGCTACCCACAGAGAAGCAATGCTTTCAGGAGATGCTTGAGCGACATGGAAGGGGATTTGCTTTTTTTCCGCATGAGATTGGATGTGTGAATCCAGATATTGTTGCTCCTATGGTGATCTTTACTATTCCTCATATTCCATGGAACCTCTGGCCTATTCCAGTGCCCAAGGCACACCTGCCAAAGTTGATTGATTTGTTGAATGAGAAAATCAGGATGGGAATTCTTGAGCCTTCATCTGCACCATATTCAAATAGGTGGTTTACAGTTCCAAAGAAGAATGGTACTCTCCGATTTATACAGGACATGCAGCCAGTAAACAGAGTTACTATCAGGAATGTTGGTATAGGTCCAGTTGTGGATGAGTTTGCAGAAGCATTTGCTGGACATGCCATCTATTCTTTAGGTGATTTGTATTCAGGATATGATCATTTTCAGCTGGCTTTGGAAAGCAGGGACATAACCACCATGAGAACTCCTATTGGGCTTATCAGGATGTGTACCTTGCCTCAAGGTGCCACTAATTCTGTTGCACATATGATGAATGCCATGCATAAGGTTCTTCGTGATTACATACCTCAGCTTACCATGCCTTTCTTGGATGATGTGCCCATTAAGGGGTGTGCAGAAGAAGAGAAGAATGAGAGTCTAAATGAGCAGGGATGCAAATACTTTGTGGCTGATCATATTTCAGCTTGTGAGAAGATTTTAGCCAGGTTAGAAGAAGTGAACTTGACACTATCAGGGCAAAAATCTGTTTTTGGAGTGAATGAGGTTGTCATTGTTGGACATATGTGTGGATATTATGGCAGGAAACCCTCACCTGATAAGGTGGATGCTATAGGCAAGATTACGGAGTATTGTTCTACCACTTCAGAGGTACGGAGGTTCATTGGAGCTTGTGTGTTTTATATGATTTGGATACCTCATTTTGCACACATAGCAGATTGTTTATATCAGTTGCTTCGAAAGGGGCAAAAATTTTATTGTGATGAGAGCCACACTAGAGCCATGTGGAAATTGAAGAAGTTATTGCAGATTGCTCCTAATCTTAGGAAAGCGGATTATAATTGCGGAAGGCCTATTGTATTGACAGTTGACACTAGTCCAATTGGCATAGGTTGGGCTGTGGGTCAAGATGATGCAGATGAAAACATGTATGCTATTCGGTTTGGGGCGAAAGTCCTAAATGAGAGACAGAGGAGATATCCACAAATCAAGAGGGAGTTACTGGGGATTGTTACGGCTCTCAAATGTGACAAGGAGTACTTTATTGGAGCTTCAGTTGTGGTAGAGACAAGTTGCTTGCCATTGATTGGTATGATTACGAGTTGCTCTACTCCGGATATAGCTATGTTGAGATGGATTGCATACATCAAGTCATTGAATCTGGAATTTAAACACATAGCAGGGAAGGATAATCCAGTGGCAGATATGCTGTCTAGAGCCAGATATGATGATGAGGAGATGCTATTTGCAGAAGAGGATGATGCAGAAATTTCAGCCACTATGGTTGATCATGTTTGCCATGTCTATGATATTGTGGCTTTCATAGAAGAACTCTATGTTGGAGATTGGTTGCAGATTGGCAAGTACCTTAGTACACTAAGCAAAAGAGATGAATGGATAGATGAAGAGTTCAAGAAGATCAGAAGGAAAGCCTATAGTTATTTTCTCAAGGACGGATTTCTTTGGAAGCATCCGAAGAAAAGAGGCGGATTACCTTTGCGGGTTGTCTGCGATAGAGAGACACAGTTACAGGTGATGAGGGAGTTTCATGAGAGTCCTTGGGCTGGTCATAGAGGAGTGTGGGCTACTTATGAGAAAATCAAGGAGAAATATTGGTGGAAAGGCATGTATAGAGATGTTTCTCACTTTGTTGAGACTTGCAGAGACTGCCAGATGTATTCGGTAGTGCGTCATCGAGATGAGCTTCATTCGACCTATCCACTATGCATTCATTATAAGTGGGTAGTTGACTTGGTTACTATGCCTATGGGTCTATGGCAGATGAGATATATTGTTTTGGCTAGAGAGGATCTTACCAATCATGTTGAGGGCAGATCTTTGAGAACGAAGACCACTAGTGCAGTGTGTAAGTTCTTATTGGAAGAAATTTTCTGCAGGTATGGCTGTGTGGGTAAGATCACTGCGGATCGCGGTGAATTGGATGCAGATGAAGCTAGGGAGTTTTTCTTTCAACTAGGAATCAAGTTGGCTCTAGCCACATCATACAATCCAGAGGGAAATGGGAAGAGTGAAAGAGGGCATCCGCCGATAGTGAAAGCATTAGCCAAAGCATGCAAAGGACGGATTGGAGAATGGCCGAGACTTCTACCATTTGCTTTGTGGGCTGATCGTACGACTCACAGTGTTACTACAGGATATATGCCTGCAGAGTTGATGTATGGTCAGAAACCGGTTATGCCGACTGAGACTTGTGCTTTGACTTGGTCAGTTTTACCTTGGCATGAGGATTTGACGAGAGAGGAGCTCTTAGCTCTTCAGATTCGATAGTTGGAGAGAAGACCACAGGATATTCAGCTAGCTATTGACAGGTTGAAGGTTGCTAGACTAAGAAATAAGGACAGGTTTGACAGCAGGCATCGCTTGCGGCCTAGAGCAATAGAAGAGGGAGACTGGGTATTAGTCTTTGATAGCAACCTTGAAAATCAGCATACTGCACTTCGGAAGATGGTGAAAAGATGGTTTGGACCGTACATAGTCAGACATGTTTTTGATAATGCAACATATGAGTTGACAGAATTGGATGGGACAGTGCTTAGAGTGCCTATTGCTGGAAAAAGAATCAAGATTTTCAAGAAAAGAGATGATGAAGATTATGCATTGGAAGAATTTGCAAGAAAAGAGCAACAAGAAGAAACTCCAATAGAAGAGATAGATGATATGACAGATAATCTTGTTGATATACCGGAAATACACAATGAAGAGATTGATCTGTTCGTGGATCTTGATGATAACGATCATGGGTAGTTGGCCCATCCGGAGGATGCGCAGGATTAGAGGGGATGGATGTCGTATTGCTGCACATTCGAGGTGTGAAATTCACCCAAAAGTTGTGTGTGTGGGATTTGATACTTTGTACATATCTAGTTGTTGTGTTTATACTTTTGTTCTGCGTGGAAGAGGGTTTGGAGCAAGAGGAACTTATCAATAATGCTCTAGTTGGCATGTCTTGTCAAGTGGTCAGTCAACCTAGACGAGGAGGTTTTGATCAACCAACTGCTCCTTTCTTATCTATTTACCATCTGGATGAGGTGGATCCTGTTTTCCCCAAGTTTGATGTCTTGGGTGCTATGCAACATCTTACTAAAGCTATGCGGACAGAACCAAGCAGCTTCTTGCAACAATGCATCTGCTACAACCGAGCTCAGAAACTGTCTATTTCAATCTCGCTAGGGTATGCTGTCCAAGTCTATCCTTACATCCTTCTTCCAAGGGATTTACAAAGACTAGAAATCACCTTCAAGTCTTGGAATTCAAGAGATAGTGGAACTGATTTTGACGTGGACACAAGAAGGTCCTTGAGGTCAATCTGCAACAGGCCATTTGTTTTCTTCTTGGAAGACGTAGTCATGGAAAAGAATCAGTGTGGTAGAGAAGAACAAGAACCATTTGCATTGACACCAGATGTGATAATGCACTTGCTTCGACTCCATAGGCGTCATGTGCAGAGATTTGCACAAACGAACAGAGAGAGAAGGTCCACCATTATGGACCAAGAAATGGATGATGACGAGATTCATTATGGGGATGACTATTTTTAAATGTGGGCTTTTTGGAGGGAAGCAAGAAAAAAAAGATGAGGAGAGAAAGAAAAAAAAGCGGCTTTTCTGGTCCGAAAGGGCGTGAACTTTAGACTCTTTCTGCTTGTGAGCTGCACCTCGCTAAATGATGGCACCGACTCTCGACTGAGATGTTTTGGGAAAACATTGATAACAGTTTCTACAGGCTATAACCGATACAAGCAACGTGCATTAACACTCGCTGGATTCAACAAATGCTAGACTCGAAGCATCATCAAACTACAAGGAGGCCGAGACTATGATGATTCTTTTGTGTGGAACTAGTCGAGTTGCATTAGGGCAATAGAACAGGAAGCTGAGGGAATAAGCAAGGCAGCAAAGCACCCATGAACGTGCTTAAAAGGGTGAATTCATAGCGAGAATGCTGACGAAAGGCTTGAAGAACTGTTGAAGCAGAAGGAGGAGGAAAGGAGTTCAGAGTTGAAGAAAGCAGAACTTTTCAGAAAGTTCTCAAGGCTCTGAATACGGCTTTCTACAGTAGATCTGAAGCTCGTCAAAGTCATACAGTGCATAAACTAGACGTGGAAATCGAAAGGGAAAAGAGGAAGCATGTTCAGATTTCGGATTCAGAAGACGAAGAAGAACCGTGCTTACTTCACCTCCAGTGGATAGCCTGCCATAGCTATCGACAATCTAATTTTTCCCTGTGTCATTCGTAATTGAGAGATCAGAGAGTTCTAGTGTTTCAAGAAGAGGTGCAACAAACGGAGTAGAATTCTATTGAATATTCAGGCCGCAACAAGCCGAAGAGACCCTGTTCCTGAGAGCGACTGAACTGTGGCCACTCTTCCTTCTTTGATCACTGGATTATCAGCTCTAAGAAGTAACTCTGTAGTGACTTTGTTGAAACTGCTAACCCCTCAATCGGAAGATATTCTTTGTTCTCGCTCTTCTCTTCTAAATCGGATTTGGAGGTGCCATGGCAACAGCATGGAATCGAGATGCTTCTGTTGTAACTGTCATGGTCACCTTGCTCACAGACTTCAATTTCAATCTGAAATGATCGTTCTAGACAGCAGTTTTTTTTAAGGTCACAGAAGTTGCGCACTGGAGAGCATATTTGTGGCACGACCTGAGAAGAAGGAAGGGAGAGACAACTGCGCTGAAGATAGATACAAAGCAGAGGCCACATAAATTTGATTGCATAAGTAGACAATAGGAAGCAACACTTTCCTTTCAAAACCAGATAGGCCACTCTCCAAAGGGTAATCCTAAGGGCTCTTAACAAATCTCAAACAGCTGACATATGCAAAGCAGTGAACTGGATATGGAAAGAAACATCATAGCCCAAGTTAGATCCCACTTATAATTGGAATCAGTGCAACAGTGCAGTAATATCCTTCTCCAAAGGGTTTGGACACAACAATGCTCACAGGCAAAGGCACACTAAAGCTAAGGCTGTGAAGTTTAAAATAGTGGTGAGGAAGGTCACTGAAGTCTTCCCTAAAGACCTCTTTATAAAGAGACTTCCAAGAGGTATAGAAGACCTCATTAAGACCCAATAGAAATGTGTGCAGGCAGCATGGATGCAACTCAGAATGAAACAGGCTGAAACTTTGTCAATTGTGAGCATTTGAAATCTTGCTTCTCATAAGCTTGAACTCTAATAAGAGCTTGTATACATGGCATGGGTCAATTGCATGGATCACGTGAGGATTTGTTATGGTATTTCTCTATGCTCACAGTGAAAACTTGGTAGTAATACAATCGTTATTTGACATCATATTTGTCTTGATTATTTGCTTTGCTTAATCTTCTGTCTTGGAATTTCTCAAGAACCTCTGTGGTTGCGACTTTGCTTTCGAAAACCCTTCGACAATGTAAGGAATTCAAGAAAATCCTGCGTATAGGGTAGATAGTAGAACCTTTGGGCATAGCTAGAGTGGGGGAAGATTGGTTCGATCATGCTAAAAAGCATTGCCCTAGGGTTCCACCATATGTGGATGAAATATTAGTGGAGCACGCTATCATGGACACTGGATCCTCCATCAATATCATAAGTTCAGACTTGATGGAGAGGTTAGCTCTAGAGTTCCAAAAATATGGCTCCACACTTCTTAGGATGGCTGATGACAATCTAAGACAACCAGAAGGTTACAGTACTAAGGTCCACGTTACAGTTGCGAGTGTGGGATGCTATCTGGACTTTAGGGTGATAAGGTTTGCAGGACGTCCTAGCTATTGAGTTTTGCGAGGCAGGCCATGGATTCTACGGACATATTGTCAAGTCAATATACCCACTGGTTGAGTGATTCTAGGTAGAGGTGCCCATCGTGTAATAGTGGATGCTTACCCTGAGTCTCCTCAGAGTGAGAGAGCTCCCCTATCCTCCACTGAACTAGAAATAGTAGATGATCCATCTGGTAGTGAGATGTCATTGAGCAATGGATCTAAGGAAGGGTCCACTACAAAGGATATTTATCAGATTACCTTGAATGAGCCGATAAAGCCTCATGATCGAATAAGAGACGCGGACGTTATTGAGCTGGATCTTGGTATGCTAAATGATTCGTGGCCAATTAAATTAGGATCCATGGTGAGAAGAAAGAGAGGATTATGTGTCCTTAATTCGAGAGTTCTGTGATATCTCTGCTTGGAGCTATGATGAACTTCGGGGTATTCCTCCCAGTCTAGCTGTGCATACTATTCCTATAAAGGAAGGTACCTGCCCTGTACGCCAGAAAGTAAGGCGTATGCCTTTTGAATTAAGGGACGGGTTGTATAAGAAACTACAGAAGTTGCATAAAGCGGGTTTGATCTTCCATGTTCAGCATACTGAATGGTGCTCACCAGTTGTGATCAGGAAGAATAATAATAATCAAATCCGGCTTTGTGTAGACTTTAGAGAGCTGAATAAGCAGATTGTTAAAGATTACTACCCGTTGCTGTTTATTGACCAAATTTTGGATCAACTGGCAAGTAGGGAAATCTATTCCTTTTATGGACTCCTTTGCAAGGTATAACCAAATGGTGATTGCTGAGCAAGACAAGCTAAAAACAATGTTTATTACAGTCTTCGGTATCTTTGTGTACCATGTGATGGCATTTGGGTTGTGTAATGCACCTAGTTCATGGCAAAGAACAGCCGACAAGATCTTTGGTGGCATCTCCCGAGAGGAGCTGAAAGTATTCATTGATGATCTGGGGGCAACCACCGTAAGGGATAGACAGTTGATCATTTTGCACAAGTGTTTTGAGCATTGCATACAATTTTGCATAGCTCTTAACCCACGGAATTGCTTCTTCGGAGTCCTTTATGGTTAGTTTTGTAGGGATTGCAACTGATCCTGAAAAGATCAAGGTCATAGTTGCCATGAGTCTACCACATACTCCAAAGGAAGTGCATAGCTTTTTGTCATCAATAGGATATTATCGGAGGTTTATCAATGCCTTGGCAGAAGGAACGTTGCCTCTGATGAACCTATTGTCCTTTAACTATCAGTTTACATGGAGTGATGCTTGCAAAGTGTCTTTTGATGATGTGAAGCAAGAGCTTGCCAAAGCACCTGTTTTAAAAGCACAAAAAAGGGGCGAAATATTCTATATATTTTCAACAGCAACCATGTATAGTATTAGCTAATGTTTAGCTCAAATTTGGGAGGAAAAGTGGTACCATCCAATAGCTTTTTCTAGTCGAAAGTTGGGCATATCAGAAATTAACTACACCTATATGGAGAATTTGTGTCTCGCGATGGTGTTTGCAACCAAGAAGTTTAAGCACTACATTCTTTATGAGAGGGTGGTTTTTTATACGAAGACGGAAGGGCTTCGATTTTTGTTGAATAAGTTACAGCCGCCTGACCCTTTAGCAAAGTGATTAATCACTTTGCAGGAATTTGATTATGAGATTAAGAGCAAGCCACTGAAGCTTCAGGGCATTGTAGAGTGTCTTGTGGATTTTGGAAAGCCAAAAGAGGTCATGGTTGAAGGAAGTGACATGGAAACTTTGTTTAAGATTGATACGGTGTCAAGTGTTTTTCTGAAAACTGAAAATCCCTAGTCAAATTGTAGTTAGGTTTGATTTTTGCTAGCTTACTTATTTGCGTGACAGTTTGTCTTCTTGTTTTGTAATTGGATTTCTTGTGTTTATCTAGTTTAGGATTTGCTTCTATCATTTTGTTTGATTTGTTGAGTGTGAAACTTGATAGCCTTGGTTGAGCTTGGTATTTTTTTGAGCAGGATGAAGCTTGTGTTTGCCAATAGCTATAGAACATTGAGGAGCTAGGTATGTATACTTGTCAAGACTTTTGCACATCATAGGGATAATGGATTCACGAGCACTTCACGTTACACTTGTTGATGCACTGCACTCGGGGGTCGTCTCCTGTTCTTATCAAATACTTCCATGCCATGGGTTGGGATTATGCACGCATTGCACCATCATTGAGCACTAGCACGGCATGAGGTCCGCTGCAGCTATATGCAGTAAGTTTTAGATGCACGCACACATGAGAGAGCACCTATCATTGAGCACGCACATTTCTTGCATGCACCATTTGGGATGTTCATCACAAAGTTAGGAACCTCTGGTTAAGAGTGTAAGGTGGTTGGGTGAGTTCGAGGGTTATGAAGGACACCACCAATTGTGAGAAGGGTTGTTCTTATCTGGTCAACATCTTGAGGACCATCATTTTCTAGAGTGATTGCGAGATTTTGGATGGGTGGAGCGGATCATATCTTTTTATGAGAGTTGAGAGGTGAGGATAAGGAATTTTTAATTAATTAAGAAATTTTGTTTGCATTTTGCATGACGCACGATCACATGTAGATAGACTAGGTACAATTTCTTCAATGCATACATTATTTTTGTGTGTAGCATCGATTGATTGGTTGCATATCATGGATCCAACATTGCATATTTTTTCAAATCATGAATGATTGGGCATGAAGTTCATTTTAAAAAACCATATTCCTGCTAGGGCGCACTGCATACAAAACAGGTTCATATCCAGAGAATATTTATTTTTAAGACTCAAGGATCAAAGGAAAAGATCGTACACTTTACATCGTCAGTGAGTATTTCTTGAAGAAAAAAAGGACATGTGTGGTGAAAGTATGTGCAATTACAAGAACAATAGGCCAAGGAAGGGAATAAGTCATCCTAGATAAAAGATGGAGAAAAATGATGCAATTTATGAATATCGATATTTTTGCCCATTTTTGATGGATTTTCGTAATTCTGCCCACGATGGATTGTCGATCAGATGTGTTCCGATCGTTTTGAGTATCCGAACAACTATATTCGGAGTTCAAATGACGAAGTTATGATCCAAACAAGTTGCAAACAGGCATAGGGCATAAAAAACGAAAATAGTGAAAAGTAGTAGAAAGGAAAAAGCCAAAAGCTGAAAGCAAAAGGCCTAATGTGTGTGAGCCTGGATAGAAAACTATATAAGGAGAGGAGATTGAAGAGTTAAGGGCCTTTCCCCCTTGATTACAATTGTATTCCTCCCATGTTCTCTTGGAATCATCTCAAAACATTTCCATCACATGCTTACTAGATAGCTAAACTATTTTTATCATTCTTAAACATATATAGATTGACTGGAAAACATAGAAATTAAGAAGATTCATGTAGTACAAATGTGATAGCAAATATAGTAATTCAAGAGAATTTGGTATAGTAATTCATATAGTAATTCAAGAGAAAGTTTTGTACAGTAAATAATTAAATCTATAATTTTGCTAGAACTTCAATCTCATCACACCCCTAGTGCCTACTAACATGCCAAATGATAAATAAACACCTCGGCCAATTTCAAACATAAATTAAACTAGGTAGTACATATATTAAGGTCCCTTCACACATTTTCCTTGGTTAGATTATACTTAGTAGCAATTAGTTTGCCCTAGCTTAGAGGTTCTGTTTGGTAGCTTTTAGTTTACCCTAGCTACGAGAGGTTATATTTGGTAGCATTTACTTTACCATAGCCACTAGAGGTTTGGTGCATTAGATAAGGATGCACATGTGCATTCGTGTGTGTGTGTGTGTGTGTGTACACATGTGCACATGTGTACATGTGTGTATCTACATGTATATATCTATGTATGTATAAATCTATATGTGTGCTACTAAAATGTGAGAGAGGAGAGTGGAGGGTCGCATGCTAGAGTGAGCTCTTGGCATGCCAATTTGGAAGTTGGAGCTTTTGGATGTCAAAGCACCGAGCATTGGCTCAAGGTTGTTAAGGTACGAAAATATATCTCACTTGGTTTGTTTTCGAATTGTTGGTATTTTTGTTGTGTTGTGGTTATGTGATGCTCTATCCACATTCGAGTTTTTACTTGTTTTGAGCTTCAAGAGGCATTGTGTTTTGTCTTGTTTTTATATGTGGCTTGTGGTGTATTATCGAATATTTGAATTTTTAAAGTTGTGTTATGCATTCAACAAAGTCAATTACCCCAACCGGCACTCCTTAACGTCTCGTTATCGGGTTGTGAGTAAGGCTTGTTCTCAATCACCACTCTCCTAACATCTCTTTTTTGGTGCCCCCACTGAGGAGTGCCGAAATTGACATTGTTCTTATTTTGAATGTGAGTTTGTTTTGATTTCTTGTGATTGTTGAAAATGGTTGATAATTTTCCTGAGTTCCATGGTGATCATAGTGAAGATCCCGAAAGTTTTTTAGAAAAAATAGAGCTGTGCTGTTTGATAGGGAGAGTGACCAATCCTGAGGATAAACTCCAAATTCTTAGGTATCAATTGCAGGGGGAAGCACGAAATTGGTTGCTTGACTTTGAGAGAAGCTTGAAATTTAAGAGACAAAATTTGGACTATGAGACTACTAAAAATTATGTTCTATTTAGGTTTAAAAAAAGAGAAAGTCAAAGTGAGATTTGGGAGAAAATAGAAACTTGTGTTCAAAAAGATGATCAGTGTGTTGAGGACTTTGCTAGGGAGTTTGAAAGATTGTGGTTAGAAGATTGGAGAGTGAAATTAGAGATAAAAAACCCTAAGATCTTGAGGAAGCAGTGAAGATAGCTCAATATCAAGAGAGGAAGACCAAAAGAAAAAAAGAGTTAGGGTTTGATGAACCAAGGGAAAGGTTGAGTTCAAAGCAAGTTGAGAGAAAAGTTTTTGAGGAGAAGAGAGTTATTTATGCCTATCCTGAGAGAGGTTTACTATATTCTCTATTTAGGAGAGATGAGTTGACTTGTGAGAAATCAATTGAAGTATATGAGGAGAAAGTCCCTAGGGTGGTTGAGGAGAAAAATACATGTTTGACTGATTGGAGTAAAGAGTCTAGGAGTGTGAATTCATACCCATTGACCACGGATACTTCTAGTTTAGTGATTAGTGATTTAACTAAAGAAGAGGGATTGATTGATGATACATTGGAGCTTGAGGACTATAAAGATGAGCTAGAGTTGGATCTGAGTTGTAAGGAAGAAAATGAGAGACCAGATTGTTTTAAGGACCAAGAGTTCTCATGTTCCTTGGGAGAGGATGAGAGTCAAGAAAGTTTTGATATTTCTGATAAGGGAAGGTGTGATGAAAGTTTTTATAGTCATGGCAATGTTGCAGAGAGTAAAGACAATTTAAAGTGTGAGCTTGTTTGCCTTGGCGATAGTATACATGGATCTGATTGCTTGAAAGATGAAGAGAGAATAGAGGATGAATTTTTGAGTTTTTTAGAAGACCATGAGGGGGAGGGCTTAGAAACTGTAAGTTTTCAAGATGATGTTAAGGGTTCGAATTTGTTACCTAATGAGTTTGTGGAGATTTGTTGTGAGTTTGATGATTAAGAGAGTATTAAGGTTTTAGGTTTTGACTCATGTTGTGATTTTGGTGTTGGTGTTGTTGACTCAGTTGAGTCTTGTGGGTTGGTTGGTGATGTTTTGAGTAGCCCTGGAGAGGCTTTTGGTTGTGGTGTTGATGATGTGGTTTTGAGTAGACCTAATCTCTTACTCCTTGATAGTTGTGATGATGATTGTTTGGTTGTTTTAGGCAACAATGTCGAAGAGAAAACTTTATTTGATAGTCTTATAGTTTCTTTGAATTCTCCAAAAGTTTTTTATGAAGTTTGTGATGATTCTGATTGGGGTTTTGAGGATCTTGAGAGTGACATTGATGAGGATGTGAGAGAGAATTTGAGTAAGGCTTTAAAAAGGATTGAGAATTTGAGGGAAGAGTGGTTTAAAATCAAGAAAATAGAGTTGGAAGAGGTTTGTGAGGAGGTAGTAGGGGATTTGGTAGTTAAGGAGTCTTTGGTTGAGGTTTTAGACCCAAAATTGTTGTATTGTGAAGATGTTATTTGTGATGATGTAGAGGTGAAAGTTTCTTCAGTTTCTTGTGAGGTTTCTTGTAAGGATACTATGAAAGGTATTTACCACTCTTTGTGTGTGAAAGACTCGATGGAGTCTTGTATTGTTGATGAGTTAAGTAATGTGGCTGGGTGTCCTGGAGTGACCCCATTTATGGATGTTGTTGGTTTTTGTGGTGTTATGAGTCCGGAGTTGACTCCTTTTAATGTTGTGTTTGATTTGGAGATTGAGTTGGGAGATCCTTACATAGTATCTTTAGGAAAAGTTGTAGAGGAATCAGTGAATGAATTTGAGATTGGCAACAAAGAAAGGGTCAAAACTCTATTTAGAGACTCTAAAAGTAACATGGTTTTTCCTAGGGAGAATGGGTGGGATACGAAGATTTTGGATTATGGTTCGGATTTGTGGGATTTGAATATTTTTGAGTGTGGTTATGATTTGGAGGATTTGAAGGATTTGGAGGATGATGTATTTTCCTTAGATGGAAAGGATTGTCTCAAGGATTTTGATGAGAATCTCATGGATGAGTTTTGTCTACCTATAAAGGAGTTGTTTGAGAGAAATGTGCCATTTGTGTTTGTTGAGAAGATTTTGGATAGATCATTGGATTTGATTTTTGATTGGCTTATAAATGTTGCATCGTTTTATGAAAGCAACTGCTGCACATAAATGTTTGCAGACTAGGGGGAGGGCTAAATATGTCAAGTGTTTTTCTGAAAACTGAAAAGCCCTAGTCAAATTGTAGTTAGGTTTGATTTTTGCTAGCTTACTTATTTGCATGACAGTTTGTCTTATTGTTTCATAATTGGATTTCTTGTGTTTATCTAGCTTAGGATTTGCTTCTATCATTTTGTTTGATTTGTTGAGTGTGAAACTTGATAGGCTTGGTCAAGCTTGGTATTTTTTTGAATAGGATGAAGCTTGTGTTTGCCAATAGCTATAGAACATTGAGGAGCTAGGTATGTATACTTGTCGAGACTTTTGCACATCACAGGGATAATGGATTCATGAGCACTTCACGTTACACTTGTTGATGTACTGTACTCAGGGGTCGTCTCATGTTCTTATCAAATACTTCCATGCCATGGGTTGGGATTATCCACGCATTGCACCATCATTGAGCACTAGCACAGCATGAGGTCCGCTGCAGCTATATGCAGTAAGTTTTAGATGCGCGCGCACATGAGAGAGCATCTATCATTGAGCATGCACATTTCTTGCATGCACCATTTGGGATGTTCATCACAAAGTTAGGAACCTCTGGTTGAGAGTGTAAGGTGGTTGGGTGAGTTCAAGGGTCGTGAAGGACGCCACCAATTGTGAGAAGGGTTGTTCTTATCTGGTCAACATCTTGAGGACCATCATTTTCTAGAGTGATTGTGAGATTTTGGATGGGTGGAGTGGAGTATATCATATCTTTTTATGAGAGTTGAGAGGAGAGGATAATGAATTTTTAATTAATTAAGGAATTTTGTTTGCATTTTGCATGACTCACGATCACATGTAGATAGACTAGGTACAATTTCTTCAATGCATACATTATTTTTGTGTGTAGCATCGATTGATTGGTTATATATCATGGATTCAACATTGCATATTTTTTCAAATCATGAATGATTAGGCACGAAGTTCATTTTAAAAAACCATATTCTTGCTAGGGCACACTGCATACAAAACAGGTTCATATCCAAAGAATATTTATTTTGAAGACTCAAGGATCAAAGGAAAAGATCGTATGCTTTACATCATCAATGAGTATTTCTTGAAGAAAAAGAGGACATGTGTATTGAAAGTATGTGCAATTACAAGAACAATAGGCCAAGGAAGGGAATAAGTTGTCCAAGATAAAAGATGGAGAAAAATGATGCAATTTACGAATATTGGTATTTTTGCCCATTTTTTATGGATTTTCGTAATTCTTCCCGTGCTAGATTGCCAACTAGATGCGTTCCGATCGTTTTGAGTATCTGAACAACTATATTCAGAGTTCAAATGACGAAGTTATGATCCAAACAAGTTGCAAACAAGCATAGGGCATAAAAAACGAAAATAGTGAAAAGCAGTAGAAAGGCAAAAGCCAAAAGCTGAAAGCAAAAGGCCTAATGTGTGTGAGTGTGGATAGAAAACTATATAAGGAGAGGAGATTGAAGAGTTAAGGGCCTTTCCCCCTTGATTACAATTGTATTTTGTGAGAGAGGAGAGTGGAGGGTCTCATGCTAGAGTGAGCTCTTGTCATGCCAATTTGGAAGTTTGAGCTTTTGGGTGTCAAAGCGCCGAGCATTGGATCAAGGTTGTTAAGATACGAAAATATATCTCACTTGGTTTGTTTTCGAATTGTTGGTATTTTTGTTGTGTTGTGGTTGTGTGATGCTCTACCCACATTCGAGTTTTTACTTGTTTTGAGCTTCAAGAGGCATTGTGTTTTGTCTTGTTTTTATATGTGGCTTGTGGTGTATTATCAAATATTTGATTTTTTCAAGTTGTGTTATGCATTCGACAAAGTCGATTACCCCAACCGGCACTCCTTAACGTCTCATTATCGGGTTGTGAGTGAGGCTTGTTCTTGATCACCGCTCACATAACAACGACATCTATTCCCTCCTAGTATGCTGCTATAACGCACTATCTTTCTATGGGAGAGACTGGAGCTACTTTATCAAAATTGAAGAAGAGGAAGATTAAATAGCAGGCATTAAAATTTTCATTGATTGCAGGAACATTATATCGACAGGGTGTTGATGATATTTATCGCCGATGTGTGATGCCTGACGAGGATCCCTTGATTTTGGAAGAGTGCCATGACTCCGTTTGTGGAGGGCACTTTGTTAGGCGGTTAACGACGCAGAAAGCTTTAAGAGCTGGATATTGGTTGCCGTGCATCTTCCAAGATTCCTTTGAGTATGTTAAGAGATGTGATACCTGTCAAAGGCATGACAGCATAGAGAATAGGAAACACCCACTCACACGTATCATGGCTATCCTTCCATTTGAGAAGTGGGTCATTGACTTTGTGGGTCCTATCACCCCGTCCTCTACTACTCAGAAGAGGTACATTATAGTAGCAATTGATTATTTTACAAAATGGTCAAAAGCACGAGCGATGAGGTAGGACAATGCAAAAGAGACTGCCAATTTCTTACTTGAGCAAATCATCTATCAATTTGGTCCGCCAAAGAAAATAGTATCGGACCATGGAACTCACTTTTTAAATAAAGTGATTAAAAGTATGACTGAAGCTTGGAAAATCAAGCATAATAAGATGACCCCCTATAATCTGCAAGCAAATGGACATGTCGAAAGTACCAATAAGCAGCTTGTGGGTATCCTGTCCAGGATAGTCTCTGAAAAGAAGTGGGACTGGGATACAAAATTATATGTGGCGGTTTGGGCGTATAATACGACATTTAAACGAGCCACTGGCCACATCCCATTCAAATTAGTTTACAGGGAGGAGTGTGTCTTACCCTTAGAAATTGAGTTGCCAACCATTAGATTTGCAATCAGTCATTCTCTGGGTGATAAAGATGCCCTATTTGAGCAGTTTATGACTATAGCCCACTTGGATGAGCTCAAATTGTAGAGTTTGTTGCACTAGAAGGTAGCGAAACGTCGGATGAAATAGTTGCATGATCTAAAAGTGAAGAAATATACTTTTAAAAAAAGGGCAGTTAGTTCTATATTACAATGCTTGTAGGGAGCTATTTCCAGGAAAGTTGGAACCTCAATGGGATGGCCCTTACAAGATAGTTCGGATAGGTAAAAATAAGTCCATAGTTGTATTAGCTGATCTACAAGGGGTGGAATTTAAGAATAAGGCTAATCTTAATAAGATTAAACCTTATTATTTTTAAATATGCTAATGCGCTAAATGCATTGCAGGTTTATGATGGGGTTGATTTGAGACATCCAAGAGAGCTTAAATTGGTTGATGGGGCGGTAATCCCTTATTTGGAGCACCCATATCTCGAGCAAAGATATCATTAGGGGAGGCTTATCTGGTGGAGCAAGGGATAAAAAGTGATTGAGCAAGAAGATGGCACCTTTGTGTGGGAAATTAAAGTTTTCTGCCATCACTATTTACAAATCTTGACAAGCATCCTTGTTGAGTTTAATGAAGAAGGTGCGATGGAGCCGTCAGTCCATCCTCTAAATATGTTGAACTTTGACTATCATAATTACGAATAGGGGAGTTCTTGATTGGTGCGCAGATCGGTCGTAGTATGCTCACGTAGTGAATCCCGGAAGGTCCCCAAGAACAATGAACTCTACCTTTTGCACAAAAAACAATGTAAAAGCATGAACGACAAGAAGCAAGAGACCAATTGGGTTCAATCTCCCCCCATGCCTTGTGTGAGCGCTTCACAAAGCATGTATTTTATGTATATTTCCATCTTCATGCTCAATAATAGCCCAATTTACAAAAATATGACAAGTTTTTAGCTTTTGAGTTTGCCTTTTACAAAAATAGGAAATAAAGCTATTGGATGGTGCCCATAGAGTCTGGCACGCCCAATCTCAATGTCCAAATAGAAATAACATATCCGTACGCATAGGCGCATACAAAATAATAATAAATAATCGATGCCTCAATAGACATAACAAAATATAGGCGTGACGCCTATCAAAATATAGTCCATAGGTCGAATACTCGCTAAACTCCAATGCTTTCCTCCGCCACTGCTGTTATCTCTACACATCAACTGAAGCATTCACAATCGTTAGTAAAATAATACAATTAAACTGACAAAAGTGAATGCCTAGCAGTCTTCAGCTACATAAATAAATCAACTGGTTAGAAATAAACCCTAACCTTAATTTATTATGAGTGCGCACTCTAAACTCATAAACGTTTATTAATTTAATATGTATTTTGCGGAATCACCCGCTATGGAATCACCCATGTACACACTAAATTAATGAAACGCCCGAAAAGGACAGGCGTCCCCATCAACTTCTCGTACAAAGAATCCTCTTTGTGTATGAGCCCCGATCATCTAAGTTTACGGAATCCACCGTAAAACCTCACGGAATCCATCGTGGCACGGAATCCACCGTGGAATATGCCTCCTGGCATCATACCCCCGGGGTGGGATAGCAATTGACCTCAATTGCTATTAGCTCAATGTGGAGCTAACAGAGTGGGGAAAGCATTTAAGTCTCTAGCGTGCATCCATTGTGCTTCCTCTACAGGATGGTTCTTAAATTTTACTAGATATCTAGAATACCTTCGGCCAGTTCTAGTGGTCATGTAGTCAGTGTCTATGATAGCTTCTGGTTCAAGTATTTCAGTCTCTTCTTCTAATAAAGGTGGGTTTTCATAAACAGGGTGGATAGGTAATTGGCCTCAAAATGGTCTCAATAAACTAATGTGGAATGTATTGTGAATTTTCCAATGAGATGGTAATTCTAACTTGAATGCGTTATCATTAATTTTATGAATGATTCTAAATGGTCCATAGAATCTAGGAGCTAATTTGACAACTAGATGTCTATCTACACTTTGCAGTCTACGTTTTTCTATTCTCAGCCAAACATAATCATCAACTTTGAAATTCATGGCTTGTCTTTTCTTGTTGGCTTGTTTGGTATATGATTGCTGGGCTTTAGCAATCATATCCTTAACCTCATCAAAAATACTGTTATGCATACTAGCAATATCATCAGCACTCTGAATTCTATTAGACAAAGATGCAACAGGTGTAGATAATCTATATCCATAAATGACTTCAAACGGTGCTTTCTTTGTAGATGTGTGCGGTGTATTGTTATATGCAAACTGTAATAAATGCAAATGAGTGTCCCATGTCTGAGGTTTAGAGATAGTATATGCACGTAAAAGATCTAGAATGGTGCTGTTTGTGGCTTCTGTTTGTCCATTAGTTTCTGGATGAAATGCAAATGAGAAATCAATCTTTGTGCCTAGATTAGCAAACAGAGTAATCCAAAAATTGTTACAAAATCTAGAATCACGATCTGAAATAATCACTTTTGGCAATCCATGGTTAGTAAAAACAGTTTTCAAAAATAACTATGCTGCTTGTGATGCTGTTAAAGTTTTCTTACATGGAATGAAATATGCTTGCTTACTAAATCTATCTACAACTGTCCAAATCATATCATGGTTAGATTTAGTATTTGGTAAACCAGTAATGAAATCCATAGAAATATGTTCCCAAGGTTTAGATGGAATAGACAAAGGCATGAGTAATCCATATTGTTTACCATGATGTCTCTTAACTCTTTGACAAATCAAACATTCAGAAACGAAATTAGATACATCTGCATCCATATGCGGCCAATAAAAATCTTCAGTTAACATACGTAATGTAGATATGATACCTCTATGACCTTGATATGGGGGACAATGAATTTCATTCAAAACAAAATATCGGAATGGAATAGTAACACACAGTCTCTTTTCATAAAACATAAATCCATCATTATATGACAATGAATCAACAGAAATGAAATTATTTTGAACTAATTTATGCCAATCAGAATGAAAAGTAATATCCTGGTGATATGTATCTTTCATAGCAATCAAAGAATCAAAAGATATGACAGAAATATTACGAATTACAGGTCTTCTACGCAATGCATCAGCAACTACATTTTCTTTTCCAGGTTGGTATTGAATGATAGGATGAAAACTTTGAATAAAGGAAGCCCATTTGATATGACGGTCAGAAATTTGGGGTTGGCTAAGTAAATGTCTAATGCTTTGCTAGTCGGTCTTTATCATGAATTCTGAACCCATTAAGTAGTGTTTCCACTGTCTTAATGCTTGTACAACTGCTAATAGTTCTTTGTCATAAGTGGAATATTTCAACTCAGAGGGTTTCAGCTTACAACTAGAATATGCTATAGGATGATTGTCTTGCATTAGTACGGCTCCTATTCCTGATCCGCTAGCATCGGTCACAACTAGAAAGAATGGTCTATTAAAGTCAAGCAATTGTAAAACAGGGGCATTGGTTAATGCACATTTCAGTAAGTCAAAGGATTTCTGCTAATTTTCAGTCCATTGATAAACAATTCCTTTCTTGAGAAGTTTTGTTAATGGTAAAGCAAGTAATGAAAAATTACGTACAAACTTCCTATAGAAACTAGCAAGACCAAGGAATGAGCGTAACTCATGCATGTTTTTAGGAACAGGCCAATGCAATATTGCATCAATTTTCTTAGGATCAACTTTAATTCCATCAGATGATACAATATGACCCAAATACTCAATTTCTGTCTTAAAGAATTCACTCTTTTCAGGATTTGCAAACAATTGATTTTCTTTTAGTAATTGAAAAACTAATGACAAATGCTCATAATGCTCTTTCTCATTTTGACTAAATACCAAAATATCATCAAAGAAAACAATCACACAGTACTGATATTTCAAAAAGATACGGTTCATCATTCTACTGAAGGTGGCAGGTGCATTAGTCAATCAGAATGGCATGACTAAGAATTCGTAATGGCCAAATTGTGTTCTGAATGCAGTCTTAAATATATCAGATTTATCTAGCCTCACCTGATGATATCCAGACTTTAAGTCAATTTTACTAAATATAGAAGATCCTTGCAGTTTGTCCATAAGGTCATCAACTCTAGGAATAGGATACCTATTCTTTACAGTGATCTTATTTAAAGCTCGGTAGTCAATACACATACGATAGGTATTATTCTTTTTCTTGACTAAGAGTACAGGTGCACCGAATGGAGAACTGCTAGGTCGTATTAAACCTCTATTTAGTAATTCTTCAACTTGACTCTGGATTTCTTTTTGCTCTATTTGATTGTGCCTGTATGGTGCTTTGCAAGGTGGTTGTGTGCCAGGGATTAAATCAATCTTATGGTCTTCTGGACGTGAAGGAGGTAAACCTGGTGGTAGGTCTTCTGCAAAACAGTCCTTAAAATATGCAAGAAATTCCTTATGCCTAGGGTGCATATGATTTTCCTTTGCGTGCAATTCATTCACCCAAATGAGATATGATTTAGTACTCTTGCGTAATGCACGTTTTGCTTGAGTATGCGAAAGCAGTGGAAAAATATTAGATGCATGCATACCATATAATGTAATAGATTTTCCTTGAAAATTAATATTCATTGTGTGTGTGGAATAATCTATATTTGGATTATGCTGGTGTCGCCAAGGCATTCCTAGAATAATGTCACTCGACTGTAATGGAACAACTAAGAATTTTCTTCTTTCAATGTATGAACCAATTTGAATCTCTAAATCTTGAACTTCTTGTGTACCATTATACCTAGTACCTAAAAATGCAGCTTTTATGCGATAATGTGTAGGTACAGTCTGTAATTTCAATTCCTTTACCAATTTTGCTGAAATAAAGTCATGAGTACTACCGTCATCATGCAAGATAGTCTTTTCCTTTCCATATACCAAACATTTCATAGTCAATAATGAATGTGGAGTAGGCATACCTGGTAAAGTATCGGAAATAGTAGTAGCGTCATCCTCATCTTCAGTGAAATCAGGCATATCCTCATGTTCGTCTTCGTCCATGGCTCCAAGATAGTTGATATGTGCTGGTGGCTTCTTTGAATGACAATTTGCTGCAAGATGTCCCGGCTGGTGGCATTTATAGCATACTATTGGCTTGGCTTTGGTTACATTATTTGAAATGGCTGGAAGTCTGGGTACGTTTGGATTTGCTTGTGGAATAGGCTTAGGATTTGGATTGACATTGGATGGTAATGCAGGTGGTTTAGCCCAATTCTTGCGAAAAGATGGTGAAGAGAAATGACCTGGATTAAACCTTCTAAAATTGGAATTGAATTGTTTAGATCCATAATTACCATTGGCTTGGAATTGCTGTGGTCGTCTGTCTCTACCGCGTAGCTTATCTGCTTGAACATGTTCACTTCAGCGTAGTAATGTCCAAGAAGTCCAAATATATACTTTCGCTTATGTGTCGTCTCTGGTATGTCTTCAAGCATGCGTAGCTATAGGAGTGCATTCCAAAAACGCTCTGTATACTGTGGTATAGGCTCACGATCCCGTTGTTGAAGTAGATCCCATTGCTTGATAGCCTTCTCATGAAATTGCGGTGGAAGGAAATTCTGCATGAACTTCTTCTTGAAATCTTCCCAAGTAGCAGGGCATTCTATGTTCTTGCGTACTACAGTCCACCAAAGTGATGCTCTGTCTACCAAATGATTAGTAACACACTTGATTTTATCTTTTTCTGGATAAGTTTCCTCATGGAAATAGTCATCAAACTGGCTAATGAATGATAAAACAGTCTTTCCTTCTCGTATGCCATTGAAAGTGCGAAATTTGAAACTTCGTTTACTTATCTTGGATTCCTTACGAATGGTTTGAGCTTCAAGAGTGGCGTCGATGGTACGTCGAATCAAATCTTCAGCTTGAGGTTCTTCTTTGTCGGTAGACGCTCTTTGTAATTTTGTCAATTGCGCTTGCAATGCTTGCCTAGCCCTTCATTCTTCTTCCAATTGCATCATGATTAGGTCCAGCTTTTGCTCCATGGTAGGCTCAGGTAGGTCGTCTTTAGCCATAGGATCATCCATATGTGGTTCCGTCATCTTATAAAACTCAAAAGACCTTTCTCACTCAAAATCAGGTTAGCGGGATGAGCGTAGCTCAAATTCGGGGTTACAAGGCTATGTGTTTTTGGGTATTTCTTTCTCAATTTTCAGAAAATCTGCAATATTTCCTTCTTCATATGCTGAAAATACTTCAGCGGACCTGTGGATAGGTAGAATACCTTGCCACGAACAACTTTGCAGTTTAGAGTTTTTGCGCAGGAACAACCCTTCTAGGAGTTTTGAGCACTAGTCAGTTCTGACTCCAATTGACTAGTTTGACTTACAGAGTTGCAAACTTAGTCGACTTGCAGAGTTGCAGACTTGCAGAACTTAGTGAACTTGCAGAACTTGATTCCAGTCGACTTGCAGGCCTTGACTTCAGAAGTGCAGGACCCGGAGTTGCTGACTTGCAGAGTGAAAATTTGTCTTGTCTAACTTGAGTAATGTGACTTAGCTTTAATGGATTAAGCTATAAGCTTAATCGTGTGATTTTCCTGGGGGGGGCCATTTTCTGCACGGCGCGAAAAACGCGGACACCTCTCGAGATACCACGGCGAAAAATTTGAAGCTTGAAGCTTCTTTGAAGCTTCTAAGCTTAGTCTTAAGCCTTTTTGAAGTAATTAACTATGATATGAAGAAAGCTTATCTCTTTATTTTGATAACTTGATGATGGAGATGAATGCGTGGTCCTCCGCCTGTACAGCCTGGTCCTTCGCGATCTGAGAGTAGAAACAGGGGTTCTTGATCGCCAGAAGTCTGCCTGTATCGACGGTTCGCGACGAGATTGACTGTAGAGCCCGATCGTTCCAAGAGCTCCGCCTTCGCACGAGATGGGTAGCGATTGGAAGCTCTTGATCTCAGCTCTGCTTTGATACCACTGGTGCGCAGATCGGTCGCACTATGCTCACGTAGTGAATCCTGGAAGGTCCCCAAGAACAATGAACTCTACCTTTTTGCACAAAAAACAATGTAAAAGCATGAACGACAAGAAGCAAGAGACCAATTGGGTTCAATCTCCCCCCATGCCTTGTGTGAGCGCTTCACGAAGCATGTATTTTATGTATATTTCCATCTTCATGCTCAATAATAGCCCAATTTACAAAAATATGACAAGCTTTTAGCTTTTGAGTTTGCCTTTTACAAAAATAGGAAATAAAGCTATTGGATAGTGCCCATAGAGTCTGGCACGCCCAATCTCAATGTCCAAATAGAAATAACATATCCGTCCGCATAGGCGCATACAAAATAATAATAAATAATCGATGCCTCAATAGACATAACAAAATATAGGCGTGACACCTATCAAAATATAGTCCATAGGTCGACTCGCTAAACTCCAATGCTTTCCTCCGCCACTGCTGCTATCTCTACACATCAACTGAAGAAGTCTTCAGCTACATAAATAAATCAACTGGTTAAAAATAAATCCTAACCTTAATTTATTACGAGTGCGCACTCTAAACTCATAAATGTTTATTAATTTAATATGTATTTTGCGGAATCACCTGCTATGGAATCACCCATGTACACACTAAATTAATGAAACGCCCGAAAAGGACAGGTGTCCCCATCAACTTCTCGCACAAAGAATCCTCTTTGTGTATGAGCCCCGGTCATCTAAGTTTATGGAATCCACCGTAAAACCTCACGGAATCCACCGTGGAATATGCCTCTTGGCATCATTGATGGCTGGCTGTGTAAACCCATTATGGACGTATACATTATACTTTGATGGAGCATCCAGGGGCCCTAATAGGAAAGGAAGTGTTGGAGTAGTTATCCGAGATCCCCGACGTAGAGTTACAAAGAAATTAGTTGCTTATCTCGGGGTAGGATTTACTAACAACATGGTCGAGTATAAAGCTCTGATTATGGGATTGAATATTGCTAAGAAAGGTGGTATTAGGCGGTTGTTAATAAAAGGAGATTCCCAGCAGTTGATCTTAAATCAACTTAATGGGACATATACAGTCCAAAATCCTCTCCTTCGTATGTATCATCGCACTACTATAACCCTACTTGATGAATTTGAGAGCATATCTCTTCAGCTCATTCGACGTTATTGGAATCAGTTTGGGGATTCCTTAGCTAATTTTGCTTATGAAGAGGACCTATTTTTCAATTGTGGTCCTAGTCTAAATATTGCTATTGATACTGAGATAGGACTTGGCCGCTTGTGGGGAATGTTATCAGACCACGTGTTATATGGAAAGCTATGGTTGATATGGGTAATGTAAAGAGTATCCGAGACCCATCTACCACTATTATCTTGGACCCATAGGTTGATCAGACGACATGTTATGCGTACGCCTCTTGCTACATATGCAGGAGGTATGGGCCATAATTTGATGCATTTAGTTTAGAGCTGAGAGCCCTATTTTTTCCCTTGGAATGGAGCGTATTTGTGTATATCTGCCTTCTTCCAAGGAGCGATCTCTATGAGCTAGTTGTTTGTTTCATTAGGCCAAGAGGGCCAGTTGCTTTAAGTAGTTAATGTCTGATTTCTTTAGGCTAAGAGGGCCAGTTGTTTTCAGATTTTAATAATCTATTTCTTTAGGCCAAGAGGGCCAGTTAGTTTGCAATGAAATGTGCTACTTCTTTAGGCCAAGAGGGTCCTATCTCTATTTGGTGCAGGTACATTTAATGCTTTATTGTTTTAGTGATTGCACCATACAGGTTGACGAAGTCGCTGGAGGGAGGCGCTGCTACAAAGGAGCTTCTTGTGGCCATTCTAGGTGGTTTCGTCCCCTTTTGGAGTTTTTCCCTTAAGCAATTAATGATATATGTGCGGATGAGGGTTACTTTCTTTTGTTTGCTGCCGGCAATCAAGGCATGAAGTCCCATGTTTAGGTTAGGTATGTCTGGGGGAGGTCTGAGTAGTCATTGCCTCCTGCAAGGCATAGCCAAGCATTGAAATACCTGTTTTAGAAGGTAGTTCTAGTGACCCTATTCTGCTAGCCTGCTAGGCGGTCGTTCTAGGAGTTCCTGCTAGTTGTGAGGCAATTAGAGAAGCCCACTAAAATAATGATGGAAAGAGACAAAACCCTAAAGATCTGAAAGACAATATATGAATATACGGAGGTGTGTAAAAAGGGGTTTGACCCCTATAAAAATAGAAAAGGAAAGAAAGAAAAATCATTAAGCTGTTGTTTATTGCCTTGCGAAGGCCTGGTAGGTTCTTGGGGATGAGACAAGATCCGGGGCCGATGCCTTGTCTTGCTAGGGGTGGCATCTGGCATAAAAATAAAGAATATAAGAAGGTTGGAGTGAAAATAAAAGTGAGCATTAAAAAAGGATTAAGTGTCGCCTAGCGAGGGCTTGGTAGGTTCTTGGGTACTAAGACAGGACCTAAGGCCGATGCCCTATTCTCCTTGGGTCACTACGCTCAGCTCCCTCCTTTTTACATGCCCGAGTATGGAAAAATAAAAGCCTAAAAGAAGAAAAACTGTGCTATAAGGCAATATTTCTTGCTCAGGCTATAGGAGTCCTCGCCTAGTAGGAGCTCTTGGTTGGGTTGTCCTTAGTCAGGAAGGTAGGTCGGACCACCACTTAGGGCGATCTCTTTGATAGTTCTTTTTAGTTTGGTCGTGTTGGAGCAGTTGGTTAGTGACTAGCTTTGGGCCTTCTATCAGATTATGCTAGGCCTATTCCTCATGGATTTCATGCCTTGGTTTTGTTAGGGGGGTAGGGTATGAGCTGTGATGTGTTGTGTTATGTATTTTTTGTATCAGCTTGATGCTCCTTTTTGTTGTTTATGTGCAAATCTATTCATGGGATTCAACGGCGGGCTGAGTCACCCTATCCTGTGGTCGGCAATGACAGATGATTTTTGATGCCGAGAAGTGCTTAAAAATAGCAAAAAATTACGAATATCAGGGGAAAAATAGACTTCATCGAAGGCGCCGGTGGCAATCAGTACGACTTTAAGCGACAAGTCCCTAAAGCGCTAGTGCTAATTTTCATGGAAAATCAAATGATGGCGAATGGCTGAGCTGGAGTTTATCTAGCTGCAAAACGACGTTAGGAATCCAACACAAGTCTCAGATCTCAATTCTGAGGTCATTTGATCCCCCATTTAATCCCCGCAAGGTTCAGGGTTGTGAAGCGGCTACTGGATCTAGAAGTCGAGAAGAGTGTGACGGGGCCCAACTTTGTAGATTTCGATGCCACGAAAGCACCCGTCTAGACGGATCTCGAATCCGATGTCGTTTGCCCCTCCAAAATCGAAAAAACCACTTGCAGTAGTGTGAAACCAACAAGCTAGAACTAGTTTTTTTAAAAGGTTTAAAGCTTAAGCTAATAATGGAGGAGGAAAAAATGTTTTTTGCATATAACAGAGGGGGGGGAGGCTTTTTTTTTTGCGCCCCCTCAAATCCATGATTGATGCCTCCTGGAGGATGGGGGATGAAGATTACTAATCTACTCCCTAAGAGAAATATGCTGGCTCCAATCTTGTAGAATATGGTGGAGAATTGAAGAAAGTGGTTTTTAGTCTTTCTCTCTCCTCCCTCTCTCTCTTGCATAGAGGCAATTCATGTGCAAGAAATCAAGAAGAAGAGGGGCTAAAGAATGCTTGTCCGATTGTGATCGGATTGCTTCAAGATGAAGAGGAGGCTGAGGAAAGAGGTTCAGCACTAAAGAATGGTTGCAAGTCGGTCCGTGGGCTGCCCAACATAATTATTAAAAAACCCGCAACATGCAAGACACGCGGTATGCTCCAATTTTATAAGAAATTTACTTGTTTTTATTGTTTCATGGTCCAAATGTTGTTCATATGCGATGAATGTTTGTTTGAGTCTTTTTTACATCATGTTTGAGGGCTGTAACTACAAAAATATAGAACCTGTAATGATTTAGAGCCGTTATTAATTCTTTAAAACCCGCAAAATGTCATGTTTCAATGGAAATTAGTGGTTTTTTCAAATTTGAGTTGGAAAAAAGGAGTGGAAATGGGATAAACCCAGAGAAAATGTTAAGTTTCAGTCAAAATAATAAGCCAACATAAATAAATCAAAAAATACATGTTTTTCCTGAATAATAAATATGAAAAAATTGTAAAAAATTAAGAAAATTGGGGTTTTCATGCTAAAAAAATATGGAAAAATAAGATTTATGTGCATGAATGTATGGCGAGGTTAAAGCATGAGGTCAAGCCTTAGTTTGGCCTCGTCCTTTGTGTTATAGTATGTGTTTATTATTTTTTACATACAAAAATGACACAAAACAACCATTTACACTTATGCACTGCAGCAACACCTAAAGGGTGGGGGGGATAAAGTTTGTGCGACGATCTAATTACTGAAAATATACAAATTCTGATTTCCCTCTTTGTGCATATCATTTAGGAATCATTCCATAATCATTGGAGTGAGGTGGAAAAGGGGGCTTAATAGATTTATTAAGGAATTGGTAGCTTTGGAGATACCCCTTGAGGTTTAGGAGGACTTGAAGGGTGGTGATGGAGAGGAATGGATGATTGCAGTGGGTGAAGTGACTATCATTCATATCTTCTAGAAGAGCTAAGCAAAATGAAGGTAGTAGAGCAGCTCGCATCATTAGTCGCGAGCCATCATACAACTATCTATAGCATTAGGATCAAAATGGAGAATTGGAAGGCCGTGCCTCTTGTGGAGTGGGGTCTTGCCTAAGGAGTATCCTAAGCAGCCTAAGGTAATTACAAGTAGTAATAAAGGAGGGGTCAGGGCATGAAGAGAATTCATTGGTGAAGTGAATTAGGGTATCATAAAAATTTTCTGATGTGAAGATGAGGGCATCTTCATATGTAGTAAAATGAGGATTCTATATTATTGGAAAATCATAGCAGTCATGGACACTGGAGTAAAAATCCACTCCCATCCTTTGAGGGTAAAAGGTTGGGTCATTCCACTTGAAGGGTTGAGTGTTGCGAAAGGCCATCCAAGTGTCCATATTGGTGTTGCATACCCTTCTTCACCATTTAGGTTGGCATTCGTAGCTAGGCATAGACCTTGGCACTTCAAAAACCTTATGTCAAAATTCGGCATCTTCAATGGCCCATAATGCGGGGTTTTGCTCTCTCTCCTCTAGCCATTTCTATCCGAGCCTACTTCCGATGTTAATCACCTCCTCCACCACATTGATTGGCAAAACCCTATGCAAGGTGGTGGGGAACTGGAAGTTAAAGTCAAAGGGGCTCCTAGACATTTCTTGCCTCTCCCAGATTACAAGGTCGGCACAGAAGCTTGCCTCGGGGGGGTCACTCGTAAATATATGTATATATAACGTGAGTTCAAAATAAGGGGTTTTAAAAACACCATTTTTATAAGTTTTTTACATACAGAAGGGTGTCCTATAAAGGGGTTTCTTACATATTGAATAGAAAAGGGTCGTATTTTATTAAAGAAAAATTCACAGATTAGGATATTTATAAATAGGCCATGAACGTACGTTATATAGAGGATACATATATAGTGAACCCCTCGACAAGCTTGCTGGGGCATCATCCTCGCATGGTGGGATAGGTGCTTGGGGTGCCCTCACTTCCTTGGAATTCCATTTTCTCCTTGTCTCCTCCACCATTTATTTTCTTCTTTCCCTCAATGCTACCTTTCTTTCTGCGAAGGTGTCTGCGTGTTGCTGCTTCACGCCATGAGGAAGGAGGCGGTGGGAGAAGCTCTTCTTCATGTGATCCCATTTCAAAGTTCACATCCACCTCCCTCTCTTGGCTTGGCTCTTGTTGCTCTTCTTTGATGAACCTCAGCGTTTCACTTCCTGTGAGGTTAGGCCTGCCAATAGGAGGTAGTGGCATTGCTCTTCTAGGCTTGGCCCAACTCCCCTAAGTTGTGGTGGCAACTACAATCCTTCTTTTAGGGTTCTACGAGTCATTTCTAGTTTCCTTTACATGGCCTCTATGGACTCTCCCTCCTCTACTTAGGTGACGTACAATAGAGTATCCAAGAAGGCATGTTGCTGCATTTTGAAGATCACTTGGGTGGCCTCTACTCTGCTTTCAGCAAGTATTTTTTCTTTTTCTACTTGAGCAAGATGGCGTGCCAAGGATTTAACTCTTTGTTCATTTTGGTTAGCCCATTCTTCTGCTTTCCTTTCCATGTCTCCCAGTCTTTCCCCTTGCCTTTTAGCTAGCACTTTCAACCTTCGTTCTTGATCTTTTAATTCTCCCTTTAGCTTTTGGTGCTCTTCCTACGCCAAGGTAGCTTCTTGGGTTAATCTTTCCATATCTCTTTCATACTTGCAAGCTCTTTCCTCCCTCAGCTCCTCTAATTCTTCTGTGGCTTTAGTGATTTTCTCCATTTTATCTTGTAGATATTCGTAGCGCCCCACAATCTCTTCATTGTGTCATTGTAGGCGTTTTATGACCTCGGTTTCTTTGTTCAATTGCACCTTCCATTCTGCTTCTGTCTCTTTCTTGGCTTGTAGCTGCTCCTTTAGCTCATGAACTTCACTTTGGGCCATAGCTATTTGGCGTGTTTTCTCCAATTGGGATGCATCTATGGCCTCTTTTTTGGCTTCTAACTCTGCTACCACTATTTTTTTCTCCTCCTTGGCTTTCTCTAATTGAGAGAGAAGCTCCTTGACATACTCCTTGTATTCTTCGGATGGCCTCTCGATTGCAAAGATAGAGGTTGTGGAGCCTGCCACCTTTTGCCTCTTCGGGTCTTGCCTCGACTCAGCATGTGTCGCAACTAACCTTTTGGTTCCTACTAGGGGGGTTCCTTCTCTTGCTCCTTGGCCCATTTCTTTATTCACAAAATGTCAAAGGGTCGGATGCTAAGTTGGGTGATGTAAGTAAGGACATCAAACAAGAAGTCACTGGAGTCCATGCGACTAGCAATGTGCAGCTCCTCCTCGATAAGGATGCGATCTAAGTAGGGGTGTCCTTGAATATGTTCTTCCATGGATCGGTCACGAATGGTCGTTAATACCCTATAAGAGGTTGGAGAAACATAAGTTGGATTGTATTCCAATGTTTTAATTGCATGTCGTTGCTTGGAATTTGACATGACCTAACATCCCTCAAGCTCCCATTGGAGGCGAATAGTGTATCATTTTTTCAAGAAAGGGGAGTTGTTGGCTACAAGGTGTCTCAAGTCTTCTATCTCTTGATCGTTGGCACAAGCTGTGCGCTTATCATATGAAGTGATGAGGTGTTGTTGCTATGCTTGTTTTCACAGGAAACCTTGGTGGTAATCAGCTCCACAATTGCTTTTGAAGCCTTGACAAACATGAATTCCGCTTCTTTTCAAGAACAAGGGAGTGTCCGTATTTCCATTGCCATAGGTTCATCCAAGAGTCCCAAGTCATCTAAGTGATCATAGCTTTTAGCAAGTGATATGAAAGTCACGTCCAAGCATCTAAGGCAAGCAACCAAGCCCTCCCTTGTATTTTCAGCTAATTCTACGACCAAAGTTAGAATTGATCGCCACTCATAAGAGGGTCTAAGTCGGGTAGATGGTTGAGGTTTGAGAGAAATAGAGAGTTCAATAGCTAATGGTCATAGCTTGGTTTGCTCCTTAGGTTGTAGCCCGAGGGGGTTCAGTAGGGTTTACCGTATGGTACCACATGAGTGTAAGGGAGGGGGGTTATATAAGGGAAGAAATGTACATTTTATAAGGTAAGTTCCCTTGAATAGGGGGTAAATAAGGGGTATTTTCATATATTTCTTGCACGCAAGTGATGTCTCCTTATTACTACTAGTGAATCCCCCATGGTTGTAGCTTGGCTTCATGTTTGATGAGTTTAGTTGTAGTTGTGGTTGTCATGCTACTAGATGCTTTTGAGATTTGAGGGGTACCATGAACTCTAGATTTGGGCATTTTGTTAGTAGTAGACTGCGATTTTGGGCGATAGATTGGTTTGGGCATTGCCAAACTAGGTTTTGACAAGTCTATGGACTTGGCAACCCAATTTTCTTATGGCCGGAGTGTCTCTAACTCATTGTTTTGTGTGGCCAAAGGCATTTGAGTAGGACTTTTGGTTGTTTTGACTTTAGGTAGCCAAATCTAGGTGTTACCCTCATAGTAGCCTTGCACTTGCAATAAGGTTTTGGGGACCCATTGTGGCTTGACCATGCGTCAATGTTTACAATTTTGTCTTAGCCTCCTAGGTTTCAAGTATAGGCCCTTAGCTCTACGAGGGCGTGGATGTCTACTTCGAGGCGGTAGTCCTTGATGTTTAAGTACCCATTTGAACTAAGGTTTCTTGGCTTCAGTTTTGGGTTACCATTTGAACTGGGGTTTCTTGGCTTCAGTGTTGGGTTTAGCGAGTTGTCGGCATTGAGGTTTGGTGGGCTGTGATGAGTCACGACCCCCCTCCTTAAACTTGACAGTGGGGTTCTCTATTGGTGGCTTTGTGGACTTGAAAGGAGTCATGCAACCCTTGCTAAAAGATGTAACTATTCGGGCGTTGCCTATGGCTAGGTGAATATGTTACGACTTGTAGTTAACAGTACAACGAGCTCACTTCTAAAAGCTTCATCCTAACAACGATTTTGTGCTTGCATATTTAGTGTTGGGCAACACATAGAAGATCATCGGCATGCTTTTAGACTCGATAGAAACTACAACCTTGCACTTTTCCAAAAGTGTGTAGGGTTGACCTCCATAAGGGCTAAGCTTAGCGTTAGTGGGCTGCTGTAGCTGCGGTTTGCCAATTTGGGTCCAATGGTCAAGAGTTAAGACATTAAAGTCAGCTCCCTCATCGATCAATGCATTGATGGTGCATGTGTGCTTGCCATTGGATGTTATGCTTAGGTAAGTTGATTCTATAGATTCCTCATTCACATTGTCCATCTCAATGATAGTGGCTACTCGTACTTGGACAAGGGGTACTAGCATTGGAGGCTCGTGCAATGGGTGCATGGGAGGGAAGTACTTTTTTTGTGTGGCTACCATTGAAGAAGCCTATACCCTCACCTTCTAGGGTTTCGAGCTCTATGTTGCAGTTTGGCTGATGGTTTGAACCCTAAAAGGACCTAACCCTTGAAACTTTAGTTTCTCCTTATGTCCTAGTAGTACTAAGTTGCTCTATTCAAAGTTGCACTGCTTGACGTGCTTGTCAAACCAGCATTTGCGTCTTGCCTTCTCACATATTAGCGCATGAGTGGCTAGAAGCTAGGTTTTCGATAAGTGTTAGAGATCAATTAGGCGTTTTTTCCATGCCTTTTTCTTGTCCCATCTCTCTTGAAGGGCTATCCTGAGGCTAGGTACAAAGAACTCCAAGGGTACAATTGACTTCATACCATAAGTCAACCTAAAGGGGGTCTGTCCTACAGTCAACTTGTAAGCCCTCTGGTAGGCCCACAAGGTCGCCATCAACTTGTTATCCCAATCACTACGTGAAGTAGAGCTGACCTTGGTCAGGATGTTTACTAAGATTTTATTTGTGGATTCAGCTTGATAATTTGTTTACCTAAGGGTAATAGGGTGAAGATTTTTTATGGATGATTAGGAAGGAGGATAAGAGGTGTGCTATCACTTCGTTGATGAGGTGTGTGCCTTGGTCGCTGACTAGTTTGATGGGGTAGCCAAACCATAAGATCACCTACTCCCATAGGAACTTGGCAATGGTCCTAGCGTCATTTTTTCTTACAACTTGTGCTTCTTTCCATTTCGTTAGATAGTGACAACAATGATGTATTTGGCTTGTGAATATTGTGCCGTGGGAATAATGGGTCCGATGAAGTCAATCCCCCATTTCTCAAAGGGTTCTCATGCAATAATTGGGGTTAGCTCCATGTGATCCTTACAAATAGGGACCTTAGTCCATTATTGGTACTCATCACAATGCTTCACAAATCATACTGCATCTTGGAACAGAGTAGGCCACCACATCAGGAACTACAGTACCTTGCGGGCTGTCATATCTCCGCTGAAGTGTCCTCTTACGATTCCACCATGTGCCTTTCTGAGTACATTATGCATCTCATACTTACACACACATCTGTGTAGTAACCCGTCTTGTCCCAACCTGTAGAGTTGGCTTGCTATCAACTGATAGGGTTGGATCTTTAGGATGAGCCACCTAAGTTGGGCCTTTTCTATTGGTCGTTCTAGTAGCTCATGCTCAAGCACTTGAACTATGTCATCTACCCAATACGGCGTCATGTCGGCTCTAAAAAAATCCCTTTCATTGGACAAGCTCAATAGATGTGTGTTTGGTAGTTCATCTACAATGCCTTGCCCAGCAGATTCTTCTGTGGTGGGGATGCAAGTCATATGGTTAGCCATCTAATGTTGGTTCCCTTTATGCACCACCACGGAGAAGTCAAACTCCAAAAGCAGAAGTAGCCATCTAGAGATGCATCCTATAGCGCAAGGTTTGTTAACCAAATACAACAAGGCTTAATGGTCAACAAAGAAGGTAAAAGGCGTAGCCAGAAGATAATGCCAAAATTTCCTTACAGCAAACACCATGGCCAAGCCCTCTCTCTCCATTGTTGAGTAATTCATTTTGGTCTTAGTGAGTTGTTTGCTAGCAAAACTCACTAGGTAATCCAAGTTGCGTTCACTAGGTTAGCACAAATCGCTCCTACGACAAATTTCAAAGTGCCAAATTATGTGCACATGGAATGTGAGTGCCTAATCTGGGGCTCGTAGAATTGGTGCCATGGTCAGAGCCTTTTTTAGTTCGGTGGTGGCGGCGGTGAGAAGCTCTCATTCTCTCTCTTTCTCTCCCTCTCCCTCTCCCTCTCAAATGCATGAGGAAGTGCACGAAGGGCGAAGAGGAGCCGCCATCGCGAAGTGGAGCTACCGAATCCATTCTCGGACCTTTGTAGTGAGTGCATTCCTCCCTCTTGGTTTGTTTTTGTTTTTTCTCCTTTTCTTTTGCTTGTTTTTGTTAAAAATGATGTGTACTAAGAGAGAAAGAGAGGAAATGAGAGAGGGAGAGGAAGAGAGAAAAATAAAGAAGGAACGAGAGAGAGAGAGGAAATAAACATGAAACATAATAAAGAAAGAGAGAAAGAGAGAGAGAGGGAGGGAGAGAGGAGAATGAATGGATAAAAAACAAAGAGAGGGAGGGAGAGAGAGAAAGAGAGAGAGAGGGAGGGAGAGAGGAGAATGAATGGATAAAAAACAAAGAGAAGGTAAGATCTTGTTCTTTAATTTCTTCTTTTCTCGTTTGTAGTAGTAGTAGTAGTAGTAGTAGTAGTAGTAGTAGTAGTAGTAGTAGTAGTAGTAGTCGTAGTAGTAGTAGTAGTAGTAGTAGTAGTAGTTCTTTAATTTCTTCTTTTTTTGTTTTTTTTTTAGTGAGAGAGAGTGAGGGAGAGATGAGAATGAACGGATTAAAAAAAGAGAGAGAGTAAGATCTTTTTCTTTAATTTATTCTTTTCTTGTTTGTAGTAGTAGTAGTGGTAGTGGTAGTGGTAGTGGTAGTGGTAGTGGTAGTGGTAGTGGTAGTGGTAGTGGTAGTGGTAGTGGTAGTGGTAGTGGTAGTGGTAGTAGTAGTGGTAGTAGTAGTAGTAGTAGTAGTAGTAGTAGTAGTAGTAGTTCTTTAATTTCTTCTTTTCTTGTTTGTAGTAGTAGTGGTAGTGGTAGTTCTTTAATTCCTTCTTTTCTTGTTTTTAGAAGTAGTAGTAGTTCTTTATTTTCTTCTTTTCTTGTTTTTTTTTTTGTAGTAGTATTAGTTCTTTAATTTCTTCTTTTCTTGTTTTTAGTGGTAGTGGTAGTGGTAGAGAGAGAGAGAGAGAGAGAGAGAGAGAGAGAGAGGTTTTGTTAAAGGTGCACCTTTGGTGTGTTCGAGAAGGCGAGTACTAGTAGTAGTAGTGGTCCGGTGCAATACCACGGGACGGGAAACACTCAGGGAAACACTCGGACATAGGATAGCTACTCGCTCGTCCCCATACATAGCATATTAGACTTTACATACTGTTGGCCCATCCGTAGGCAGGTGGAGAATTTACACACATTAACTTGGTTGAGTTACAATAGAATAAATCCCTTCTCAAACAATTTAAGAAAAAAAAAGAATGATAACAAAAACAAATTGTTTGTTGTAATGTAGACCAAATGGAAAACAATGAAGACCGTGATGTTCAAAAGATTGCGAGGCGTATCTTAATCAACGTGTCCCATGTCCTTGCTCTCAATGTAAATTGGCAATTAGATGAAAACATCGATTGTCTATGGAAAACATGTGACGCTTCGGTGAGTTTAAATCAGAGATCATTGATCAGGCGATCTTAGATTTTGAGCAAATGGTAAAAAAAGTGTATATCAATCATGCATTGTATTTGCAAACTAATTGAATATCATATACAAAAACATTGGATGTGGTCGTAAAATTTATTACAAGGAAGTGACGTCTCATCCCAAGGAGGAGTGCACACTTTGTGGCCAGAGTTCATGGGTGGGCGTGCAATGGATGGAGTGTTTGATCCAATCCACCACTTGGAAGGTACTATCCAATCTACCACTTGGAAGGTACTATCCAATCTATACCGTCAATACCAAAGGAGACATGCAGCCTTTCAAACTTTTCTACAATCTTGGAGCCTGAGATGGAGGCAATGATGCATTGATGTCCATGGATGTCAAGACATCTGATCTACTTAGAGAGGAAGCATCCATACCATTATATGATGGGTGTTGAGTATCTTGCCTGAAGACACTGCTTGCACTCCCAAGTGTGCAAGCAAAATATGGGTGGAGCGATGCGAGTGTGACCAAGTTGTTCAAGTACCTTCTACATATGCTTTGTTGATTTCTTTTTGACACCATCATAAAAAACAATTGTGTTTTTTCAAGTTGTTTTATGATTTTTTTTCAGGTTACTAAAGTATCATATATTACCACTTGCAAATACCATGCTTGAGTCTCATGATGATGTGCGACATGTTTTATGAATGCTTGGCATAGACTACAACAGCATCCATGCATGTATCAATGATTGCATACTGTTTTGAGGAGAATATGAGACTATGGAGACATATCCAAAGTGTGGTACTCACAGGTATCGACAAGACTTACAAGGGTAAATGATCCCTCAAAAAGTTCTTAGACACTTTCTGCTTATCCCTCGTATACATCACATGTTTTGTACGTCCGACATGGTGAGCTTGATAGCGTGGCATGTGCAAAATAGATCCACAAATGGAGTCCAATGACTATCAGCAGATTCACGCACATGGAGCCACATTGACTCTACATTTCCAAGCTTTTCCCAAGAGCCAAGGAATCTTCACTTCAGTCTTGCTATGGATGGCATGAATCCATTCAGACTATGCTCAACTTCTTATAGTGTGTGGCCTGTAGTCCTTGTTAACTACAACATCCCTCCATGGCTTTCTACAAAGAAAGGGCACCTCATCCTTAGCTTTCTCGTTCTCGGCTGCTACAAAGTCAAGAATATGGACGTGTGTCATCGTCCATTAGTCAATGAGCTTAAGATTTTGTGGGAGGAGGGGGTCGCCTTGGAAGATATGAGCAAGTGCGACTACCAATATTCGAGCCATTCTCATGTGGACCATACATGACTTTCTGGGATTTGGGGAGTGCTCAGGTAAGTAGGTTTCCGTTCTCGTTGGTAATATCTATCATAGCTCGTTCAAGTTTGTATTCACTAGATAGAGGTGTTGGGACAGGTCTGATTACCTCAGGTTATCATACATGTCCATTGTGTGGACCACAGTTAGACTCCCAAAGGTCACGAAACATAAAGAAGATGGTATATCAAGGGCACGCCGCTTTCTTGCCAGAGGTTCATGAACTGAGGGAAGGTTTTCTTGGATGACCTCTAACACGAATGAATGCCCAAAGCTGGTATGAGCAAAAAATGGTCCACACAAAGTCACATCCAAACGAAATGCGACAGTTCTCAGTTTTCTACGAGTTGTCGTATTGGACCCACTTACAAATCAACCACTCATTGGATCCTATGCATATTTCCAAGAATGTGGGAAGCTTACTATGGGACCACATCATAGGAAAGAGAGACACTAGAGGGGCACAAATGGATTTGAAGGAGGTAGGCAAGATGGAGGCGCTTTGGCCACAGTCGAGTCCTGATGATCGCTTGCAACTACATCGCACTCCTTGAGTTTTGTCCACTAAAGAAGAGTGCCTTATGAAGTAAATTATCAAGTCTATCTACACTCGGATGGATATGATGCATTCTCTCAGGTCCGCATTTTCTAAAGACGACCAATTATCAGGTCTAGAATCTAATGATTTGCATAAGATATGTCAAGTTTTTACTACGAATGGATTGTAAGTGGCCTGCCTATTTTGCTATTTGGAGTGTAGTCGTTGTTCGTAATGCTTCTTCATTTGTGATAGTTTGTACTGCCAATCGCGATAGCAGGATGCCTTACTCCAGAAATATACGGGGGGATTTATAGGTTGTCAAATTTTGTGTAATGGATCTCATAGAAGGAGATCAAAACACCCTCTATTGAATCTACAAGGCAGGGAGAAGTGGAGACGGTCTATCTCTTTGAGAAGTACTTGCCCACCAGCATGCTCACGATACAAACCCACCTTCTAGTGCATCTTGTAGATGAACTGGAGATTGCTGGACCTGTCCATACGCGATGGATGTTCTTCTCGGAGCACTTCATGAAAACCCTGAAAGGCTTTGTGCAACAATGAGCTCAGTCAGAAGGTAGCATGGCAGAAGGTTGGTTGGTGTCCGAGGCGTTAGTGCATATTTATCAGTGGCTACCAACGTTGGATTCAGACAACAGTATTGTATGGTTGCTGAAGGACGATGATAGACTAACTTGAGATGTGGCAGTTGGAAATGGGTTGAAAATGGGGTGGAAAAAAGAATGGACGCTGCAATGGAGGATAAAGTGAATCGTTTTTGTATATTGCATCATGCCTCCATGGAGACGTGGCTTGCTAGGTACGAGCAAGCTAGGAAAGATCGGGAAGAAGCGCGATCTGAATTTCGACGTAGTACGTGCCAGCGACCGATTCGATATCCCAAGGGCATGGAGGAGATGCCCCAATTTATGTCAACACGATGTTTGCATGGAGCTTTGAACGCAGCATCTTACGAAGGGACGGAGGTCTCAACTGAGGAGTGGGAATTCTCGAGGGGATGTAGTCCAAAGGTGATGACGTGTTTAGGATTTGTTGTACCTAGATTTTATATGCGACAACTAATTGACTGTTTTAATGTACAATACAAAATATACAATGCAGCGTGGTCACGCGGATGGCGTTTCTCTGTGGAACGTATCGACAAAATTTGCTCCACAACAGGTTATGGTATCATGGTAAAGTTTGAGCGAGAGCCGACGACGAGCAATGGATCCAAACACTGTTATAGATGAGATGGAGTATTTTGGAAACTTGCAAAGTATTATCACGGTGGATTAGCGTTGCTTCTTCATGATCCTATTTGATGTGCAGTGGTTCAAAGTGGTACTTGAAGGAGCTCGGCGGGCAATAGTTCGCGATGAGGTCCATTTGGATTTCTCAAAATAGACTCTGAAAAAAGATGGACAGATTTGCATGACACGTTTGTATTTCCAGCCCATTGTGAACATGTGCATGAACTCATGTTTTTTTAAATTTTATTACAACTTGGTACATGTCACAAAAGTTAAATCTCTCTTGTACGTGATTTTGAATAGGTAGTTTTCTATCCAAACCCTGTACAACCTCGATGGTGGTATGTTGTACCTTCAACTCCCCGAAGTGCGAGAGTATATGATCAAAGCAATGTTCCCCGTATAGATGAGGACAATATGCAAATAGAGGGGCCGATATTGCAAGGGGTGGAGGCCGCCGAAAGCTTGGAGTATATAGAGGAGCCAAAATTGGGTAACAATGATGGAAATACAGGATTCTAAGAATTCTTTGAGAACAAGGTCGACTCATCCTTTTGTGATGACCATCTATCGACTTTTCAATGTATGTGGAGTTGTGTCAGGAGATTGACATGGGACCATAGGGTACTTTATACTTGGAGCATCCACCTACTCAATCCATTGACGAATTACTTATAAGGATACATAAGATATGTGTTTTAAGTAAGATTATTTTTTAAAGATTTATATTACTGTGCTTTGCTTAATTTATATTGATTATGCTAATATCAATTTTTGTCTATGCAGGTGACCTTTGTGGATATTTGAATCCTCACAATGAGCTAAGGAATGAGTGACGAGGAGCTATAGGAGATCTTCACACATATATCTCTAGATCAGATGGCTCGATTCAGAGATACGGTGGACCAAGAGCTGTCTCAGACACCATCAGGCCATTTTGTTAGATCTACTTTGGTGCTCTCTAATGCTTCAATTTCTAGTAGACGAGGTTGACGCTCCAGACTTGGGCGAGATGGAGGGAGTGGTTCTAGGGGATGCTGCGGAGACATGGATGCAGTGAGCTCGCGGTCGGGCTCAGGATGCAAGTGCTACTCCTTGCTCTCATGCAGGTTTGAGAAAGTGTAGCTCATGTGGTTGTTGTGGAGGTACCAACATAGTGTCTCCGTCTCGTCGTTTTGCTAGAGTTGCATCATCTATGGGATATGTCACACCTGTGGGGACGTCTACTCTAGTCACTCCAAATTTTGCTCATCCATCTACAAGTGGCACCCCTATGGGTGCTACTCCTGTAGGTACATCAGATGTACATGGGTCTCCTGGATATGCCCAAGAGCATGGCCACAGGTGGGAGAGTACACATCTTAGGCATATCCTAGAGGGGTATGGATACCTTGTAGATGATAGGACATGAGCCATCATTATGAATGATGAGGGGAGGAGGGTGATGGCTCGTATAAGAGAGTTATGCCAACAAGTTTTTCGGCACAACGAATTGGATCATTGGAATAGCATACCAGAGGTGAGCAAGGAATACATAGTAGCATCCTTGCATGAGGAGTTTTCGGTACTTGCCGCAATAAATAGGTTTTCCATAGGCTGGATGATGGAGTGCATGTGCATGTACATGTCACACAGACTATCGGACGCAGGGAAGGCACTTAAGAGTGGGGCCTCAAAGCTCTAGTGGCTAGATGCAGATGACTGGTGCCGACTCACGGAGGAGGCTATAGCTTCTCCAGGATGTTGGAGACAGCAGCGTGAGGCAGCGAGGGCACGACTAGAGGTAGGAGTGGTCCATCATCATTGGGAGTAGTGGCCACATGACTTATATCTAGAGGACTTTGTAAGTTTTACTTTTGTTCTGCTTGCTTATTTTTTTGCAATATCCCTTATACTGACAATCGTGTTTCTAATAGTTGTATTTTGTTTTCTTTGCAGCACTCCATTAGAAACTGCAATCCCGCCGGCCTAGAGACTCGATATGCAAAGAGACACGGTCTCACTGCATTGATTGACCGATTATGTGGACGTGGCAGCCCAGTAAGTCACTCATATTTCTTGTTCATAGTTACTAATTTTAATTAAAATGCATTATTGTATGGTGGAGTAATGTGTAGTTGTTTCTTTTTTTACAGATTCTGTTCGATGTTCCTTTGCAGCGGGACGAGCTTTCAGATGGCGAGGATCTATAACTCGCCCTTGGATCCGTGGAGTGCACATCCTCTTCTTTTTTGGTAATGTGATTTATGTAGGCATTTTCTATGGACTATCTTATTATCATCCTTTGTATCTTGCCATGATTGTACTGTCGCTTTCATTATGCGATCTTGTATTTATTTTATGTATTAGTCTTATGGATTCAAGTATACTTTATCTTCATTTTGACAAGCATTGTACACTTTACTATAACAAGCTGCCCTGCACAAATAGCGATTATTCTATGGCATCATTAATACCAACATTTTTTGCGATGAGGAGGGCAAATTTTTTTATGAACATTTTCATCGGTTTGAACGTCGGTATGAGGCGTGTATCTTGTAGTGTTTTTTTTCTTATTTATCTTTTTTTTAAATTTGTTAAATTCAAAAAAATCACTCCCTCTCCCTCTCCTGCCTCCCTCTTCTCTCTCCTCTTTTTTCTTTCTCTTTCTTTCTTCTTCTCTCTCCCCTACCCCTCCCTCTCTCTCTCCCCTCTCTCCCTGCTTCTGCTCTCCCTCTCTCTTTCCTTGTTCTTCTTCCTCCTTCTCCTTTCTCCCCTTCTTCTTCTTATTCTCCTTCTTCTCCCACTTCTTCTTCTTCTTTCTCTTCTTCTTCTTTTTCTTCTTCTTCTCCTCCTCCTCTTCTTCCCCCTCCTTTTCCTCTTTCTCTTGCGGCCACTGCCCTGGCCACTGCCTCCATCGCCACTGCCATCGCCGTCGCCTAGTCAATTGTCATCGTTAGCTCTGCTACTATCGCCAATTGTTGCTACCGCTGTCGTTGCCACCTCCTTGGCCCTCTTCCCCTCCCCACACCCCCACCCTTAAACTCCGCAAAACCCCCCTCTTTTCCCTAGCCCCATTTCCCACTCCTAACCCACTGCCCATCACGTACTCATCCCCCCTTTAACCCACACACATTCACATTCACATTCACCGTACACGGGTTCCAGGTGTTCGTGAGGTCATGTGTGCGTGCGAGAGTTGTTGTGCCGTATCTGGGAGTTTCTTATACGTGTTCACGTGCGGGGCTGCCCATCCTGTGTGGTGGTGCGTGCTTGTCCATTCACACGCAGTTGTTCACATGTAGACTCGGGTACCTCCTTTTTTATTTTCCAAAAACCCATTAAAACCCGAGAAAACACTTGAAAAACACTTTTAAAAATCATATAAATCCAATAAGAAACCCAAAAAATAGCTAAAATTTTCTTTGTCAAAGTGGAATTTTTTTTGGATTATTTTCCTAGTCATAATTGTAGAAAATTAATTGCAATGAATTAAAAATTTTCAAAATCCTTTAAAATTCATTGAAAATTGAATAAACTTTATTAAAAATAAAAATAATTTCAATTTTTTTAAAAATAAAAATAACTTTATTGTATATTTTTGGCATATTTCATACATTAAAAATGCTGTATCCAATGAATAAAATATTATTTTAAGACCAAAATGCTAAATTTTTACCTAAATTCATAGAATTTTCATTTTACATTTTAAAAATAAGCTGAAAAATATAGACACATTGTTGAAACCTGATGGTTAAATTCTATAACAACACATAAACACTAATCACAACTAACCAAACTAAATAGGGCCACACTAACCTTGCCTTAATATTTTCTTTTTGAAAATAAAGTGTTCCAAAAATTTTTAGTTAGTGGCTTTTACTTTTTTTTGGACTCATTGCATCTTAAGACTACTCCGTGCACCCTCTGTTTCTTGCATACACACTCCTACAAGGTATTTAATTTTTATATTTTCTGTTTTCTTTATTTTTTGTCACCTCATAACCACGGTTAATGATTAAAATGCACTTTAATCACCCACTTTTCCATGCACGCTCATGCCAAATACACATTTTTCTAATAAAATAAAATGAACCCTCCATTCACTTAGCACGCGCTTTGTGTGCTACAGACACATCTAAGTTTATTTAAAAATGAACCCGCCATCATAAGTTCACATACTACACAAAAAGTGCTACACACACACACACACACACACACAAAATTTTTAATCAATGAATTTGCATTTAGAGACCTCAGCTTGGGTATCGGAGTCTGCGTTTTGTTTAAAGCACCGCCTCATCCTAATAATTTGTAATTAACATTTTAAGAAGGAACATTCGTTTTATTTTTAAGGTTTAGCACCTATAATAAAATTTTATCCATTTTTAAATAATTTCTTAAAATAAATCATTTGTTAAAACTAATTCCCCTCACTGCACTTATTTTCCTTTTCAATAAATGTTCTTCGTGGGATGGGCACGTGCCATCTTTCAAGTTGTAATTGCTTATCGAAGTTTTGGTTATATTATAAGTGGATTGTTGTTGTATTATGGTTTGATTGCTATGACACGATTACGGGTATGGTATGTAGTTTTCTTTTTTGCCTGATACGGGGATTCAGGGTGTTTATTTGTCTTGCATCGCATGAAGCTTTTGGTTGCATTTGTGTGTAGAGGTCATGCCGAATATTTTCTAGGATGTGGATTGCTTGGGGTGGTCAGTCAGTCAGTCACATTTGTGTGTATCTATTCTGGTCTATCTCTTATTTATGGTTATTCTATTGTTTTACAAGGCTTTCACTATGATTGTCTATGTGTGTGGTGTGGTTGTAATCTATCTGAATGGTGCCTCAAGCTCCTCCTTCAGTCCACTACGTCCCATTGGTGTCTCACGATTATTCTTTATTGCTAGAGTCCAAACTTATTGGCAAAGAAGGCTTAGCCAAGTTCAATGCACTCTCATTACCACTCATCCCAAAGAATACTGATACTTTTGATCAGTTTCTAGCCTCTTATAGTAAGAGGTCTAGTCCTGTTAGAGAAACAGTTGTCCAACTAATGCCTAAAAGTTTGGGCAAGGCTCTGTCTTTACCCTATTGGAAAAATTCTTTACCTACTGCTCGACAATTGTTCTCAAATGAGGATATCCTTAAATTGTTGCAAAATCAAACACATGATGTGTTGGATCCCAAGAAGGTTCTTACCACTTCTGGCATTAGTGTCTCCATGATCTCCAATCCTGTGTGGAAACAGCTATGCCAGTTTCTTCAGAACATGTTTATGTCCGCCAAGACATCCTCTAATTACCTTTCAAAGGAGTTTTTTACAGCTTCTAGAATGGTATTGAAAGGCATAATTATTGATTGGAGTTCCTATCTTTTGTCAAAAATGGATCAACACTTTGTCAAAGCCACAAGGGGTAATGTAACTAATGTTACATTTGGTTCTTACCTTTCTATCTTTTTGGCATATACCACCCCTTCGAAAGAAGTTCCTACCTTGATAGTTGATCCACTAGAAGCTCCTCCCCCTACCGAACACTCTAATGTCATCATTGAGGATCTTGATCATATCCCTCATGTGGTAGTTCAGAGGAAACGCTTAAAACAAGTGGTTGAATCAACCCCAGCTCCTCCTCCTGTTGTCGTTCCTGATCAATCTAGCTGTCACCTACGAGCTTTCCTCACAATGCCGAAGCTTTTTAGCGCACATCGTGAGGGTACTCTGGAGATTTCCATCCCTTTAGTACAACACTTGGTAGCTGGAGATGCAATTACCTTCCAGTGTCAAGATGTTCATCATTATATTGAGCTCTCAGTGACTGCATGTATCCAACAGTTATATTCCTCTTGCTATGACAAAGTCCAACAAACCAAACAAGAGCTGACAAAAGCAACTATAGAGCTAGCTTTTTCTTTTGAACGCTTTTCTCATCTTTGTACCCAAATGGAGCAACAGACTAAGATCATTGACGCTCAGAAAATAGCACAATATAGTGAGTTTGGTAATCTCCCAATTCCCATTTTTTGAATACTAAAAAGGTGGTATCTGAATAACATGCCCATAAGTTTTGCAAAACCATATGATGTGACCTATCATTGGAAAGCACTTGAAAAATGGAATCTATTGAGCTATAGACCGCTCAATTTGGAGTTATAGTGTTCAAGTTATGACAAATCCAAAGATTTGACCATGTGTCCCAAACTTATGGAAAATTCCCATATTCCCTAATATGGTGTTAAATGGACATTTCTAGTTTGCACACTCAGTTGACTGAAACTAAAACCCAAGTGGCTAATGTGACTGAGGAAAGAGATAGCTTATTAAAGGAATTTCAAGAGCTTCAAGCCCTACTAGTAGCTGCCCAAATAGAGGAGCTTAAGATAGAAAATACCACCTTAGAATAGAGTAGAATCCAAATTTAACAGTAGCTTAATGAGCAACTAGTCGAGTCACGTTCTTCTACACCGAGTCCTAGGCAACCAGTTTCTTCTTTGACCCCTGCGGACTTGGCAGTTCTCCAACAATAGGCCACATTATGTCCGTTTTTCTAAGCTAAAGTGAAAAGATTGTAGTCCAGGATGGACTTATTATGATCTTCATTTGAGCAATTTAAGGAGAAGATTCCTCCTGACCATTCCTTTTTTGTTCACTATCAGTTGCAAAAGTTGGCATTCTATATTAAGCTCTCAATGATGGATCTACCTCTTCCAAAGGATGGTTGGAGTGAAGCCTGGTCTTCTGATTTGCTGAAGAAGTAGTCCGTATGGTCTTTGAACATTCTATGACTTTGGATACAATGCTGATGTCTTATATGTATTTACGAGGTGATATCTTGATTCCAGATGATGAAGATCTAGCTTGGTATGTAGGGGATTGGTTCTAGAAGCTGCCTTGTACATTAAACATTTGGAGTTGAGGATAGATGAAATGTTTGAGTGCTATTCTTCTAAAGTGGCTACTTGCCCTGACACTTTATGGCATACAATGATTGGTTCTATTATCCTAAACCAAGGATAGAATAAAGCCTCTACTCATGTGCAGAACACTAACCAACTGATGCCTACCATCGAGGATCTGCTTTAGGTCTCTCCATTCCTAGCTTATCTTATTACCAACAAATGGCCCATCGATATGAAGCTTATTTTTCCCTTTATCAATCCAACTCAGCAACCATCTTACCTCTCCTTTTCCAACCTTAGGGTGCTCCTCAAATTCCAATCTTTACCTATTGTTCTTTCATTGAAGATCGAGTATTTTTCCCTTCTCCGCCTTGTCCTTCCCCATCTATCCATATTCTTTATACTTTTCCTGCTTATCAATTAATATCTTTCTTAATTGATTCACCTAAATTCTCCATTAATCCTCATTTTATGATTTTACATATCCATCTCTTCATCCTCTTTTACCCATTCCTCTTTCATCTCCTACCACTTCTATTTCTCAATTCCCTCGGTTAGTGGGTATGAAGGATTTGATGAGAAGATTCCAAGAAGGAGAGGATGGAGCTCACAACTGATTCTCTTACGGGACCATAGATTAATTGGCCATTAATCCCAATGGACTAGACAACTTCTAGTCAAGCATACCAAAATTATCTCCATTTTGGCCAACAATATTCACAATCTGTAGATCCTTCAATGAGATAGACAGCCCACTTTGCTTGGTACCTAGCATATATGCATAGGCATTCACATAATGATCAAAAGATTATTCCAAAGTTATGTATGAATGTCAATGTAAACATTGATTCCCAACAATTGGATGTCCTATATTTTCATGCCCTTTGTCTACCTAGCAAATACCTTGCTTTGCTAGAAAGAATGTGCTGCCTTCAATTCTTTCAGAATCCTCCAAAATCTTTTGTAGATGAATCCTTATCCATGGATCATTTTCATAATCATCAAGCTTTCAAGAGGGATCATCTTCACTAATACCCTTGGATGTATCTTCTATGCTTCTTAATGATATATCTCTCTTTTGGAGGTGCCATTCGGATGGTTGTTTTGTGTTTGTGCTGTGTTAATTTTTATGTGATGAGTTCGTGGTGGATATATATTGGATTTTTTCGAGAGTTCTCTTTTCAACTATTGGTAGTGCTGGTGATGGTGGATGGAAAGCCTACAATGCAAATTTGAATAACCTCTTATATCCTTTACAAATTTGTCATAACTTTCTATTGTTTATAAGTTGTGTTATTGGATAACAGTGTTTTCCTTTAGTTGTATTCTATCTTAGATACAAGTGATAAGTTGGGGTCGTGGTTGAGTGGATTATTGAAGATACTAAAGAAGATGGAGTTGAGCTCTTTCATGAACTTTTATTACCTCTTTCTTAGGTCACGAGGACACTTTCTTATTAAGTGTGGGAATATGTTGAATGCTGAAATGACTAGATTTTTTTGTTGATTTTTGTTGTTTTTGAGGCCTGAATAGTAGATTTTTTATGGATTTTGAGTGATGTTTGGTTTTTTTGAAAGTGTTTGAGAGTGTTTTGGATGATATTGATTAATTTTGGGAAGCTCATGATGATTCTCAGTAGAAATATGAGGTTCTGTTGAGGTTGTGATTGGTTTTGATACCTTCAGTTTAGCTTCTATTTTGTTTTGATTTTCTTCTATATGAAGCACGGATTGATGATTGATGAAGGTTGAGGTCTTTTCAAAGCTCATTGAATGTTTTTTGATAGTTTAGAATGGTTTTAGTATGAGTTATGAGGTTCTGATGTTCTCTGTTGACCTTCTGTGACCTTCTATTGATCTTCTGTAGAGCTTCTATTCTTGCTATGTTCTTGTTCCTACTCTATTCTATATGCCTCTGTAAGTGTTTTGTAGAATGTATGTGTGATTTTGGGAAATTTTTCTAGCCTTGGAAAGAGGTGAATGTAAGTTCAAAAGAGCTCAAGGAAGTGGAAGAAGTAGCTCTTGAAGACTCAAAAGAAGACTGGAGTGAAGTGACAGTAGTGAGCTATGAAGAGTCATTGTAGTGGCTCTGGTGACCTTTCATATGTAGAATTTCAAAGCTCTTGAAAAAGAAGGCTAAAAAGAAAGCCATATTAGATCAAGCTATGCCAAGAGGCAACAAGCATGTCTACATAGAAAGAGGTTTGAGGAGGATATGTCTACACACTGAGATGAGCTTTCCAAAAATGTTGGTAGTGGATTCTAGTTGAGAGATCAACTATAAGATGGCATGCTTGTGAGACCTTAACATGGATGACCTTTGATGCATGAAGTAACATAATAGCCTTATATCCTTGTGGCATTTATATTTTGAAAACTCCTAAAGACTAAATATTTCATATGCAAAACCTAGTGGAGAGAAACTAGTTTTAAGAAAATCAAATCACAACATTTTCTTCAACTTATACTTATCTATATGTGCAAAAACATATATAGTTTCAAAGTCTTGCATGGCCATGGTATTGCATATCTAATTTATGGCTTCTCTCATATACATTGCAATTTTCCCTCTTAATTTATAGTGATTATTTTTTTCGTTGTCCCTACCCACCAATAGCACCACTCGTATATATTGTAATCCACAACATCACATCATCATCGTCCTGATCAAGAATTGCATCATTGTAGTTGGGCTAAGCATGAGATTATGATGCATATCTAAATTTTTGGTAGAAATATTTTGATTACTTTTATATATTTCCTTACAAATGAATGCTAGGAAATGTGGGAGGTTTGCATGGTAGCCTTGCATTTTTCATTGAGGACACATCCACCATGTAATCTCTTTTAGTAGGTGACAAATCCACCATTTAGTTGGACTAATGCTAGTATATTCTTGGACATTTTCTCAACATTTAAAACGAGCTATAGACCCCTCAACTCTCTATTGTTTTTTTTTTGTGTGGAGGCTTTCCTTCATGATATGCAAAACACATATGCATGTGCACAACTTTGAGTTCATTAAAATAGAGTGCATCTATCATAACTTGTATTGGTACAGTCTAGGGAGCCTTCATCTTTATCATGAGATGCCCAATGATATTGATCTCTTCATCTAGAACTCATAAGTTTGTAGTTGTCTTAGAATTTGTATATAGGCTTCATGATTGTCACACAATACATGAGGGGCTTGATTCCTCTTAACTTCGAAAACAACCAAAAAAGGATTGTTATGAAATATGCAAGGTAAGAATGAAAGTGGGAGCAAGAGGGGGATTTGCACTTGTAGAGCTCCTAGTGAACATATTAGTATTTATGTATAAGGTGGACACCAAGGTGAATTGTGGTAGGTGAATTTTGAGGTCAACACAATAAATTTCTCTTGCATGTAAAAAGTAAAAATATTAGACATTAAAAAAATATACTCCCCATTTACATGTGTAAATGCATAGACATATTCAAACTCTAGATTAAACGTCTCAATGGGACTCACCAAATAAAATATTACTGGATTTAGGATTCTTTAATAAAATTTGAAGGTCTCAACATAGATATTATTTTTGTATTTTTAGAATCAAGGACTTAAAGGTCTTTGACATGTGTGTGGCATGGTTCTAAGTAAGTCTTTGAATCTTGTTATACTAGGAATTTACTCCTATCTTGGCACTCTTGATAGCATCACCTTGCTTTTATTTTTGGATTACTATAAAAGCCACAATCTCCTAGAGGATGAAACATTACAGCTTAGCTCATGTAAGCCAAAAAGATGTATTGACATTTAGTTCAAAAAATCATAATGTCCTCGAAAGCTATGCCATCATAAAATGATAAATTAAAAAGGCCTATTGGCACCTAGATCATAAAATCATCATGTCGTCCAAAAACATCCCACCATGGACAATAAATTTGAAGTACTCACAAGAAAAAGTTTATGTTGCACAATGATTCATTTTTTGAGCTTTTCCTCCCTCATAAAAGAGTACTTCTTTGGTACTCTCTCACTCATTTATGTCCTACCAACTATAGAGGCCATTGCTATCCTTCTCTGGTGGCTTCAATATTCCTTAAGGATGAAATTTGATTAAAACTTTTCTTTAGAAAAAAATGGAGTCTTGAAGAATTTGATGGGAGGCTAGAGTAATTGTGAACTTTTACACTCATCTTATGTAACAATCCTTTCTCTACTTTCCAAAATGCAAAATGTTGTTTCTTCCCAAAAGCAAAGGCCATTGCTATCTTCATTCTAAAAGGGCCAAAAAATGTAAGTATACCACATGTAATCAATAGAGGGTTATTTTGTTCAGTAAAATTTATAGGTTTACATTTATAAAATGAGGTTTTCAAATAAGAATTTGAAAAAATATGATAAGTCTCGTAAGGAAAATGGATTCTTTTATTGCTTGATTGTGACATGTAAGAAACTAAAAATATCACTTGAATGCAACTAGTATGGATGATTTCTTATAGGTAAAAACATTACATCATGGATGATGGATTTAAAGTGTTGACAAGAAAAAGTTTATATTGCACAATCATTCATTTTTTGTACTCATCCTCCCTAATAAAAGAGTACTTCGTACTCTCTCATTCATTTAGGTCCTACCAACTATAAAGGCCATTGCTATCCTTCTAGGGTGCCTTCACTTCTTCGTAAGAAAGGAACAAAACTGATTACCGATTTCCTTTAGAAAAAGAAGGGAGCATTGAAAACTTTGATGGGAGGCTAGAGTAACGACAAACTTTTACACTCATCTAATTTAGCATTCCTTTCTTTGCTTGCCAAATGCAAAGGCTACTGATTACCAAAAGCAAAGGCCATTGCCATATTTATTCTCAGAGGGCCAAAAAAAGTACATTCAATTTACTTGCATGTGTCCAAGACCTTAGAATGTGTGTGTGTGTGTGTGTTGGGGGGGCGCACGGGTGCGTGCGTGTGTGTGTGCATGTGTGCGTGCGCGTGTGTGTTATCATCTTTAGAGGATTCTACCAAGCTTCTTCATTCACACCCATTATATTCATATAATAAATACATATATATTGATTTAGCTTCAAATTCAAATTCCTAAACATTCCTAAATATTAAAAAATATAACATTTTGAGACAAAGCTTTCAAGTTCAATATTTGATATTTTGATTAGCATTACTAGGAACCTTTTGGAAAATGAAAAAATAATTTCCCTTATATGTAAATGGATATCAAGTAGGGTGGTAATGAATCAATGGAATTCTCTATTTTGACTTTTCTATAAAGTTTGTATGCATGAGAATAGGCAACCTACATTAAACATGCATGTCTATGCTATTACAGACATATAAATATACCTTTCAAGAATCATGAGATTAATGTTAAGAAGGCTCGATTTTCTCACACATATGTATATATGCATGCATACAAAGTACAAAAATACATCAAAAAATATATATACACAAGCACTTATCAAATAAGTTAACCTTCTTTGTATACAAGACTCTCACTCAATAGCATATAATACATATTGATCCTTTTGTACATTTTTTATTTTCTCTAATATTATATGCACATTATTAAAATATCGAGCTATTTGTATTTTCTATCTTCTAAAAACTTACTTGAAATTCAAACTATGTACTTAGGACATGCATGTCCAACTACATACACATCCAACTTGTAGAGTAAATGTCTTTTGGCTTGTCCTCCAAGCTACATATTTGATTGCCTCAAGCCCTTTAGATCCATTCCCATAGATTCCTTTAGCCTCTTGAATACATGCTTCTATCCTCATTTTATTGTACAAGGGTGTGTCAATTCATTTAACTCTTGCTCACCAAAGCCTACATCCTTTGAGTTTTATTATCTCTACAACATACCAAGGAAAATCTTCTTAGTGAGGATCAACAATTCAACTTTTCTAGGTATTGATTGTGGGCAAGCCACAACTTTAGAGCAAACCTCTTTCTCAAAAATGTTTATCCTTCCAAGACACACTCCCTCTGCATAAGGATGAGCAGGAAACTCCATATGTATTGCAAATGTTGTATACTACTCCTAATCTTTGGGAACATAGTGATATTTTATTCAAGGATATCGTTGCATAGATTAAGGAGAAAGCTAGTAGTGTCTATAGATATGTAATCCAAACCCTATTCCTATGGACCTCTACAAGGAAATGAAAGAAAAAGACTTATGTTTCAAATGTGGAGAGAAGTATACAGCTAATGATGCAACAAAGTGTATACATAAGAATGTAAATGCCAAGGTCCATAATATGTTAGTCTTTGATGACTCACAAGATGATAATGATGAGGAAAATGCATTTGTGACTACCACTGAAAATGAGGATATTGAATAGGAAGTTGGGCAAAAATAATTTTATGATCCTATTGACACTTTTCCTTTTGATTCGGGTTATAGTATTCCTTTTTATCCAAGATAATTCTTGATGAGACACATGCTACCACTAATTGTTCCATCTCCATGGATGCTTGAACACGCTCTAAGAGCCCTAATACACTCCATATGAAGGGTAATATTCATGGAAATTATGTGTTTATCCTAATAGACAGTGGTAGTACACATAGATCTTTAAATAAGTCCATTGTAGATAGATTGAATTTTTTTACCACTGAGTTACAAGAGCCCATAAGAGTTCAAGTAGCAAATGGTGAAGAAGAAATCAATGCTCAAATATTCCCATAGGTTTTCTTATGGCTAAAAATTATGAAGTAAAGGTAAACTTGATTGCCTTGGAAATGGGACCTATAGATGTTGTACTCGGATGTGATTGACAACCTTAGGAAAGATTGTATGGATTTCTCATAGTTGTATATGGATTTTGTCTTTGATGGGTAGCTATACATTTATAGGGAATCTCTAGTAAATCAGATTTTTAGCTTATCACCATTCAATAACTCAAGAAGGAGTACAAGAGGCACTCACAAATTTTTGTCTTACTCCTAAATAAAGAGGTTAAAGATCAGTCCAAACATTCATTAAATCACCTAGCTTTGAAATCTCTTCTTGAGGAGTACATGGATTTGTTTGAAGTACCTACTTCATTACCTCCTAAGAGAGTAGTGGATCACCCTATTGATTTGGAACCAAACTCAAAGCTAGTCAATGAGCCACCCTATAGATTGTCTAAATTTGAGCATGAAGAACTAGCCAAGCAAATCAAGGAGCTTTTAGAGATGGGGTTCATTAAGCCTAGTTTCTTACCATATGCGTCTCCGATCTTGTTAGTGAAGAAAGATGGATCCTTCAAGATGTGTATTGTCTATAGGGATCTCAACAAGATTAAAGTGAAGAACATGTATTCAATACTTAGAGTTGATGATTTTCTTGATGAGCTCAAGGGGGCTAGATTCTTTATCAAGCTTGATTTGAGGTCAGGATATCATCAGATTCTTATGGGAGAGGGCAATAAAGTTAAAACACCCTTTAGGACTCATCATGGGTTGAACCATTTTCTTATGATGCCATTTGGGCTTATTAATGCTCCAACTATCTTCGAGAGTTTGATGAATAAGATTTTGCAGCCTTTCCTCTTCTAGTTTGTCCTAGTCCTCTTTGATGACATATTGATTTACAACAAAACTCTACAAGACCATTTATCACATATTAGGAAGTTTTTTGATGTATTGAGGCATAATGGACTCTTTGTTAAAGAGAAGAAGTGCTCTTTCATGCAAACTGAGGTGGAGTACTTGGGCCATATTGTCAGTGACAAAGGGATACAAATTGATCCTAAGGTGCATTGTGTTAGAGATTGGCTAGCACCTACTACCACTACTTCACTTAGAGGGTTTCTTAGTCTATGGTCATTTTATCAAAAATTCATTAAGAATTATGTGGCTATAGTAGCTCCTTTGACTGACAGGTTGAAGAAGGAAGCTGTCTTGGGATGCACTTGTAGATTGTTCCTTCAACCAGTTAAAGAAACTCCTTACTTGTGCTCCTACTCTAGTATACCTAGATTTTTTGAAGGAGTTCACCATACAATGTGATGCTAGTGGTCATGGCATACGGGCTATTTTGTTATAGGAGCATAGAGTTACTGCCTTTGAAAGTCACAAACTTACAAATAAGGAAATGGCTACAATTGTCTGTGAACAAGAGATGTTGGCTATTTTATATGCAATAAAGAAGTGGCACCATTACTTATATGGTAGTCGATTTAGAGTTCAAAGTGATCACAAGGTCCTAAAGTATTTCCTCACTTAGTCAAATCTCACTCATGAGTAGCATAGATGGTTAGCCACTCTACAAAATTATGATTTTGACATCACTCTCATACGAGGGGCAAAGACAATGTGGCGGGTGATTTTGTTTCTCGAATATGGATTTGTAAAGTTTCAACTATGAGTGAAGAATTACAAGAAGCCTATCTTTTGGATGATAAGCTCAACCATGTTTTTCAAAAATTACAGCAAGGTCTCATAGAGGAAAACTCAAATTATTAGCTTAAAAATTAGCTAATCTGGCTTAATGGAAATATTATCTTTCCATGTACTTCTTTTTTCACATGGAAAATTATAGAAGAGGGGTTGCATTCTTCACTTTTAGCTGGACATTTTGGAGTTTTTAAAACCTATGATAAGATTGTAAAGAGATTTTATTGGAAAGGACTATGGAGAGATGTTAAGCATTTTGTTATGAAGTGTATGCCTTGTCAGCAGAATAAGGACAGCACCCATAAGCCAAGAAGTTTATTGCATCCATCACTACCTATTCCTGAGGGCAAAGGGATGTACATTAACATGGACTTCTTTATTGGTTTACCTAATACCAAAAAGGGGATGGAATAGTATCTATGTGGTAGTGGATAGACTCACCAAGGTAGCCCTTTTTATTTCTACCAAGACACACTTCACTACTTTACAAGTGGCTAATTAGTTTATGGAGTAGATCTTTAGATTGCGTGGATTATTGCAGGTGATTGTACATGACAGGGATTCAAAGTTAATGAGTAACTTTTGAAAGGTGGTATTCAGCTCCATGGGCACTAAATTGGCTCCTTCTACAACCTATCATCCGCAGGAAGATGGCCTAAAGGTCACCTCTTCTCATCTACATACATCTTCATTTGATCTTGGGCCTTCCTAAGATTCATCTCCAACTATCGTCTAGCCCTCTCAGCATGTTTTGCTTTTTGTATTTTGGCTTAACGGTCCTTATCAGAGGACATAAACCAACGATTTGGTCCCTAGAAACCCTAGATTCGAGAACCACCACTTGTTGGTGGCTCCCGGCAGACGCATCACTAACAATGGGACCTAAAATGGGCCAACACTGGCTAAGACATTAGCTAGACCTCATTCCCTCAACAAACAACCCTACCTCACAGCCTCGCGGGCCAAGAGCGTCTCTCGAGGGATACACTATTCTAAATACTAATCACTGTGCATTTATAGTTTGTAGTCCAATGAATGTTCCCTATCCCTCGTCTCCTCAGAGGGAGATTATACATATATCGGCAACAAATGCCCCATATCATAGACACAAGGGCACTCCACTGACTAATTGTCGTGGCCCTATCACAGCTCTTCTACATCTTGGGGATTAGCTCCTGGATGCACTACTTCCACAATAGACACTTCGAAACAAACTCCCCTCTTAGTGCCAATATACTTAACATTCCAGGAATGCACTTATCCTCACTTATCCATCCCCTTTAACCCACCATGTAGAACTATAGCCGGGTTGCTCATTCTCTCTACGTGGGTCAAGTCCTAGTCTAGAAACTAAGTGCTATGTATCCAGGAGCTTGTAATTGATACCATTTAATGATGCTTGATGCAAATGTGTATATGATTAGGTGCTCAAAAAATTGGAAAATAGCCTCGTGCATTGTGCAAATCCATTCTTTTCATGTTTCCATACACTAACACATAATTGCTGTAATCAGAGAAGACATTGAGCCTTACACTCGTGCTGTACTTCCTTTTATTTAACTTAACGTCATCCTATATGAATAATGAAGAAAATACATCAGATTTTATATCATATTTCAATTGATGGGACCTAAAACGGGCCGGCACTGGCTCATGCACTAGCCGGACCTCTATCATGCGCTCAACAACCCCACGGCCTTGCGGCCAGGAGCGTGGATGACACATACATCATCTTCCTAAACATCTTGCATTTGTATCACGTCTCGTAGTCCAACTCTAACCCAATTAACACTCCTCAGTGGAAGTCCCTAGCACATTGCCAAATAGCGCGCAGTACAAACATAGGAGGTCCTCCCACGGCTGACTGCCGCTACCTCACTGCGACTCTCCTACATCTTGGGGATTGGCCCCTCGATGCGTCGCTAAACATATATAACACAATATCGCACACATTTCCACTCAAGGTACCAATTAATCGTATCCAGGAATGTACCATACCTCACTTTCTTTTCCCTAGACCCAACGCCTAGCCTACAGCTTGGATAACCTCACTCACTCAACGTTGGTCACGATCCTCTAAAAAGAAATTGCCATGCATCCAGGAGGTATTGTCTGATACCTTTAAAATTTCTTTATGATTCATGCAAATGGTGAATTTCCATGTGCTCAAATAATTAAGAAAATCAGCATTGGTGCACATGTGGGAAACATTTCTTTCAATGATTTTGACTATTACTCGTATGCGGCGTTGCATGAACCTAGCACCGAGAAACCCTCGTGCTACTAGGTTCTTAATTTAAATTGACGACCGACCTAAATGGTATGCATAAAAACCAACAAGATTTTCATCATTCCATTCAGCATTTAAACACCTTTCATACACTTTATCCCCCTCACCCGTTTAGGTTGTGCATCGTTGATCGGTTTAGGGTTCATTTTCCACATTTTTATTGTATAAAAAGCCATAAAAACTCACTAAAACATAAAGGTAGGGCTGAACTGAGGCTAAACCTCATACTTCAAACCCCCCATACATCCACAACCATGAATCTTATTTTTCCTTAATTTTCGGCACTCAAAATCCATTTTTTCCCTATTTTTTTCAAATTTTCCTATTTTTCTTGTATTTTTTGCAATATTAAATGACTAAAAATTCAAAATGAGTTATGGGCTGTGGCCCTTAGGTTCATTTGCAGCAAAAACACAAATTTAGTTAGTGTGTCTTATTATATTTTCCATTGATATCTCAAAAACACCCAATTTCCCCATATTTTGTGTATTTTACGGGTTTTACACTATTAATTTCATCCACAACACTTATGATTTTCTGATTTTCTAAGCATCAACTGATCAAACTCATAGCAAACAACAACATAATGCATAATCATCCCATGGGAACAAGTATTCATGAAGCAAATTGCATAAAACATCAATTTCCTTTGTAAAAATGAAATTACCGTTCTTTGCGGGTTGCGGGTTTTTATTTGCCATATCTCGGGACTGATTTCCAGCCACCATTAATGCTCATGATAGTCCACAATCAGTAATCTTCCTTCCTCTTGCACCACGGAGCAATCCGGTCTTCATTGGACAAGCATCCCTCATCCATTCCTCTTCTTCTTCTTCACCACATGAATCTTCCTTTAGGGGAGAGAGAGGGAGGAGAGAGAAAGACTGAAATCAGAATTCTTCATAGAGACTGCCATTGGAGGAGCGAAGCACGGCGATAGAGTCAGCATCCAGGAGGGATTCAAGTCCCATAATCGATTGGGGGGGTTATTCACAGCCAGCCATCACCCTCTCCATGCCATGAAGCGCAAATTTCGGGCGCCATCTTCCTCCATGTTTTTTCATCTCTCATTTTCTCTCCACGTTTCTTGCTTCATAAGGTGCATAAAATTTTTTGGGGGGGTCCAAACTCAAAAGGCATGCTCAATTTTGGCCTCCCAAGTGTCCACCTTTTCATATCTTGACCATTTTGTGGCCATTTCCCCGTTCGGACTCCGAATTGAGCTCTGAAAAATCCTAGGCGTCCAGCTCGGCATTCCGCATTGGTTGGTAACTCTTGTCAACTTGCACAATAGTCTGAAAAATTATGAAAAATCAACAAGTGTCGCTCGAGCGCCTTTAAAGCACTTTGGCGCTTAAAATCGTCCTAGATCGAGCCGCCGCCTTCGACGTTGAGTATTTTTCCCTTGATATTCGTAATTTTTAGCTATTTTTAAACACTTCTTGGCACCAAAATTCTACTCTCATTGGCGACCACGGGATAGGGTGACTCAGCCCATCGAATCCCACGAGCATATCTGCACATAAATAACCAAAGGAAGCATCAAGCTGATACAAAATAAATACATACTAAACACAGCACAATGCTCTCCCTACCCCCTAACAAAACCAAGGCATGACATCCATAGAGAGTAGGCCTAGCACAATCTGATAGAAAGTCCGAAGCTAGTCACTAAGCAACCGCTCCAACACGGCCAAACTAAAAAGAACTATCAAAGAAGTTGCCCTAAGTGGTGGTCTGAACTACCTTCCTAACTAAGGACAACACAACTAGGAGTTCCTACTAGGCGAGGACTTCTGTAGCCTGATCAAGAAGTATTTGCTTTCAGCACATTTCTTCTTTTAGAGTTTTATTTTATTGACATACTCGGGTATGTAAAAAGGAGGGAGCTGAGCGTAGTGACCTAAGGAGAACAGGGCATCGGCCTCAGGTCCTGTCTCGGTACCCAAGAATCTACCAAGCTCTCGCAAGGTGACACTGAATCCTTTTTTGACGCTCACTTTTATTTTCGCTCCAACCTTCCTTATTTTCTTCTTTTCCAGCAAGATGCCATCCCTAGGAAGACAAGGCATCGGCCCCGGGTCTGACTCATCCCCAGGAACCTACCAGGCCTTCGCAAGGCAATGATCAACTGCTTATAAATTTTTCTTTCTTTTCTTTTCTTTGATAGGGGTTAGAACCCCTTTTTACACACCTTCGTATTTATTTATTTTCTTGAAGATATTCAGGGTTTTATTTCCCTTTATCATCATTATTTTTCTTCTGGCAGGCTTCTCTAACTGCCTCACAACTAGCAAGAACTCCTAGAATAGCTGCTTAGCAGGCTAGCAGAACAGGGTCACTAGAACTCCCTTCTAACACAGGTCTCTCAATGCCTGGCAATGTCTTCACAGGAGGCAATGACTACGCAGACCTCCCTCAAACATACTTAACCTAAACCTCGGGACTTCATGCCTTGGACGCTGATCCCCAATAAGAAACGAAAAACCCCTTAACAAGTACTCAAACATGTATAGTATAAAAACTACAGTACTCATAAAGGAGGGATATCACCTGGAGAGGGCCACGAGAAGCTTCCACGCAACAAAAAGGCTCCTTCCAAGCTCTTCTTTAAACCTGTCTAGCACAGAACTAAAATAAGAAACCATTAACCGCACCTGCACTAAACAGAAAACTGGCCCTCTTAGCCTAATGAGATCTGGATGTAATCTCCAAAGAAGCTAGCCTTCCTAACTTAAAACTAGATAGGTCATTTTAGTCCACGTAATATTGATGTCCTTGGCATATACATCACACCCTCTCAAACTACCCAGGGTGCTAAGGATAGCATATCATAGGTCGACTAACCCCATGCTACTCATGCAAGTTAGCTAAAAGCTTTATTTTATATTTTTCTTTCTTTTTTTTTAAATCTTAGGGTTTTCTTCCTGTAGAGCTACAAGTCCAAGCCTTTCCACAAATAACTCATCAATAAGACCGATCCCTTCTTGGGCACTATGAGCTGAATGAACAACCTTAGTGGGCTCGCATGTCCCACATTTACTGTAATCTGAATAAACTGGTCGTTCAAGTGGCTGAGTGGCTCCTTTGGGAGAAATAATCATAGCTTTGTACTCATTCAACCTCCCCTATTTGGGTTTTCACATAAATCAGTGCTGCGACCCAAACTAGGTAGAACTTCAAGCCTAAGCACATCACATGGGTGTATCCCAAGGCAATGTATATTGTCAGATGTATATCCAGTCTTATCCTCCTGGGGGTTCAACAGAATATATCCAGATGGGATCCTTGACCTTGCATCCGACATTCCTACCACACTTTTGGAGATTTTGGGTCTCCAAACCCATCTCACATTTCCCTTAATATTCTTGCACTCCCTCAATTTGCTGCACTGGTCTAACGAACTCAATGTAAACTTATCCCTATGGCCAAATGGCCTCACATCCTTATGAACTTTGTGAAGCACAGGTGGACTTTTAGCATTTTGCATCCTCTTTACAAAAGATGTCTTTACTTGTTTACGTCCATACTGTACATTTTCTTCCATAAGAACCATGCTTTCACTGGAGGGAACAACATCCACCTGGAAGCATGATTCCAACACCAAAGGTCTCTCAAGAGCCTTACTAGCAACAAAATTAGAACCACACACAGAATTCTTATCAACACTCATAGGCCCACTGGTGCGATCCATATTTCCATCCCAACTATCTCTCGTGGAAGTGTTGCAAGCCCTAATGGGACTTACATGGCTTGGAACCTGTTCACTGAGAGGCATGTCATTACTACTCATAGGATGGCCATTTTCTGCTTTGAGATTTTGGCCGCCAAGGTTCCCCTCATAGGCTATCTTGGTATCAACAAGTGAGCTGTCTTCTTGCAGAAATGATTGGAAGCTAGGATGCACTTGTACTAAGTGGGGAAAACTCCAAAAGTTTTCCCAACATTTCTGAATATGACCCTCATAATCGATGGCATGCATTTTTGCTTCCCTTAACGACTTAGGATTCCGCAGTCCCACTTGGATTTGCGTATTAATCTCTAAGCCATTCAAAAAGAGCTCACATAGCACATCATCTGCTAATGCAATGGCTCTTCTTGGCCAAAGCCTAAGAGTACTATCAAAGGCTCTAGCATACTCTTTAACAGAAAGATAAGACTCCTGTCTAAACTGCATAAGCTACCCTAAGACCTGAATCATAGGGAGCTGTTTTTCATACTCATCTAGAAATCTATCACAAGTCTCCTCAAATGATTTGATCGACCCTCTTGGGAGGCTCTAGTACCATTTCCTTGCCTCTCCCTTTAGGGTACTTGGGAACACGAGAATCCGATGTATATCATCGAACCCACTTGCAATGCAAGTTAGGTCATATTCTCTTAAATGAATCATCGGATCCTCATTTGGCAACCCATAAAACACTGGGAGATCCCTATAAAGAGGAGGACATTTAGTCCTCCCTTTTGGGATCAACACCGGGTCATTAAAATCTTCATATTCATCATGATCTGGGTCCAGCCTCTTAGGATCTTTAACCTCTTCCATCCCCACCCTTGTCGGTGTAGGGGGGTTAATATCCTCATTGACATCCCTTTCTGCCAACTCACTGAGTGGTCTAGGGAGTCCTATAAATTTCAACATATCCTTTTGATCCCCTCTTAGAGGGTCTTCCATACCTTTCCCTTTAAAAGGAAAGTCCATAACGGGTTTATATAAGAGTTTTTGGTCCTTATCTAAAGTAGATTTATCATTACTACTTCTTAAAACTTGGGAACCATGCCTTTTAAGCAACGGTTTTCCCTTGACAACTAGGGCTTCTAACATCATTATGATGCCTACTATGTCGTCATGGTGGCCCATTACACGGGTGTTTCAACCACAAGCATATTCCATCGTATATCCGCACTTTTCCATGGCATTATGGCTTTAGCATGATGACTTGTTGATGCCACAACTACCATAGTTTCCAACATGCTTGTTTCATGCTCTCTAGGTTGATGGATGGTTAAACATGATTTCTCTTGGGTCGAGACCACACCAAGGCGAACCTCGGCCCATTCCATCGTTTTAGAGGATGGGGTAACCACTAGTGGGCTACTCTTTTCATCACATAAATTATCTTCTGCAGAGGACTCATGCTCTACATAACTAACTAAGTCCATTAGTAAGTTTTGTATGGGGAAAGCCAAGTTTTTCCATCCTTGAACAAACCCCATTTTATGGATAATTTAGGGTCCCTTGAAACCCTAGATTCGAAAACCGCCAGTTATAGGCAGCTCTCGGTAGACGCACCATTGATGGGACCTAAATGGGCCGGCATTGGCTCATGCACTAGCCGAACCTCTATCATGCGCTCAACAACCCCACGGCCTCGCGGCCAGGAGCGTGGATGACACATACATCATCTTCCTAAACATCTTGCGTTTGTATCACGTCTCGTAGTCCAACTCTAACCCAATTAACACTCCTCAGTGGGAGTCCCTAGCACATTGCCAAATAGCACGAAGTACAAACATAGGAAGTCCACCCATGGCTGACTGCCGCTATCTCAGTGCGACTCTCCTACATCTTGGGGATTGGCCCCTCGATGCGTCGCTAAACATATATAACACAATATCGCACACATTTCCACTCAAGGTACCAATTAATCGTATCCAGGAATGTACCATACCTCACTTTCTTTCCCCTAGACCCAACGCCTAACCTACAGCTTGGACAACCTCACTCACTCAACGTTGGTCACGATCCTCTAGAAAGAAATTGCCATGCATCCAGGAGGTATTGTCAGATACCTTTAAAATTTCTTTATGATTCATGCAAATGGTGAATGTCCATGTGCTCAAATAATTAAGAAAATCAGCATTGGTGCACATGTGGGAAACATTTCTTTCAATGATTTTGACTATTACTCGTATGCAGCGTCGCATGAACCTAGCACCGAGAAACCCTCGTGCTACTAGGTTCTTAATTTAAATTAATGACTGACCTAAATGGTATGCATAAAAACCAGCAACCTTTTCATCATTCCATTCAGCATTTAAACACCTTTCATACACTCTAACCCCCTCACTCGTTTAGGTTGTGCATCGTTGATCGGTTTAGGGTTCATTTTTCACATTTTTATTATATAAAATGCCATAAAAACTCACTAAAACATAAAGGTAGGGCTGAACTGAGGCTAAACCTCATACTTCAGACCCCCCATACATCCACAACCATGAATATTATTTTTCCTTAATTTTCGGCACTCAAAATCTATTTTTCTCCTATTTTTTCCAAATTTTCCAATTTTTCTTGTATTTTTTGCAATATTAAATGACTGAAAATTCAAAATGAGTTATGGGCTGTGGCCCTTAGGTTCATTTGCAGCAAAAACACAAATTTAGTTGGTGTGTCTTATTATATTTTCCATTGATATCTCAAAAACACCCAATTTTCCCATATTTTGTGTATTTTACGGGTTTTACACTATTAATTTCATCCACAACACTTATGATTTTCTGATTTTCTGAGCATAAACTGATCAAACTCAAGCAAACAACAAATCATCGGTAGATGCATATTCAATGTATGCATATTTAGCAAAGGTACAAAACATGGATGTACTTGTGGAAGAAAAATGAAAAAGAGATGAATATATTGTAGGGACATCTAAAAGAATGACAAGAGTGTTGTCAATATGTTCTTTGGATATATATGATGTTATAGCATTGTTTGCTCAACAGGAAGGATTACAATGGGCTGAAGCACTTGTGGAGACAAATTATAAGACATTTGACAAAAACGTGAAAAAAATTGCTTTGCCACTTCCACCAGAGAGTGAGGGTATGTATGAAAAAGTGTCAAGGCAGCCAAGCTTACGATATCCTAAAGATATAGGCCATTAGTTTACATCTGAAACATTATAGGAATTGAAAGTTGGTGGAGAAGGGTTTCTTCTGCCTGCTGAGAGAGACTGTTTTATGCATATGTTGGCTAGACATGGGAAGGCATTTGCATTTCAGCCAAGTGAAATAGGTTGTGTGGATTCAAATGTTGTCTCTCCTATGGTCATATTTATTGTGTCACATGTACCATGGAACTTGAGGCCTATTCCAGTGCCTAAAGCTTACTTGCCAAAGTTGATGGATTTGTTAAATGAAAAGATTCGCATGAAGATCTTGGAGCCTTCTTCAACCCCGTACTCAAATCGTTGGTTTACTGTGCCCAAAAATAATGGGGCTTTGAGATTTATTCAAGACATGCAATCGGTCAATAAAGTGACCATAAGAAATGTGGGTGCAGGTCTTTTAGTTGATGAATTTGCAAAGGCTTTTGCAAGCAAAGCGATCTATTCTTTGGGTGATCTTTACTCGGGTTATGATCAGTTTCAGCTTGCAATTGAAAGTAGGGATATCACAACCATGAAGACTCCTTTGGAGTTAGTACGGATGTGTAATCTCGCACAGGGTGCAACAAAATCAGTGGCACACATGAGAAATGCTATGAATAGGGTACTAAGGGATTTTATACCACAATTGACTATGCCCTTCTTGGATGATGTTCCTATCAAAGGGTGTGTAGTGGATGAAAAGAATGAAGAGATGGATGCTCATGGATGCAGACAGTTTGTTGTAGACCATATTGTGGATTGTGAGAGGATTTTGACACGTCTAGAAGAGGTGCATTTAACTCTTTCTGGAAAAAAGTCTGTCTTTGAGGTTGAAGAGGTTTTGATTGTTGGGCATATGTGTGGGCCTTATGGGCGAAGGCCATCACCGGCAAAAATAGATGGGATTGATAGAATGCAAGATGTATGCACGAATGTATCAGAGGTGCGTAGATTCTTGGGTGCATGTGTGTTCTATTTGATATGGATTCCTCACTTTGCACATGTAGTTGATGCTCTTTATCAGCTTCTAAGGAAAGGTCAAAATTTTCATTGGGAAAGGAAGCATCAGAAAGCAATGAAGAAATTGAAACAACTCTTAAAATCTGCTCCTACATTGAGAAAGGCTGACTATTCACATGGAAAGCCTATCATTATTACTGTTGATACAAGCCCAATTGGGATTGGATGGGCAATTGGGCAAGATGATGAGGAAGGGCAAATATATGCAATACGCTTTGGTGCTAAAGTATTGACTGAACGACAGAGAAGATATCCACAGGTTAAAAGAGAATTATGGGGAATTGTGACAGCCCTTAAATGTGATAAGGAGTATTTTATGGGTGCTCATGTAGTCATTGAGACCGATTGTTTGCCGATATTGGGTATGATTACTAGTTGTGCTACTCCGGACATTGCTATGCTCTGGTGGATTGCATACATCAAATCTTCGAACCCTGAATTTCAGCATATTGCATGAAGAGATAACCCAGTGGCAAACATGTTATCTCGAGCACATTATGAGAATGAAGATGGGATGATGGATGAGGAGGAAGAAGATGACTTTCTTATGGCTGAAAATTATGTTGCAAGAGTGAATTTAGTAATGCAAGGTGTTGCTACAGCATTAATAGAAGCTTGGACAACAAAGAGAAGACACTTTAGATGTTTTGCATCTTGTGTAGAAGTGTTTCTGGAAGACAAATATGCAAGAGAGTGGCTGAGAATTGGTCAATATCTCAGTACATTAACAAAGAGAGATGAATGGTCAGATGAGGAGTTTAAGAAGATCAAGAGGAAAGCCTATAGATTTTTCTTAAAAGATGGATACTTATAGAAATATGCTAAAAAGAAACAGGGTATGCCATTGCGAGTTTTGGGTGATAGAGCTTCACAAGTAATTGTTATGCAAGAATTTCATGAAAGCTTATGGGCTGGTCATAGAGGTGTTTGGGGTACTTTTACAAAGATCAAAGAAAGATATTGGTGGTAGGTTATGTATAAGGATGTTGCTCACTTTGTGGAAACATGTACGACATGTCAAATGTATTCAACTGTGAGAAATTGGGATGGATTGCAACCCACATATACATTGTCTCTTCATTTTAAGTGGGTGGTGGATTTGGTCACAATGCCTACAGGTCTTTGGAAAATGAGGTATCTTGTGCTTGCTCATGAAGACTTGACTAATCAAGTGGAAGGGAAAGCTTTACGTACTAAGACAACAAATGATGTGTGTACTTTTCTCTTAGAATAGATATTTTGTAGGTATGGCTGTGTAGGAAAAATTACAGCAAATAGGGGTGAGTTGGATGGAGATGAAGCTCATGATTTCTTTGCATGGTTTGGGATAAAGCTTGCTTTAACTTCAGCCTATAACCCTGAAGGAAATGGCAAAAGTGAAAGAGATCATCCACCTATTGTGAAGGCATTGGCAAAAGCATGTGGAGAGAAGGTAAAAGAGTTGCCACGATTGCTCCCTTAGGCTTTGTGGGCCGAAAGAACAATTCATAGTGTTGTTACAGGATATATGCCTGTAGAGTTAATGTATGGTCAAAAACCTATCATGCCGATAGAAGAGATGACAGTCACATGGAGTGTGTTACCTAGGGAGGAAGAGTTGAATCGAGAGGAGTTGTTGGCCTTACGCATTAGACAGTTGGAAAGAAAGTCAGAAGACATAGATGCAGCAACTGCAAAGTTAAGGGGAGCAAGGATACAGAACAAGAAACTGTTTGACAAAAGACATAGACTGAGACCAAGAACCATACAAGATGGGGATTGGGTATTGGTTTATGATAGCAGTTTAGATAACCAGCATAGTGCCATGCGTAAAGTTTCCAAAAGATGGTTTGGACCCTATGTGGTAAGACAAGTATTTGATAATGCTACTTATGCATTAAATGAGCTGGATGGGATAGCCATCAAATGTCTGATAGCAGGGAAAAGAATCAAATTATTCAAAAGGTGAGAATCTACTACCTATGAGTTGCCAGAATTGGAAGAAAATAGTGGTCATGATATAGGGGCTAGCCAGGAAGATATGGAAGATGAAGAAGTAAAGGATATGGTTGCAGAGGATGAGGAGGACTCAGAATCTAGTGACAACTAGGATTTTGGCACATACCAGAGCATGTGCAGGTTCAGAGGGGGTGGATGTCGTGATGCTATGAGGACACAGTGTGAAAAAATATGGAATGCATAATCATCCGACTTCTTATTAGTATAATCAAGAGAGTCAATGTGATCTGAGTCATTAGTATTAGTGTGAGTTGCATGGATTATCCAAAAATACTAGATTTTTGGATCATTTTAGCTTATATTTGATATTATTTATTGTAAAAATCTGAAAATTTTAGAAAAGCTTCTAGATAAGGATGGCATGCAAAAAGCAAGTTGCTTTTTTAGCCAGCTAGGAGATTTTTCATAAAAAAGACAAATTGACGAAATCGCACAGGTTGCGATCGTTGTAAACCAACTGAAAACTGCAGATTGAACTGAAAGAAGAATAAGCAGTGATTTGGGAGATCCGTGACTAGGCGTGGGTCCTAGGGTTTTACCCCCCTTTCGAAGCCAACGGAGCCATCGGATTTGGGTTCCGGGTAGTAGAGAAAGAGCTGATTTTTTTGGTCCACGTTTTTTGTCTACGAAGGAGCTCCAGGAGAACTAATGCCTGGAGATTGTTTCTGAGTATAGCAAAGATTCTAGGTTTTTTCAATACATATTGATTCAATTCATTGTGATTTGTTTTTGTAGTGTTTACCACTTGGGTATTCTCTATCTTCCCTTTCATCTCCTATCTCTACTTCCTTCTACTTCTTAATCCCTGGTGGATACGACCTTTCGACAAAAAACCCTCTGACAACGCATGCATGCGCGCGCACGTGCACACACACACACACACACACACACACACACACACACACACACACACACACACACACACACACACACACACACACACATTCTAAGGTCTTGGACACATGCAAGTCAATCGATTGTACTTTTTTTGGCCCTCTGAGAATAAGTATGGCAATGGCCTTTGCTTTTGGTAATAAGTAGCCTTTGCATTTGGCAAGCAAAAAAAGGAATGCTAAATTAGATGAGTGTAAAAGTTTGTCGTTACTCTAGCCTCCCATCAAAGTTTTCAATGCTCCCTTCTTTTTCTAAAGGAAATCGGTAATCAATTTTCTTCCTTTCTTAAGGAGAAGTGAAGGAACCCTAGAAGGATAGCAATGGCCTTTATAGTTGGTAGGACCTAAATGAATCAGAGAGTACGAAGTACTATTTTATGAGGGAGGATGAGTACAAAAAATGAATGATTGTGCAACATAAACATTTTACTGTCAACACTTTAAATCCATCATCCATGATGTAATGTTTTTACCTATAAGAAATCATCCATACCAGTTGCATTCAAGTGATATTTTTAGTTTCTTACATGTCATGATCAAGCAATAAAAGAACCCATTTTCCTTACGAGACTTATCATTTTTTTTCAAATTCTTATTTGAAAACCTCATTTTATAAATGTAAACCTATTAATTTTAGTGAAAAAAATAACCCTCTATTGATTACATGTGGTATACTTACATTTTTTGGCCCTTTGAGAATGAAGATAGCAATGGCCTTTGCTTTTGGGAAGAAACAACGTTTTGCATTTTGGAAAGTAGAGAAAGGACTACTACATAAGATGAGTGTAAAAGTTCATAATTACTCTAGCCTCCCATCAAATTATTCAAGACTCCATTTTTTTCTAAAGAAAATTTGTAATCAAATTTCATCCTTAAGGAATATTGAATCCACCAAAGAAGGATAGCAATGGCCTCTATAGTTGGTAGGACATAAATGAGTGAGAGAGCACCAAAGAAGTACTCTTTTATGAGGGAGGAAAAGCTCAAAAAATGAATCATTGTGCAACATAAACTTTTTCTTGTGCGTACTTCAAATTTATTGTCCATGGTGGGATGTTTTTGGACGACATGATGATTTTATGATCTAGGTGCCAATAGGCCTTTTTAATTTATCATTTTATGATGGCATAGCTTTTGAGGACATTATGATTTTTTGAACTAAATGTCAATACATCTTTTTGGCTTACATGAGCTAAGCTGTAATGTTTCATCCTCTAGGAGATTGTGGCTTTTATAGTAATCCAAAAATAAAAGCAAGGTGATGCTATCAAGCGTGCCAAGATAGGAGTAAATTCCTAGTATAACAATATTCAAAGACTTACTTAGAACCATGCCACACACATGTCAAAGACCTTTAAGTCCTTGATTCTAAAAATACAAAAATAATTTCTATGTTGAGACCTTCAAATTTTATTAAAGAATCCTAAAACCAATAATATTTAATTTGGTGAGTCCCATTGAGACATTTAATCTAGAGTTTGAATATGTCTATTCATTTACACATGTAAATGGGGAGTATATTTTTCGAATGTCTAATATTTTTACTTTTTACATCCAAGAGAAATTTATTGTGTTGACCTCAAAATTCACATTGGTGTCCACCTTATACATAAATACTAATATGTTCACTAGGAGCTCTACAAGTGCACATCCAACTCTTGCTCCCACTTTCTTTCTTACCTTGCATATTTCATAAAAATCCTTTTTTGGTTGTTTTCGATGTTAAGAGGAATCAAGCCCCTCATGTATTGTGTGACAATCATGAAGCCTATATGCAAATTCTAAGACAACTACAAACTTATGAGTTTTAGATGAAGAGATCAATATCATTGGGCATCTCATGATAAAGATGAAGGCTCCCTACAATGTACCAATACAAGTTATGATAGACTCACTCTATTTTAATGAACTAAAAGTTGTGCACATGCACATGTGTTTTGCATATCATGAAGGAAAGCCTTCACGAAAGAAAAAACAATAGAGAGTTGAGGGGTCTATAGCTCATTTCAAATGTTGAGAAAATGTCCAAGAATATACCAGCATTAGTCCAACTAAATGGTGGATTTGTCACCCACTAAAAAGAGATTACATGGTGGATTTTTCCTCCATGAAAAATGCAAGGCTTCCATGCAAACCTCCCACATTTCCTAGCATTCATTTGTAAGGAAATATATAAAAATAATCAAAATATTTCTACCAAAATTTTAGATATGCATCATAATCTCATGCTTGGCACAACTACAATGATGCAATTCTTGATCAGGACGATGATGATGTGATGATGTGGATTACAATATATATGAGTGGTGCTATTGGTGGGTAGGGACAACGAAAAAAATAATCACTATAAATTAAGAGGGAAAATTGCAATGTATATGAGAGAAGCCATAAATTAGATATGTAATACCATGGCCATGCAAGACTTTGAAACTATATATGTTTTTGCACATATAGATAAGTATAAGTTGAAGAAAATTTTGTGATTTGATTTTCTTAAAACTAGTTCCTCTCCACTAGGTTTTGCATATGAAATATTTAGTCTTCAGGAGTTTTCAAAATATAAATACCACAAGGATATAAGGCTATTACGTTACTTCATGCATCAAAGGTCATCCATGTTAAGGTCTCACAAGCATGCCATCTTATAGTTGATCTCTCAACTAGAATCCACTACCAACATTTTGGAAAAGCTTATCTCATTATGCAGACATATCCTCTTCCAACCCCTTTCTATGTAGACATGTTTGTTACCTCTTGGCATAGCTTGATCTAATATGCCTTTCTTTTTTGTCTTCTTTTGCAAGAGCTTTGAAATTCTACATCAAATTTTTTATCTAAGCCTTTTTACTTCTTGGGAAAAGTTTCATTTTCCATCTCTTGAAGTAACCTACAAAGATGGGATATTTGCTCATCGAGCATGCATAAAGAACCCACATGGTTTGCCGTCATACATTCACGTGATTTTCACTAAAATTTTGAGGATTGTTGTTTAATGACTTTAGGGCTAGGAGTTGGAACGAATCTTTAGGAAAAGGAGTTGGAAAATTTCTTTAGGACTAAAGTAGCCTGCTTTCGCAAAGACTACTTTAGGGATTGCTAGTGTTCATCACAATTTACATTTTCATCTAGATAATTATTATTGATTACTACTCACATTGCTAAATCACATATATGGCTTTTCTTGCTCCTTAGACATATTTCCAATAGTGTATCATTGTGGTGTTCATTTGAGAGGTTTGTCCTAATGCAAAGAAATATAAGGCCTTTCTTACTATCTAGTAGGTGATATTTATTGAGGATGTTTCCCCCATGATGTTGCATTACCTTTCCTTATACATTCTAGCTATCCCATAAATCAAATGTACATGCATTGCCATAAATATAATTTTTTTCTATTAAGGAAAATACAAGATCCACATGTCAAAGGGTAAAATTGCTCCAAATTTGAATAGTTCTAACATTTAGAAGTCGTTGATGAAGGTTTCCTATAAGTTTAGAGTTAGATGTTCATCCTCTCAATGATTCCCCCAATGCGAATTTAACATTTCAAGTGGCTTGTAAATTCTTTGATTGTGGATAAATTTGATATTTATACTGATGATCCAGTGCTCTTACAAAATTTTGAAGTCTCTATCCTTGTTTGTACCACAAAGAATATGGTTTATGCAAGACTACACGATGAATAACATTGTTAAGTACATCTTTTGGATTGGAATGCTCGGGTGAGAGGCATTACATAGGGGGAAATGTGCTTAGGATAGGGGAAAATGTTTCTAACATGGACAATGCATTGGTATATCAAACTACAAGAGTTTTAATGTGTAGCAATTGGCCAATTCCTAAACTCTTGCAAAGCCCTAGCAGTATCGATCTCCATGGATCATTCTAGTATATCTCATGGATAGACATCATATCTATTCTTCCTAAAGTGATGCAATATACATAAGGGGACTTGATTAGACATAGATATGATATTCCACATATAACAACCATTTAAGGGACTCAAGCATGTTCTCTAGTTTATTGTGTACATCGCAGCAACATTGGACACCCCTTGAGGGATACTAGAATGGATTCCCATTTAAAGAGATGTACAAGGTGGATAATTTATGGGAAACATTTCCTATGTTCCTCATAGTGCATTTGTTATCATTATTTACATGGCTAAAGTAGCATACACTAGAACAAGCTACTTTAGGGGTTTTCTTGATAAGAGATTTATTGTTGTCACTTTGAGCATACCAATGCACTTGAAGTCACTTGCATTTGAAGTTTTGTTGGCAAAATAGTAAAATTGAGTTGACTTTAGTTTGTTATCCAAATTCATACATCTTGAAGAAGGCATGAAACTATATGAATGATGAAGCCCTCTTTTCCATGTCAAGAAGCCCCCAATCATGATAAATACAAGGTTCAATGTGGCTCCTATTAGCAAAGCATGAGATAGCAATGAAGATAATTTGAGGGGGTCCATGTAGAGAAGCCACAATTTTTTGGCACACTACTTGGAGTTTCTTTTTCATCATGGGGGATCACCCTTGAATTGGGCCTTGAGTTAGGTGTGGCACACTCCTCCATTACTTTAATGCTACCTTTAGACAAGATGCTTGTGTGTTTAAGTGGCTAATGGTGGGACATTGATCCCATCACATTTTTTACCTCTTATTTGTCTAAAGAAGAGATAGATTGAGGAGGTGGTTAGCAACTTGCAAGTAGGTCATAATGCTATAGATGTTTTCGTCATGGGAATCTCTCCATAAAATATACATAGTATTGCTAGCATGGATATTTTGTTATTCCTTCATGATGATTTTGTAATCTTATATTTATACTTGTTTTTTCTTGTATTATTATCACTATCACATTAGAGTTACAATGCTTAAATGGTTGCAAGTAAGTATTTCTCTTGGGTATTTGGGGGTCTCATTTAAATCGCAAAGGAACACCTTTTGGGATTTTTATGTGGTATTTAGGTATGTGAGTAGAAGTAATTATGAACTAGATCTTGTGACCCAAGAATAAATGAGCTTCATTGTTTGTTGTTTCTAAAATGGTAAGAGCATAGAATGCGATGGTAATATTTAGGTGTTGTGGATGCCCTTAAGATTTAGCGGGGAGGATGGGGGAGAGAGGGGAGGAGAAAGAATGTAATTTTAATGTGGTGTTTACATATGTTGAAAATTTTGAGTAGAAGTAATTATGAATTAGACTTTTTTTCTCTTGGAGTGTTTATTTGACATTACATTAGTGTAATATGAATACCCTTATTGTGCATGTTTCTTTAGTGTTTTGTTAGAGTATGTGGAGACTATTTCAAGGAATATAGCTCAAGATTTTCATTGCCACCAAATAACAAAGGAGCTTCTTTTTTTGGGGGGGCGAAAGAACTTGTAATATATTTTTGTAAAAACAATTCTTTAACTTTGCTTCATTGCAATCTTATGTGTAAAATTATGTTCTTGAGTGAATTTTACATTTTTTCATTATTGGGGGATAATGGGATGTTTGCACAATGAGCATGCATAAACAACCCACATGGTTTGTAACCATACATCCACATGATTTACACTAAAATCTAGAGGATTATTGCTCAATGACTTTAGGGCTAGAAGTTGGAACAAATCTTTAGGGAAAAGATTTAGAAAATTTCTTTAACACTAAAGTAGCCTGCATTGGCACAGACTACTTTAGGATAGCTACTATTCATTGCAATTTTCATTGTCATCTAGATAATTATTATTGATTGATACTCAAGCTTTTCCATTGGGAAGAAACAAATTGTTCTTCTTGTGCATCCACCTAGTAAATATCTTCCAATGGCACACTTGATAGGGCATTAGGACATGATACATCAAACCCCACATTGTTGAATCACATAAATGGCCTTTCTTGCTCCTCGGACATATTTCCAGCAATGCACCATTGTGATGTTTATTTGATGGGATTATTACGATGCAAAGCAACTTAAGGCCGTTCTTACTTTCTAGTAGATGATATTCATTGAGGATGTTTCCCCCATGATGGTACATTACATTCCTTAGGATATTGTATATATATTAATTATCCCATATGTTAGATGTACATGCATTGTCATACATAATAAAAATTTGCTATGAAGGAACATACAAAATCCACATATCAAAGAATAAACTTGCTCGAAATTTGAATAGTTTTGATATGATTTAGAAGTTGCTGTTGAGGGTTTTGTATAGGTTTAAAGTTAGATGTACATCCTCTCAATGATTCACCCAATGTGAATTTAACATCTCAAGTGTCTTCTTGTAGATTCTTTGATTGTGGAGAGATTTGATATTTCTATTGATGTTCTAGTACTCTTACAAAATTTTTGAGTCTTTATCCTTGTTTATACTACAGAGAATATGGTTTTTGCACAAATGCACGATGAATAACATTATCATGTACATCTTTTAGATTGGAATTCTCAAGTGAGAGCCATTTCATAGGGGACAATGTGCTTATGATAGGGGAAAATGTTGCTAACATGGAAGATCCATTGGCATATCAAACTAAAAGATTTTGAATGTGTACCTATTGGCCAATTCTTGAACTCTTACAAAGCCCTTGTAGTATCACTCTCCATGGATCACTCTAGTATATCTCCTAGAAAGACATCGTATCTATTCTTGCTAAAGTGATGTAATATAGATAAGGGGACTTTATTGGAGTTAGATATGATATTGAACATATTAAAACCATCTAAGGGACTCAAACATGCCCTCTTCCCATCCTATGAGTTTGTTGTGAGGACCATAGCAACTTTGGTCACTACTTGAGGGCCATTAGAATGGATTCCAATTTGAAGAGATGTACAAGGTGGATCATTTGTGGGAAAAATTTCCTACATTGCTCATAGAGTATTTCTTATTGTTCCTCACATTGCTAAAGTAGCCTATACCAACACAGACTAGTTAGGGGAATTTTGGACAAGAGATTGATAGTTTCCACTTTGAGCATACCAATGCACTCAAAGTCACTTGCATTTCAAGTTTTTCTGGCAAAATAGTAAAGTTGAGTTGAATTTAGTTTGTTATCAGAACTCATACATCTTGAAGAAGGCATGAAACTATATGAATGATGAAGGCCTATCTTCCATGTCAAGAAGCCCCCAATCATGATAAATAGAAGGTTCAATGTGGTTCCTAATAGCAAATCACAAGATAGCAGTGGAGATAATTTTAGGGGTCCATGTAGAGAAGCCACACTTTTTTGGCATGCTACTTGGAGTTTCTTTGTCATCATGGGGGGATCACCCTTCAATTGGGCCTTGAGTTGGGTGTGGCATACTCCATTCCTTTAGGGCCACATCTAGACAAGATGCTTGTGTGTTTAAGTGGCTATAAGTGGGACATTGATCTCATCACATATTTTACCTCTTCTTCTTCTTTATCTAAAGAAGAGATAGATTGAGGAGGTGGCTACCAACTTGCAAGTAGGTGATAATGCGATAGATGTTCTGGTGGTGGGCATCTCTCCATACAATGACTAGCAAGCATCTAGCATGTTTTAATACATAGTATTGTTGGCATGGATGTTTTGTTATTCCCTAGGATCATTTGTAATTTCATATTTATACTTGTTTGGGCTTATGTTGTTATTAGTATCATCATAGAGTTACAATGCTTAAATGCTTGCAACTAAGTATTTCTCTTTGGTATTGCGAAATCTCATTTAGATAGCACTAGAATTCCCTTTGGGATTTTTATGTGGTTATTAAGTATGTGAGTAGAAGTAATTATGAATTAGACTTTTGCTATTGAAGTGTTTGTTCAACAATACATTAGTGTGATATGAATATCCCTATTGTGAATTTGTCCTTAATGTTTTGCTAGAGTAATGGAGACTATTCCAAGGAATATAGCTCAAGATCTGCATTGCAACCAAAGAGCAAAGGAGCTTCCTTATTTTTTGTAGAATATGTATTTTCTTGGATGCTGAGAGCATAGAAGGCGATGAAAATATTTAGGTGTTGTGGATACTCTTAAGATTTGGGAGAAGCATGGGGGGGAGAGGGGAGGAGAAAGAATGGGATTTTTATGTGGTATTTAGGTATGTTGAAAGTTGTGAGTAGAAGTAATTATGAATTAGAGTTGTTTACTCTTGGAGTGTTTATTCAACATTATGTTAGTGTAATATGAATATTACCCTTATTGTGCATGTTTCTTTAGTGTTTTCTAGAGTACGTGGAGACTATTTCAAGGAATATGGCTCAAGATTTGCATTGCAACCAAAGAAAAAAGGAGCTTTGTTGTTTGCAAAGATGTGTTTTCTTGGATGCTGAGAGCATAGAAGGCAACTTGAATATTTAGTATTGCATGCATAAGATTGAAAGGTCTATGTGATTAATGAAACCTCTAAGAGGTCAAACATATCACAATGTGAAGGAGAGAACTGAGAGATGAGAGAAAGAAGAGCAAAGGAGAGAGAAATTTGTGAATAAGGAGATGAGATGAGAGATAATAAATGTATTAATATCCAAAAGATGTGAAAATTTACATGTGTCACCCCTTTTATAACTATGTTAGTGTGACAAGGTATTATTAATAATTCCACACTAAAATATATATTCTTCCCATCTTGTTACAATCCATCCCTTCCTAAAGATTTTTGCCTGTTGTGAAGCGGAACACATGGAAAATCTAGCAAATCAAATCTCAATCAAAAACAAAGAATTTAGTGAAAAAATCTAATAAATCAAACATCTCAACTATTAAATACAAACAACATTATAATACATCAGAGGATTTGAATAACTCAATAGATTGAGAAAGACAAGAGAAAAACACATGATTGGGCCCAACCTTCCCCATGGCAAAGCCATTGCTTGCCATCCTTAATTATATATTATAGTTTTACATGAATATTTGCATACATATCTTATATATAATTATAAAGAAAGTACAAATATCAATTGAAATATAGAGTTTTAAGAGTCAAGAGGTATCCTATAACATGCTGTAGTTGATACAAAAAAAGTATGTTCACTGGATCTTAACGTTTTGACATTACCATCATATCCGGAGCATACCAAAACCCCCAAAATGACTCTTGAAGCTCTAAATTCCGATTCTGGATGAGGGAGAAACGAAAAAACTAAGTTTTCACCCTGTTCTCCTATTTTGCACGCGATCCTGTTGCTTTTATAAAGAAAGCTAAAAAAACCTTCTAAACTTAATCACATTTAAAAAATAACAAGTATTCCATAAAGAAAGCTTATTTGAATAAAAGCATATCTTAAATATCATATTCTAAAATAATCTATATTTAAAAATAAATTAATTAATAGTACTAAGGACAATGATCTAATTATTACTAAAGAAATTTAAACTTACAAATAGAGTAATAATTTTAATAATGAAATTTAAGCTTGGACTTACGCTAATGCCTAGTGCTACCCAAAGCCTTTGCTGCCTGCTCTACACATCAAATGAAGTATTCATAATTGTTTATAAATAAAATAAACAAACAATAGTGAATACTTAGAAGTCTTTAGCTAAGAACTCTGTTCTAACATTAATTTAATACGAGTCCACTCTAAACTCATAAATGTTCATTTATTTAAATATGTATTTTGTAAAATCACCCACCACTGTGGAGTCACCCACGTGCACATTAAATTAACATGACGCCCGAAAAGGACAGGTGTCCACATGAACTTCTCGCACAAGGAATCCACCTTGTGTACGAGCCTCGACAAATAAATATAGTTTTACAAAATCCACTGCAAAACCTCATGGAATCCATCATGGAATAAAAAACTCACAGAATCCACTGTGGAATATACCTCCTGGCATCATACCCCCGGGGTGGGATAGCAATCGTCTTTAATTGCTATTAACTTCTCAATGTGGAGCTAGCATTGTAGGGTAAGCACTAAGGGCGCGGGTGGTCATCCGTTGCACGTCTTAAACTGAACCAAGTATTTAGTATAGGACAATGAATCAATTGGAGTCTAATTATTAACAAATAATTGATTCTAATAAGATTAAAAACTAGTGTTAGTGCTGTAGATGTCTTTCATGGAAGTAAGAGAGTTAAAAGATAAGACATAAATATTATGAATGCTAGGTCTCATACTCAAAGCATCGACAATAACAAATAAAATTGGTATTCTAGTTTAGTAGTAAGTAAAATTTTAACTAAAAATTTTAGAAAAAAAAAAGACTTATCTATCTTACCTTGATTGGAGATCTCTATCTTTATTAGAAAGCTTGAATTCGCAAAATAATTAGAAAGTTGAAGAATTTTTCAAAGTACTTAATTTTTTTTTTGTTAGTCTCAATGTCTATCAAATCAAAAGATTACAACATTAAAGGCATACTATAATTGTAAAAAATTAGAGTGAGAATCATATTAAAGGTCTACTTTGAATAAAAAGCAACTTCTATCTTCTTGTGAATCAAGTTAGTCTATAACTAGAGAGTTGTAGCTTATAAGGAATTTTACAAAACATTTAGTTATGAATAATACTAAAATTTAAAAAGAAACATATTAAATATAAGGCTAAATTTGGATAAAATACTAGTCTCTTGGTAAAAAATAGTAATATTCAAGTTCTATGGCATACTTAGATATGATTATCTTTTAATATATGCATATTTAGACAAAACCATGTCTAATATAAGTTTTAGATATTTGTATAAGCTAAAATTTTTCTTTTGGGAGTATACTCAAATTCCAAACGGATTAAAAGCTATCCTACTAGGAAATTAGATGTAGACAATGACGAGACCTACTTTCAAGATAAATAACTTTCTTTGTAGATAGAATCAGGTCATGATGATAACTATAGAGTTGTAGAAAACAAAAAGGTCTACAATTCATGTTCCTATGATGGATTACCAAATTTGAAGGTAAGGTCATAAAAAATAGGGCTCAAAGTTGACTACGACACAGCTTTCTGTATATTGCTGTGAAATTTGCATTTAGGGTCACTTTAGGTCTCAAATAACTCGCTAAATATTCAAAATTTGTAAAATATGTGTCTTATAAAAATTATAGATCTTTTTTAGGGCTAAAACTTTTATTTTTACACCATCCTCAAAATGTGAACTAGTAAAAAGTTACATTACCTGAAAATTAGTTGTTTGATAGGATTTTTATGGTGAAGCATATGCAACAGCTAGACTAATTTCAAGTGCCTCTTCTATATAGCGTGTAACATAAATAAAGACTTAGTATGCTTAAACTTGAAACTTTTATAAAATAAAACAAAGCTATGAAATAACCTTCAAAAGCTTTTTGGCTACAATATCATGTTTGCATAGGCAAGTCCATGCTATAATCCAAATTCAGAGAACAAATTGGGTCAATTCGAGTCAATTAAACTCTGGATATAAGGGTATCCAAAACATGAGAAATGCAATTGAAATGTTCATGTGTAATGATTTGTCTTGTAGATTGTGATTGTTCCACAATGTTCGCCTTTAAATACTGATATTATACAATTGAGAAATCGGAGCGTAGCCAAGCTATGATACCAATGCTGCGAAGCAAAACACATGGCAAATCTAGCAAATCAAATCTCAATCATAAACAAAGAATTTAGTGAAAAAATCTAATAAATCAAATGTCTCAACTATTAAATATAAATAACATTATAGTACGTAAGAGGATTTGAATAACTCAATAGATTGAGAAAGATAAGAGAAAAACGCACAATTGGGCCCAACCTTCTCCATGGCAAAAGCCATGGTTTGTCATCCTTAATTATATATTATAGTTTTACATGGATATTTGCATACATATCTTACATATAATTACGAAGAAAGTACAAATATCAATTGAAATACAGAGTTTTAAGAGTCAAGAGGTATCCTGTAACATGCTCTAGTTGCTGTAGAAAATTATGTGCTCTGAATCTTCACATTTTAACATCACCATCACATCGGGAGTGTGTCAAAACTCCCCATATGACTCTTGAAGCTCTAAATTCCAATTTCGGATGAGGGAAGAATGAAAAAACTAAGTTTTCACCTTGATCTCCTATTTTGCATGTGATCCTGTTGCTTTTATAAAGAAAGCTAGAAAAGCCTTCTAAACTTAACCACATTAAGAAAATAACAAGTATTCCATTAAAGAAAGCTTATTTCAATAAAAGCATATATTAAATCTCATATTCTAAACTAATCTCTATTAAAAAGCAAATAAATTAATAGTACTAAGGACAATGATCTAATTATTACTAAAGAAGTTTACAATTATAACTTACAAATACAACAACAATTTTAATAATGAAATTTATGCTTGGACTTACAGTAACGCCCAATGCTACCCAAAGCCACCGCTGCCCGCTCTACACATCAACTGAAGCATTCACAATTGTTTATAAATAAAATAAACAAACAATAGTGAATACATAGCAGTCTTCAGCTACAAAATAAATAAATAGATTGGAACTTTGTCCTAACCTTAATTTAATATGAGTACACTCTAAACTCATAAATGTCCATTAATTTAAAATGTATTTTGCGAAATTATCTGCTGTGGAGTCACCCACGTGCACATTAAATTAACATGACACCCAAAAAGGACAAGTGTCCCTATCAACTTCCCGCACAAGGAATCCAATTTGTGTATGAGCCTCGACAAATAAATAAAGTATTATCGAATCCACCGTAAAACCTCACAGAATCCACCGTGGAATAAAAAAACTCACGGAATCCACCGTGGTCTCATGGAATCCACTGTGGAATATGTCTCCTGGCATCATTGCCCACAAAAACAAACTTACAATGGTTGGAAAGGATGAATGAAATAGAGTACTACTCTGATTTGAACTATACAATGTATCAAAAGTGAATGAATATTTTATTATTCTCCTCAAAGGAGTAGCCCATTGCGCATAAGAGGCAGTGGTTCTAGTAACCTAAGTGTTACGAGTAGCTCTTCGAGTGCAAGTGGAAGTCTTAGTACTTTCCTACTTCCAGTTAATCAACCCACAACAAGTGGGGAAGTAGTTTTACCTACACAAACTCTTATTCTCAATCTGGTTGTAGCCATGGCACAACCTATCACAATTCTAGCAGGGACACCATATTTGCCGGCATTAGGAGCATCATTGCCCATTTTCCATGGGTTAGCAGAAGAAGATGGAGAACTCCACATTAAGGAGTTTCAAACACTCATGTTCAATTATCGAATCCAAGATGAAGGACACCTAATGATGTTCTTTAACATGACGTTAAAAGGAATAGCGACAATATGGTACCACGGTCTCGAAGCCGGAACTATAACTAGCAGTGCCCAATTCTTTACGGCTTTCCGTAGAGAGTTTGCCCTTGAGAAGGGTGGACAATATTGGTTGCATGTCTTGAATGTAACACACCAAGAGCCAAATGAGAATGTCCAGGCCTACGCCAAGAAATTAAAGCAAGTTCTTCATAAACTAAATACTTATATCCCCATTCCAATGGCTATCCAGTTACAATATTTCCTACATGGATTGGATTTTAATATCCAGGTGCAACTGAGTAGTGTTGCTTTGGCCGACATTGATACTGCTATTACCCAAGCAAAAGGAGTAGAGTTGCACTTGCAAGCGGCCTATGCAGCAAGGATAAATTGGAATGGTAATAACTTGGCCTTGACCAATGGGAGTCAAGGGGACCCCATGTCAAACGTGAATGGGAGAGGAGGGATCATGCCGAATTTGCCTATGCTAACAACTCCTCCTAGCATGACTATGCCCATCATTAGTCATGTGGCCTCACTAAATAGTGGGGGCCAAACAATGAATCCTAATGTTGTCCTAGTAGGTCAACAGCCAATCCCTAATCAAGAGGTTAGGCCCATGGGACGGTAAACTGACGATCGCGGCTACGAGTCAAGTGCCTCCAATGTCCTTGGTGAAGTTAAGGACATGATGAAGCACTACACTGATATGATCTCCAAACAATATTGACAAATAGCTGTGGATGTCAATTTCCTTAAGAAGCAACATAATTTGATAGGGAGTCGATGCCCTGAAGAGGGTGGTCCCTCAAGATTCAGTTGTAAGTGGTGTGGTGGCCAACATTTCCCTAGGAATTGCCCGAATGTCAAATGTGATATTTGCAAAAAGTTTGGCCACTTAGCTACTACATGTTGAAGTAAGACCAGTTCTCTCCAACAAGGAAGTAAACAACCTGGTCCAGTTAATTATCGCGCACAAGGGAATAACCTCTAGCAAGATGAGGGACCAAGACAAATACTGCAACGAGGAAATGCTGTCGTAGAGGAGTTGCCTCATGGCAATGGAGTCATCCTTATTGAGGCTGTACGTGTCAATGATATAGAAACTTCTAATCTATGAGCCATAACAAGAGGGCAAAAGATAAAAGAGGGTGATAAAGGAACTGTAAAACCTGTCAAGGGAAACCCTAAGCAGGATGCTAGGGAAAAGAGATTCCTGAATTTGGATATGGAAGGTGGACCTCTAAGGCTTGTTGACGGTAAAGTAGATCCCGAGAAGGATAGAGAGGTGCCAAGAAAGAAGACATAAGTCAGAAAAGAGGCACTAAAGCCGGCGGTCCAATGACCAAAGGAAAGAATGGTTTAGTGCGAGAAGAGAACTTTGGCTAACTACCATGACTTTGACCTAGCAAGTTCTCTTTGCAAAGTCAAACCAGATGTGAATCTCGTGCAATTGATTAAACTTTCTCCAGGAGTATGCAAGGAATTCAAGAAAATCCTATGTATCGGGTATATAGTAGAACCTTTGGGCATAGCGAGAGTGGGAGAAGATTGGTTTGATCATGCTAAAAAGCATTGCCCTAGGGTTCCAGCGTATGTGGATGGAATATTAGTGGAGCACACTATCGTGGACATTGGATCCTTTGTCAATATCATAAGTTCAGACTTGATGGAGCGTCTAGGTCTCGAAATTCGAAAAGTAGGCTCCACACTTCTTAGGATGGTGGATGATAGTTTAAGACAACCGAAAGGTTGCATCACTAAATTCCACGTTACTGTTGTAAGCGTAGAATGCTATCTGGAATTTAGGGTGATAAGGTTTGTAGGACGTCCTAGCTATTGAGTTTTGCTAGGAAGGCCTTAGATTTTATGAACAAACTGTCAAGTTGATATAGTCGCTGGTTGAGTGATTCTAGGTTGAGGTGCCCATCGTGTAATAGTGGATGCTTACCCTGAGTCTGCTCAGAGTGAGAGAGCTCCTTTATCCTCCACAGAACTAGAAACAGTAGTAGATGATCTATCTTATAGTGAGATGTCATCGAGTGATGGATCTAAGGAAGGGTCCACTACAAAGGATATTTATCAGATAACCTTGAATGAGGCGATAGAGCCTCATGATCGAATAAGAGAGGTGGATGTTATTGAGCTGGACCTTGGTACGCCTAATGATTCGCGGCCAATCAAATTGGGTTCTATGCTCAGTTTGGAAGAGAGAAAGGACTATGTGTACTTGATTTAGGGTCGAAACAGAGATCGACTGCATGATTATTGTGTGCCTCCTAATGCCCGAGAATTCAAGGATTTTCGGGCTACACTACTATAAAAGGAGGCCATGGCAGTGCATCATGTAAAAAGATTGAACCTCCTTATGCTACAGAAACTGTGTCTCTAGCAAATTTGTATGTATGTACAGCCAATAGTATGGGCTATTATAAGTCTCTTCCGGCCATGACTAAGACTAAAAGAAAATATTTATGTCATGTAAAAAGGGAGCTGCAAACTTATGACATGATGGCTGAAAATGAAGATATTTTGGGCATTTTTTTTGGACTGATTACTACTGACACATTGGCTAAAATATATGTAGCTGCTCATGCAGAAAATCAGTCCATAGAAGCATGTACATTGGATTTTCATCAAACAATTCAAGAATTTGTTGAGCAAGAATACATTGCTTTACTCAACAAGGTTGAAGCACAAGTAAAGATAAAATACAAGATGGTGGATAAGAAAGTCAAACCTGTGGTAGTCCCACTACCTCTTGAAAGTGAAGGGCTGGCTGATAGGGCAGCAAATCAGTCAAGTCTTCGTGATTCTTCCAACATTGGTCACAAGTTCACATCTGAAAATACAAAAGAGCTCAAAATAGGTGAAATTTTTTTCCTTTCGCCTCGCTGAAAAACACTCTTTTATGCAAATGCCAATGAAACATGGAAAAGCTTTTGCATTTCAACCGAGTAAAATAGGCTGTGTGGATCCAAATATTGTGGCTCCTATGGTCATTTTTACGGTCCCACATGTGCCTTGGAACCTCAAGCCCATTCCCATTCCAAGGGCGCATCTGCCCAAATTATTGGAACTTCTAAATGAGAAGATCAGAATGAAGATTTTAGAACCTTCTTCAACACCTTACTCAAACCAATGGTTTACTATGCCTAAGAAAAATGGATCTTTACAATTCATTCAAGATCTACAACCTGTCAATCAGGTCACAATCCAAAATGTTGGTTTGGGTCCAATTGTTGATGAGTTTGCTGAAGCTTTTGCAGGTAGAGAAACCTATTCTATGGGCGACCTATATTCAGGATATGACCAATTTCAGCTTTCATTAGAAAGATGAGACATTACCACAATGAAGACACCTCTTGGATTGGTCCGCATGTTCACTCTACCACAAGGTGCAACAAACTCCGTAGCACATATGATGAATGCCATGCACAAAGTCTTAAGGGACTTTATTCCACAACTTACATGTGAAGTTAATGAAAAGAATGAGGAGCTTGAGGAAGATGGCTACAGGACATTTGTAGTTAACTATATTCATGATTGTGATAGGATTTTGACAAGGCTAGAAGAGGTACATCTTACCCTTTCTGAAGCTATGTCAAATTTTTAGTAGAAGAAGTCCTAGTGGTCGGTCATCTATGTGGCCCCTATGGATGCAAACCTTCTCCAATCAAGATAGATGCCATCAACAGAATGCAAGAAAAATGCACAAATGTTTCAGAGGTGAGAAGATTTCTTGGCACATGTGTATTCTATCTCATATGGATACCACATTTTACTCATGTAGCCGAAAATCTTTATCAATTATTAAGAAAAGGCCAAAGATTCTCTTGGAATAAAGAGCATACTCTCACTATGTGTAAATTAAAGAAGCTATTAATTTCAGCCCCCACTCGCAAAAGGGCTGACTATTCAAATGGTCAACCCATCATCCTTACTATGGATACAAGTCCCATTGGGATAGGATGGGCTGTTGGCCAAGAGGATCTTAAAGGTAATAGGTATGCAACTCGTTTTGGAGCAAAAGTTCTCAATGAACATCAAAGAAGGCATGCACAAGTAAAAAGGGAATTATGGGGAGTTGTAATAGCATTAAAATGTGATCGTGAATACTTTATAGGTGCTTCCATAGTGGTAGAAACTGATTGTCTTCCACTCTTGGGCATGATTGCTAGCTGCTTTACACCTGACATTGCTATGCTAAGATGGATTGCATATATTAAGTCTCTCAACCCCGCATTAAAGCATATTATTGCAGGAAAGGCGAATCCAGTTTTGCTGGCATGCTATCACGTGCAAGATATGACAATGAAGAAGAGCTGATGGAAAAAGATGAAGCTGAAGAATCTATACTTGCTGAATTTCATCTCATGGCTCTGCTGAAAATACCTTTTCAGTTACTGCATATACTGGTCCAAAGCTGAAAACAACAGGATGATCAACTAGAAGCCAGCATGCTCATTACATTACTCAAGTTCTAGTTCATTTCCTTGAAGAAGATTATGAAGACGATTGGCTAAAGATCGACCAATATTTAAGCACAATGAAGAAGAAGGAGACTTGGATTGATGAGGAGTTCAAGCATATCAAGAGGAAAGCTTATGGCTTTTTTCTTAAAGAAGGACATCTATGGAAGCACGCAAAGAAGAAAATAGGAGCTCCTGCCCAAGTTTTAGATAACAAAAGATTGCAACAACAAGTAATGAAGGAATTTCATGAAAGCTTGTGGGCTGGCCATAGAGGCATATGGGGAACCTTTAGTAAAGTCAAAGAAAAATATTGGTGGCAAAACATGTATTGTGACATAGCACATTTTGTTGAAACCTATTATGTGTGTCAAATGTATTCTATGGTGGTCAAGCATCGAGATGGGCTACAACCAACTTATCCTTTGTCTATACATTATAGATGGGTTATTGATCTTGTAACCATGCCTACAGGAATATGGAATATGCGGTATTTAGTGCTTGCAAGAGAGGATCTAACCAATCAAGTTGAAGGAAAAGCCTTAACAACCAAATCCACTCAAGTTGTTTGTCATTTTTTGCTTGAAGAAGTATTTTGTAGATATGGTTGTGTGGGTAAAGTAACTGCAGATAGAGGAGAGTTGGATGCTAATGAGGCACACAACTTCTTTGCTCAATTGGGTATTAAGTTGGCTTTAACATCATCCTACAACCCTGAAGGCAATGGAAAGAGTGAGAGAGGTCATCAACCTATTCTCAAAGCTCTAGCAAAGTCTTGTAGAGGAAAGATCAAAGAATGGCCTAAAATGCTACCTTTTGCATTATGGGCTAATCGGACTACTCACAGTTCAGTGACTGGCTATATGCCAGCTGAACTTATGCATGGACAACAACCAATTATGCCAATTGAAGAATCTCTTCTCACATGGAGTCTTCTACCTTGGGAGGAAGGCATCAATAGAGAAGAGTTGCTGACTTTGTGCATATGGCAGCTAGAAAGAAGGCTTGAAGATGTTCAAGCAGCTATTGAGAAGCTAAAGACAGCAAGACTAAAGAACAAAAGAAGATTTGATAAGTGACATCGACTTTGGCCAAGAGCAATTCAAGAAAATGACTGGGTGCTTATCTATGACAGCAACCTAGACAATCAATATAGTGCTTCTAGGAAGATGGTAAAGCATTGGTTTGGCCCATATGGGGTAAAGGTCATTCATGACAATGCCACATATTCATTGGATGAATTGGATGGAACAAGCATGAATATACCCATAGCTGGAAAAAGAATCAAGCTCTTCAAATGAAGAGAAAGTTCAACATATGAGCTAGAAGACTTGAATATAATTCAAGAACATGAAGACATAGAGGAAGAAGAAGAGGTAGAAGATGAAGACATTGACATGGCAGAAGATACTTCTTCTAACACTGCATATCCGTAAGACTTTGGCACATGCTAGAGGATGTGTAGGTTAGGAGGGGGTGGATATCGTGCCGCTACCCGCACACCGTGTAAAAAAATCTAGAGTGTGGCTTTCTTTTAGATTTAGAGAGCCAATGCCACTTTAGGCATTAGATTAGTGTCCATGGTTCAAAATATTAGATTTTTTTGGACAAGTTTTTAGTCAATTTTTGATATTCTAGATATTATCTCTTGTAAAAATCCATAAAACTATAGATAACTTCTAGATTAGGAGGACATGTAAAAGAAAGCATGTAGGTTTCAGCCAATTTGAGAGGATTTTATGTAAAAAAAGAGATTTGCGAAATCACACGATGCGCGATAACTGTTTTCAGGCAGTGAACAGCACTCCGAAAGTGGGAGATGAAGGAGTGATCTGGCAGGATTCTAGCCAGATGTCCTGGTATTTAACCCCCCTTTCGGAGCCATTGGAAGCATCAGATTGGTGATCTGAGCAGCATAGAGGAAGGTATTACTTTGTAAACGTTTTTGTCTATTAGAGTTATATTTTCTCATAATGCTGAAAGAAATTGATAGGCTTCATCTCTATTAGTATTCTTCTATATTTTCTAATTCTTTTTGGGATATTCTTCTACATCTTCAATCTCTTCGAACCCCTTCTCTTCCATCTACTCCTCTCCTTGAATCTACCTACACCCTGTTGTCTCTTATCTTCAAGAACTTGGCTTGAAACCTTCAACCCTTCTCTTATCTCTACCATCTCCAAAGTCTAAGCTCTTGAATCCCCATACATTCTTCTCTTGACAAACTGCTGTGGTGACCTTCAACCCTATGCACTGCGACAACTGTGATACTGATAACAACATAAGCCCAAACAAGGATAAATATGAAATTACAAAATGATCCTAGGGAATAACAAAACATCCATGCCAACAATACTATGTATCAAAACATTCTAGATGCTCGCTAGTCATTGTATGGAGAGATGCCCACCATCAAAACATCTATCACATTATCACCTACTTGCAAGTTGGTAGCCACCTTCTCAATCTATCTCTTCTTTAGATAAAGAAGAAGAAGAGGTCAAATATGTGATGAGATCAATGTCCCACTTGTAGCCACTTAAACACACAAGCATCTTGTCTAGATGTGGCCCTAAAGGAATGGAGTATGCCACACCCAACTCAAGGCCCAATTGAAAGGTGATCCCCCCATGACAAAGAAACTCCAAGTAGCATTCCAAAAAAGTGTGGCTTCTCTACATGGACCCCTAAAATTATCTCCACTGCTATCTTGTGATTTGCTATTAGGAACCACATTCAACCTTCTATTTATCATGCTTGGGGGACTTCTTTTAACATGGAAGAGAGGCCTTCATCATTCATATAGTTTCATGCCTTCTTCAAGATGTATGAGTTTTGATAACAAACTAAATTCAACTCAACTTTAATATTTTGCCAAAAAAAATTCAAATGCAAGTGCCTTTGAGTGCATTGGTATGTTCAAAGTGGAAACTATCAATCTCTTGTCCTAAATTCCCCTAACTAGTCTGTGCTAGTATAGGCTACTTTAGCAATGTGAGAAACAATAAGAAATACTCTATGAGGAATGTAGGAAACTTTACCCACAAATGATCCACCTTGTACATCTCTCCAAATTGGAATCCATTCTAGTGGCCCTCAAGTAGTGACCAAAGTCGCTATGGTCTTCAGAACAAACTCATAGGATGGGAAGAGGGCATGTTTGAGTCCCTTAGATGGTTGTTACATGTTCAATATCATATCTAACTCCAATAAAGTTCCATTATCTATATTGCATCACTTTAGCAAGAATAGATACGATGTCTTTCTAGGAGATATACTAGAGTGATCCATGGAGAGTGATATTGCAAGGGCTTTGTAAGAGTTCAGGAATTGCCCAATAGCTACACATTCAAAATCTTTTAGTTTGATATGTCAATGGATCTTTCATGTTAGCAACATTTTCCCCTATCATAAGCACATTGTCCCCTATGAAATGGCTCTCACTTGAGAATTCCAATCTAAAAGATGTACATGATAATGTTATTCATCGTGCATTTGTGCAAAAACCATATTTTCTATAGTACAAACAAGGATACAGACTCAAAAATTTTGTAAGAGTACTAGAACATCAATAGAAATATCAAATTTCTCCACAATCAAAGAATCTACAAGACACTTGAGATGTTAAATTCACATTGGGTGAATCATTGAGAGGATGTACATCTAACTTTAAACCTATACAAAACCCTCAATAGCAACTTCTAAATCATATCAAAACAATTCAAATTTGGAGCAAGTTTATTCTTTGATATGTTGATCTTGCATGTTCCTTCATAGAAAAAATTTATTATGTATGACAACGCATGTACATTTGATGTATGGGATAATTAATATATATACAATATCCTAAGGAATGTAATTTACCATCATGGGGGAAACATCCTCAATGAATATCATATACTAGAAAGTAAGAATGGCCTTAAGTTGCTTTGCATGGTAATAATCCCCTCAAATAAACATCACAATGGTGCACTATTGGAAACATGTTCGAGGAGCAAGAAAGGCCATTTATGTGATTCAACAATGTGCGGTTTGATGTATCATGTCCTAATGCCCCATGAAGTGTGCCATTGGAAGATATTTACTAGGTGGATGCACAAGAAGAACAATTTGTTTCTTCCCAATGGAAAAGCTTGAGTGGCAATCAATAATATTTATCTAGATGACAATGAAAATTGCAATGAATAGTAGCTATCCTAAAGTAGTCTATGCCAATGCACGCTACTTTAGTGCTAAAGAATTTTTCTAAATCCTTTCCGTAAATATTTGTTCCAACTTCTAGCCCTAAAATAATTGAATAATAATCCTCTAGATTTTAGTATAAATCATGTGGATGTATGGTTACAAATCATGTGGGTTGTTTATGCATGCTCATTGTGCAAACATCCCATTATCCCCCAATAATGAAAAAATGTAAAATTCACTCAAGAACATAATTTTGCACATAAGATTGCAATGAAGCAAAGTTAAAGAATTTATTTTTATAAAAATATATTACAAGTTCTTTTGCCCCCCCCAAAAAGAAGAAGCTCCTTTGTTCTTTGGTGGCAATGAAAATCTTGAGCTATATTCCTTGAAATAGTCTCCACATACTCTGACAAAACACTAAAGAAACATGCACAATAAGGGTATTCATATGACACTAATGTAATGTCAAATAAATACTCCAAGAGAAAACAAGTCTAATTCATAATTACTTCTACTCAGAATTTTCAACATATGTAAACACCACATTAAAACTACATTCTTTCTCCTCCCCTCTATCCCCCATCCACCCCACTAAATCTTAAGGGCATCCAAAACACCTAAATATTACCATCACATTCCATGCTCTTACCATTTTAGAAACAACAAACAATGAAGCTCATTTATTCTTGGGTCACAAGATCTAGTTCATAATTACTTCTACTCACATACCTAAATACCATATAAAAATCCCAAAAGGCGTTCCTTTGCGATCTAAATGAGACCCCCAGATACCCAAGAGCAATACTTACTTGCAACCATTTAAACATTGTAACTCTAATGTGATAGTGATAATAATACAATAAAAAATAAGTATAAATATGAGATTACAAATCATCATTAAGGAATAACAAAATATCCATGCTAGCAATACTATGTATCAAAACATGCTAGATTCTCACTAGTCGTTTTATGGAGAGATGCCCATGACGAAAACATCTATAGCATTATGACCTACTTGCAAGTTGCTAACCACCTCCTCAATCTATCTCTTCTTTAGACAAATAAGAGGTAAAAAATGTGATGGGATCAATGTCCCACCATTAGCCACTTAAACACACAAGCATCTTGTCTAATGGTAGCACTAAAGCAATGGAGGAGTGTGTCACAATTCAAGGGTGATCCCCCATTGATGAAAAAGAAACTCCAAGTAGCTTGCCAAAAAATTGTAGCTTCTCTACCTGGACCCCCTAAAATTATCTTCATTGCTATATATCTGGTGCTTTGCTATTAGGAGCCACATTGAACCTTCTATTTATCATGATTGGGGGCTTCTTAACATGGAAAAGAGGGGTTCATCATTCATATAGTTTCATGCCTCCTTCAAGATGTATGATTTTGGATAACAAACTAAAGTCCACTCAATTTTACTATTTTGCCAACAAAACTTTAAATGCAAGTGACTTCAAGTGCATTGGTATGCTCAAAGTGACAACAATAAATCTCTTATCAAGAAAACCCCTAAAGTAGCTCGTTCTAGTGTATGCTACTTTAGCCATGTAAAGAATGATAACAAATGGACTATGAGGAACATATTAGGAATTTTTTCCCATAAATGATCCACCTTGTACATCTCTTTAAATGGGAATCCATTCTAGTATCCCTCAAGGGGTGTCCAATATTGTTACAATGTACACAATAAACTAGAGAACATGCTTGAGTCCCTTAGATGGTTGTTATATGTGGAATATCATACCTAAGTCTAATCAAGTCCCCTTATGTGTATTGCATCACTTTAGGAATAATAGATATGATGTCTATCCAGGAGATATACTAGAATGATCCATGGAGAGCGATATTGCTAGGGCTTTGCAAGAGTTAATTGGCCAATAGCTACACATTAAAACTCTTGTGGTTTGATATACCAATGGATTGTCCATGTTAGCAACATTTTCCCCTATCCTAAGAACATTTCCCCCTATGTAATGCTTCTCACCTGAGCATTCCAATCCAAAAGATGTACTTGACAATGTTATTCATCGTGCATTTTTGCAAAAACCATATTCTTTGTAGTACAAACAAGGATCGAGACTTCGAAATTTTGTAAGAGCACTAAATCATCGGTATAAATATCAAATTTATCCACAATCAAAGAATTTACAAGCCACTTGAAATGTTAAATTCACATTGGGGGAATCATTGAGAGGATGAACATCTAACTCTAAACTTATAGGAAACCTTCATCAGTGACTTCTAAATGTTAGAACTATTCAAATTTGGAGCAATTTTACCCTTTGACATGTGGATCTTGTATATTCCTTAATAGAAATAAATTATTATTTATGGCAATGCATGTACATTTGATTTATGGGATAACTAGAATGTATACAATAGCCTAAGGAAAGGTAATGTACCATCACATCCTCAATAAATATCACCTACTAAATAGTAAGAAAGGCCTTATATTTCTTTGCATTAGGACAAACCCCTCAAATGAACACCACAATGATACACTATTGGAAATATGTCTAAGGAGCAAGAAAAGCCATATATGTGATTTAGCAATTTGGGGTTTGGTGTATCATTTCCTAATGCCCGATCAAGCATGCCATTAGAAGATATTTACAAGGTGGATGCAAAAGAAGAACAATTTGTTTCTTCCTAATGGAAAAGTGTGAGTAGTAATCAATAATAATTATCTAGATGAAAATGTAAATTGTGATGAACACTAGCAATCCCTAAAGTAGTCTTTGCGAAAGCAGGCTACTTTAGCCCCAAGGAAATTTTCCAACTCCTTTCCCTAAAGATTCGTTCCAACTCCTAGCCCTAAAGTCATTGAACAACAATCCTCAAAATTTTAGTGTAAATCATGTGAATGTATGGCGGAAAACCATGTGGGTTCTTTATGCATGCTCGATGAGCAAATATCCCATCTTTGTAGGTTGCTTCAGGAGATGGAAAATGCAACTTTGCCCAAGAAGTAAAAATGCTTAAATAAAAACATTTGATGTATAATTTCAAAGCTCTTGCAAAAGAAGAATAAAAAGAAAGGCATATTAGATCAAGCTATGCCAAGAGGTAACAAACATGTCTACATAGAAAGGGGTTGGAAGAGGATATGTCTGCATAATGAGATAAGCTTTCCCAAAATGTTGGTAGTGGATTCTAGTTGAGAGATCAACTATAAGATGGCATGCTTGTGAGACCTTAACATGGATGACCTTTGATGCATGAAGTAACATAATAGCCTTATATTCTTGTGGCATTTAAATTTTGAAAACTCTTAAAGACTAAATATTTCATATGTAAAACCTAGTGGACAGGAACTAGTTTTAAGAAAATCAAATCACAACATTTTCTTCAACTTATACTTATCTATATGTGCAAAAACATATATAGTTTCAAAGTCTTGCATGGCCATGGTATTACATATCCAATTCATGGCTTCTCTCATATACATTGCAATTTTCCCTCTTAATTTATAGTGATTATTTTTTTCGTTGTCGCTACCCACCAATAGCACCACTCATATATATTGTAATCCACGTCATCACATCATCATCATCCTAATCAAGAATTGCATCATTGTAGTTGTGCCAAGCATGAGATTATGATGCATATCTAAATTTTTGGTAGAAAGATTTTGATTATTTTTATGTATTTCCTTACAAATGAATGCTAGGAAATGTGGGAGGTTTGCATGGAAGCCTTGCATTTTTCATGGAGGACCAATCCACCATGTAATCTCCTTTTAGTGTGTGACAAATCCACCATTTAGTTGGACTAATGCTAGTATATTCTTGGAAATTTTCTCAACATTTGAAATGAGCTATAGACCCCTCAACTCTCTATTGTTTTTTTTTTTTTGTGGAGGCTTTCCTTCATGATATGCAAAACACATGTGCATGTGCACAACTTTGAGTTCATTAAAATAGACTGAGTCTATCATAACTTGTATTGGTACATTGTAGGGAGCCTTCATCTTTATCATGAGATGCCCAATGATATTGATCTCTTCATCTAGAACTCATAAGTTTGTAGTTGTCTTAGAATTTGCATATAGGCTTCATGATTATCACACAATACATGAGGGGCTTGATTCCTCTTAACTTCGAAAACAACCAAAAAAGGATTGTTATGAAATATGCAAGGTAAGAAAGATGTGCACTTGTAGAGCTCCTAGTGAACATATTAGTATTTATGTATAAGGTGGACACCAAGGTGAATTTTGGTAGGTGAATTTTGAGGTCAACACAATAAATTTCTCTTGCATGTAAAAAGTAAAAATATTAGACATTCGAAAAATATACTCCCCATTTACATGTGTAAATGAATAGACATATTCAAACTCTAGATTAAATGTCTCAATGGGACTCACCAAATTAAATATTATTGGTTTTAGGATTCTTTAATAAAATTTGAAGGTCTCAACATAGAAATTATTTTTGTATTTTTAGAATCAAGGACTTAAAGTTCTTTGACATGTGTGTGGCATGGTTCTAAGTAAGTCTTTGAATCTTGTTATACTAGGAATTTACTCCTATCTTGGCACTCTTGATAGCATCACCTTGCTTTTATTTTTGGATTACTATAAAAGCCACAATCTCCTAGAGGATGAAACATTACAGCTTAGCTCATGTAAGCCAAAAAGATGTATTGACATTTAGTTCAAAAAATCATAATGTCCTCAAAAGCTATGCCATCATAAAATGATAAATTAAAAAGGCCTATTGGCACCTAGATCATAAAATCATCATGTCGTCCAAAAACATCCCACCATGGACAATAAATTTGAAGTACGCACAAGAAAAAGTTTATGTTGCACAATGATTCATTTTTTGAGCTTTTCCTCCCTCATAAAAGAGTACTTCTTTGGTACTCTCTCACTCATTTATGTCCTACCAACTATAGAGTCCATTGCCATCCTTCTCTGGTGGCTTCAATATTCCTTAAGGATGAAATTTGATTAAAAATTTTCTTTAGAAAAAAATGGAGTCTTGAAGAATTTGATGGGAGGCTAGAGTAATTGTGAACTTTTACACTCATCTTATGTAACAATCCTTTCTCTACTTTCCAAAATGCAAAACGTTGTTTCTTCCCAAAAGCAAAGGCCATTGCTATCTTCATTCTCAAAGGGCCAAAAAATGTAAGTATACCACATGTAATCAATAGAGGGTTATTTTGTTCAGTAAAATTTATAGGTTTACATTTATAAAATGAGGTTTTCAAATAAGAATTTGAAAAAAAATGATAAGTCTCGTAAGGAAAATGGGTTCTTTTATTGCTTGATTGTGACATGTAAGAAACTAAAAATATCACTTGAATGCAACTAGTATGGATGATTTCTTATAGGTAAAAACATTACATCATGGATGATGGATTTAAAGTGTTGACAGTAAAATGTTTATGTTGCACAATCATTCATTTTTTGTACTCATCCTCCCTCATAAAAGAGTACTTCGTACTCTCTCATTCATTTAGGTCCTACCAACTATAAGTGCCTTCACTTCTTCGTAAGAAAGGAAAAAAATTGATTACCAATTTCCTTTAGAAAAAGAAGGGAGCATTGAAAACTTTGATTGAAGGCTATAGTAACGACAAACTTTTACACTCATCTAATTTAGCATTCCTTTCTCTGCTTGCCAAATGCAAAGGCTACTAATTACCAAAAGCAAAGGCCATTGCCATATTTATTCTCAGAGGGCCAAAAAAAGTGCATTCGATTGACTTGCATGTGTCCAAGACCTTAGAATGTGTGTGTGTGTGTGTGTGCGTGTGTGCGCGCATGCGCGCGTGTGTGTGTGGGGCACACACACGCGTGTGTGTGTGGGGGGGCGCACCCGCGCGTGCATGCTTGTGTGCATGTGTGCGTGCGCGTGTGTGTCATCTTGTTTAGAGGATTCTACCAAGCTTCTTCATTCACACCCGCTATATTCATATAATAAAAAACATATATATTGATTTAGCTTCAAATTCAAATTCCCAAACATTCCTAAATATTAAAAAATATAAAATTTTGACACAAAGCTTTCAAGTTCAATATTTGATATTTTGATTAGCATTACTAGGAACCTTTTGGAAAATGAAAAAATAATTTTCCTTATATGTAAATTGATATCAAGTAGGGTGGTAATGAATCAATGGAATTCTCTATTTTGACTTTTCTATAAAGTTTGTATGCATGAGAATAGGCAACCTACATTAAACATGCATGTCTATGCTATTACACATATATAAATATACATTTCAAGCATCATGAGATTAATTTTAAGAAGGCTCAATTTTCTCACACATATGTATACATGCATGCATACAAAGTACAAAAATACATCAAAAAATATATATACACAAGCACTTATCAAATAAGTTAACCTTCTTTGTATACAAGACTCTCACTCAATAGCATATAATACATATTGATCCTTTGGTACATTTTTTATTTTCTCTAATATTATATGCACATTATTACAATATCGAGCTATTTGTATTTTCTATCTTCTAAAAACTTAATTGAAATTCAAACTATGTACTTAGGACATGCATGTCCAACTACATACACATCCAACTTGTAGAGTACATGTCTTTTGGCTTGTCCTCCAAGCTACATATTTGGTTGCCTCAAGCCCTTTGGATCCATTCCCATAGATTCCTTTAGCCTCTTGAATACATGCTTCTATCCTCATTTTATTGTACAAGGGTGTGTCAATTCATTTAACTCTTGCTCACCAAACCCTTCATCCTTTGAGTTTTATTATCTCTACAACATACCAAGGAAAATCTTCTTAGTGAGGATCAACAATTCAAATTTTCTAGGTATTGATTGTGGGCAAGCCACATCTTTAGAGCAAACCTCTTTCTCAAAAATGTTTCTCCTTCCAAGACACACTCCCTCTACATAAGGATGAGCAGGAAACTCCATATGTATTGCAAATGTTGTATACTACTCCTAATCTTTGGGAACATAGTGATATTTAATTCAAGGATATGGTTGCATAGATTAAGGAGAAAGCTAGTAGTGTCTATAGATATGTAATCCAAAGCCTATTCCTATGGACCTCTACAAGGAAAGGAAAGAAAAAGACTTATGTTTCAAATGTGGAGAGAAGTATACAGCTAACGATGCAACAAAGTGCATACATAAGAATGTAAATGCCAAGGTCCATAATATGTTAGTCTTTGATGAATCACAAGATGATAATGATGAGGAAAATGCATTTGTGACTACTACTAGAAATGATGATATTGAATAGGAAGTTGGGCAATAATAGTTTTATGATCCTACTGACACTTTTCCTTTTGATTCGGGTTGTAGTATTCATTTTTATCCAAGAGGAATTCTTGATGAGACACATGCTGCCACTAATTGTTCCATCTCCGTGGATGCTTGAACACGCTCTAAGAGCCCTAATACACTCCGTATGAAGGGTAATATTCATGGAAAGGATGTGTTTATCCTAATAGACAGTGGCAGTACACATAGATCTATGAATAAGTCCATTGTAGATAGATTGAATTTTTTTTCCACTGAGTTATAAGAGCCCATAAGAGTTCAAGTAGCAAATGGTGAAGAAGAAATCAACACTCAAATATTCCCATAGGTTTTCTTACACTTGGCTAAAAATTATGAAGCAAAGGTAAACTTGATTGCCTTGGAAATGGGACCTATAGATGTTGTACTTGGAGGTGATTGACTTATGACCTTAGAAAAGATTCTATGGATTTATCATAGTTGTATATGGAGTTTGTCTTTGATGGATAGCTATACATTTATAGGGAATCTCTAGTAAATTAGATTTTCAGCTTATCACCATTCAATAACTCAAGAATGAGTACAAGAGGCACTCACAAATTTTTTAATTACTCCTAAATAAAGAGGTTAAAGATCAATCCAAACATTCATTAAATCATCTAGCTTTGAAAGCTCTTCTTGAGGAGTACATGGATTTGTTTGAAGTACCTACTTCATTACCTCCTAAGAGAGTAGTGGATCACCCTATTGATTTGTAGCCAAACTCAAAGCTAGTCAATGAGCCACCCTATAGATTGTCTAAATTTGAGCATGAAGAACTAGCCAAGCAAATCAAGGAGCTTTTAGATATGGGGTTCATTGAGCCTAGTTTTTCACCTTATGCATCTCCAATCTTGTTAGTGAAGAAAGATGGATCCTTCAAGATGTGTATTGACTATAGGGATCTCAACAAGTTCAAAGTGAAGAACATGTATCCAATACCTAGAGTTGATGATTTTCTTGATAAGCTCAAGGGGGCTAGATTCTTTACCAAGATTGATTTGAGGTTAGAATATCATCACATTCATATGGGAGAGGGTGATGAAGTTAAAAGAGCCTTTAGGACTCATCGTGGGTTGTACCATTTTCTTATGATGCCATTTGGGCTTACTAATGCTCCAACTATCTTCTAGATTTTGATGAATAAGATTTTGTAGCCTTTCCTCTTCTAGTTTGTCCTAGTCCTCTTTGATGACATATTGATTTACAACAAGAATCTACAGGACCATTTATCACATATTAGGAAGTTTTTTTATGTATTGACGCATCATGAACTCTTTGTTAAACAGAAGAAGTGCTCTTTCATGCACAAAGAGGTGGAGTACTTTGGTCATATTATCAGTGATAAAGGGATACAAACTAATCCTAAGGTGCATTGTGTTAGAGGTTGGCTGGCACCTACTACCACTACTTCACTTAGAGGGTTTCTTGGTCTATGGTCATTTTATCACAAATTCATTAAGAATTATGCGGCTATAGGAGCTCCTTTGAGTGATAGGTCGAAGAAGGAAGCTTTCTTGGGATGCACTTGTAGATAGTAGCTTCAACCAGTTAAAGGAACTCCTTACTTGTGCTCCTATTCTAGTGTACCCATATTTTTTGAAGGAGTTCACCATATAGTATGATGCCAGTGGTCATGGCATAGGGGCTATTTTGTTACAGGAGCATAGAGTTATTGCCTTTGAAAGTCACAAACTTACAGATAAGGAAATGGCTATGAATGTCTGTGAACAAGAGATGTTGGCTATTTTATATGCAATAAAGAAGTGGCACCATTACTTATATGGTAGTCGATTTAGAGTTCAAAGTGATCACAGGGTCCTAAAGTATTTCTTCACTTAGTCAAATCTCACTCCTGAGTAGCATAGATGGTTAGCCACTCTGCAAAATTATGATTTTGACATCACTCTCATACGAGGGGCGAAGACAATGTGGCGGCTGATTCTCTTTCTCGAATATGGACATGTAAAGTTTCAACTATGACTAAGCTACATAGTGATTGGATTGAAGAATCACAAGAAGCCTATCTTTTGGATGATGAGCTTAGTCATGTTTTTCAAAAATTACAGCAATGTCTCATAGAGGAGAACTCAAATTACTAGCTTAAAAATTGACTGATATGCCTTAATGGAAAGATTATCTTTCCATGTACTTCTTTTTTCACATGGAAAATTATAGAAGAGGGGTTGCATTCTTCGCCTTTAGCTGGACATTTTGGAGTTTTTAAAACCTAAGATAAGATCATAAAGAGATTTTATTGGAAATGAGTATGGAGAGATGTTAAGCATTTTGTTATGGAGTGTATGCCTTGTCAACAGAATAAGGACACTACCCATAAGCCAAGAAGTTTATTGCATCCACCACTACCTATTTGTGAGGGCAAACAAATGTACATTACCATGGACTTCATTATTGGTTTACCTTATATAAAAAAAGGGATGGAATAGTATCTATGTGGTAGTAGATAGACTCACCAAGGTAGCCCTTTTTATTCCTACCAAGACACAGTTCACTGCTTTACAAGTGGCTAATTAGTTTATGGAGTAGATCTTTAGATTGCATGGATTATTGTAGGTGATTTTACATGATAGGGATTCAAAGTTAATGAGTAACTTTTGAAAGGTGCTATTCAGCTCCATGGGCACTAAATTGGCTCCTTCTACAACCTATCATCCACAGACAGATGTCCAAATGAAAAGGGTAAATAGGTGGTTAGAGACTTATCTTCTCCACCTCTGTTATGATGTGCAACATGCATGGGATTCTTGGTTGCATTTGGCTGCGTTTACCTATACTAACTTCACTCATGCTAGTATTGGAGTTTCACTCTTTGAGGCTAGGTATGGTTATAAGGTGCCCTTACCCACAATAATTTTCAATGAGAAAATCAATCTTAATGGGAAAGAAGAATTGGAAAGAATGCAGACCCTTCTTCAGTATAGTGTAAGATGAATCTTAGGAAGGCCCAAGATCAAATGAAGATGTATGTAGATGAGAAGAGGTGACCTTTAGAGTTCCAAGAAGGAGAATTAGTTTTATTAAAAGTTCCCAAGTCTCGTTACTCTACCTTCAAGAAGGATAGATCCAATAATAAGCTTGGTCATAGGTTTTATGGACTCTACAAGATCCTAAAGCACATTGGAGACTTGGCATATAGATTGAAACTACCCTATTTTACTAAGATTCATAATGTATTCCATGTTAGTAAGCTAAAGCCCTTCTATGATACTCTTGTGGATACAGTTGATGAGCTGCCACCTATAGATGAAGAAGGTCATATTTAGTACATCATCCCTACGGAGATGATAGGTTAGTGTGAGAAAAATCTTCAATCTCATTCTATCATTGAATATTTGATTAGATGGAGAGGTTTGCCACCTGAAGAAGCTTCTTGGATGCCTCAAATTACATTAGATGAGTTTCCTTACATATGAAATGCATTGGTGGTGGCTGAAGCATAACTATAGTGCAGCCAGTTATGTAGCAGATAAGATCCTCAAAGTATTGTATTTTAGAATAGTTCTTATTTTGCCAAATTTTTAGAAATATGCCACCTACATAGGGTCAAAATATTCAGAATTGGAATTCAGAGCTTCAAGAGTCATTTTGGGAGTTTTGGCACACTACGGATGCAATGGTGATGTCAAAATGTGAAGATCCAAAGAACAGAATTTTTTGTAGCAACTATAGCATATTAGAGGATACCTCTTGACTCTTAAAACTCTATATTTCAATTGATATTTGTACTTTCTTTGTAATTATATGTAAGATATGTATGCAAATATCCATGTAAAACTATAATATATAATTAAGGATGGCAAACCATGGCTTTTTCCATGGGGGAGGTTGGGCCCAATCGTGCATTTTTCTCTTGTCTTTCTCAATCTATTGAGTTATTCAAATCCTTTTATGTATTATAATATTGTTTGTATTTAATAGTTGAGATATTTGATTTATTAGATTTTTCCACTAAATTCTTTATTTATGATTGAGATTTGATTTGCTAGATTTGCCATGTGTTCCGCTTCGCAATAGGCAAAAATATTTGGGAAGAGATGGATTGTAAGAAGATGGAAAAAAGATATATTTTAGTGTGGAATTATTAATAAAACCTTGTCACACTAACATAGTTATAAAAGGGGTGACACATGTAAATTTTCACATCTTTTGGACATTAATACATTTATTGTCTCTTATATCACCTCCTCGTTCACAAATTCTATGGCTTCTCTCTCTTCTTTTCTAACTTTCTAGTCTTTTCTCTCTCCTCTGCTCTTCTTTCTCTCATCTCAGTTCTCTCCTTCACATTGTGATATGTTTGACCTCTTAGAGGTTTCACTAATCACATAGACCTTTCAATCTTCTGCATGCAATACTAAATATTCATGTTGCCTTCTATGCTCTCAGCATCCAAGAAAAGACATATTTGCAAACAACAAAGCTCCTTTTTTCTTTGGTTGCAATGCAAATCTTGAGCCATATTCCTTGAAATAGTATCCACGTACTCTAGAAAACACTAAAGAAACATGCGCAATAAGGGTAATATTCATAATACACTAACATAATGTTGAATAAACACTCCAAGAGCAAACAACTCTAATTCATAATCACTTCTACTCACAACTTTCAACATACCTAAATACGACATAAAAATCCCATTCTTTCTCCTCCCCTCTCCCCCCCATGCTTCCCCCAAATCTTAAGAGTATCCACAACACCTAAATATTTTCATCGCATTTTATGCTCTTAGCATCCAAGAAAATACATCTCCTACAAAAAACAATGAAGCTCCTTTGCTCTTTGGTTGCAATGTAGATCTCGAGCTATATTCCTTGGAATAGCCTCCATTAATCTAGCAAAACATTAAGGACAAATTCACAATAGGGGTATTCATATCACACTAATGTATTGTTGAACAAACACTTCAATAGCAAACAAGTCTAATTCATAATTACTTCTACTCACATACTTAATAACCACATAAAAATCCCAAAGGGAATTCTAATGTTATTTAAATGAGATTTCGTGATACCAAAGAGAAATACTTAGTTGCAAGCATTTAAACATTGTAACTCTACAGTGATACTGATAACAACATAAGCCCAAACAAGTATAAACATGAAATTACAAAATGATCCTAGGGAATAACAAAACATCCATGCCAACAATACTATGTGTTAAAACATGCTAGATGCTCACTAGTCATTTTATGGAGAGATGCCCACCACCAAAACATCTATCACATTATCACCTACTTTTGCAAGTTGGTAACCACCTCCTCAATCTATCTCTTCTTTAGATAAATAAGAAGAAGAGGTAAAATATGTGATGCGATCAATGTCCCACTTGTAGCCACTTAAACACACAAGCATCTTGTCTAGATGTGGCCCTAAAGGAATGGAGTATGCCACACCCAACTCAAGGCCCAATTGAAGGGTGATCCCCCATGATGACAAAGAAACTCAAAGTAGCATGCCAAAAGAGTGTGGCTTCTCTACATGTACCCCTAAAATTATCTCCACTGCTATCGTGTGATTTGCTATTAGAAACCACATTGAACCTTCTATTTATCATGATTTGGGGCTTCTTGACATGGAAGAGAGGCCTTCATCATTCACATAGTTTCATGCCTTCTTCAAGATGTACAAGTTTTGATAACAAACTAAATTCAACTCAACTTTATTATTTTTCCAAAAAACTTCAAATACAAGTGACTTTGAGTGCATTGGTATGCTCAAAGTGGAAACTATCAATCTCTGACCTAAATTCCCTTAACTAGTCTGTGCTAGTATAGGCTACTTTAGCAATGTGAGGAACAATAAGAAATACTCTATGAGGAATGTAGGAAACTTTACCCACAAATGATGCACCTTGTAAATCTCTTCAAATTGGAATCCATTCTAGTGGCCCTCAAGTAGTGACCAAAGTTGCTATGGTCTTCACAACAAACTCATAGGATGGGAAGAGGGCATGTTGGATTCCCTTAGATGGTTGTTACATGTTCAATATCATATCTAACTCCAATAAAGTCCCATTATCTATATTGCATCACTTTAGCAAGAGTAGATACGATGTCTTTCTAGGAGATATACTAGAGTGATCCATGGAGAGTGATATTGCAAGGGCTTTGTAAGAGTTTAGGAACTGGCCAATAGCTACACATTCAAAATCTTTTAGTTTGATATGCCAATGGATCTTTCATGTTAGCAACATTTTCCCCTATCATAAGCACATTGTCCCCTATGAAATGGCTCTCTTGAGAATTCCAATCTAAAAGATGTACATGATAATGTTATTCATCGTCCATTTGTGCAAAAACCATATTCTCTGTAGTACAAACAAGGATACAGACTCAAAAATTTTGTAAGAGTACTAGAACATCAACAGAAATATCAAATTTCTCCACAATCAAAGAATCTACAAGCCACTTGAGATGTTAACTTCACATTGGGTGAATCATTGAGAGGATGTACATCTAATTCTAAACCTATATGAAACCCTCAATAGCAACTTCTAAATCATATCGAAACTATTTAGATTTATTCTTTGATATGTGATCTTGTATGTTCCTTCATAGAAAAAATTTATTATGTATGACAACACATGTACATCCGACGTATGCGATAATTAATATATATACAATATCCTAAGGAATGTAATGTACCATCATGGGGGAAACATCCTCAATGAATATCACATACTAGAAAGTAAGAACGGCCTTAAGTTTCTTTGCATGGTAATAATCCCCTCAAATAAACATCACAATGGTGCACTGTTGGAAATATTTCCGAGGAGCAAGAAAGGCCATTTATGTGATTCAACAATGTGGGGTTTGATGTATCATGTCCTAATGCCCCATCACGTTGTCGTGTTGCTGCGCATCTGAGCCGTGAACACCTCCATTTTTGTTGTGCATTTGTGTTAATTTCTGCGTGTGATTTATTGTTTGTGTGATGCATTTTAGTAATCCGCAGCCAATGTATATATTTCCTGCACTTTGGATCCAAGAAATCATTAGGAATGGACTCCTAAATCTTCAGCTCTTGTAAACAGGGCTATTTTTATTGTGTGCGTGAGGCAAGAGCTGAGGCAAAGGTCATGGTGATGCATCTCTATTATTGTTCTAGGAGGCTATGTTCCTGGTACTGCCCTCTGCACAGTTCCAAGCAAGTCTAAGCTATGAGAATTCTCTGGACTGAGATATGTGGAATAATGGGAAGATATGTATTCCCATCACCCTAATCTTTATTAACACCTAAAGACGTGTGAAGCACATGTTCTCTAAGGGATCCAAAAGGCAAGAAGTTCTAAGGAAAGAAAAAGCTAAGAAAAGAGGGAGAGGTATATTTTTGAAAAAGGTAAAGTGGCGGGCTGCGCCTGAATTGGAATGGGGAAGGCCCTTCCTTTTCGCTTTCTGAGCAGACAAGGGGGGGGGGAGAGGACAGAACAGAACAGAGACGCTGGAGTTTTGGGGGCCATGTCATTCCATCTTTGAAGAGTTGCTTTTGCCTTCAAGAGGCTCTCTTAGTGCGAGCATTATGATCGGAACAGGGTATTCATGTCCTCGGCTACACAATCCGAAAACGTCTCCTTGGGCACTCTGAATCAGAGAGGCAGGCTGGTTTTTGAAACCAGGAATAGTAGGGGTTGCAGGTCAAACAGCAAGGCAAACATGGTTTAACAGAGGAAAAACGAGAGTGCACGATGAGGAGGAAGGCGTGATACAGAGACACAGATTGTTTTGCGGCTTCCTGGTTCGTGAGGAGAATGAATCAACTTCTTGGTGGCATGATCGCACTCAATCCCCGCATTCGAAGATTCGACTGAGAGCATCTGGAGTTGCTGATCGACGAGGTGTGAGCGATAGATGGAGAGTGGACATGATCACGAATTGGGCGACTATTTGTCGTCTCGATTAAGGAGCGACGAATTTAGGCAGCATGTAAATTAGAAGAACTACAACGCCGAAACAAAGATGGAGCATTTAGTGGAGTGGCGATTGGGATTGTTGAATTGGTGCGTGAACTCAGAGCTGTTGATCCTGATGTTTGGATGATTGGAGTGCTTCTGGCGACTGCCGACAGAGATGATGCACAAACTCAGTTTATCATCAACCACCAAGTGCTACCCTGCTTGCTTAACCTTCTTACACAAAACCATAAGAAGAGCATCAAGAAAGAAGCATGCTGGACCATATCAAACATAACTGCAGGGAACAAGGAGCAAATTCAGGCTGTAATTGATGCGAATATAATACCTCCTTTAATATCAGTATTGGCAAATGCTGAGTTTGAGATCAAGAAAGAGGCTGCATGGGCTATATCAAATGCAACATCTGGTGGATCGCATGATCAAATCAAGTACCTTGTGAGTCAAGGCTGCATCAAACCTTTGTGTGATCTTCAGAATTGTGCAGACCCTCGTATCATAACTGTATGTTTGGAGAGACTTGAGAACATTCTTAGAGTTGGTGAAGCAGAGAAAGATCTGGGTAATACAAGTGGCATTAATCAACTATAAAGTGCTTCTTCATCTCTGAGAGGGGCCCGTATACAAAAATAGGTGTGTCTACCTATGGTGCAGGGTCAGCTTAAGCTGGCTTTAATCATCATCCTCTCAGTTTTTGCCATTATCCTGGTTACAGCATTGGGTACAGGAATCAGATTTTACTTCTAGGATCTTACTTGTATGTCAATCTGGACTACGGAACTTCAGCCTTCATTAATCCTCCTATCTCTTATAATGGTTATGGATATGGTTCTAGATGCATTCTTTGCAAAGATCTCTTCACAAACAGGAAACTGAATATGTTCAGATTTTTCTGAACATGAGCTTCATGTTACTCATTTTGACAAGAAATATAGTGAACTTTGACTTCCAATATTTGAGATCTTCTTGTTAGTCTTTATTTCTTGCTGTACCTTGAACCCCGTGTTCTGCAGCCCTTGCACATTCTCTTTGACATTTTCTGGTGAACCCGACGTGAAAGTGCTGCGTCATCAGCAAGATGGGAGACTCGCAAGAAGAGATGACAGATGATAATGTCATGAAGAACCTGTTTCAGTCATTTACCATGTATATGCAGCAGCAAGCTCATGCAAAACGTGACAGTGATGCTATGGATGCTTTGAAAGCTGTCCAACAGGAGATGAAGCAGTTTAATGGCCAGCAAGTGTCAACTTACCTGCATTTGTATGAAGAAAAGATGAAGTTTTTTGGGGTTTCTCAAGATGTTTGGAGCCGCTACTTCTTGCGGATTGTGGTGCGCGCTCTTGAAGGTCGAATTGCAGAAATTCAAGAGGCACATGCAGGTTGGGCTGAATTTAAAAAGGCATTAAAAGATGAATATTTCTTGGAGGATACAGGTCTTATGAATCGCAGGAATTTTTTAGCATGGGTCTCTATGCCTAATAAGGGACTTTCTGTTACCGCTCTTCTGCGAGAGTTTGAAAGCCGTTATGATCAGTTGGATGGGACTGAACAGCAAGCTTTGGAGATGCAGAAAGTGGAGTTGTTTTTGCAAGCTGCAGATGCTGATTTGCAGGAAAAGTTGGATGATCTTTTGGAAGATCAAGCTACTGATTCAGGTTTAAAGACTGAGTGGAGACATGTCATTGATGCTGTGAATGCTCTTGTCAAGAAGCAGCGCAGGAGAGTCAGATTGCATCGAAATACAGGATTAGTTCCTGAGAAATCTTTGGAGACTTCTTCTTCTACCCCTGCTGCTTCTTTGCCTAAGCCTACTCTTCCTGTTGTGAATCCACCAGTTCCTGCTGCTCCAGTGCCCTTATCTGTAGATGATGTTATTAAAGGCTTGGCGGATTTGACGATTGAAGCAGTCAAAGCTTAAGTTGGTAAGTTAAAGGAGCAACTTATGTCAGTACCTGCTGTAGCGCCTGCTCTAGTGACTGCTTTTCCAGCTGGTCAAAGGAAAGGGCGACGATGTATTTGGTGTGATAGTACAGAGCACCAACACTGCAGAGATTGTGATGCTTTTCAGGAAGCACGTAAGAAGAATGTAGTGTTCTGGGGACAAGATGGGAAGATATGGCTGACAGAGACTGGCGCTCCTCTTGACACGAACTTTGGTAAGGGAGGTATGAAGAAGCTTGTTGATTATATGGCTGCGCGATCAGCTTATGTGAGTGTTAGAGGAGATGCTTCAGCTTTTGGAGTCCAGCTAGAGCAGAAATCTGATGGAGACTCTGCTTTGTGGTCTTCTGCCTTGGAGATAGCAAGAAGAGGGAAAGTTCAAACTTCTACTATGACTTGTGTGGGCTCTAGCATCCGAGGAGAAACAGGATGGGATTCTCCTGTTGACAGGTATTCTATTTTTGCTTATATGGCTAAAACGCAGGGTTTAGATGCCATGGTTGAAGAAAAGAGAAGAAGAGATGAGGAGGGTCCTAGCTCCTCCAAAAAGACTAGAGGGGGTGACTTTGTTTCACCACCTATTACAGCTCCACCTATGTCAAATTCTCCAACTCAAACAGGTTCCGAACTGCCAATGGAAGACAAGCAGAAGGAAAAGAAGCAACTAAGAAAAGAGCCAGGATTCAAGCTCTTGTCAGACCTTGATATGCAAACGGATATGAGTAAGATTTTTCATGAAAGAATTTTGAATAGTGAAGTCACTTTTACTGTTGGAGAGGCTCTTGGGATTGCTAGAAGAGAAATACAGGATCAGATGCAGGATCTTTTGCGGAGGAAACGGCATGCGATGGAAGGACCTGCTTTACAGGGATTGTGGCATGGAGCTCTTGGGGAAGAGCATGATGATGCAGTGATGGTTGAGAATGCTTCTGTTAATCCGCAATTGGAGAAAATAGTGCAGCCTATGCAGTATGAAGATGATGAGACCCCTATTCTCATTCCTCGCAGCCATTTTTCACGAAGTCATTGGGCTAGAGCAACCACTGAGACAGTGGTAAGGATTGGAGAGAAACAAATTCCCTTGATTGCTTTAGTTGATCATGGTTCTGAGATTAATCTTATTGCTCGAGGTGTTTATGAGAGTGGCAAGTGGCCTATGGATGCAGAGCATGGCTGGCGCATGAGAGCCGCCAATAATACTTCTGGTGATATGTATGCTGCTTGTCCGAGTATCAGAATTTCTATTGGTAATGTTGAAGAGGATTATCATTGCTTTGTTCAGGATTCATGCTCTTATCCGATTATTCTTGGACAGCCTTTCATTACAGAAGCAAGAATGGAAACAAAAGTGATGGATGACGGATCAGCTTATGCGCGGATACGTAGTAAAGATGGTATGCGAGCTGTTCAGTTTATGACTGTTGGGGTAAATCATCCGAGAAACAGGGACTCCTTGCGTGAGGCACCACTACCTACGAAGGAGTTGGATTTTCATTAGGTACCGCTGTCTTGCGAGACGCCAGTGGTACGGAGCGGAGAAAAGAGGAGATCTCGCCTCCTGGCAGCCAGTCTTTCTCCAATAACTTTGTTGGGTTTACTTCAGATAGTTCGATAAGTTATCAGAAAATTTCAGATTTGCCTAGAGCTGCCAGGCAGTACATTGGTCGTAAGGAGAAAGAGTTGAAGAATGCAGGTATTTTGCAAGTAGAAGAGCATGTGGATGGATTGTATGAAGGGATGTCTTATGCAGATACATTGTTTGAGATGAGTGCAATGCTGAAAACTGATGTATGCAAGGGTTCAAAGATCATACCTGTGCAAACCTTGGATATGTTTCAGGAAATTTCTGGTTTTATGCTGCAAACAGAGTTAGAGGCTGAGAAAACTCAGCAAACTGAATTTATGGCTGATCTTGATCAGCTAATAGAATTGCAGAGGGCTGAATCCATTCAGCCAACAGAGTTGAATGCAGAAAAATTTCTGCATACAGAGTTTCAGGATGCATCTATGCAGTCCATAGAGCCGAGGGCTGAAATCATTCAGCCAACAGAGTTGAATGCAGAAAAATTTCTGCATACAGAGTTTCAGACTGCACCCATGCAGTCCATAGAGCTAAAGGCTGAAATTTTTCAGCCAACAGAGTTGAAAGATGCTGAAAATTTGCAGAAATTGCAGCAAAGAAAAGAGTGCTTGAATGATGCCAAGGTTGACACAAAATATAAAACAGTTGATAAGAAGGTTAAGCCGGTTGCAGGTCCGCTTCCTTCTGATAGTGATGAGCAGATTGAAAAAGCTATGAAGCAGCCTATGTTGAGGGATCCTGCGAATATTGGACATAAGTTTACAGCTGAAACTCTTGCAGAATTGAAGATTGGAAATGATGATTTTTTGCTTCCAGTGGAAAAAGAATGTTTTAGAGAGATGCTTGGACGTCATGGTAAGGCATTTGCTTTCTTTCCACATGAAATTGGCTGCATTAGTCCCGAATTGGTTGCACCTATGGTCATCTTCACTATTCCTCATGTACCATGGAATATACGCCCTATACCTGTGCCTAAAGCACACTTGCCAAAGCTGATAGAGTTGCTGAATGAGAAGATTAAAATGGGGATTTTGGAACCCTCTTCTGCACCTTATTCTAACAGGTGGTTTACTGTACCAAAGAAGAATGGTACTTTGAGATTTATTCAGGATATGCAGCCCGTGAACAAAGTGACAATCAGGAATGTGGGTACAGGTCCAGTTGTGGATGAATTTGCTTAGGCTTTTGCAGGACGAGCTATCTATTCACTAGGTGACTTGTATTCAGGTTATGATCAGTTTCAGCTTGCCTTGGAAAGCAGGGATATTACTACTATGCGGACACCTATTGGTCTTGTGAGGATGTGTACCTTGCCTCAAGGTGCTACAAACTCAGTTGCTCATATGATGAATGCTATGCATAGAGTTCTTCGAGACTATATTCCATAGTATACCATGCCTTTTCTAGATGATGTGCCTATTAAGGGTTGTGCAGAAGAAGAAACGAATGAAAGTCTTGATTTGCATGGATGTAGACAGTTTGTGGCTGACCACTTGATTGCTTGTGAGCAAATATTGACACGATTAGAGGAGGTAAATTTGACACTTTCAGGGCTGAAATCTGTCTTTGCTGTTAATGAAGTCATCATAGTTGGGCATATGGTTGGATACTATGGCAGAAAGCCTTCTCCTGCAAAGGTGGATGCCATAAACAGGATTGCAGAGTATTGCTCAACTACTTCAGAGGTGCGGAGATTTGTGGGAGCTTGTGTATTTTACATGATTTGGATTCCTCATTTTGCTCATATTGCAGATGTTCTCTATCAGCTGCTTCGAAAGGGGCAGAAATTTCATTGGGATGAGAAGCATTCAAAAGCCATGCGTAAGCTCAAGAAGTTGTTGCAATCAGCTCCTACTCTACGCAAGGCGGATTATCAGTGTGGACGGCCGATCATGTTGACAGTTGATACTAGCCCTATTGGCATAGGTTGGGCTGTGGGACAGGATGATGCTGATGGAAATAGGTATGCTATCCGCTTTGGAGCTAAAGTTCTTAATGAGCGACAAAGGAGATATCCGCAGATCAAAAGAGAGTTGTGGGGAGTAGTCACTGCACTGAAGTGTGATAAAGGATATTTTATTGGAGCTTTAGTTGTTGTGGAAACAGATTGTTTGCCTTTGCTTGGCATGATTACTAGTTGCTCGACTCCAGATATAGCGATGCTTCGGTGGATTGCCTATATCAAATCATTGAATCCAGAATTTCGACACATAGTAGGGAAAGATAACCCAGTTGCTGACATGCTTTCTAGAGCGAGATATGAGGATGAGGAGTCAATGCTTGCAGAAGATGATGAGACAGAGTTTGCTACTTCTGTCCTTACTCATGATTGTCATGTATCTACTGTTGAAGATTTTATTGAAGAACTTTATGTTGATGAGTGGCTGCAAATTGGACAGTATCTAAGTTCATTGACTCGAAGAGCTGATTGGATAGATGATGAATTCAAGAAAATCAGAAGGAAGGCTTATGGGTATTTCTTGAAAGATGGTTTTCTTTGGAAGCATCCAAGAAAGAGAGGAGGCTTGCCCTTGAGAGTAGTTTGTGATGTAGCGATGCAAATACAGATTATGCGAGAGTTTCATGAGAGCTCATGGGCTGGACATAGAGGTGTGTGGGCTACCTATGAGAAAATCAAAGAAAGGTACTGGTGGAAAGGAATGTATAAAGATGTTTCTCACTTTGTGGAGACTTGCAGGGACTACCAGCTTTACTCTTTAGTGCGACATCGTGATGAGCTACATCCGACTTATCCACTATGTATGCATTACAAGTGGGTGGTAGACTTGATTACTTTGCCAGTGGGACTTTGGCAGATGAGATATCTTGTCTTGGCTAGGGAGGATCTTACAAACTATGTTGAAGGTAGACCATTGCGAACAAAGACCACCACTACAGTATGTAAATTCTTGTTGGAAGAAATATTTTGCAGGTATGGATGTATAGGCAAGATTAAATTGGCTCTTACTACTGCTTATAATCCAGAGGGAAATGGCAAAAGTGAAAGAGGACATCCGCCAATAGTTAAAGCATTGGCAAAAGCTTGTAGAGGACGGATTGGAGATTGGCCGAGATTACTACCTTTTGCATTGTGGGCTGATCGCTCTACACATAGTGTGACTACTGGATACATGCCTGCGGAGTTGATGTATGGGCAAAAACCTGTCATGCCTACTGAAATTTGTGCTCTCACTTGGAGTGTTCTTTCATGGCATGAGAATTTATCAAGGGAAGAGCTGTTAGCCCTTCGGATTCGTCAACTAGAGAGAAGGACAGAAGATGTGCAGCTAGCCGTTGACCGTTTGAAGGCAGCCCGTCTCAGAAATAAGGACAGGTTTGATTTAAGGCATCGCTTGAGGCCTAGAGCCATAAAAGAAGGAGATTGGGTTCTAGTCTACGACAGTAGTCTAGAAAATCAGCATAGTAGCATGAGAAAAATGGTTCAAAGATGGTTTGGACCGTATGAAGTGAAAAAGGTTTTTAACAATGGTACCTATGAGCTGGCTGAATTAGATGGAACATTATTGAGGGTGCCTATTACTGGAAAACGAGTCAAGATTTTCAAGAGAAGAGAAGATGAAGAATATGCACTTGAAGCATTGACAGAAGAAGAGCAGGTAGATGAAAGACAAGCAGAAGAGACAGAAAACATAGATGATGAAGCCGATGGAGAAACAGGTTTACTAGAATCAGAAGATGGACTTGACCTGTTTGTGGACTTGAAAGATCCTGGATAGTTGGCACATCCGGAGGATGCGCAGGTTTAGAGGGGGTGGATGTCGTGTTGCTGCGCATCTGAGCCGTGAACACCTCCATTTTTGTTGTGCATTTGTGTTAATTTCTGCGTGTGATTTATTGTTTGTGTGATGCATTTTAGTAATCCGCAGCCAATGTATATATTTCCTGCACTTTGGATCCAAGAAATCATTAGGAATGGACTCCTAAATCTTCAGCTCTTGTAAACAGGGCTATTTTTATTGTGTGCGTGAGGCAAGAGCTGAGGCAAAGGTCATGGTGATGCATCTCTATTATTGTTCTAGGAGGCTATGTTCCTGGTACTGCCCTCTGCACAGTTCCAAGCAAGTCTAAGCTATGAGAATTCTCTGGACTGAGATATGTGGAATAATGGGAAGATATGTATTCCCATCACCCTAATCTTTATTAACACCTAAAGACGTGTGAAGCACATGTTCTCTAAGGGATCCAAAAGGCAAGAAGTTCTAAGGAAAGAAAAAGCTAAGAAAAGAGGGAGAGGTATATTTTTGAAAAAGGTAAAGTGGCGGGCTGCGCCTGAATTGGAATGGGGAAGGCCCTTCCTTTTCGCTTTCTGAGCAGACAAGGGGGGGGGGAGAGGACAGAACAGAACAGAGACGCTGGAGTTTTGGGGGCCATGTCATTCCATCTTTGAAGAGTTGCTTTTGCCTTCAAGAGGCTCTCTTAGTGCGAGCATTATGATCGGAACAGGGTATTCATGTCCTCGGCTACACAATCCGAAAACGTCTCCTTGGGCACTCTGAATCAGAGAGGCAGGCTGGTTTTTGAAACCAGGAATAGTAGGGGTTGCAGGTCAAACAGCAAGGCAAACATGGTTTAACAGAGGAAAAACGAGAGTGCACGATGAGGAGGAAGGCGTGATACAGAGACACAGATTGTTTTGCGGCTTCCTGGATCGTGAGGAGAATGAATCAACTTCTTGGTGGCATGATCGCACTCAATCCCCGCATTCGAAGATTCGACTGAGAGCATCTGGAGTTGCTGATCGACGAGGTGTGAGCGATAGATGGAGAGTGGACATGATCACGAATTGGGCGACTATTTGTCGTCTCGATTAAGGAGTGGCGAATTTAGGCAGCACGTAAATTAGAAGAACTACAGCGCCGAAACAAAGATGGAGCATTTAGTGGAGTGGCGATTGGGATTGTTGAATTGGTGCGTGAACTCAGAGCTGTTGATCCTGATGTTTGGATGATTGGAGTGCTTCTGGCGACTGCCGACAGAGATGATGCACAAACTCAGTTTATCATCAACCACCAAGTGCTACCCTGCTTGCTTAACCTTCTTACACAAAACCATAAGAAGAGCATCAAGAAAGAAGCATGCTGGACCATATCAAACATAACTGCAGGGAACAAGGAGCAAATTCAGGCTGTAATTGATGCGAATATAATACCTCCTTTAATATCAGTATTGGCAAATGCTGAGTTTGAGATCAAGAAAGAGGCTGCATGGGCTATATCAAATGCAACATCTGGTGGATCGCATGATCAAATCAAGTACCTTGTGAGTCAAGGCTGCATCAAACCTTTGTGTGATCTTCAGAATTGTGCAGACCCTCGTATCATAACTGTATGTTTGGAGAGACTTGAGAACATTCTTAGAGTTGGTGAAGCAGAGAAAGATCTGGGTAATACAAGTGGCATTAATCAACTATAAAGTGCTTCTTCATCTCTGAGAGGGGCCCGTATACAAAAATAGGTGTGTCTACCTATGGTGCAGGGTCAGCTTAAGCTGGCTTTAATCATCATCCTCTCAGTTTTTGCCATTATCCTGGTTACAGCATTGGGTACAGGAATCAGATTTTACTTCTAGGATCTTACTTGTATGTCAATCTAGACTACGGAACTTCAGCCTTCATTAATCCTCCTATCTCTTATAATGGTTATGGATATGGTTCTAGATGCATTCTTTGCAAAGATCTCTTCACAAACAGGAAACTGAATATGTTCAGATTTTTCTGAACATGAGCTTCATGTAACTCATTTTGACAAGAAATATAGTGAGCTTTGACTTCCAATATTTGAGATCTTCTTGTTAGTCTTTATTTCTTGCTATACCTTGAACCCCGTGTTCTGCAGCCCTTGCACATTCTCTTTGACAACGTGTGCCATTGGAAGATATTTACTAGGTGGATGCACAAGAAGAACAATTTGTTTCTTTAAAAGCTTGAGTAGCAGTCAATAATAATTATCTAGATGACAATGAAAATTGCAATGAATAGTAGCTATCCTAAAGTAGCCCGTGCCAATGCAGGCTACTTTAGTGCTAAAGAATTGTTCTAAATCCTTTCCCTAAAGATTTGTTCCAACTTCCAGCCATAAAGTCATTGATCAATAATCCTCTAGATTTTAGTTTAAATCATGTGGATGTATGGTTACAAACCATGTGGGTTGTTTATGCATGCTCACTGTGCAAATACCCCATTATCCCCCAATAATGATTCGGAAATTGTAAGACTGATGCTAAGATGAGCTTTCCAAATTAACATTGGTAGTGGATTTTAGTTGAGAGATCAACTATAAGATGGATACTAAGACGAGCTTTCCAAAAATGTTGGTAGTGGATTCTAGTTGTGAGAGATCAACTATAAGATGGCATGCTTGTGAGACCTTAATATGAATGACCTTTGATTCATGAAATAACATAATAGCATTATATCTTTGTGGCATTTATATTTTGAAAACTCTTAAAGACTAAATATTTCATATGCAAAATTTGGTGGAGAGGCACTACTTTTAAGAAAATCAAATCACAACATTTTCTTCAACTTCTACTTATCCAAATGTGCAAAAACATATACAGTTTCAAAGTCTTGCATGACTAGGGTCATGCATATCCAATGTATGGCCTCTCTAATGTACATTGAAAATTGTCATCTTAACTTATAGTGACTGCTTTTTTGGTTGTCTCGATCCCCACCTCTAGCACCACTTTGTCTACATTCAGTGGGTTAGCATTGTAATTATTTTAACCCTCATCACATTGTCATCATCCTCATCAAGACTTGCATCATTTTAGTTGTGCCAAGTAGGAGATTATGATGCATATCTAAAATTTTGGTGGAAATATTTTGATTAGTTCTATATATTTCCTTTGCGAATGAATGATAGGATATGTGGGAGGTTTGCATGGCAACCTTGCTTTTTTCGTGGATGACAAATCCACCATGTACTCTCTTTTTAGTGGGAGGCAAATCCACCATTTTCTTGGACTAATGCTACTATGGCATGCTTGTGAGACCTTAATACGAATGACCTTTGATGCATGAAGTAACATAATATCCTTATATCCTTCTAGAATTTATAGTTCAAAAACTCCTAAAGACTAAATATTTCACATGCAAAATCTGGTGGAGAGGCACTAGTTTTAAGAAAATCAAATCACAACATTTTCTTGAACTTGTACTTAACCATATGTGCATAAGCATATATAGTTCAAATTCTTGCATGGCTATGGTGTTACACATCCAATGTATGGCCTCTCTAATGTACATTGCAAATTGTCATCTTAATTTATAATGACATTCTTTTGGTTGTCACTACCCACTAGTAGCACCATTCTACCTACATTTCATTGGGTTACCATTGTAACTATTGTAATCCTCATTACATCATCCTTGTCCTCATCAAGAATTGGGAGGGACTCAATCATTTGCTCAAAGTCCATTTCTTTCACAATTTGTAATTTTTGCAAGGAACAAAGTAGCAATTATTTTTTGAACAAATAAAATATGCAAGCTTATGTAATTTCAAATTTCTTTCTCATCACAGATTTTCCTTTTTATAGGTTCATCAAAAAATGATAGGAGTCGAAAGAGAAGGTTGTCCATGAGAGACACGTGAAGCTATAGATTTCTTTTATAGATGCAAACCAAGAAAAATATAACATGAATGTGGACATCCTGAGAAATGGAGATCTGGGGTACAGTCAAATCCAGAAACTCTAACAAGTTGTTGACAAAGACAAAAAGCTAAAAAATCGGTGAAGTGTGCTCCTTGGCTAAGTATGTGGAGAAGTTTGGGGATAGAGTTAGCCATCCAAGATGTACTAAGTTCTTGACAAATTATGATGTAGACAAAAGAGCACGAACTATCATGGTGAAAACAGTAAAGGGACTATAGAAGGTGGAGATTCCTCTCTCAACAGAATTGGTGCATCGAGCTCTAGGCTTCCCACAGTGCCCTTTCAAACCAAAAGAAAGAAAAGATGTCGTGGCTAAGTTCAAATTTACAAAGTAGGAAATGGGTAATGATGGCATCAAAGCTAGAGACAATCCCTGATATCCTGATTTATAGTTGCAATGAACAAGATCCACTTGACCATGTTTGATGACTTGGTTGGAGGGAACCTGAAGGATGTGGACTTAAATGCATACATAAGAAACACAATACATGTAGTGGCCAAGTTACTTCCAGAGGGTATGGAGTCTGAGGAAGTCACTCGGGGAAGCCAAAAACAGCTAGAGAAAAAGCTATAAGAAGAGATGCCATGGTGGCTTTTGGCTGTGTACTGAGTGCCATTGTGGAGGAAGCTAAAACCACATATTCAAGAATTTGGAAATTTTCATAACATTTGGAATTCCTAATGTGATTAAAACTTTAACACATGGTCAAATCTTATCCCCTTGAAGGTGAAATTTTCCCTAGATATTATATAACCAATCCCTCCAAGTCCCACTCTCAAATATGGGGTTAAGATTTAGCCACTTGTTCAAATCTTTACTCCTTATTTGAAAGTGGAACTTGGGAGATTCCCGAATTCTCTAATATGGTATTAAAATGACCAAATGTAGTTAGCTAGTGGGTAAGAAGCATGTAGAAGGACACATAAACCTCCTTAATATAGGAAGTAACCTCAAACGAAAAGACCACAAGAAAAGAAAGATTCAATACACAGGAGAAGAAAATTCAAACCCAAGAAGGGGAGAGTGCGCAGACCACCCAAGGTGGAAGAAAAGTATAGAAGCTAAGGAATGAAAAGATATAAGAAGAGAGAATGAAAAGGCCATAATATGCATAGCAAGTAGTGCTCAAAGCCATTAGAAAGTAGAAATAGGAGAAAGCTGGAAATTGAGAAAAGGCATGGAAAGATGACCAAGAAAAACGTAAGGATAAGGGTTTTGCAAAAGGGGAGAAGAAGAAAGAGACCACCAAGAACTAGAGTAAAGAGAAAAAAACACGCTCAAAAGAAAAGGATGCACTAGAAATGGTCATGGAGGAATTCGAAAAGGAAAAAGAGGAACACCAAGACAAAGAAAGGAGAATGAGGACTATCATTAAATTGTATGAAATTCTATGGAACAGATAGGAGGGAAAAGAAGGGTAGACATGGATGCTCCACCCAACCCATCCCAACCTGGAGCAAGACCAAGTAAAAGCACTGAGAGAAAGTAGGAAGTTCAACGAGTGGGAGACACCATGGGGATAAAGACAAGGGGAATGAGCTAATCCGATTAGGACCATTACCACCACTCTCACTACCAATCCAATAGGAAAAAAAAGTGACATCACCTCTACCTACCAGTGCTACCCTTAACCCCTATAGGAGAAGGGAGAAACCAAGCCACCTTTATAGCACAATGGCTAGATGCAATACATTTGCTAGTCTCTAGAAGCAGATCAAAAGAACCAATGATTAGTGGATTAAAGAGACTAGCCATAGAGGAAAAAAAATCAAAGAGGAGGGGTGGGAAGATCCTAAGGGTAGAAGAAATATCATCTCACATGCCACTCATTACACAAGGGCCTGGACAAGACTTTGATGATTTACTAAAGACATTGGAAGGGCCAAGGGACCATAAAGAAGAGGAGAGAAAAAGGCCGTGCTAGCATTAGAAAAAGAGAAACAGACCTATGACACCCTACAACAGTAGTACACAAGAAGGGACGTTTACATCCTAAGGATGGAGATAGCTTCACTAGCAAAGAGAGGAGTAGACAATAACAAGTACAAAGAAGTACTCTAGTAGTACACACAAGAGAAGGAGAGCAAGGAAAAAATGGAAAGCACAACACAAGGAGGCCGTAGCCACCATGGCTCAACTAGAAGAGAAGGTGAAGCAACAAGAAAACTAGATCAACTAGTTGCAATAAGATAGAGAGGAAAATATACATGTGAATGACAAGATGATGCTCTAGTTAGAAGGGAAACAAGATGAAGCCAATAGGGATAAGTAAGACCTTGATCGAAGAATAGAATACTCAACAAGGAAAAAGAAGAACTTCAGAAAAATATAAGGGACCAAACTGCTATTTTGGAAGCCTTGACAAAGTGGCAAAACAGAGGGTTAGAACAAGCCAAGAAAAAGATGGAACAACTAGATTCAACAAGAAGTAAAGAACCCATGTAGGAGCTAGCTCACAAATTGGCAAAGGCAAAATACAACAAGGAAGTGGCCTTGAATAGGATAGAAGTGGTAGAGAGAATAATGAAGATTCAATAGAGGAGTTGCATGAATACATTGGCTGAAGTCATAGAACCCATAGAGGAAGACACGAAATAAATCCTCAAAAGGAAATTGCAAATGGCCAGAGAGGCACTTTAGGACACTATGCCACCTTTGCCATAGTTATTTGAGTAAAAGCCCACAAGAGATAAGGTAGTGCATTAACTCAAGCCAGATGGGCCTCTTAGATGAGAAATTAATTAGATGTTCTTCCTAGAGATAGAAAAACCACCATTGTAACCCTTGCCACTAGATGATGAGGAGTACAACATGTCAGATGTCAAAGACACCACTCCTCTTGACTAGTATATCACATGGAATTCATCAAATCAATCTACTTCATCAGAAAAGTTGACAGACCCAAAGCACAAGAGACTTGCAATGATAATTGAACTTAGAGAATGGTGCAAGGTGACATCCCAAGAGATGCCAGCAAACACCCCCTTTCAGAAGATGAGAGAGGCAGCTTCAATTCATTGGGAGGATGAGATTGCCACCTTGAGAAGAGCTGAGCAGAAAGCTCGCATGCATAGAGTACATAGACGTGAAGAAACATGATAGTGGTAGAAAAGCAGATAAGCCTTTGCTTCATTAATCATGGAATGAGTTACAAATAAGGTTTCTCACCTTATATATGAAGTTTTAATTTTTTGAATCTTGGGAGGGTCCTATTCTCTATTGGTGCCCACCACCCATTCACTTCAAATCCACCCTTAGGGTCTTACAACCTTTTGAGCTATCTATTTTCCACAAAAGGCCATTGACTCACACATTGATGTGACAATAATTGTGGTTTGGATATTACAAGCTTCACAAGGAGAGAGAAGTTTTTTGAGGGCTTGTGTGTTGGTTCTTTCTCTATGTTTGCTCATCTACCCTTTCTCCTCACCTTGTTGGAATTCCTTCCCAAATTGAGAGATAGAGGGATTGAGTTGCTATATTAGGTGTAGAGAGCTTGACGACCTTGAAAGAGAGAGAGAAAGAGAAAGAGAGAGATGGAGAGAGAGATTGAAGGTAGAACCATCTTCGCTTGAACGACCGGGTAAGAGGATCTAGTTCACATACACAGTTCACATACACAAGGGATGATTGAGAGAGAAGTGCAAATCTTGCGTGCGAAAGGTGGAGTCCTTAGAGCTTCGGAGCTCACAACTATAATTTAGATTACAACATGGTGGCCTCCTATTTTGACTATTCTCTTTTGGTATTCTTCTTGCTTGGTGGGCCATGGATAGCTATCCATGGCTAGCTGAGTGAGTGAGATTCGATGGAAGGGGAGTTCACAGTGTGAGAGACCGTGAGTAAACTTGTTTAGAGAGGGCACATGAGTGATATACATTTCCTATCTAGATCTAGCAAGCAGGGACTTGAACCTACAATTTCCTAGCAATTTTTAAATTCAACTTCTATCTTTTTATATGCTTTGAAGAAATAAATGAATAGGTAGCCCTGCAGCTAGTGAGGATCTAAAAATGAGTACTTTGATGAGCTATAGGGATCTTGATAATGGAGAATATCATTTATTTATTGCAACATGGGTGGAGCCTCTTTCCACTTCTTCCTCATTAACATCTTGATGCTTTTCAATTAGATATTGTGCTACTCTTCTTAACTAATGGTGAGGTCTTGTCAATCCTATAAGTTAATGTCCACTAGTTTCTAACTCCATATAAGTTAGTATATGATCTTAAAACCACAACCCCAAACAAGTTCTTTAGTGATCTCTTAAGATTCAATAAATGGTATGGAAATCGGAGTACTAAATACAAAGAAAATTCAAGCAATAAGATATGTATATTACTTATGTATCAAATTTAATTTACCAATTCAAATGGAAAATATATAAAAACTACGAACTAGAATAGAAAATCTAATTAAAAGATTCCAATATTTTGTGTGATATAATATATTATACAAGAAATCCTTAATATTTTAGCAATTCTTGGATATGTAATGACTAATACATCAGATAAAATTTTTCACAAAAGTATAGAAGCGAAAGGTCTTATTGTTAAAATATATATAATTATAACTATAATTTTTAAAATTTATAAAAAAAGTATTGAGATTTAACTTGTAAATTTACATAAAACATACAATTAAGTAAAGCCAAAAAATGTGTATACCTTATTCCAAGCTTCTATGTTTGGTGCTTTGTGCCCTAGGTTGTCTATGTCCTTTGCTCTATATGACAATAGACCACATTATAGTGAAACACTCATAAGAAGCAAATAGCTTGTTTGGAGTATTCCCTTAAACCAATCCAATGATGAATAAAAGAGAGATTATCCCAATTGATCAAGGCTACAACAAGCAACAAATCAAAAACTTCAAAAGGCATATTAATGTAAGATCAATAATGTACAAACTTTGAGATCATCATACCTGTGATCACAATTGTTTGTATGCCAATCATGATCATGGTCACCAATATTATCAAGATGATCACAACCGTCATAGTCCACAATCAAAACAATTGTAATAGCATAATCAACCTTAAACTTGTTGCCAATTACATAATGAAATGTTCATCAAAATCCAAACCATAAAAGAGAAGAAGACTGAGAGTTGACAATGACCATAATCATATGGATGAATCTAGAAATGACTATAATTATTACAATTAGGATGCTTGATAAATCTAAAAGCACTTGGATTACAAGTGGATCATAGATAGCAAATGTATGATAGAATTCGATACACAATAATAGTAAGATGGGGAATAAAGTCTACCTATAATATTGCAAGTATATTCATCTCCATAGCATCCAATAACTTCAAAGTGATAAAGACATATCCAAGGTAGTATCCATCATGAACAAAGTGAGAAACTCCATTAGTAGTCCACAAGCAAGGTGAAAGCTCTTCTTGCTTAGCATGAAAGGATGATATGTGGATTGATGTAATGTATTTGAGAATTGCCATCATGGTTATTGATAGTAACTATGATGTGTTTCAAAGCTACCATGGTTATTGAAATGATGGTGTCAATAGCTATGAAGTGGTATTGATTGTGACTATGGTTGGACCTCCGTTGGACATGATCATCTTGATGAATTTGAGCATGATGATCTCAATAATGACAAAAAAGAAGTATGAAATCTTACATCTCAGGAAGCGAAGAACCAAATACACAAGGATGAGAATTTGATGCACTGCATCAACTCGCTTGAAAAAACTTGTGATTTTGGAGAATTATTCAAAAACCTTTCCTCAGCGATGCAAGCTTGAAGTTGGTCAGAAAAAATACAAGATTTGCCACTTTTCGAACTTAGTGGGAAAAGCAAAAGAAAGAACAACAAAAAAAGCAAGAAAGCAGAATGGAAAAGAAATGAAAAAAAATTATATTTTCAAAAAATTACATCAAAATATCATCATTAAATTTCAATAAAATTGGCTTTGGAGGCACTCTCCCCGAATCTGTACACCGTGCATGGGGGGAGGGAGAGGGGAGGACAGTGGTAGTTACAAAAAGAGAGAAAAAGAAAACTTGATGAACTAATTTTGGGCTTTGTTAATTAACATTTGATGCATTATAGCAAGATTGAGAGAACATAATTAGATTGATTCATGGTAATTTTGTATACTACAATCAAGTTATTAAAATGAAAGAAAAATTTATAGAAAACTTGATGTGTTGTATCAAGCTTACTATAAACTTGATACATTTCATCAAGTGTGGCAAATTAAAATGATCCAAAAATAATGTTAACTTGATGTACTACATCAAAACTTGATGGCTTACATAAATCTAGCTGAAAAGATAATAAGATTTCAAGGAGACTTGATACATTGCATCAAGTAGGAAAAAATAATTATATTTAAATATAAGTGAATTTGTTGTACAACATCAACTCAACCAAAATATTAGCTAAAATCTAAGGAAACTTGATACATTGCATCAATTTTGTAAAAAAATCCTAAGAAATAATTAAATAAATTTTTTTTCAAAACTTGATGCATTGTACCAATTAAGACCCAAAACTAATACAAAGAGTGGGTAAATTTGATGCACTGCATCAAATCAAATGAAAATCTAGGAAAACATCTAGGCAACTTGATGCATTGCATCAAGTCAACTACAATGTTTAATAAAATTTCAAGGAAACTTGATGTAATGCATCAAGTAGGAACAAAATTTGTGTTAGATTGTGCATTATATTAAGTACACCAACTTATTAACATAATTTCTAAGAACCTTATTGCACTAAATCAAGTGAAACTAGATATTATCACATATATCTACTCAAACTTGATACATTGTATCATACTAGAGAAGATATTGAAAAAAATTCAATATAATCCATCAAGTTGTCTTTAAGAAGTTAAAACTTTCTTGGAACATTGATGTAGTATATCAAGTTCTCTATAGTTTTAGGAAAATTTTGTATACAATGGCTTGTCCTTCTCTTCCAACCCTTCCTCATGGTTGCAACACGAGTGTACCATACTCCCAATCTTGCCTTACTTTTATAGCAATGAGCCAAGGTCTTCCTAGCATAATTGCCTAGCCCTCCCCTTTGGATGGCAATGCATGCATATCCACTCTCACTTGAATATCACATACTGTAATTGTCATACATTTTATCATACCAATATAGTTAATAGAAACATTATTTACCATTTTTGCTTTAAAATCAGAGGGTCCACTTACCTCTAGACCCAAACAATGGATTGGCTTATCACTCATTACACACATTTGTGCACTCCCATCAACATATGCCTTGGATACTCTTTCTCCTTTGATGTAAGCCTCTACTATTGGTAGCACATCCTCAATGCCTTGGGCTTTAATTAAGTACATCTTCTTTACTACTCTTCTTGTACTCACCATACAGGCCCATTGTCATTGCACTTGTGGCAATAGATGCAATAGTTGTGGCGATGTGAGTCTCGGCTCTTGTGAACTCATATCCTTGATTAAACTATAGGGCTCAACTTGCTCTCCTAATGGATAATATTTGATCCCTATCTTATGCCAAGGGTGATCTGATTCCTTCTTCCTTTTCTTGCTCTCTTTTGAAGTGCCTTTTCCATCTCCATTCTCATTCTTGCCATGGTGTAGATTTTGAGATTCATCAATCCGAGCTTTCTTGATTGGCATGGTATCCACCTCTACCATTTTCCCTTTCCCTTGTTCTATTTTCTCCAAACCAATCATGTTCATAGTACAATATTATGGCAAGGGGGAATTATAGCTGGTGGTTGGGGTGTTACTGGAGGGCTTAGAATTTGTGATTGTGTTGGGATTTGTAAGAGGAGTGGAGAGGGAGCGGAAGGCCTTTCTCGAGGATGTATTACTTGTTGTTGGCATGGTCTAGATTGGGCATCTCCTACGGTTCTTCTTGGATAAGGGAAAAAATACATACCACACCCTTCTTCACCACAATTGCAGTAAAAATATTCTCTGCAGGCCTCCTTGGAGCTCAGTCATTTCCACCACCACCAGCTACCACTAGAGGAGGCTATTGTCGTGGAACCCTAACACCTTGCACTAAATCGATTGAAAGATTATGTAGCTGACTAGTTATCCTTTCTAGTAGTTCTTGATTATGATTGCCCATGAGAGAATTTATGGGAATAGTAGGTGGTGGTGGTGGTTGAACAATCACGGCTTGAGAAGGTAAGGGTTGTGATTGCAAGTACTCCACCTTTGATACTTGGGCTTGGAGTCCCAATTTTCAATCTTTAGCTCTTGCCACTTCCATTGCCTCTTCAAATGTATCGAGAAATTTACTTTTGATATTAAGATCCAAAACGTTTAAAAAATAACACTTATAAAAAAATGATTAACTTGCTAATTAGCAAACATTTTAGAATAATGAACCCTCCAAATTTGGCCATTCAAATTTGATTGATGAAAAAATATATTATTTATTTAAAAGGCAAGCTATTAAATCCCTAAGGATGTCGACTCATGTCAAGGGTCACTTTTTGACCATTATTCTTTCTTTTTGAATGGTTAAATATTGTACTATTATTTTTTTTCACAAAAAACATGTTGGTTTTCTGTCTACAATCATTTGAATCATCATTCTCTCCTCTTCTCTTTGTTTCTTAGTTCTCATAGAATATTATACTTTATCATAAATTTTCTCACCAAAATCACATTTGATTCTTATTGCTAGTTTGCTTTGTCTCCCTTCATCTCCTTTTACAAACCCTTAAGAGTATTTGCCTAGAGGTGTAGGGCCACTTAATTGACTACTTAGCTATAGAGATATGGGTCTTCATGAATAAAAAAATGAGATAAGGTGATCAGTTTTTAATAGATTTGAGTGGGTCGGGACATCCAAGCCATATCTTTACTTCATCCCCCAAGTCATCCATTCGGTGAGATTTTATTTCAACCAAATGAAAGCTTTTTCTTCCACATCTTCAATTGATTCATAAGAAAATAGTTAAAAGAGACTCATGGTGTTAACACAAACTAGTAGGGATAGATATACTAAGGATGAACCTCAAGCTAATAGAATAGAAAGTGAAAAGATTCCTTAATCTTAGCACTTAGAAATAGAGTATCCTCATTATATTGTGTTGTAATGTCAATTTTTTAGCAAGCACTGATGGATAAGGCACATATAACATATTATGATTAGAAGAAAGAAAGTACTTTGATTTATGGGAGACAAAAACATTGACTTAAACAAACCTACTACTAGTAGTAAGTCTTCTTCTTTTGTTAATATTTATTGTTCATGTTTTTGTCTATTAAAATATTTAAAAAAATAACCTAGCAATACATAAAAGCATTAGTCACATTGTGCATCATATTCATTTCAAGACTAAGAGGATCTTATATGGTAGGATGCTATGGAGAATATGAAGGATACAACCTTTCACCTAATATTAGCGCTTGGGTATTATTTTCTCATTATACCCTCAGCTATGATTCTTAATAGCACTATCCGATTTCAATATTCTCAATTGTTTTTCTTAGTAGCACTATTAAATTGAATGGTGACCGATGTCATGGGATGATGATGCCTGTGTTATGCTATCCTTAACACTCTCTTAAGATCTCTCCCATTGATATAGAGGAAGAAATAGAAAGGACTTGACTTTATTTGTTCCTCTAAGAACTCTGATTGTAATGTAAAGTGATTTTCAGGATTGAAAGCATCACTACATTATTGATGTGTTATTATTGCATATTTTTTCAAATATAATATATCTCACATTTCACAAAAAAAAATCCATCAAATTAATCATTGTGATTATATATCTCCTTTACTCTATAGCATTCATGATCTTATTTATTTTTTGAAAATTGTTTAAATTGTAATGTAGGATGTCACAAAAAGCTAGCTACATGAAATAACATGAAATTTTGACAAGTTAATGGAGTTAAATAAATAAATCATTAGTAGTCCTATATACAATAATATAAGATTTTGATAAGACAATGGAGTTTCATAAATAAGTCATTAGTAATCAAATTCTTACAAGAAACCTATGATAATAGATATAATTGTTCAACATCTCTTCAATATTTTTTTATAGTGGATAATCTCTCTTAAATAATAATAATAATTATAAAAGAAATGGTAAAAAGAATATATTATCCAAAAAATATGTAACTATGTAACACCTATTGTATATTTTTTAAGCTCTTAAAGAAGATAATCATGTAGGAAAGATATAATAATGCAATATCCCTTCAAAAAGATAGTCCCTTTTAGATCCAAATTGATAGATAGAAAAAATAGCAAAAGACTAGCCAAAAATATTTCAAGCCTTACTATGCTTAAGATACTCCAAACTACCTATAATGATCTTTCCATTAAGTGACACTCCAAACTAGGTAACAATCTTCGTATCAAGCCAGATTAATTAAGAGTATCTAGAAAAACCATAAAGAATAAGAAATGTTTGATACGACGCAATAAGGGGGGTTACAGGATGCCAGCAATTCTCTAACCACATCATTTCTTGTAAGTTTTAATTTTTCTCAATTCTTCTTTAACAATATCTAAGTTGTTTGATTTTTTTAGGGTTTTTCAATTTTAGGATAATGGTCATTATTGGATTCGACTATGTGACAATACTATGATCTTTATTTTTAATGAGATCTTACACTTGTAAAAAAAGAATTTTTTTTCATAAATATCTTGTACTTTGAAATAAAAAATAACTTTTTAAAACTTTTTGAAGCATATTTATTATTCAAAAAATATTTTAAGACTAAAAATAAGCTTTAAAAATTAGAAACAATCACCATAAGTGGGACGTGCAAGATATGGTGCAATGAGAGAGAGGGGGAAAGAATTTAATTAAAAAGGAGATGGGAAAAAGAGAGAGAGAGATTATAAGTGAGAGAGAGGGGAAGGGGTTTTAATTAAAAAAAGGGAGGTGAGAGGGGGGGGGAGGGGAAGGCTTTAATGAAAAAAGACAAGGGGAAGAGAAAATGAGATATTGCACGTGAGAAAGAGAGGAGGGGAGGTGGTTTTGATTGAAAAAGGGAGGTTTGGAAAAGATGGTAGGTTTGGGAAGCCCTCTGGAGGTTCGGGGCTTTCCGAACCTATAGCTAAAATAATATAATAGTAAGATATGGTTTTGAAGAGGGGAGAACCCTTCTAGAAGGATCTTACCACATAAGAGAAGGGTGTGGAACACTACAAGGATATCAGGCCATAGCAATGCCGACAAATAGTGATGGTACCTAGAGCAAAAAAACGCGGGCCGAAACTCGAGCGCGTTACATTTCGTGCATTTACGAAAGAGAGTGAGAGGGAGAGCGACCGTCTTGCTAAGAGGGAGAGAAAGAGAGAAAGAAGGCTTCTCACCGCCACCACTGCCGTCATTCGCGAAGAAGAGGAGGAGGTATACGGAGGGCGAAGAGGAGCCGCCAAACCCTTCTTCGAGTCTTTACGGTGAGTGCATTCTCTCTCTCTTTTACTTGTTTTTTGTATAATTTGTGTATATTGAGAAAGGGAGAGGAAATGAGAGAGAAAGAGAGGGAGAGGGAGGGAGAGGAAATGAGAGAGGGAGAGGGAGAGGGAGAGGGAGAGGGAGGAAATGGGAGAGGGAGAGGGAGGGAGAGAGAGAGAAAGAGAGGGAGAGGGAGGGAGAGGAAATGAGAGAGGGAGAGGGAGAGGGAGTTAGAGAGAGAGAAAGAGAGGGAGAGGGAGATGGAGGGAGAGAGAAAGAGAGGGAGAGGGAGAGGGAGAGGGAGAGGGAGAGGGAGAGGGAGAGGGAGGGAGAGGGACATTAAACATAATAGGGAAATGAGAGAGAGAGAGGGAGGGAGGGAGAAGAAATGAGAGAGGGAGAGGAAGAGAGAGGGAGAGGGAGAGGGAGAGGAAGAGAGCAAAAGGAAATGAGAGAGGAAGAGGAGAGAGAAAGAAATGAGAGAATGAGAGAAGAGAGAAAAAGAGAGAAAAGATGTTAAACATAATAGGGAAAGAGAGAAAGAGAGGGAGAGGGTGAGGGTGAGGGAGGGAGAGGAAATAAGAGAGGGAGAGAAAGAGAGAAAAGGGTGAGGGTGAGGGAGGGAGAGGAAATAAGAGAGGGAGAGAAAGAGAGAAAAGGAAATGAGAGAGGGAGAGGAGAGAGAAAAAAATAAGAGGGAGAGAAGAGAGAAAAAGAGAGAAAAATCATTAAACCTAATAGGGAAAGAGAGAAAGAGAGGGTGAGGGTGAGGGAGGAAGAGGAAATGAGAGAGGGAGAGAAAGAGAGAAAAGAAAATAAGACCTTACAATACGCTCATCCTAGGCTCATAGGGGTTAGGCCGATCCTCAACAAACCTAAGGGATATATGGCTAGAGAACCCTAGCACACTTGCACCTCCTAGCATAATGTTCTTCCTACAAAGAGACCTCTCATACATGGGGCTTGTCCTAGCCTCTACCACACAAGTATACAACGAAGGAAATCAGCCTATTAGTTAGAAAAACATTCATTTTTCATAATGTAAATCCAAAAATAACTTTGGATATTCCATAAAAATCAATCTCTTCTTAAAAAGACATACAAAAAACTAAAACAGCATTATTCATATGCTTCACAAAACTAAAACAACATCACCACAAGATCTCTTAGGAAACTCATCTTCAACTATCAATTTTAATTAAAAAATATAATATAAAATCACTTGCAAGGAAGGACACTCTTTTATCATTAACCCTCTTTCTTCCTTAGAATAGTCTTAGGAATAAATTTCTGCTCTAACAAGCATATATTTGAGCATAATAACCATTTTAAGGTTTATTCCATGAGGAGTAGTAGTATATATGCAACCATCAAGCTAGAGATCATGCTTTGGTATCTATGGAGATCCCAATCTCATGCCCTCATAGAGATTGTAGTTGCAATAGTGTGGAGAGAAGGTGGGTGAGTTGTAAATGGTAAAGGAGAATTCTATTGATGATGGAGAGAAGATGAGGTGAATCACCAATTCTATTCTTAGTGAGTGCAACCTACCCATAGTATGGCATCCATGACCGATTGAAATCAGTAAGACTTTGAAATCCTACCTCGAGTATTATAACTATTGTTTTGTGGTGGATTTTCTTGCCATAATTCAATGTTAATTTGTGCTTGTGTTTTCCATAGTGTGTTGACTATGTGTGTCAAATGCTCTAGTCAGATCTCTCTCTCTTTCTCCTCTCTCTTCTCTCAACCCTTCTCTCTCCCTCCATCTTCCCTCTTTCTCTCTTCCTATACTCTCCCTAAATCCTTCTATCTCCCCCTATCTCTTTTCTCTCTCTATCTCTATTTCTATTTCTACCTCTCTCACTTCTCTCCTCTTATTCTCTAACTTTACTCTCTCCCTAACTCTTTTCTCTCTTTTCATCTCTATATAAGTAGTATCATGGTCGTGGTCGTGGTTGTGGTCGTGGTCGTGGTCATGGTCATAGTCGTAGTTGTGATCGTGGTCATGGTCATAGTCGTAGTTGTGATCGTGGTCGTGGTTGTAGTCGTAGTTGTGATCACAGTCGTAGTTGTAGTCGTAGTTGTGGTCGTGGTCGTGGTCGTGGTCATGGTCGTAGTCGTGATTGTAGTCGTAGTCGTGATCCTTGTGGTCGTGGTCGTGGTCGTGGTCGTCGTAGTCGTGGCCGTGGTTGTGGTTGTGGTTGTGGTCATAGTCATGGTTGTGGTCATGGTCGTGGTCGTGGTCATGGTCATGGTCATGGCCGTCATAGTCGTGGTCGTGGTCGTGGTCATGGTCGTAGTCGTAGTTATAGTCATGGTCGTAGTCGTAGTCATAGTCATGGTGGTCGTGGTCGTGGTAGTCGTGGTCGTGGTCATGGTCATGGTCATCGTACTCGTGGTCATGGTCGTGGTCGTGGCCATGCACGCCGTGGTTGTGGTCGTGGTGGTGCTAGTGGTCATGGTCGTGGTCGTAGTCGTGGTCATGGTCGTAGTCGTAATATAGAAAAAGAGAGAGAGATGGAAGGAGAGGAGAACAATTTAAGAAAGAAAAAAAAAGAGAGAGATGGAAGGAGGGGAGAACAATTTAAGAAAGAAAAAAAGAATGATAACAAAAACAAATTGTTTGTCGTAACGTAGACAAAATGGAAAACGATGAAGGTCCTGTTGTTCAAGATCACGAGGCATATCTTAAGCAGCATGTCCCATGTCCTTGCTCTCAATGCAAGCTAGCAATTAGATGAAAATGTCGATTGTCTATAGAACACATACGACGATTTTGCGAGTTTCAATCTGAGATCATTGATTAGGCGATTACAGATTTTCAGCAAATGGTAAGAAAAGTTAATATCAATCATGCATTGTACTCGCAAGCTAATTGAATACCATATACAATAAGATTGGGTCTGGCTGGAAAATTTTCTATCCAGGGAGGTGACGTCTCGTCCCAAGGAGGAGTGCACCCTTTGCGGCTGTCAATGCCAGAGGAGATAGGCAGCCTTCCAGATCTACCTACAATCTTGGAGCCTGAGATGGAGGCAATGATCGATGCATTGATTCCCATGGATGTCAAGACTTCTGATCTTCTTAGAGAGGAAACATCCATATCATTATATGATGGATGCCGAGCATCTCGCCTGAAGACACTGCTTGCACTCTTAAGTGTGCAAGCAAAATACAGGTGGAGCGATGCGAGCGTGATCGAGTTGTTCAGGTACCTTGTACATACGCTTCGTTGATTTCTTTTCGGCACTATTATTAAAAACATTTGTGCTTTTTCAAGGTGTTTTAATATTTTTTAAGGTTATTGAAATATCATATATTACCACTTGCAAATACCATGCCTGAGTCTCGTGATGATGCACGACATGTTTTACAAAAGCTTGGCATGGACTACAACATCCATGCATGTATCAACAATTGCATACTGTTTTGAGGAGAATATGAGACTATGGAGACATGTCCAAAGTGTGGTGCTCACAGGTATTGATAGGACTTGCAAGGGCAAACCATCCCTCAAAACGTTCTCAGACACTTTCTGCTTATCCCCCGCATAAACCACATGTTTCGTACATCCGGCACATGGCGAGCTTGACAACATGGCATGTGCAGAATAGGTCCACGGATGGAGTTTAACGAATATCAGCGGATTCATGTGCATGGAGCCACATTGACTCTGCCTTCCTACGCTTTGCGCGAGAGCCAAGGAATCTTCGGCTCGGTCTTGCAATGGATGGCATGAACCCATTCAGTCTATGCTCAACTTCTTACAGTATGTGGCCTATAGTTCTTGTTAACAACAATATCCCTCCATGGCTTTCTACGAAGAAAGGACATCTCATCCTTAGCTTGCTCGTCCCCGGCCGCTACAAAGTCAAAAATATGGACGTGTATCTTCATCCATCAGTTGATTAGCTTAAGATTTTGTGGGAGGAGGGGGTCACTGTGCAAGATATGAGCAAGTGCGATGATCGGCGCTCCGCCAATATTCGAGCCATTCTCATGTGGACAATGCATGACTTTTCGGGATTTGGAGAGTGCTCAGGTAAATAGGCTTTTGTTCTCGTTGGTAATATCTATATTTTATCTCGTTCAAGCTTGTATTCACTCGGTCGTGGTGTTGGAACATGTCTCATTACCTCAAGTTATCATATATGTCCATTGTGCGGGCCACAGTTAGACTCCCAAAGGTCACTAACCATGAAGAAGATGGTATATCAAGGACACGCCACTTTCTTGCCAGAGGGTCATGAACTCAGGGAAGGTTTTCTTGGACGACCTCCAACACATATGAATGCCGTAAGCTGGTATGAGCTAAAAATGGTCCACGCGGAGTCACATCCAAACGAAACGCGGCGGTTCTTAGTTTTCTACGAGTTGCCATATTGGATCCACTTACAGGTCAACCACTTGTTGCATCCCATGCATATTTTCAAGAATGTGGGCAGCTTGCTATGGGACCACATCACAAGAAAGAGAGACACTATAGGGACACGAATGGATTTGAAGGAGGTAGGCAAGATGGAGGCGCTTTGGCCCCGCAGTCGAGTGCTGATGGTCGCGTGCAGCTACCTCGTGCTCCTTGGGTTTTGTCCACTAAAGAAGAGCGCATTGTGAAGCAAGTAGTCAAGTCTATTCGCACTCCGACGGGATGCGTTCTCTTAGGTCTGCATTATCTAAAGACGATCAATTATCATGTCTAAAATCCCATGACTGGCATAAGATATGTCAGGTTTGTACTACGAATGGATTGTGATTGGTGTGCGCATTTTGCTATTTGGAGTGTAGGCATTGCTTATAATGCTTTCTCATTTGTAGCAGTTTGTACTACTATTGAGTGTAGAAATGATTGGTTTTTGGACTGATTTTTTGTTGTTTTTGTTGCTGAATGGTTGTTTTGGGTGGTTGATTGTTTGAGTTTGAAGATGTTTTGAAGTGTTTAGAGTGGTTTGAGTATGTTTGAAAGGGTTTATGTTGGTTTTTTATGAAATATGTTGTTTTGAAGAGTTCTGTAATTCTCTCTGTATGGTTCTGTAAGGCCTGATTTTCTTCTGTTTTGTTCTATTTTGTTTCTATTTTGGTAGTTGAGATGGTTGAATGGATGTTTTGAGAGATGATTGAAATGTGTGAAAATATTTATGAGAGATTGAATTGGTTTTGTTTTGGTTTTTATGGGTTCTGTTGATCTTCTGTAAAGTTCTGTAGCTTCTGTGCTTATGTAGCTCTGTAGTCTTGTTGCTCTGTTGCTCTGTGGTTCTGTTCTGTTGTTTCTATTGAGTGTTATGATGGATGTATGGATGTATGGATGTTTTGGGAAGTGTTCTTATCTTAGGAAAAGGATGAATGGAAGCTCTATTCAAGACAAAAGAAGTGAAGAAGTAACTGTTGAAGATTTACAGAAGGTTATAGAAGGACAGTGACAGAAGCCAGATCTCACAGGACACTATGATGTCTCTGGTGCCCCTTCATATCTGGCATACCTTTTGGGAGGTGTATCCACGACCTAAGAAGGATTATTGTGAGTTATTATGAGAGTATTGTAGTGCGGATATGATGTATTATTAATGGAGAGAGAGAGAGTCAGAGATAGTAAAATATATGAAAACAATGTGACTGTATATGAGAGATTGAGAAAGAGAATTATGAAGATATTGAAGATGAATAATATGTGATGTATTTCCATTCAAAGATGGTGTATTCCTTTGTGTTCTTTGTTATATTGATGGATTATATGAAGATGTTGAAGAATGTGGTTGATTCTATCAAATTCGTGGGAGATATCTACTATGATGTTGTGTGAAAAATTATTGTTTTCTTTGTTTTGATGATCAAAAGAATGAAATAAAAGCTTGTTGATGTTACAAGATAGATTTTATTGCAAGAGAATTCCCTTTTCCTTGGTGTTCCTCTTGGGGCTCCATGTTTTTGGTGCGCACCTGGGGAAACTTGCCATCAACAAGCACCAGAAGAGGTTGAAAATGAAGGAAATGGCATTGCCAAGAAGAGAAGAATTCAATGGATGTTTGTAAAGTTCATTCTTCCACTGAAGAGTTGGAATTTCTCATAATCAAATCCACTTTCCATAAGAAGTTCATCCCATAATGGCGGAAACATATCACCATCATGATGCATGCTCTATGTGGTGGACTGTTTCCTCTTCCTGTTGAAGCAGTAGAAACTTGCATCTTGGTGGCAAACTGTTTGGGAACAAACTGAAGAGCAGAAACAGAGAGAATGACCATCCATGGAAGATTTGGCATTCATTGAGAAGTTTCCAGACATCATCAAGTGGGAGATTGTGAACAAGCTTCAGGAGTCTTGGTTTGTAGAGGTTCACAAAGACAAGAAGGAAAAGAGTTGGAATTTGTTCGTAGACGCTCAACAGCAAGATACGTGGGATGCTTGGTGTTCTGACAATCTTTTGTTTGTCCAATTGGCAACCCACTGGAAGTTGGTAGACAGAGTGTTCTTTACAACATACACTGTTGAAACCATCAGAAGTTGGCATTACTATGATGATGGCACCACCACAATGCTTAGACGTATACATTTTGACACCTTCAGAACCGAATACCTTCCTCTGTGCAGTGGCATGAAAGAAGAATTCAGAGACGTTGAAAATGAAGAAGTAGAAGAAATGTTGGCAAGAGAGTCCTCCAGAGGCTGAAGCCTTCTGTTATCCCTCTGTGGAGCACTAACAACATAGTGGAGTCAACCCCCTGATGAATGACGCAATAAAGAGGCAAGCGTTAGAACGAGTCCAGAGGTATGTGAGAAGAGAGAAGGCAAAAATCAAAGCTGAGAACGAGCTCGCAGCAGAAGCTTCCTTTGATGCCCTAAAAGCACTCTTTACAGAAGTCCCAATGGCACATCAAGCCCTTCCTCTTCCTGCTGGAGGTCCACTTCCAAGCCAGATCTGTCCTGGAAATATTGATGACAGGCCAGCGAATATAGTCCCGTTGCCAATTTTTAAGGTAGAGTACAATGAAGACCCCGATCTTCATGTAGCAGAGTTTATGGTAGCATGTGTGGCTAACAATGCCAGAACCCCTGAGCATTGGTTAGCAATATTCCCCGCCACTTTCAAGGGCGCGGCGTTTCAATGGTATGAGAGACAAGCAGCATGAACTTTTGGCACATGGGACAACCTGAAGTTGGCCTTCCTCACTAAATTCAGGCGTGAAGGTTTTGAAGAGCGGATGCAAGAGGAATTTATGAATTTAAGTCAGTCCTCTGGAGAAAGAGTAGAAGCTTATGTCTCACGAATGGAATCCATCCTGAAGAGATGGACTAACCATAATCTAGATGATGGCATTCAGAAGGGAGTGTTTCTCAGAGGATTACAACCAAAAGTTCGTAAGTTTGTGGAGCTGCAAAGACTAGCCACACTGCAAGCTGAAACAGAAGGTGCAAGACTGTACGATGAAGTGGAAGCTAGATTGGTGATGAATCTAGGAAGAGGAGTCCTACCTCCTCTGATGTCAGGAATGAAGTACCCACCAAATGCAATCCTAGGGACTGTCCCCTACCCCTACCAAAACAGATGCCCCCAGTATCACAGTACAGTGCACCAAATCCACAGTGGCCACAATCAATGCCTCAAATGATGGTTCAACCACAACAACAATGGTCCCAAACAATTTCCCCAATGCCAAATCAGCAGCAACAGTGGAACCCTACCAACTGGAGCCAACAACCAACAGTTCAAACAGGAGCTCTGAATCAAAATCAGAACAGAGACCCCACCAGCCCAACCTGTTTATGCAGTGATTACAGAGACTCCTCAAAACCCTACTGCTAGTGCCTCAGGAGGAGAAAGCTTGAAGGATTATTTATCCAACTCAGTTGCAAATATCAAAAAGGAGTTGATGGATGTGATTACAGAGCAGCTACTACAGACGCTGAAAGTGAATACCACTAGCATATCCAACGTTGCAGGAGCAGGAAGAGATGTGATGCGGTCAAATACTTGGTGTGGTAAGTGTCATCAAGCAGGCCATTTAGCCACTGAATGTACACGAAAACCAACCATTCCTAGAGCTTTCTGTTCCTACTGTTTGCGGAAGAACCATACAGAGGATATTTGCTCTCTGAAGGAGATGCATGATAGGAGAAGGAAGGAAGAAGATGCAAGATTCAACTTGCTGGAATCCAAAATGACAACACAGGATATTGGACCAAAGCCTAGGGAGTTTGGTCCTAATTTCGGACCCAGAAGATTTCCATCCCAAAGTTACAGAGGAAGACAGTTTGGCGGTGGTTGGCGGTGGTCAGAGATCAGAAGTGGAGTGTTACAGATGCGGGGAAAAGGGACACATTTCACCAAATTGTCCAAATACCAGAAGGTCAGTGGATTATAAGCCCTTATGCAGTCGATGCAAAGGAGAAGGCCACACTGCGAAAGACTGTCCAAGCCCAGCTCTAGTGAAAAACAGTGCTACTGATAATCTGTCCAAGGCACAAGAGCCTACCTCCAATTTAGTGGAATTGGAAGTTGTTGCCATCACGCGTGCAAAGAAGAAGGAACCACCTATCCAGAAAGAAAATAATCCTCCTGCCAAAACAGTGAAGTTCAATCTTCCACCAGAAGAACAGAACAGAATAGAGACTTACAGTGCCATACAGAGCACTACAGTGCCACAGAGAGTCACAGAGATAGTTCCAGAGACAGGACCAAAGGTCCAGGAGATAGAAGAGGAGGAAGTGCCACAAGTGGCAGAAGAAGGCCCCATGATGCACCTGTTGGAAGGAAAAGGGAAAATGAAAATGGGTGTTGCCCCATTCCCTAACCAGTTAGAGAAGCCAATGGATCCTATTAAGGAATACGATCTGGTCAGAGATCTAGATACCTTTAAACCAAACCTCACATTCCGATAATTGTTGATGTTGTCTCCCAGTTTTCGAAAAAGGTTCAAAAGTATACTGACAAGAAGACGTGGATTAAGGATTGCTTCCTCAACAGCAATAAAGTTCAACAAAGCTCCAGAGCTTGTAAAAGAAGTGGATGTGGCTAACGCCTTCCTAGATCCGGGTAACCCAGAGACTGGCGTGTGGATAGAAGGCTGCTTTATTGCAAATGCACTGATTGATGGTGGCTCATCAGTGAACATTATAACGGATGTGACAATGAAGGATCTAGGCCTACAAGGTGTGCAACCAACCCAATGGCTCATTAGACTGGCAGATCAGAGCAGAATCAAGCCTTTGGGCATTCTCCCATATGTGAAGACTACAGTGGCTAGAAAAGATTATTGGCTAACCTATCTGGTGGTGAAGCCAAACTCTTATGGTACATCCTACCCCTGTTACTAGGCAGACCATGGCTTTTTGAAGCCAGAGTAAGGACGGATTAGTTCAAAGGAACCTTGACCTTGGGTAGAGGACCCAATAAAGTGGTGCTAAAGTTATATGGTGCTCAAAAAGGACATGGATCCACCTCCTTGGAATTATCTTCTGACTCCCCCAATGAGGCTATAGATGGAACATCAGCAGAAGAAGATGCTGTCAAACAAATCCTTCCCAAGAAAATAGAGGCACGTTCCTTAATAGTAGGTACTGTAAGCCAACTCCTAAAAGATGCAAAGCCATTATCAATGGGTGAATACTTCCTGCCTGAACCAGGAACGATTTCTGAAATCACTTCTGACAGTGAGATAGAAGCATGGATGTACTGCTCTCCTTGTTACATGGCCATAGCAGAGCCAGTGAGGACAGAGGTAGAAGGCAAAGCAGAGGACCTGTTCTTCTCTTACAAAGCGCCTACAGAGGCAGAGCCGGAGTCTGAAGAGGATGATGATGAATCTGAAGAAGGAGACTTTGAAAGCGAGATAGAAGAAACCACTCCACCCATAGAAGGCATAGATGAGGAGGGAGTTCCAAAAGCTTCAAAAGCAGAAGACTCCATGCTGTGGGATAGAATGGCAATGGTACCCTTTGGATTGGTAAATGGATCTTTCCATAGGAAAAGCCTATATAAGAAGTGGATCAAGCAAAATAAGCCATCTTTTATCGGTGGTTCTTGTCGCACCCATCCACACTTGTCAAGAAAGGATGATGATGATGCTCCTTGTCAACAAGTACCAGTCCCAAGGCCACAACAGAATTCTGCGAGCCCCTGTTTTGTAACATTCCTGGATGCATCCTCTGAAGAGGAGTCCTCAAGCTCTAAGGTAATTAACATTCAAACTAAAACTGAGACAGCGCTGATCCCATTTCACCATTTCAAGGGGCAACCTAAGTCCTTACTCCAAGAAGACGTTGGGTCTAGTGGGACATCAGAAGAGGACACCACCCCCTTGAAGGAGTCGGATCTGTACCCAAAAGCAGTCTGTGGGACCTTCATCCGTGAAGTAGAAGGTGAAAGGCAGTTAACCTTTGTGGATGCAGATGGCACTGAACGCCATTTGAAGGTGGGTAGCAGCCTACCAGAAGAGGAGTTGTCAACCTTGTACAACTTGTTGAAAGAGTATTTGGACGTGTTTGCTTGGTCCTACAAAGACCTAAAGGGGATTGGTCCCACAATATGTCAGCATCATATTGATTTGGAGCCTGATGCCAAGTCAGTACGGCAACGACAGAGGCGAATGAACCCGAATTATTCCACATTGGTGAAAGCAGAGCTACTGAAGCTTCTGGAAGCCGAATTCATCTATCCAGTGGCAAATAGTGAATGGATCTCACCCATCGTGGTTGTACCCAAGAAGAATGGCAAGCTTCGTATATGTGTGGATTTCCGCAAGTTGAATTCCAAGACGAAGAAGGATCACTTTCCTATCCCTTTCACAGACCAACTGTTAGACACAGTGGTAGGACATGAGCTTTATTCCCTTCTGGATGGATTCAGTGGTAGATACAACCAAGTGCAGATAGCAGAAGAAGATCAGTCCAAAACAACCTTCACCACAGAATGGGGGACCTATGCTTACCGAGTGATGCCGTTTGGACTCTGCAATGCCCCTGCTACTTTCCAGCGAGTCATGATGGCCGCATTCCAAAATCATCTGCACGACTTTATTGAGGTATATTTGGATGACTTCTGTGTCTATAGTTTGATCCGTGAACACTGGGGACATTTGGAACAATGCTTTGACCGATGCCGGGAGTATGGGATCTCCCTCAACCCCGACAAATGCATCTTCGGGGTCTCTTCTAGAGTTTTGTTGGGCCACATTATCTCTGCACAAGGGACATCAACAGACCGTGCAAAGATCGAGAAGATCGCAGCTCTGACAGCACCCACCAACCTCAAACAGTTGAGGGGATTCCTAGGCCATGTGGGTTCCTACAGAAGGTTCATAGCCCATTTTGCAACAAAGGCAACCTCCTTGCACGAGCTTCTGAGGAAAGATGCAGAGTTTATTTGGACGGAAGAATGTGACAAAGCCTTCAACACTCTGAAGCAATGTCTGATTGAGGCACCCATTCTGCAACCTCTTGATTGGACGAAGGAGTTTCATGTACACACTGATGCATCAGTTGAAGGGCTAGGTGCTGTCCTATGTCAAAAGGGCCTTTTCAAATTAGATCAACCGATATATTATGCAAGCCGAAAAGTCACTGATAGGGAACGGAACTATACAATGACAGAGCTGGAGTGCTTGGCAATGGTGTTTGCCCTAGAGAAGTTTCGCCACTACCTACTGTCTACCCACTTTAAATTTTATGTGGATCATGAGGCCCTATCTTTCCTGATGAACAAAGCAGACGTGAAAGGACGAATGCTGAGATGGCTCCTTCTATTCCAGGAGTTTGACTTTGAGGTAATTACCAAACCTGGTCATTCCCATGTTCTGGCTGATCATTTGTCCCGTATCCCACAGACTGCAAACGAGGAGCAGGATGATCCAGACCTCCTTGATGCTTCCCTATTTCTGGTAGAAACTGTAACCCCCTGGTATGCAGACATTGCCAATCTGCTAGCATCCCAACAGTACCCTCCTGGCATTTCTAGTCGGGACAAGAAGAAGCTTATGTTAGAATCAGCCCCCTACACCCTGTTAGGCGGTGCACTATACAAGAAAGGCAAAGATGAAGTGCTCAGAAGATGTGTTGCAGGAGATGAGATTGGGATTGTTTTGAAGGCTTGCCATGACGAGCCATGTGGAGGCCACTTTGCAGGAGAAGCTACAGCCAGGAAAGCTCTGCTAGCAGGTTACTGGTGGCTGACCCTCCACAAGGATGCATATGATTACTGTAAAAGATGTGATGCTTGTCAGCGAATGGGGAAACCCACCAAAACAAGTGCCATGCCACTGCAACCTATCCTTCCTTTGAAGCCGTTTGAGAAGTGGGGGATTGATTTCGTGGATTGATTTCGTGGATCCCATTGATCGCATCCTCTGCTCGATCCTGACAAGGACGATTGCTGCATATCATCGTGATTGGGATGATCGACTTACAGAGGCCCTCTGGGCGTACAGAATCTCCCATAAATCAGCTACAGGACAGATACCCTTCCAGCTGGTGTATGGTACAGAAGTTGTTTTCCCTGTTAAACTGAAATTGCCCTCTTTGCGAGTGGCTATCAAAGAGTGTTTGGGGGACGATGATTCACTGCAATGCCATCTCCTACACTTGGAATATTTGGACGAAACTCGTAGGATGGCTCTACAGTGCATGGAAGCCATGCAAGCTCGACGTAAGGCTTACCATGACAGCTTCATCAAGCACAAGGAGTTCAACGAAGGTGATTTGGTCCTAGCCTATGATTCACAATTTGGCAAGTTTCCTGGCAAGCTCCAATAGCGGTGGATGGGCCCATATAAGGTACTTGCTGTCAACCCCAATGGCTCTATCCAAGTGCAGACCGTGTTGATGCCTTTGATGATCCCTTCCTGATCAATGGATATCGCCCTGAAGAAGTACTTTCCTCCTTGGGGATCTTGACAATCACGGTCACCTGATCCTTTCCCCCGTTGGTGTGGCATTGTAATTCTTATGATGCTACTTCTGATAGCCATTATTCAGCCACTCCTGATGAGGTGGACGCAACCCTCTGTCCCTTCAACCCAACCTCCCGCCCCTGATCTCTTATCCTCTATTTTCCACCAGCGACAGTGGCGAGGATGGTTTTGACAAATGGTATTTCTACCATTCCCTTGCTTAATTTGAAAAAGAAAAAAAATATACATATCGGTCATGGGAGAAAAGGACTTCGGTCCCTGTCATGCCGACCTATTCTTCGAGAAAAGGTGGAGACACCCTCGGGAATAGGGGAAAACAAGAAAAAAGAGAAAAAAAAAGAAAAAAAAAACAAGAAAAGAAGAAAAAAAATTGTTATGGGAGAAAAGGAAGAAATTCCCTGTCATAGCAGGCCTCGTTCCAAGAAAAGGTGGTCAACACCCTTGGGCGTGAAGCTGGCTGTGGAAAAGGTGGCAACACCCAGCAGTCCAGAAGGTGGATTCATACATCCCCAGGATCCAGTTCTGAAGCTGCCTCCCTTGGTATGTTGTGTCATGTGCCTTTCTGCAGAGCATTTGCCAGTCCTCTAGCAGACGCCATGTTTCTATCTAACACAACATTCGATCTGATGGCTACCTCCCTAGGTATGCTCTTCAACAACTGACGACACGATCTTCATGGACAAACAATTGAGTGATGCGAGCTTTTATCCTAACGAGATGGGAAAGTGAGTATGGGTTGCCCTTTGTAACTATCAACCGAGTGTGAGACAGAGGGTAGGGGTGAGTGATCAGTCTTTTCCCTTCAAATCAAATGAGAGGTGAGATGTGTGAATGAAGTGCTGCACACATGGGATGGGCCTCTCAATGCACAAAGCACGATCTGTTTCTGTGCACTGTACTATGAGGCTCCCTGGCCTTCCTTCTTGCATCGTATGTCGGCATAGGGTGGGATGCACAGTTGCACCATCAAATGCGCACACGGCATACTACATTTGCACAAGTGACCGTGAGGATTACATCAATGGGTTTTAGGAATGGGCTGCCCTCCTGTCGAGCGTGAGACAGGGGGTGGGCTGAGTGTGACTGGAGTTTCTTCAATCAATTACCGAGAGGTGAGATTGAGGGACGTTACGACCTTTGGCACAAGGTATGTTCTCTTTTCCCTATGCACCCACGAGGTGGGTTTCTGCCATCATCACAGGACACGTCACCCTGTTCTGTACACTGCACTGTAAGGCTCCCTTGCCTTCCTGCTTGCACATATGCTAGACAGGTTGGACGCACTGATGCACCATTAAATGTGCACCCTGGCGTACTTCCTCTGCATCATCCCCCTTGTCAATTCCTAAACCGGGTGTGAGATATGGGTTTCAATCATTATTCATCGAGTGATGTTCGTAATGGGGCGAGTGACTGTTCTCTCACCCCATCTGAGTGCTGTAAGCTGAGTGACTCTCCTTCGTCAGCGACACCGACTTGATGCGATTCATCCACTAGCTACCTCCCTGGGTGCTGTTGCGTGGTCCCTGCCACGAAGGACGTGTGTTGTGAAGATACCTTGGTACCTTCTGCAGCCGACAATGACACAGGACATGCCATTGACAGTCAATCTTAATTCTTGACAACATGGGCCAAGTTTTTCTAACCCTACACTTTTTGTTGTCAATGGTGTTCATGTTTTAAGTGTGGGGACGTTAGCGGTTGGTCTGTCATGTGGTATTAGGTCCCTGTTGCTCGGTCAACCATACCCGTTAATGTTTTAAGTGTGGGGACGCGTCCTTGCGCGTCTACATTGCATACTACCTTGCATATGCCTCACTTTGATCATCCATATATGCCATGACTTTCTATTACACTCCTGGGGTCCCTTTCCCCACCCAGCCGTCCACTGTCACCCCTCCCTTGGGGATGTTCCTCCTTCATTTTCCTTTCTCCTTTATTTTGTTGTGTTTCCATGTGAACGCATCCTATGGTTCCCAAATTCCAATCTAAACTTATAGCCCTGTTCGTCCCTTTGAACTGTCCAATTTTCCTTTTTTACCTACCCCTATTTCGATGCACGGTTTTTGAGTTATTAATTTTTGACGAGTTTTGCGTACATTAGACGGTTTTCCATGTGAACGCACTTTTCTTGCTTCGGACCCGTGATCTGACATCATAGCCCTACCAATCACTTTCCCCCTGACATTTTTCCTTTTTACTCTGTGTCCTTTTGATGCACGGTTTGTCCAATATTAATTTTTGCGGTTTTTCGGGACCTTTTCGTGCGTCTTTTTGACTTTTTCCATGTGAACCTGCCTTGTTTGCATCGGAATTCCAATTTGACTCGACAACCGTGTCCATCTTGACTTTGCCTAGCTTTTTCCTTTTTTCTCCCCCTATTTCTCCTTTCGAATTTTTAATTATTAAATTTTAAAAGTATTTTTGAGTGTCTTTTTGGTGTTTTTGCATGTGAACGCCTCCTAACCCTATCAAAACTGCGTTTTAACGTGACAAGCCTGTGAAACCCCGTCCCCTACACAGTTGTCATTTTTGCTGCCCCCTGTTCCGGTGAACTGATCTTCTGTTATTAATTTTCGACCGTATTTGCGTATGTCATTTTTCCATTTTTCCCATGGGAACGCATCCTATTTCCGTCGAAACAGTGTTTGGACATGATAGGGTTGTGGGGCGTGTTCTTGTGCACATTTTTCCTTCTTTCCGCCCTACATTCCGGTGAGCGGATTTCCCGAAATTAATCCCCGTATGTATTTTTGGGGCCGTTTTTCATGTTTTTTGCATGTGCACGTCCTTCATTCCCCCCGGAACCCCCGTTGCCCTTTTCCCCTATTTTCCCCCTGCCGTCTGGTATATTTTTTGTTTTTACACCATTTCGTTTCGACAATCGGATTGTGCAATATTAATTTTTCCTTCTTTTCACGTGTTTCACGCGACTCGTCTCGTGCGTGAACGCCCGCATTTGTGGTTTTACGTGTCTTGCCACGCCCGATCGCGTACGCGCCCCCGTGCCGCCGTCCTGACGCCATTCCAATACCGCCATTGCAAATTTTTTTACCCCGCCCCGTGCACGCGCGCGGGACGGGGGCATGCCTTTCTTTTACTTCATTTATTTATTATTTTAACACACAAAAAAAAATCTTTATTATTAAAAAAAAACATCTTTATTATTTTTTAAAAAAAGTTAATTTTACCCCCCCCCTCCCGCGTCCGTTGCAACCACCTCCCCCCCCTTCCCTCTTCTCTCTCCTTCTTTCTTCTTCTTCTTCAGATTCTTCTTCTTCTTCTTCTTGTCTTTTTCTCTCTCCCCGACCCCTCCCTCTCTCTCCTCTCTCCTCCTGCCATCTTGCTTCTCCCTCCCTTCCTCCTCTCCTCCTGCTCCCTCCTCCCTTCATCACCCCTCCCTCCATCCTCCCTTCTTCTCCCTACCTCCTCCCTCCTACCGCCACTCTCTCCCTCCCCTCCTCCTCCCTCCCACCTCCTCCCTTCATCACCCTCCTCTTCTCCTCCTTCCTCCTCCTCCTCCCTCCCACCTCCTCCCTTCATCCCCCCTCCCTCCTCTCCCCTCTCCATTCCCCGCCTGGGCATTGCCGCCCCCCGTGAGGACGTCAGCCGCTCGTTGCCTGGGTACCGAACCCGCCACCTGGTCGCCGCCATGCCTTCCTTGGCCGCTGCCGCCAAGCCCTTATTGACCCCCCGGCCGCGCACGCTGACGTCGCCGCCGGCTCCACTTGGCCGCCGCCCTGCCACCTTTTCCCAACCCACCCCCTTTTCCCTCACGGCACCTCCCTTTTCCCAACCCAACACCCCCTTAGCCCCCCATTCACACCCCCAACCCCCCAGGCACACCAGTAAACACAAACCCCCCCTCCACGACCCCATTCCCACACACACACAAACCCCCCCCTCCAAGCCCCCATTCCCACACACACAAACCCCCCCTCCAAGCCCCCATTCCCACACAAACACAAACCCCCCTCCAAGCCCCCATTCCCACACACACAAACCCCCCCTCCTAAGCCCCTTTTCCCCACCCACATCCCCCCTCCCCCCCCCCCCCCCCCCGCCCCCCGCGCGGCACAGAACCCGCACCCTTAATTTTAAAAACAACACAAACACCCTTACCCCCTTCTAGGCCCCCTGTCACATGCAGGGTGTGCACGTGGTGGCTGTTCGCATGTGGGCCTGCCATACCATTTCTGCGTGTTCGTGATCGTGTTCGTGTTCTGTTTTACCAGTCGTTCACTCTCGAGTATGCGCTTCCACCTTGTCCGTGCGGTGGTGTACTGTAGCCAGCCGTTCACACGCAGTCCTTATCAGCTGTTCACACGCAGCCGGGTACTGCCCTTTTAATTTAAAATCCCGAAAAACCCTAAAAACACATTTAAAAATTCCTTAAAAATCAATTAAAAATAAAAAAATTGCAAAAAAAATCTTTAAAATTTTCCAATATTTATGCAAACAATTGACATATTTTTCCAAACTAAAATATTAAAAAAAAGTTACAAAAAAATTCGAAAATTGAAATTCTTTTCCAAACCATGAAAAAAATGAAAACAAATTCCTTAAAAATTCATAAAAATGTCGAAATAATGTCATTAAAAATTTCTAAAAAGTCTAAAAATTCTTTTGAACATTTTGCCAATATTTTCTCATTGAAAATGCTTTCCTTAATTGACAAAAGTATTAATTTGAGCCAAAATCCTAATTTAAAAAAAATCAATGAAAAAATCATTTTTAATCCCACAAATGAGCTGAAAAAAATGAATTAAATCCGATCACCTTCTTTACACTTGATGCTCATGATTGGTTGCTGAAATTTTATGTCCACATCACTTTAAAAAAAAAAACAAACAAACAAACACATCAAAACACACTTTAAAAAAAACAAACAAACAATACAACCAAACCAAACAAAAAAAAAAAACAAAAACATCCCATAAAACCAAATAATCATAATCTTAAATCCCAATCAATCCAAACTCCCAACATCTCAATTTTTTTCTTTAGTCACACGTCGCATTTGTTTTATTATTTCTTTTTGGTCAATGTGTTAGTTGTTTTTCTGTTTTCCTGTACGACAGGACGACTAGTCTTAGTTGGTCTTTTGTCAGTTTTGTGGATTATCGGTGGATTGTGTCTCTCCCTTTTCGAGGCCGTTGTCTCAGACTTTGCAGACAGACCCACACATTGCCAGGTTTTTTCTCTTTTTCCCTCTCTCACGTTGCACCATAACACGCATTTAAATTGTAATTAAAATCAATTGACCGTTGCACATACACAAAATTAATAGATTGCACTTCATAAAATTATAATAAAACGAACCCGAACGTTAATTGTAAAAGAAACCCCGCCGTTGCACGAGCACCTTTGCACCATAACCCACTTAATTTTTGTAAATTAAAACCCATTCACCAATGCACACGCACACGCATTACAGACACCTTTCACTTGAAATAAAATGAACCCCCCGACGTCACGCATGCATGCACTCAAGTGCCACAGATCATGTAATTATAATAATGAACTGCATTAGTAGAGACCCAGTCAAGTAAAGTCGTGTCAAGTCTGAGAGGGGCTGGGCTACGTTTCCAACTCACCATGCATTAACGGATTAAACATTAATAATGAACTATGCTTAATTGATTATTTAAACAAAATGAGTCGTTAGTTTCACCCATCCACTTCACCGCACTGTAAGACCCTGAACATTTACGAGGATTGGGTTTTCTTGGTCAAAGATGTCGGTCATATCTGTTCATGTCTATTTTACTAGTCTGAGTCTGTGATTTTGTTTTGAGTTTGGTCAGTGTCTGGGTCACGGTATGTGTGACACTTTTGTTTTATTTTGTGTGCTTGATTACGGGGTTTTGGGTGCATGTTTGTACTGCATATTCACCAAGCTTTCAGTCGTATATGTGCGTAGGTCATGTCGAATTTTCGGTAGGATGTGGTTTGCTTGGGGTGGTTTAGTCCAGTCAGTCTTGTCCTAAATCTTTCTCTTGTCGATGGTCTCAGTGGTGATTTTGTTTGTGGGTTTTGCAGGTTTTCTCTTTGATTCCTGGTTTGTGAGTGTGGTTTTTGCTATAGTCTGAATGGCATCATCTTCTTCTTCTCCCCCTCCGATTGTGGTACAGCATGTTCCCCTCGCAGTCTATGATTATTCTCTCCTTCTAGAGGCGGATTGCATCCAACGTGCAGGCCTCAGACCATTTGTTGCCCTCACATTGCCGTCGGTAGATGAGAAGCTTTGTTACTCCTTCTTGGCTTCTTATAAAAACCAGTCTGGCCTGGTTTATAACTGTACCTTCTGCTTATCTACAGCTAATATCCATGAAGCGCTGTGTTTGCCCCTTTCTGCTTCCTTTGTGCCCAGCGGTAATCAATTACTTACTGCTGAAGAGATAGTTACGCTCTTGAAGAAGGAAACTTCTACCCCCTTGCTTCTCAATCAACTTATTAATAGTTCAGGGGTCTCTATTGCTCCTATCTCTTCTCCAGTATGGAAGCAGTTATGTCAGTTCCTCCAGGACCGATTTATGACGAGTAAGTCAGCTTCTAAGTATCTTTCCAAGGAACTATTCACAACTTCTGTGAAAATCCTAGAGGGTGTTAAGTTCAACTGGGTAAGCTTCTTACTCTCCAAGATGGATCAACATTTCCAGTGTGTACGGAAGGGTCAGATCATTAATGTTTCCTATGGTGCTTTCTTACAGCGCATTATCACTTTTGCACCTCCTCCTGGTGGTGTGCCAGTGCCTGATTCTGTTCCTTTACCGCTGCAGCCTCCACCATCAGTCCCTTCCCCTCCACCTATGCAACCAAATTCAGAAGATGAGGAGTCCCGTGTTATATTTTCTTGCAAGAAATGCCTTCGTACAAAGGGTTCTTCCAGCCCTCTTGTACTTGCTTCCCCTGTACCTGCACATGTTCCTGCTGTGTCTGATAGTGCCCTTCCTTCTTTCCTCTCCTATCCTAATTTATTTTTAGCCCAAAAGGAAGGAAAAATTGATTAGCAGATGCCTTCATCCTTACATACTATATTATCTGGACCTATACTTTCACAGCTAGTTTCAAATGTCCAGTCCACTCTGGAAACCTCCCTTACCTCTTGTCTTCAAACAATGTATACCAGTGTTTATACTTCCTTGCAAGACAAGGTGGATTCCTTGACTAGTCAGTTGACTAAGGCACTGGAGGATTTGTCTGCAGAAAGGGCTACACTCGGTGATATTAATACTCAAATGACTACTGTCACATCCTTAATGGATTCCCAGAAGGCAACTATCCAAGAGTTAGAATTTAAGGTTGCTAAGTTGGTAGAGGAAAATGCATCCTTGCAGCTTGAGAAAAATTCTGCCCTTGAGGAAATGGTCACTTTGGTTAGTAAACTTGGTACTAGTGAATGTCAGTTGCAACACTCTCAGGCAACTATAGAGTCCCAACAGAAAGTTATTGAAGAACTTAACCAAAAAGTGGTTGTTCTTTCTATTCCTCCTCCAACTCCTATTGTCTCTTCAGTCATATCTTCCAAAGGAGAGCTTGATCAGTTGCACCATAAAGCTAAATTATGTGATGGGTTCTTCGCTAAAGTGGAACGCCTTCAGCAAAGGATGAACTGTGTGCAGGAAGATTTTACCCGCTATATTGAATTGGTGTCACCTCCTCCATCCTTTTGGATCAAATATCATCAACAGAGGTTTGCCCTGTACATCTCCTTAAGCAATGTGGATTTGGAACCTCCAGAGGATGGGTGGTCAAATCTTTGGTCTATGGGTCTCTTGAGAGCAGTTTTTGATAGATTTGTGGATGAGTTGGTTTCCCATGAGGTTCAGTTATTATCTTTCATGTATCTTGTCGGACATCTGCAAATTCTTGATGAAGAGGACTTGAATGTTTATGTGGGGGATGTCATCTTACAGGCAGTCATGTATGTGCTCTCAGTTGAGCTCCTGCTAGTAGCAGATAGTTTGAAGTATTATCATGAGCAGACGTCTTGGTGTAAGGGACATGCTTGGCATCCACCTTTGGAGGTTGATGCTTTGGAACCTCGTCGTCTTCGGAGTGTTTTCCATAAATCTGATATCCAGCCATTACAATCTCAGTTGTTGAGCTTTATTGCTGATCATCCGCTATTTACTGATTCCTTTTTCCACGACCTTAATTTTCGTTGTTCTATCTATCCTTTGGATCTTGGTGATCTCCTTTTTTATTCTCTTATGGCATATCGTTTCCCTTTTTATATTTTCCTCCTTTCCTCAAGTCCTGATACCATTCTGCTTTTATCATTTACCCCTTCTGGATTTCCTCATATCCCTGTTTTTACTATTTGTCCTTTTATTGCTGATCCTACATCATCACCTACCCCTTCTGACCCCCCACCTTCTGTTCCTCCTATTCCTTCTGTTTTCTCAGTGGATTCCCTTCATACCTTTTTGTTGAATTCTCCATCTTTGCCATCTTCCTTATCCCTTCATTTGCCTTCCTTTTATGATTTATCTTATCCTCCTTTACAATGTTCTCCTCTTATTCCATTGCCCCCTTCATCTGATTATATCAATCTTCCTCCCCAGTCAGTGCTAGATACTCCAAGATATGACAGTGACATACTTCGTCGAAGACAATGGACGCTACATGATTGTGTGACAGGACCGGTATTTAACTGGCCTCTCATTCCAGGGTCTTGGGATACATCTGTAGCATGTTCGAACTCTTACCTTCATTTTGCCAAAGTGCATGCTACTTCTGAGGATACCATTGTTCGCCTTGTAGCTCATTTTTGTTGGTATCTTGCTTTCATGCATTAGCAGTCAAAGCTGAATACTCGAAAGAGTATTCCTCAGTTGCTCATCAATCCAAATGTAGATGTGACTGTTGCTCAGATGGATGTTCTATACTACTTTGCACAGGCCTTCCCTACCAGCTTCCTCATCTTACTAGAAAGGATGCGTTGCTTACAGTTCCTCCAGAATGTGCCTCAGCATTTTGTTGATGAGAGTAAAGCTTTGGAGCGTTTAAAGCTTAGTATGTAGTTTAAGAAGAAATACCTTCATCCTACTTAGCAATGGAGCTTTTTCCTCATTGTATCATTCCTCCTTTATTAATGGAAAATTTCTTTTTTGCTCTCCAATTTTTGGGGATCCATGCCATTCAGACTATATTTGTATATGGGTATTTTTTGTATTGGATGATGTTTTTTTCAATTGTGTGGAGCTGATGAAGATGAAGCTGTGAAGATTGATGCAGTTGGTTATCACATGGTTGCAGTTGCAGATTTGGATGCAAAACTCTTATATCCTTTAATAGTTTGAGTTACTTTGGTTTTTATAATATTGGAATGGTTTTTTTTTTGTGTTATTAGTTTTCCTTTCATATGTGTTTCAGATCCAGGTTATGAAGCTGATATGTTGGGGTCGTGATCAAAGTGGGTGATTTATGCTGAATTGAAGATTCTTTTCAGCAGATCATAGAGCTTTTATTCTTCCATTTTCTTAGGTCGCGAGGACGCTTCCTTATTAAGTGTGGGGATATGTTGAGTGTGGAAATGATTGGTTTTTGGGCTGATTTTTTGTTGTTTTTGTTGCTGAATGGTTGTTTTTGGTGGTTGATTGTTTGAGTTTGAAGATGTTTTGAAGTGTTTGGAGTGGTTTGAGTATGCTTGAAAGGGTTTATGTTGGTTTTTGATGAAATATGTTGTTCTGAAGAGTTCTGTAATTCTCTCTGTATGGTTCTGTAAGGCCTGATTTTCTTCTGTTTTGTTTTTGTTTTGGTAGTTGAGATGGTTGAATGGATGTTTTGAGAGATGATTGAAATGTGTGAAAAGGTTTATGAGAGATTGAATTGGTTTTTTTTTTATTTTTATGGGTTCTGTTGATCTTCTGTAAAGTTCTGTAGCTTCTGTGCTTGTGTAGCTCTGTAGTCATGTTGCTCTGTTGCTTTGTGGTTTTGTTCTGTTGTTTCTGTTGAGTGTTATGATGGATGTATGGATGTTTTGGGAAGTTTTCTTGTCTTAGAAAAAGGATGAATGGAAGCTCTATTCAGGACAAAAGAAGTGAAGAAGTAACTGCTGAAGATTTACAGAAGGTTACAGAAGGACAGTGACAGAAGCCAGATCTCACAGGATATTATGATGTCTCTGGTGCCCCTTCATATCTGACATACCTTTTGGGAGGTAAATCCACGACCTAAGAAGGATTATTGTGAGTGATTATGAGAGTATTGTAGTGAGGATATGATGTATTATTGATGGAGAGAGAGAGAGAGAGTCAGAGATAGTAAAATCTATGAAAACAATGTGATTGTATATGAGAGATTGAGAAAGAGAATTATGAAGATATTGAAGATGAATAATATGTGATGTATTTCCATTCAAAGATGGTGTATTCCTTTGTGTTCTTTGTTATATTGATGGATTCTATGAAGATGTTGAAGAATGTGGTTGATTCTATCAAATCCGTGGGAGATATCTACTATGATGTTGAGTGAAGAATTGCTGTTTTCTTTGTTTTGATGATCAAAAGAATGAAATAAAAGCTTGTTGATGTTACAAGATAGATTTTCTTGCAAGAGAATTCCCTTTTTCTTGGTGTTCCTCTTGGGGCTCCAACTGCCAATTGTGATCGCAGGATGCCTTACTCCAGAAATACACGGGACCATTTACAGGTTATCGGCTTTGGTGCAATGGATCTCACATAAGGAGACTAAGACGTCCTCTATTGAATTCACGAGGTGGGGAGCAATGGAGATGGTCTGTCTCTTTGAGAAATACCTTCCTACCAACATACTCACGATACAAATCCACCTTCTTGTGCATCTTGTAGATGAAGTGGAGATTACTGGACCTGTCCATATGCGATGGGCGTTCTTCTTGGATTGCTTCATGAAAACCCTGAAAGGCTTTGTGTGACAATGAGCTTGGCTAGAAGGTAGCATGGCTGAGGGTTGGTTGGTGTTTGAGGTGCTAGTGCATATTTCACAATCACTACCAATGGTGGATCCAAACAACAAAATGCTATGGTCACACTGAAGGACAATGATAGACTGACTGGAGATGTGGTGGTTGAAAATGGGGTAGAAAAGAAAATGGATGCTGCAATGGAGGAGAAGGTGAATCACTTTTGTATCTTGCACCATGCCTCTATGGAGACGTGGCTCGCCAAGTACCAGATCGTTAGGCAAGATCGAGAGGAAGTGCGATCTGAATTTCGACGTAGTACGTGTCATCGATCAATTTGATATCCCAAGGGCATGGAGGAGATGCCACGGTTCATGTCAATGCGACGGTTGCATGGAGCTTTGACCACAACGTCTCGCGAAGGGATAGAGATCTCAATGGAGGAGTGGAAATTCTCAAGGGGATGTAATCCAAAGATGATGAGGTGTTTAGGATTTGTCGTATCTATATTTTATATGCGACAAATAATTTGAGTGTTTCAATGTACAATACAAAATATATAGTACAGTGTGGTCGCACGGACGGCACAGTGTGGTCGCAAGGTTCGAGCAGGAGAGCCGACGATGAGCAATGGATCTAAACATGGTTATAGATGAGATGGATTATTTTGGGAACTTGCAAAGTATTGTTACAGTGGATTATCGTAGCTTCTCCATGATACTATTCGATGTGTAGTGGTTCAAAGTGGTACTTGAAGGAGCTGGAGCAACAGTTCGACGAGATCTATCTGGATTTCTCGAAATAAATTCTGAAAAAAAATGGACAGATTTGTGCGACACCTTTGTATTGCCGGCCCATTGTGAATAGGTGTATGAACTCATTTGTTTATTAATTGTATTACGACATGGTACATGTCACAATAGTTTAATCTCTCTTATACGTGTTTATGAACTGGTAATCTTCTATCCAAACCCTCGACAACCTCGATGGTGGTATGTTATACTTTCAGCTCCTCGAAATGCGAGAGTATATGATCAAAGTGATGTTCTGAGCATAGATGAGGACAATATGCAAATAGAGGGGTCGATATTGCAAGGGTGGAGGCCACCGAAAGCTTGGAGCCAGCATCGGCTAAGAATGATGGAAATACAAGAGTCCAATAATTCTTTGAGAATGAGGTGGGCTCATCCTTTTGTGGTGACATGTCTATCAACCTTCCAGTGTATACAGAGTTGTGTCAAGAGATTGACATGGGACCATAGGATACTTCATACTTGGAGCATCCACTTACTCAATTTGTTGACTAATCGCTTATAAGGGGACATAAGATATGCATTTTAAGTGAGATCATTTTTTTAGGATTTATATTACCATACTTTATATGATTTAAATTGATTATGCTAACATTATTTTTTGTTTGTGAAGGTGACATTTTCAGGATGAGTCGAGGGATGAGCGATGAGGAGTTGTAGGATATCTTCACGCGCATGTCTCCAGATCAGATCGTGAGATTCAAAGACATGGCAGACCAGGAGCTGTCTCGGACATCGTCATGCCACTCTACTAGATCTATTTCGGCGCGATCAGATGCTTCAGCTTCGAGCAGACGAGGTCGACACTCCAGACTTGGGCCAGAGGGAGGGAGTGCTTCAAGGTCAGGGGGATACTGTAGAGATACGAAGACAGTAAGCCCACGGTCGGCACAGGATACAGGTACGACTCCTCGCTCTCGTGGCAGTTCCAGGGAGCGTTGCTCAGGCTCAGGTGGATATTGTGGAGGCACGGACACGGTGTCTCCGTCTCGTCATTCTGCTGGAGTTGTGTCACCTCTATGATTTGTTACACCTGTGGGGACGTCAACTCCAGTTACTCCGAGCCGTCTGTAAGTGGCACCCCTATGGGTGCCATTCCGACAAATATTACCCCCGGTCGGTACACCGAATGCACAAGGATCTCCTGGATATGCCCAAGAGTATGGACGTAGTTGGGAGAGGCTCTTAGGCATACCCTAGGGGGATATTCCTGTCTTGTCGATGATAGGTCAGGAGCCATCATCATGAATGATGAGGGGAGGAGGGTGATGGCTTGCATGAGAGAGTTGTGCCAATAAGTTTTTCGGCATAACGTCTTAGATCATTGAAAAAACATACCGGAGGGGAGCAAGGACTACATAGTAGCATCCTTGCATGAGGAGTTTCCGATTCCTACCTCAGCAGATAGATTTTCTACAGGCTGGATGATGGACTGTATGCGTGCATATATGTCACACAGACGATCGGATGCACGCAAGGCACTCAAGAGTGGGGCTGCAAAGCCCAAGTGGCTAGACACGGACGACTGGTGCCGACTAAGGGAGGAGGCTACAGATTCTCCAGAACATTGGAGTCAGCAGTGCAAGGTAGAGAGGGCATAACTAGAGGCCAGAGTGGTTCATCATCTTGGGAGTGGCGGCCACAGGATATATCTGGAGGACTTTTTAAGTTTTTCTTTTGTTTTGCTTGCTTATTTTTTTGCAATATCATTTGTACTGATAATAATGTTTCTAAAATTAGTATTTTGTTTTCTTTGCAGCACTCCATTATAAATCGCGATCCGACCGGCCTTGAGACTCGATATGCAGAGAGGCATGGTCTCACTACATTGATCGACTGATTGTATAGATGTGTTGTTGTTTCTTTTTTTGCAGAGTCCATTCGATGCTCCTTTGTGGTGGGACGAGCTTTCAGATGGCGAGGATATGTAACTTGCCCTTGGATCCCTGGAGCTCACACACCTTTCTTTTTTGGTCGCATGATCTGTGTAGACATTTTCTATGTAATAGTGATATCTTGTCATGATTGTACCAGTCACTTTCATTATGCGATTATGTATTTATTTCATGTATCAGTGTTATGATTTCAGTATACTTTGTTTTTGTTTACACGAGCATTGTACACAGTGCAGAAACTATTTTGTATGGTCCAAATAATAGCACAAACTGCCCTGCCATAATTTTTTTTTTCTTGTTACCGTCGCTATTAGCATCGCAAATCTACTGCATGCGTTGTTATTGGCGTCGTAGGGTGTCGGTATCAGCATCGTTATTGGCATCGATATCAGCGTCGCATTATGATACCGACGCTGATACCGAATGTTCTATGGCGTCGCCAATAACGACGCTTTTTGCGACGACGGGGGCAAATTTTGTTATTTACATTTTCGTCGCTTTTAATGTCGATATAAGGCCATATCTTGTAGTGGAAATTATAACCCTTCTAAAGAAGAGTGACACTTTATAAAATCTCAAGGGTACCCTTCTTGAATTATTGCAAGGATACCCTACTTAGACACAGGAAGATATTGTATTATATTAAAGAACAAATTTGCTTACAAGACAGGAACCCTAGACGTACACACATATATATGTCACTCTCTCTTTCTTTCTCTCTCACTCTAGACGTACACACACATATATATGTCACGTACATACACACACATATCACGTGAATGAAAGATTTCCCTCTCTCCCACGCAGGGACATCATATAGACGAGCTTGTCAATCATGACCACAGATCTCTCTCTCTCTCTCTCTCTCAGCTACACATTATATAGACGAGCTTGGCAATCACCACAGATATCTCTCTCTCTCTCTCTCTCTCTCTCTCTCACAGCTACACATTGTATAGACGAGCTTATCAATCACCACAGATCACCACAGATCTCTCTCTCTCTCTCTCTCTCTCTCTCTCTCTCTCTCTCTCGTTCGATCCACGCACTGTCCACTACATGGGAAACTCCGCAAGTTCTAACACTCGCCATGACGTCCTTCCTGCCCATCGCTACCCCTTGTACCACAAGATGACTCCGAGGGACAAGCTCCTCTTCAGAGTAAGCCTCTCGCTATTTTCATCAACAAACGAGCTTCAGCGCGCCGTTTCAACTGAATGATATCATTTGGCAACTTGCTTCACATGATCAGACACTCACAGATTGTTGATGTGGTGGATATGGTGGAGCCATATCCACCATATCCACTCCGTCTCAGCTCCAATACCATGTCCGTGAACATGGCGTCGTTGTCCATCCACCATATCCACTCAGAGTTTATTGATACGGAGAAACGATTACATATCGTCTCGACGTTTTCCTCATTTACACTTTGTCAAGCCACCTTGAATTGAATCCAATCTTAACCATTGATCTGATTTCGATACTTTCACTTATCCACCATCCCCTATTGTCGTAACTATGGCACTCTATTAGCCTCGTTAGCTATGTTATACTGCATAGCCTCATTAGCTAGGTTATACTACATACTTTTGAATAATCTTCTTTCCGATTTATCTTTGATTTGAATACATCATCAGCAAGTAGAAACCATTATAGTTCTACCGGTAATTAGGAATGTGACTAACCAATTACTTTAAACGCTTCATGTGCCAGATCATCCATTGGGTGGACAAGCACTATTCGTTTTGGAAATTGCCTGTTTTCTTAGGGTTGGCATATCTAGAAATTAGAAGGGGCCTTCACCAAAGATACAATTTACTAGATGTACCAGAGGAAGGATGCTCCAACCAAGAATTTGATCATGCTAGCCATCCCAAATATAAACTAATTGCCATGCTTGATACACCAGAATTTCGAACCTCTGATGGTGGGCATACGGACCCCTCCAATCCAAAAGCAGGCGAGTCATACTCATTTTTTGGACGCAACGTGCCTCCCTCCTACCAAACAAGTGAGGTACCATAATTCATGTGTTTCTTAATAACACTAACAAAAACAACAAAAACAACAATGTTGTCAATGATGAAGAAAATCGCAACAACAACAACATCAACATCATCATCATCATTAACATATTTATCATCGTCATTACATTGGATGGCTATATTTATCATTAGGATTTGTATGATGTTGTAAGGCTAAGGGAATGCACCCTATCATTATCGTCATCATCTTCACAATGAAATAGAAACCACTAGTCCTTTATACTAACTTGAATGTGTCAAGATTAAATCTATAATTGTGACAAATGTGGAGGTGTTCATTGTAGCTCCAAAGGTATACTCATAAGATCTTGCTTGTTTGACCAAACTCCTTTTTGTGCCATTGGTCAATTGTAGCCTTGCTTCAACATGGTTATGCTTGTGAACAAGTCCCCTACTCCACAAACACCTGATTGAGAAAAAATGCCAAATATGGTAGTATTTTCCATATTACTATCTACAATGACACCAATGCATCTTATGTTATTATAATGAGGCCGTCTAACTTTCAAGCCCTGTGCTATGTGGAAAGACTATCTAAGAATGGTATCTTTATTAATAAACCTTTCCAAGCCAACACGTTCATTGAATGTATATTGAAATTTGTAAAACAGGTTCTTGACCCGCATCCAACTGTTGTAGCTTCCAAGCTTCTAGCTCGTAAGCAGCTTGTAGATACAGGCTTACAATTCAACATGCTTGCCGCAACATGGATTCAATTCATGATACATGATTGGGTGGATCACCTTGAAGACACAAAGCAAGTAAGATGCTATTGCCAAATTTTTTTGAGTAAGATGTCAGTGCAATATTTGCACATTTTACTTTCTCCAAAATCCTCTAAAAAGACTTAGTATTACAATGAACAAAGTTGATAGTGTTAAAACTTTCCTAAGCAAAACTTTTACATCAAATCATTGGTTGTAAGATTCATGAATTTATGACCTCAAACTACAAGTGGCCGAATTGTTATGTAGGTAGAGATGGTACCTCCAAAATCTCTTCTCTCCTCATGCCCATTGGCTTCATACAAGCTCTTTGCCTCCAAGGAATTTCAAGCCGGACATAATAGCAATGATATCCAATTCGGCTACCGTAATAGAAGAACACCTTGGTGGTTAGTATTAAAGCTTAAAGATGGTGCATTAAGACTATTTATTTCACCTTACAATTAGCAACGTATTAAGTGTAGAAAAAATGTGATTTTAGTCGAGGGTTAAACCTAGGCAATGCATATTTTTGACATTTTTGTAACAATTCATGTAATGTAAGTGATCAACGAGCAATTTCTTAAAACAAAAAGACCATCTAAAGGAAGGTATTCTAATTTCCTAATACTTCAAAATAGGGATGGTAGTGTGATCTATGGTAATAACTCTACAACATCACATCGTGTGCGTACCTTTAGAGATGGCAAACTCAAACTAGCTGAGGATGGCCTTTTAGAGCATGACAAAGAAGGCTTACCTATTTCTGGTGATGTACGAAACACTTGGGCTGGGATGACAGTTCTCCAATCATTATTCATCAAAGAGCACAATGCTATTTGTGACATGCTCAAGGTACCTTGAAATATGCTTGAAGTGTGGAGGTGAACTTCATTATAACATTTTGATATCTAATTTTTGGCTTGAACTTTTTACCCTTGATAACAAACTAATATACACCACCAATTTTAATAGCAACGCCATCCAGAGTTTGATGACCAACAACTCTACACGCATGCAAGGTTGGTCACATCGGCTACAATTGCTAAGATCCATACCATTGATTGGACAGTGGAGCTTCTCAAGATGGATACCTTATACGTAGGAATGAGAGCCAATTGGTAAATTATCAACAAGTGCTTTGATTCCATAAATTCTTCTTTCTTTTTCGATGATTTTTTATTGACTAGTAAGCAAAGAATTACAACATGTTTCATAATATCTTACTTTGTTAATGAGTAGGTATGCATGCCCTATTTTTTGTGATGAGCTGTCTAATACATTCATATGCATTGATGAGGAAAATATGCTGAATAAACATCAATCATTGTTTAACGAACAATATATAAATTCCCTTTCTTAGTCACTCATAAGCGAAGTTCTTTTAATAGGTATGGAATTCTTGGTAAAACATTCAAGGAGACATTTGGACATACAGGAAGTCAAATCTTAAGTGGATATGTGGGAATGCCAAAGCCTGAGAATCATAAAGTACCATATTCTCTTACTGAAGATTTTGTTTCAGTATACCGAATGCACTCCCTATTGCCAGATTCTATTACCGTTAGGAACATCACACAACTACAAGAAGGCAACAAAGAGAAAACTCCACCTATTTTAAAGGAGTAAGCTATTGGAAAAAAACTTTTCTAACCCTTTATTTTTCACATTCATGGGTCTCCAAAGCTAAAAATGGTGTGCATGCATGTGGAATGTATGGCATGTGGGAATACTACTTCTATGAATGGTATTTTCTTTCGATGAAGAAAGAATTAACAAACACATGCTTTTTTATGGTGAATGTTTTTAGGATTGCCATGCCACAACTTGTTGGTTCTCAATCCCATGATGGACTAGCTAGCATTGGAAATGAAAGAATGATAGTTTCAATGGGTCACCAAGCTTGTGGAGCTTTAACTTTATGGAACTATCCTATATGGTTGAGAAGTCTAGTGCCACAAGATGTTGATGGTCGAGATAGGCATGACAAAGTGGACTTACCCTCACTAGAGAGTAAGTAGCTAATTGAAGAACATGTTGTGATTTATTTTCTTGAAACAAGTGTCCCTCAACTATATATTGCATGTGGAAAGTTTTTCCTTTAAGAGGTTCCAAAATATAAATGCACAAGGCTATTAGGCTATTATGTTACTTCGTTCATCAAATGTTATCCATCTTAAGGTCTAACAAGCATGCAACCTCACAATTGATCTCTCAACTAGAATACACTATCAACCTTTGAAAAGTTCATCCAAGCATCCAACTTACAATTTCCACATCATTGTTTTTCTAATGCCAAATTTAATGTCATTATGAAAGATATTTTGCAAAAAGTCCTTCATTTTATGGAAACATCTAATTGACAATTTCCAAAATATTATGTTTCATATGCTATGAAATAGAGATATACTTGGGGGAAACCCCTTCATTTATTTTCAGGTATCAATAGTAAATTAGAAATTCATATGAGTTATTATAATGCTTCAATGGCTAACTAACAATGCCTTTAATCTTCATTTGTGTAGTTTATAGAGATCGAGAGAGAAGTGTGCCTAGATATAATGAGTTCAGGAAAAGATTGCTTTTGATACCAATATCAAAGTGGGAGGATCTAACTAATGATGCTAGCATCATAGAAACCCTTCAAGAGGTGTATGGAAATGATGTGGAGAAATTAGACCTACTAATTGGAATGATGGCTGAGAAGAAACCTACAGGCTATGCTATTAGTGAAACTGCCTTCATCATCTTCTTGCTAATGGCATCAAGGTAAGGCTTCTTAGATATAAAGAGGACAAAGCATTACTATGGAGTAACTAATGTGATGTTTATTTTCTTATTTGATTGTGTTCTAGGAATATTCAACCAAAATATGACACTAATCTGGTGCTCATTGAAGCATTCATCCATTAGTCACAAGAGTTTGCACTATTTTGATACTTCTTTTCTTCTTATGTTGTAGAAATCTTTTGAGAAACTATTACACTACTATGATGCTATGGTGGTGTTGATCTTATTGTGTTGTTTTAATATTCTCTAGCCAATATTTAGTAGTAATGTTATGCTTATTTTCTTGTTTGATTGTGTTGTATCAATATTCACTTAACATTTGTTGAAGTAATGTTTTGTTCTACTTGATTATGTTAAATTTGTGGCATGTAACAATCCAGGCGATTGGAGGCAGATAGGTTCTTCACAAGTGATTTTAATGAGAAAGTCTACACAAAAGAGGGATTGGCATGGATCAACAACACTGAGGGATTAAAGGACGTCCTTATTCGTCACCATCAACAAATAGTGAAGAATTGGTTGAATCCGGGCATTAGTGCATTCTCTGTATGGAAGGCAAAACCAAAGTCTTGTAACCCGATCCCAATCTACTTAAGAATACCTTAAGTATTCGTGACCAACATAGATTTTGACCATACTTGATATAAAATTTTGAGCTTTTATAATATGAATAAAGCTAAATGTAATTCACTTATGTGAAATAAGGAAGGTATGAAAAGATTCTAATGTGATACAAAAGGTTCTCAAAACAATTCCCTCATGTGAAAATATTCTACCAATCGTCCACGTCATGTGTATATACACGAGATAATTTCTCTCATGTGATCATATTTTTACCACAATTTTTCAATACAAGAACTTTTGGTCGCTTCCTCACATAAGAATAGTGTTTTATTCCCACACGTTGGTATTTTCAACCCATATTTTGTCACATTTTAATAAGCATAGAATTTTAGCATGCCATTCAGATCTATCTTTACATCTACTCTTTCAAAGTTCCAAAATACTACTCGAAAACAAGAGAAGACACGTGGAGATCTATTGTGGGAAAAACATTAATGTACTTCACTTTCATGATCACCGATCACAAGCAACAATTTACTAGTTATTGGATATCTTTTTCCCACACTAAGATTTTGCATGCTAACACTATCTAGTTACTCCATTGCAAGATCAATCATTAAATAAGTATCTACAAATTTATCAAATTCGTCCTTGTGAAGTGAAATCAAACAAGCTCTCAAACTCACTTTTATTTCTCCTTATGAGTAATGATCACTAGAAATCAACAAATTTCTTAAAGTTATAACATTCTACATTTTATGTATTAGCACCCTTCCATGCTTAATATATGCAGTTGCAAATTGCCATCAAATGCACAATCCTCCTACATGGAAAAACCACATAGTACTAATTTTTGTTGAATACAAGAATACCATTTACATTCTTACATAAGTTATTTGTGTTCTTCCATAAGCTACTTATAAAATATATAACCTTGAAGAAGGATCAGGAAAGAGAGCTAATGTAGAGACTTGTATTCACAACAAAATCACAATTAGGGTAAATGATATGGGCGTCTCAATACATTGTTTTAAGAGGGTTTAGCAAATCCTGATTGTCTACTAAGTACTACATTGTCATGAAATATATCATTGTGGTTTTTTCTCCCAATAGCTAAGGGGAAGGATGGTTGACGCAAGGATACTTGACATGCTATACTCATCCATTCTATTGAACCCTAATAATAAAAGGCTTCAATATAGCTTAAGTCCTAACCATGCTAGTAGTAGCATGGGGAAGGGGAGGGAATTGATGTGAACTTATATATGTCATTCCTAAAGATTCTCCTATTTTGACATGTAGTTCATGGAGCATGCAATGCATGAGGACCTATGGTGGTTCATTAAGAGCAAGAAAGCATATCTAGGTAGGGAAAGTGAAGGGTGTTCCATGCCTGTGAGCTACTTCATTTGTGAATGTTGGAACTTAATTTGTATTCAATGACTCATGTACCAACTAATGTGGACTTTGAGCAATGGTTCTACTAGCTTTGAGGATAGGGCCCTTATATAATAGTAGTGATTCATGAGGAAAAAAATTATGTGTATTAGTCTCCTTGTGGTGGTTCTAGGCAGCCTAGCTTTCTATAAATGTGATGCAGTGTACTCTCTTCCTCCTTGGTGAACATAGTTTGTCCCAGACAACATCCTACTACATGAGTTTCTAGTTCGTATGTTGTTATTTCTCTTCTCTACTAGCTAGATGGTTAGGTGGTGGTGATTTGATGAGGTCCTTGAGAAAGCATCGTAAGGGGTTTTTGAAAGGAACCCCTAGACATTTTTGAGAACTTCATGTGAATAGCATCAAGATTTTCCATTAATTCAAATCAACTTTCACAGTGCTTGCTATTTGTGTAGCAAAGCTCACCATTTTGCAAGAGTATGCCCCAAGAAGAATAGTAAAAATTATAAGTTTGAGGGAAGTAAAAATCAAGTTCAACCTAATTAAACACTCTCCTACAACACAACAATATAATGCAATTGTGCCAAAGAATGATGTCAATGCATAGAAGGGACCTTGTAGAGGGATCTCATGCTCAACTACCAAGACTCATGGACCACTTATTCATTCAAGCGTTTCAAGCAAGCACGTATGGCTATCTCTCACCTAGTTGACGTGCCTTCAATCCTATCAGGGTGTAGTGAGCTTGCCTTGATGCCTGAATGAGTTGCCTCCTCCCTCAAAGCACACCAGTAGCTCCACGATTCTTGATGCAAGATGAAGCATCCTCAAGCCTACATCTCCAAGCTCCATCCTCCATAACCTCACACAAGAGAAGAGAAGAGAAGAGAGGAGAAGAAGAAGAGAGGAGATGGTGGAGAGCTTCACCTCCTTGATCCCTCACCCTCACACACTCACTCCCTTACACTCTCACACTCCCTCTCTCAAGCATACACAAACAAGCAAGAGAAGAGACAAAGAGAAGAAGGAGAGTCTCTTGTTGCCACACACCAAAGAATGAGCTCTCATTTACTTTTTGAACTTTACATACATGCCCTAAAATCCCATGGGCACCCATCCCCTTTTTTACATGACCAGCCATTGTGGCAACGTCCTCTTTTCCATTCCCTTCTACTTGGCCAATTTCTTTAGCCTATGCTCGTCTACCCTTTTACAATTTGCACAAGAGGGATCTTAGCACTCTTTTACAAAAGTTTTGGGGCACCGTTCACATAAAAATGTGCTTTTTCCTTTAACTTGATTTTAGAGGCCACCCTTGCATCTTTGCTTATTCTATCTTGTCCTACTTCTTCCATTTCTTCCGCATTTCAATTTTTTTGCTTCCATCTCGAGCTGGGGTTAACATTACCCCCCTCCTAGATGAGTGCCCCATGGCAGTTGTGCGGGGCTTTGTTGTTGAGGGTTTGGTGCTTCGAAGAGTGGTTGCCTAAGTGGATGATGGGACCTTGTGTTGATTGGTAGTGGTTGAGGAGCTTTGGAAATGATTGCGCTATTGGAGACTAAGGGTATGTTGTGGCGGGGCCATTGATGTTGGTGGTTGTAGCATCCGGGAGTACTTGAAAAGAGAATATGTGCTCTATCTAGGGGGAGTGTCTAGCTCACCGTGTAGTGCACAGTGCTTGTGCTGGTGGAATAGGGAGCTGGGTCTCTGACCTCATGCAAGCCTTGGTGATGTCCCACACTTGAGGACCCCGTGCATGCGGAAGTGAGGTGCGGTGGTTGTGGCTCAAGGAGACTGTCTAACTGTAGGTGAGTGTTACCTCCCTAGGTATGTCCTTCCCTTGGGGTGCTCTAAGCGTGTGTAGTGGGGGATCAAAAGGGGCTAGGGGATTAGACATGAAGCCGACCGACTGAGGCCACTAGACGGGCCCAACTTGAGAACCCTTAGGTGCAGTGAGTGTGGTCTATGTGCGGCGTGCTGTGTCTTCTTGTGATTCTCTCTTTTCATTTCCATTCTCTTTCCTTTTATTTTTGTTTTGTATTTTTTTTTTTTGAGTTACATACTCATGATAGAAGCTAGTCTTCATCATCAAAGTGAGGTGGAGAAGGAGGCTTAATAGATTTGTTAAGGAATTGGCAGCTTTGGAGATACCTCTTGAGGTCTAGGCGGACTTGAAGGGTGGTGGTGGAGAGGAATGGATGATTGCAAGAAAGTGAAGTGGCTATCATTCATATCCTCTAGAAGAGCTAAACAAAATGAAGGTAGTAGTGCAGCTTGCATCATTAGTCCGGAGCCATTGCACAACTATCTATAGCATTAGGATCAAAATGAAGGGCTAGGAGGCCATGCTCCTATGGAGTGGGGTCTTGCCTAAGGAGTATCCTTCGGATTATAGATTATCAGGAAGTCATACTGGCCGTGGACATTTGGGTCAAAATCCACTCCTACCCTTTGAGGGTATGGCATGAACGTTGGGTTGATAGGGTTAAGTGTTGCAAAAGGCCATCCAAGTATCCATGTTGGCGTCGTAGATTCGCCTTCTCCATGTAGGTTGGCATTCGTAACCAGGCACAAACCTAGGCACTTCAAAAACTTTGTTTTGCCAAAATTTAGCATCTTCAGTGCCGCATAGAGTGGGATCATGTTCTCTCTCCTTCAGCCACGTCTCCCCAATCCTTCCTTCGATATTAATCACCTTGGTTTTGCCAAAATTTAGCATCTTCAGTGCCCCATAGAGTGGGATCATGTTCTCTCTCCTTTAGCCACATCTCCCCAATCCTTCCTTCGATATTAATCACCTCCTCCACCACCTTGATGGGCAAAAATCTAGGCAAGGTAGTGGGGAGTTGGAAATTAAAATCGAAGGGGTTCCTGGCTGTTTCATGCAATTCATAGGTCACAACATCGACATGGAAGATTGCTAGGGACTCGTCCTTACAAGGTGGGATAGGTATAAGCGGTGCCATTTCTCTAGGAGCAATCCATCTTCTTCTTGTTTTCTCCCCCATTTTTTTTCTCATTTCTCGTACTGTCACCTTTCTTTTAGTGGAGGTATTTTCTTGTCACTGCTCATTTGGTCGTGGGGAAGGAGGCAACGGGACAAGCTCTTCCTCTTGCAGTCCCATTTCAAAGTTCATTTCTGCCTCCTCCTACCTTGGCTCTTGTTGTGCCCCTTCAGTGAATCCAAATGTGTCAATTTCTTGTGTGGTTAAGCCTCCTAGCAAGAGATAGTGGTGTTTCTCTTCAAGGCTAAGGCCAACTCCCATGGGTTGTGGTGGCATCTGCAGGCCTGCTCTAAGTGCCCTGTGTGTTATTCCTAGCTTCTTCTTTACAACTTTTGTGGATTCTCCTTCCTTTGCCTACGTGAAATCCATTAAGGTATTTAGGAAGGTGGGTTGCTAAGTTTATAAACCCACTTGGGTGGCCTTTGCTTTGCTTTCAGCGAGTACTTTGTCTTTCTCCACTTGAGCCAAACGGGGTGCCAAGGTTTTCACCCTCCTATCATTGCGAGTTGCCCAATCTTCTGCTCTCTTTGTCATCTCCACAAAGCTCTCCACCTACCTTTGTGCTAGGTTGTTATTGCCGATTTTTGTCCTTTCCACTTCAGAGTTATAACCTCCTTTTTCTTTTCCAAATGCTCAATTTCTCTCTCCAACCTCTCCAGCTCATCTATCTCCAGGAACAACTTGACTGCCAGGTCTTGGACCTCTAGGTGATGCTCCTCCTGTTCCTCCTCTCTTTTTTCTTCTCTTGCAGCAAGCTCATCCATGCCCAGTTGGACTCTCTTCAGTTGAGCTTCCAGGTCCTCATGCTACATTATTAAGAGTTTATATTCTTGTTGGAGTCCAACCATCTCCTAGTTTTCATCTTCTAGCTATTTCATCTAGGTTTTATCCTTTTCTTCCTTGGTACTGAGCTTTGCTTTTAGCTCGATAATTTCCTTTTGGTACATGGCCACCTACCGGGTTTTCTCCAATTGGAAGGCGGCCACTGACTCTTTCTCCACTTCCAACTTAGTCATTGCTATTCTCTTTTCCTCCTTGGATTTCTCTAGCTGAGAGAGTAGCTCCGTGACATACTCGTCGTAGCTAGTTGGTGACGTCACAATTGTGGGGATGGGATTTGTGGAAGTTCCCTCATTTTTCAGCTTAGGGTCCTGCCTTGACTCAGGGTTTGCTGCTATCAGTATTTTTTCCCCTACGATTGGGGTTTCCACGCTCTTTGCTTGAGCCACTTCCTTGTTAACAAAATACTACACCTAGCCATAAGATTATTGGCATTGACCATGGTCGGGGTGCCCTGGGTGGGCTTTGCTATTGTGGGGGTAGATATCATGAGCGGCGGAATGGGGTGGATGGGGGGGCTTTGCCCTTGCCTTCTTGTACTACAATTGGTGTGCCTTCATATACCTGTGTGCTTGAACCCAAGCCCTCATCTCTCCTTCGGCTCAAGGTGTCCATCTCATCTTGTTTGCCTTGTTACTCCATTGACTTGTGTTTGGCCAACTTGATGTCTTCCTCTTCCTTCTTCCTCAACTCCTCCTCCTTTTTGGCAATCTTTCTCTTCCTCTCTTCCTCGGCTCTTTTTGACCCTGCCTCTAGCCTCTCAAACTCTTCTCTCTCTTTTTTTCTTTCCTTTGCCTCTTGCTTTGATTGTTTCTTGGCTTTCTACAAATCCACTTTCTCCTTTTTCTTCCTTTCTTCCTCCTTCTTTTTTGCGTCGTCTTCTTCTTAGACTTCTTTGATTTCCTTTAGTTGGACTGAGCCTCTTGCTCTCTGCCCTCTTCACTAACTATTCTCTCACTCAATTGTTCTCTGTCATGATGAGGAGGTGTCATGTCGTGTTTCATCTGCTCCCTCATCTCCATCCTATGCCTCCTTTATCACTTCCTAGATAAGAGCGATTAAGATTTCTCCATACCCCAGTGAGCAAGGCTTTGGCTAAAGGCTTCTTCCTCTCGGCTCCTTTTGACACTAGGGACTCTCCACCCACTAGTCTACTTCCAAGGGCTAGTGCCTTAGGAGATTTTTCAATGGTTTTCTGCACATAGCCATTCCAATCCACCTCATCTAGCGAGTGGGCCGCCACGCTCTCCAGCATCACCCCATTGATCTTACGCATAAGCAAGTTGTACTTTGGCTAGAGAAGAGGGAGTGGATCACCTTAGCCTACATTCTGACCTCGGAGTCGAGGATGTCTTAGATGCTTATGCCATCATTTTTCAAGACATTCTCCTTTTTCATCTTCAGCATGGCATAAATATCTCTCTTTTGCCTCTTTTCCACCTTTGATTCCAATCCCAACGCCTTCTCTCCCAAGGTCTTACTGAGCGGGACCTGCACTTGTTTGGTTCCTTCTCTACTCCCCATAGTTACTGTCCCACACTCCTTGTCGGGGTCATATGTCCTTAAGAATTCCACATAGTTAGTGTGGTTGGAACTTTTCGATGTACTTGGTGAGGTTGCATTGTTCTACAACCCTCTTGACACCCTCCTCATTGGCCATCACCTCTTCAATGTTGTGAATGCTCTTGAATTTGAGATGGTTGTAGGCTTGGTTTTCAAGAGAAAGGCCATACTTTTCTCGTTCCTCTTCCATGAAGGGAAGGCAATGGGATTGGTCTTGCTGTGACATCTTCAGCTCCTATCATGAACCATAGTTTATCATTAGTGCTTTCCAAAATAGTTACTTGTTGGAAGAAAAGACTTCATGCTTACTAAATTGAAAAATTTTTAGTACAGAAATAGACTTTCCCTTCAAGCTTTATTTCAACTAACATTTTCCTCAATCACTAGTTAATGTTTTCCTTCCTTTTCTGTTCTTAGATGTGGATTGAGGCTTTTAAGGTATGTTTTTCCTTTTCTTTTTTCCTTATGTGTTTGATTTGATTTTGATTCAGCTTACCCCCCCCCCCCCCCCCCCCCCCCCTACCCCTTTACCCCCTCCTCCTCAGAATTGAGAAGGATTCTTCCTAGGATTGAAGGTTAGAGGGTAGAGGGTATTCAGTGCATGGGCATAGTGTTTTACTTTTGCATGAACCAAACATAGAAATTTGGATTATATTCCATATGAGCGTATCGGTCCATGTCGAAAGGTCAGATGCCTACCTAGGTGATGTAAGTAAGGACATCAAGCAAGAAGTCACCGAAGTCTATGCGACTAGCGATGTTCAGTTCCTCCTCGGTGAGGATGCGATCTAAGTAGGGGTTTCCCTCAATGTGTTCTTCCATGGGTCGATCACGAATGGCCATCAATACCCTATAAGAGGTTGGAGCAACATAAGCTACGTCATCCTTTGATGTTTTGATTGTGCGTCATTGCTCTGCATTTGTCATAATCTGACATCCTTCGAGCTCTCTTTGAAGGCGAAGAGCATACCATTTCCTCAAGAAAGGGGAGTCGATCTTAGCAAGCTATTTTAAGTCTTCTATCTCTTGATCGTTGGCATAAGCTGTGTGCTTTTCATATGAGGTGGTGAGGCATTGTTTCTGTGCTTGTTCACGGGAAACATCGGTGGCAATCAGCTCCTCAGTTGCCTCAGAAGCCTTGACACACACAAAATTTTGGTTCTTCCCAAGAGTAAGGAAGTGTCTGTACTTCTGTTGCTATAGGCTCATCCAAGAGTCCCAAGTCTAAGTGGTCATAGCTTTTAGCAAGCAACATGAAGGTGGCATCTAAGCATCTAAGATAGGCAACTAGGTCATCCCCTGTGTTCTTCGCTAAGTCCAAGGCCACAATTAGAATTGATCGTCGCTCATAAGAGCGTTTAAGGCCGATGGGGGGTTGGGGTTTGACAGAACTAGAGAGTTTAGTAGGCTGATAGAGGCCGTTGTTCTTGAGCTTGCAGTTGGGCCTTTTGTACAATAGACTGGGCTATGGCTACTAATGGTGCACTGCAACATTTAGGTGACTTTCCATGTGTTGTAAAACTAGTCATGGTATGAGTGTGAGTAGTAGACTATGGTTTGGGTCGCTAGACTCGCTCAGTTTTCATTGGTTTGGGTATTGGTGATTATGAAGGCTTTGAATCTGGAGGCTCTTGCGGCCTTGGCCTTGGCTGTATCATGTAGGCTTGTGTGGTCAAGCTTAAGGGAGGCATTCGATTAGTCCCTTTGGCCAATTTGGCCTTAGGAATCCATATCCAAGCATTACCCTCATAATAGCCTTGTGCTTGCGATAGGGTCTTGGGAACCCACCATGGCTGCCATGCATCGATGTTTGTAGATGCGCCTTGGCCTCCTAGGGCACAAGGTGGGGTTCTTAGCCTTGCGGGGCTGTGGGTGTCTGATCCTAAATGACAGTCATTGCAGTTTAGGCATCCATTAAAGCTTTGGCTCATGGGCCTTAGCTCTAACTTTAGTGATTTGCTAGTCTTGAGGCTTGGTGGGTTGTGACGAAGCACTACCCCTCTCCTTAGGCTTGGCGATAGGTTTCTCTAACGGTGGCCTTGCAGACTTGGAACGCATCATGCAACCCTTGAAAGAAGTAATTATGCAGACGTTGCCCATGGCTAGGTGGATATGCTGTAGCTCCTAGTATACATTGCAATGAGCTTGATTCTTAAAGGTTCATCCGAATAGTGACTCCATGCTGACATCTTTAGTGTTGGGAAACACATAGAAAATCATCCGCATGCTTTCACACGATAGAAACTGCAACCTTGCACTTTCCCAAGAGTGTGTATGATTGGCCTCCATATGGTATTACGTGAGCCGTGATCGAGAGCAAGCCTCACTCACAACCTGATAACGAGATGTTAAGGAGTGCCGGTTGGGTAATTGACTTTGTCGAATGCACAACACAAAAAAAAATTCAAATATTCGACAATACACCACGAACCACACACAAAACAAGATAACTCACAAAGGAAGTATCAAAATTTTGACAACAAACCAAGTGAACTATATTCTCATACCTTAATAGCCTTGACCCGATGCTTGACATGACAAAGTCTAACTTCTTCCACTTCGGAAGTAGCATGTCCAATAGTATCCTCTCGCATGTGACCCTCCTCTCACATCTCTCACAAGATGACAAGAAAATTCTAAGGGAAGGGCCCCTAAATCTCTACTCTCCTCTCCTTTTATAGTTTTTTTCATCCTCACTTACGTTGAATATGCTTTTTCTTTTCAAAAAGCTTTGAGATTTCCGTGCCTTAAGCTTTCACATCGTTTAAGCTTTCTGTAAGCTTTTAAACCTTTAACATTCATTGTTGCTCTGCGTTTCGTAAATGCAGCTACCCTACCTCGTCCTTTGCAAAGCTTTGTCCTCATCCCCTTCCTTCTTCACCTTTGTCATCGTCTCTATCTTGCTTTCTTTCCTTCTCCCGATTGCGAGTGCTCTCCTGCTTCGTTTTCAGCATTTGCCCCTTTTCCAGTCCGCTGTCGTATTCTGCAGAGCCCACTGTTCTCTCTCAATTTCATTGGGGCTCCCTTAATGGCATCAGCTTCTTCTTCTTCATGGCCTTGCCTTCCTTATCGCTCCAGTGCTCGCCAATGTTCTCTTCCTTCTCCTCTGTCACACCAGTTGCATCGATGCTTTTCTTTTCCTCGTTCCCCTATATGTCATGACCTTCAACTCTTGTCGTTGTAACTGCAGGCCAACTTCAGGGCTACCTTAGTACTGTGACGTCTGTGTCTTCCCTCTTTCTCCTCCTGCAGCCAGCTTTGTCGCCAACTTCAGGTCCTCCTTCCTCACCCTCATCGACTTCTTCAGCTGTGGCTTCTTCATCATCACTTGCCATTTTGTTTAGCAGCATCAACAAACTCCTTCCTTCGCTTCATCTTCAACTCCATCGTTTCTCTTCTTCATTCCAGTAGGCTGGTTCCTCCTTTAGCTTCATCGTCACTTCTACAAATTCTTCTTAATCGTACATTCATCTTCTTCCACTAAATTCTTTAGCTTTATCACTTATTCGAGCCGCGAGAGAAATGGAAGAAGTGATGATTCATCCCTCTCAGGACCTTGTCCTTCATCGTCTGCAGAACTCTTCTTTCCCTATCCCAGCTTCTACGTTACTTCCTTCCTCCCTTCATAATAAGATATTCTCTATAGTTGGGATCCATCACCTGCAAAATCCACAAAGGTTTCATCTCCAAGAAACGAAAATGTCATAGCGACTGGCAAGTAGTGAACAGTCAGACGAAGAGGCTCCCGCATCTCAAGAGGATGGATAACCACTTCTTATGCATCTACACCTCCTAGACTGCAATCAAGCACATGAAAAGAAAGCAAAGCAGCCAATATAGTCATGTTGGCCGCGTCTATCAAATTGCCGCCATTATCGAGTATAAAAATATCGATTCGTAAAGACCAAACTGCTTTTCCTACAAGCACACATAGTGACTCCGTATCAACTGCCCGACTTTCCCTCAAGACACGATCAATAATTCATCCAAGCTCCACAACACTTTCTCTAGGTCGTCCAGTTTCAAAAGTAGGATCAGCCATGGGCGAAAGCTTTGTGTACACACTAAGAATGCCCTCATTTGGGCGGTCTGGGTAGGGTTTCACCAATTGATCACTCACCACACACATAACATGAGTCTGGCCCAGTTGCACCTCAACTGCACTAGACTCCCTCAATTTGATATGCAGGCTCCGCAAGTCGAAGGCTCGTCGCCCATTGATGCTAATATTCTCATACAGATCAGAAACTGTGTTTGGAAAAAAACTCCTAAAAGGACGGGTAAAGAATGGATCGTCAAAAGAATCCTGATCAGATATGAGATTATTTTTGCTTCCAAATCCAAATCCTGCAAAAGGATCATCAGATCCTAGCTGCCGTCTGTTTCCATTCATATTCTGCAACTTCAAATCTGGATGAATACCAAAAGAGGGCCGATAACCTGCAACCTGTCCCATATTTTGACATGGTTCTTATAAACCATCTCCTGCTTGAATGTAGAATTCTCTCTTAGATCAGAGGTTCAAGCTTATGTTGACTTCCCACCTGATTCTTCAAAGTTTGGGTTTTTCCCATATGTACATGGTTTTCTATGCAATGTGCCCTAGCAACTAAATATGCTCTTTAAAATAGAATTTCCTGCCCAATCAAAACATGATTTGAAAAATTGTGCAATGTTGGATCCATGATATGCAATCAATCAATCCATGCTACACACAAAATAATGTATGCATTGAAGAATTGTGCCTAGCTGCAAGATGTAAACAAAATTCCTTGATTAATTAAATCTTAATTCTCACCTCTCAACTCTCTTCAAAAAGATATGATATACTCTTCTCCACCCATCCAAAATCTCACAATCACTCTAGAAAATTATGGTCCTCAAGATGTTGATCAAATATGAACAACCCTCACAATTGATGGAATCCTTCACGACCCTCGAACTCTCCCAACCACCTTACACTCTCAACCAGAAGTTCCTAACTCTGTGATGAACATCCCAAATGGTGTGTGCAAGAAATGTGCGTGCTCAATGACAGGTGCTTTCTCATGTGCGCGTGTATCTAAGATTTACTGCATATAGTTGGAGCGGACCTCATGCCATGCTAGTGCTCAATGATGGTGTAGATCGTGCATAATCCCAACCCATGGCATGGAATTTTTTGATAAGAACAAGAGATGACCCCCGAGTGCAGTGCATCAACTAGTGCAACGTGGAGTGCTCGTGAACCCATTATCACTGTGATGTGCAAAAGTCTCGACAAAAAAACATACTGAGCTCCTCAATGTTCAGTAGCTATTAACAAACACAAGCTTCATTCTATTCAAAAAAATACCAAGCTCGACCAAAAGCTATCAATTTTCACACTCAACCAAATTAAACAAAATGACAGAAACAAATCCTATGCTAGTCAAACACAAGAAATCCAATTACAAAATAATAAAAAAAACTGTCACACAAATAACTAAGCTAGCAGAAATTAAACCTTACTACAATTTGACTAGGGCTTTTCAGTTTTCAGAAAAACACTTGACATATTCAGCCCTCCCCCTAGTGTGCAAACATTCATGTGCAGCAGTTACTTTCATAGAACGATGCCACATCTATCATCCATTCAGTTTCCTCATTCTTTTGTTGAAATTGTCGTTTTGACCACTCCTCTATTTGTATTGTCATTAACCTTGATATGTACTTCTTTAATCTATATCCATTTATCCTTTGCTTATGTGCCTTCCCATCCAAATTTTCTAACGCATAAGTTGCATTTTGAAAAACTTCAGAAACCTTGAATGGTCCTTCCCACTTTGTTTGGAATTTCTTTTGAAAAGTATGATCCAATTTACTATTGTATCTCAAAACTAAATCCCCTTTATATATACATACATACATATATATATATATATATATATATATATATATATATATATATATATATATATATATATATATATATATATTTATTTATTAATCTCTTGTAAATTTTTTTCTTGACTTTTCTCATATTGATCACACACTTCCTATCTATTTAATTGTGCTTCTTGTAATTGTATCAACCTTTCTGTGAAATAATTTTTTTCCTCTTCTTCAGTCAACTTTTCAAACATCCTTAAAGCCGGTATTTCTACCTCTATAGGTAGTAAGGCTTCCTTCCCATAAACCAGTTTAAAGGGAGAATAGCCTATACTTTCTTTTCTTGCTAATCGATAAGCCCACAAAGCACTTGGCAATTCAATATCCCATGTTTAGGGACGATCCTTTGTCATTTTAGACAGGAATCATATTAACTCCCCGTTGAATCGCTCGTTGAGACCATTACATTGAGGATAGTATGGTGAAGCAAATCTTTTTGTTATTTTCATTTTCTCACAAAGATAGTCTATTAATTCTCCCTTAAAACCTGGTCCTCTATCTAACAAAATCTCTAAAGGTGTTCCAAATTTACAGCATATATCTTCATAGATAAATTTTTCCACATCTATGGCTCTGATGTTTTTTACAGCCTTAGCTTCTGCCCACCATCGAGATAGATAATCAACTGCTGTCAAAATATATATTTTTCCTCGTGAAGTATGTGGTAATGGACCAATTGCATCTATTCTCCATTTTTCAAAAATGTCATATGCAAGAATTGTTTTTCTTGTTTCTGGTTTTAATATTCTCTTACTCATTCTTTGACATTCATGACAGGATTTGCACCAATGATTAACATCTTTTTGAACACTTGGCCACATATATCCTTCAGTTAAAATCTTTTGTAAAGTTATTTTGTAAGAATAATGTCCCCCACATGGCCCCTCATGATTTTTTTTTAGAATGTGATATATTTCTTCTTTCCAGGGCACTCTTCTTAAAATTAAATCCACTCCTTTAGCATAAAGGACATCGTTCACCATTTTATATCTTCCAGCTCTTCTTAAAAGGCCATATTTTTTATTTTTTTGAATACTGGTAGGTACTTTCCCTGTTAATAAAAATTCTTCTTCCAAGTCTAGAGCTTCTCTTCCCCTATATAGAGAAAGATCTGCTTTCATTACAAATACTTGACAAATTGCTAATTGGGCTGCATTGTGAGCTTCCTGATTTTCTTCCTTGGAAATATGTTTCAAACTCCAGGATTCAAACCATTTTAAATCTCTTCGAATTCTATTACACAACCTTTTCAATTTGGGATTTTTGATCTGCCAAACTTCGAGTATTTGATTTACTAATAGTAAAGCATCACCTCTAATTCTCAACCTTCAAATTCCCATTCTTCGACAAAGCATAATGGCTACTTGTAAGGTTGCATACTCAGGTTCGTTGTTACTTGTTGCCTCAAGTTTAACTATTTCTTTTTTTATTAATTTTCCTTGAGGATCATAAACTACTATTCCTCCTGAAGATGCTTGGTGTGCCTTATGGTATGATCCATCAAAATACATCAAAAATGAGTTTTCTATTTCTAGTTTTTCTTCTTCTTTTTCTCCAAATTTTCCTTTTAGTAAAAAAGAGCTTCCTCTATAGGTTAAAAGGTCTGCTATTGTAGCCCTAGTTGAGTCCTCAACCTGGAATGTATATTGAAATTCTTCTAGTTCAACAATCCATTTCACAACTCTTCTTGATAAGTTTGAGTTATTCACCAACTGTGGTAGTAGTGCATAGCTTGTTGAAATAGTAAAGGATTTTGGTAGTAAATATCTCCTAAACTTTCTACAAGCAAATATTACACTTAACATTACCACTTCTATTTCTGTATATGTTTTTTCTATTTGCAACTTCACTCGACTTGCGAAATAGATAGGTCTCATATGTCTAGAATTCCTTCCTTGTTGCATTAGAATTGCTCCAATAGCATCTTCCCCTACTGAAGGATTCACAAAAAATTCATTTTCCCAAAATCATGTGCTTGAACTAATGATGCATGACTCATAGTGTCCTTCACCTGTTGAAACACTTCTTCAGCCTCTTTAGTCCACTCTAAAGGATCCTTCTTGGCTACCATCTGTAACAGATAGAGTAAGTGAGATGCCAAAGGAATGAATCTTGATAGATATCTTACCTTATGAATGAATGTCATAAGTTCTTTAGTATCTACAGGTGATACTAAGGTTACTAGGGCTTCTACTTTTTCAGGATCAGGTTCTATTCCATTTTCTGAAACTACATGACCAAGAAGTTTCACTTTTGGTTGGGCTATTTTGTATTTTTTTGGATTTAGTTGACAACCGTAACTATCCAATCTTTCAAATACTTTCTCAAGTTTTTCACAATGTTCTAATCTTGTACTATGAACACACATATCATCCATGAAATCTCTAACAAACTTCCCTAGGTAAGGGGCTAACACTCTATTTATCCTCCCTTGATACCAAACTGGTCCATTACTAAGTCCAAAAGGTAAAACTCTATAGCAAAAACAACCCCATGGTGTTATAAAAGTCGTTTTCTTTTGATCTTCAGGAGCAATGGGTAATTGAAAATATCCAGAATATCCATCACAAACACTATACCTTTCAAAACTTGCAACTGAATCTAAGATTTCTTCTACGAATGGAAGCAGATAATGATCCCTTTTTGTGATGGCATTTAGAGGCTTATAATTAGCGCAAATTCTCCAACCTCCCGTTTTCTTTGATGCTATAACTATTGTGCTTACCCATTCTGAATCTTCTACAAGATAAATAAATCCTGCTTGCAATAATTTATCTACTTCTTCTTTCAAGACTGATATTTGTTCTAAAGTCAGGGGTTTTAACTTTTGACATACTGGCTTGGCATCTTCTTTCAGTTCTATTTTTAGCCCCCCTTTCATTCCTCTGATTTCTAAGTATGAAGTTGCAAAAAGTTGGGATATTTATTTATGAGTGAATGATATTGTTTTCTTTCTCCATATGTCAAATCTTGACTTAACATTTTTTTCAGAAACTCTCTTTTTTTTGTTGAAACTTGAGGTAGCTCCATTAATTTTTCTAATTCCTCTAGTTTCCCTTCTTCACCATCTTTAAAAAACCCATCTTTTTATTTCCTTTGGTTTTAACATTTATGATTTGGAATTTTTGTGAATCTTCTTCTTTTGAAGTTGATTCTTCATCCTTTAACAGGAACAAAAGTCCTTTTTCTTTAGAAGGCAGATTTAAATTAGGACTTTTTTTGTTTCTCGATACCCTTGAAACTATTGATGATTCTATATGAGTTATTGACTTCACTCTGTTTCCTAGGGATATTTCCTTCTTCTTTTTATTATTTTTTTCAATTATTATAGACGAAATTTTTGGATCTGAATCACTTTCTGAACTTCCCTCCTCAATTTCATCATCTTCTTCTGTACTATCACTTTCCTCTTCTTCTTCCTCGCTAGTATCCTCATTCACTAATTCCTTTCTCGAGGCCATATCAAACTTCTTTGCTACTCCTCTATGGTCATAAATTGTTAGAGTTCCTTTTCCCCAATCTTGTATCGCTCCTGCTTTCCTAAGCCATGGTCTACCCAAGATAAGCGGAAATGCTCCTAATCCTGCTGGCATAACATGACAAGTAATTTTCATAGCAACTCCATAAACCTTGACTTCAAGATTTTGAATTATTCCAATGCATTTCACTTTAGCATGATTTGCAAGCCTAATTCGAAAACCGGATCCTGCCACTATTCGAAGTCCAAACTATTCTACACATGCTTGGGTAATCACACTGACTTGTGCTCCTCCATCTATGTATGCCTCTCCTATATTTTGATTTTTGTACCAAGCATCAACTACAGGACAAATATCCGATAACTCTTCTACACTCAAAACTCTTACAATACCTTTTTTTCTTTCTCTCCCTTTTGGATTTACTAATCTCTTCCATTGTCCTCTCATCCTAGGGCACAACTCCATCAACTGAGCAAAAGATATGTCAGCTTTCCTACCCATCATATCTTTCTTTAGATCATAGTCACTTTCTCCTTCTCCCAAAGGAATATCACTAGCATGATAATGTTTTCTAGGCGTTGTCGTCGCGTTAAGAGTTGAAGGTCTACTACAGGCTTTTAGTGCAGAAGAAGGGTTTGGGATTCAAGATTCAGAAAGGATAAATGGATTGGGTTTTGATAAGATTTGGGAATTAGAAATAATTTGATACAGAAGAGGAATTCAAGCCTTCTCACTTTGTACTTAGCATACATGAACTGAAGGGTTAAGACTAACTTGAATATATCAAATGCTTCAGGATACATACATCATTTCATAAAGGATATTTTCAGATTTCCAATTCATTTATGAATGTCAAATGCAAGCTCTAATGACATTTATTACATGTACAAAGATGGATTTCAATCCTTTGGGACAAGTATATTGATGATATAATCAAATACATCCAAGATTTGGGCCAAAGATGCATGAAATGGATTGAAAAGGAATAATTTTAGCTTCAGCCCTGTTTTAAAACAGAAAATTCCAGCCCATAAACATATTCAAAATGAGTGCATAAACTCAAGAAGAAGCACTCTTGATCATCTATGAACAATGTCCTAAAGAAAAGAGGTCATTTTCCTCTATTACAATCATAAAAAACCCATGTTTACTCATAAAAATGGATCAAAATAGTGGGCTGCCCTGTTTATGACTAGTTATTCCAGCCCATAACAATCCATAAGTCTTCAATATCCTCACCCTTTGCTTGCCCCAAAGTCACTCAAGTACTTGGGCACAAGTCAGGCTTCATTGGACCAAGAATAAGGTAGAGAAGATGAGAGAAGTCATGCATAAGAGCAGGCTGAATACTCTTCTCTCAGATTTTCCCTCTTTTATAGACAGTTTCAACATGCATTTTCATCAGACCAAAGAGGCAGAGAAGTGAAGCTCTCACCAAGTTATCATCTTCAGTTGTTGGACTGTTAATCTTCAGTTTGCATGCTCCATTCCATGCATCTCAGCTCCAGCTTTCTCCCAGTTTCTCTCAGGCAGAGTAGCCCACATTTTGTGCCGAAAAATGCGGGCTGCTCTTTGCTCCAACCCTGGTCACTTTTTGACTAGCCTAGGTCACATGCTAGTCACCTTAGTCAGTTACTTTTGGTCCCGTGTGGACTTAGTGGACTTTTGACAGTTTTTGGCAACATTTTTGGGTTTTTGTCCATATTTTTGTACCTGAATTAATGTGATTTATCCAGCAAACTGTCAATTACTTCCAGATGTCCAAGTTTTAGGTTCCCATAGACTTATTTTTCATAAATGTACATGGTATATCTGCAAATTATATGCTAAATACAAAAGAACTTGTATAACTAAGGTAGATATTGAATAACAATGCCTGAAAATATCTCATATAATTCCCACTGAAACTCTTCTGAGTTCATAAGAATCCCATGATTTATATCATGGACAGTAAACTCTTTGACATTCACCCCCTCCTAACCTGCACATCCTCCGGCATGTGCCATTTCATAAGATTTCAGGTCAAGGAGGGTCTTCTTCTTCTTCATCTTCATTCTCTAAGTCTTCGCCTTCCTGCGTTTTTTCAAGTAAAGGGCTTGTATCAAAGTCATCAAGTTCATAAGTTGAAGATTCTCTTCGTTTGAAGAGTTTGACTCGTTTCCCAGCTATTGGAGTCTTTATCATGGTTCCATCCATTTCAGCCAAAGAGTAAGTAGCATTATTATATACTACTTTTACAACATATGGTCCAAACCATCGCTTGGCTAACTTCCTATGAGCACTATATTGATTATCCAGGCTACTATCATAAACAAGAACCCAGTCATTCTCTTGAGTAGCTCTTGGACGTAGTCGATGGTGCTTATCAAACCTCTTCTTATTCTTTAATCTTGTTGTTTTTAGCCTTTCAATGGCTATTTTAACATCCTCTGGTCTTCTTTCAAGTTGCCTTATGTGTAAAGACATCAATTCTTCCATGTTCATGCCTTCATCCCAAGGCAAGATACTCCATGTGACAATGGATTCCTCAATAGGCATAATAGGTGGCTGTCCATACATGAGTTCAGGTGGCATATATCCTGTCACTGCACTATGGGTTGTTCTATCAGCCCATAATGCGAATGGTAGCATTTTAGGCCATTCCCTCAACTTTCCTTTGCATGATTTTGCTAAGGCTTTAAGAATCGGTTGATGACCTCTTTCACTCTTTCCATTGCCTTCAGGGTTGTAGGCTGAAGTAAGAGATAGCTTAATCCCCAATTGAGCAAAGAAATGGCGAGCTTCATCGGCATCCAATTCTCCTCTATCAGCAGTTACTTTAGCAACACATCCATACCTGTAAAATACTTCTTCAAGTAAAAATCTGCAAACAGCATGAGTGGACTTTGTTGTCAAGGCCTTTCCTTCCACTTGATTTGTGAGATCTTCTCTAGCAAGTACTAGATATCTCATGTTCTAAATTCCTGTAGGCATGGTTACTAAATCAATAACCCATCTATAGTGAATAGATAAAGGATAGGTAGGCTGAAGCCCATCTCTATGCTTTACCATGGAATACATTTGACAAGCATGACAAGACTCAACAAAATGCTCAATGTCTTTATACATGTTTTGCCACCAAAATTTTTCTTTTATTTTGGCAAAAGTATCCCATATGCCTCTATGACCGGCCATTAGGCTTTCATGGAATTCTTGCATGACCTGTCTTTGTGTCTTTTTGTCACCTAAGACAGGAACAGGCGCTCTTCCTTTCTTCTTTGCATGCCTCCAAAGGTAGCCATTTTTAAGAAAAAAACCATAGGCTTTTCTCTTAATTCTCTTGAACTCTTCATTGATCCATTCTTCCTTCTTTGTCATAGTGCTCAAAAATTGGCCAATTTTTAGCCAATCATCTGCATAAAATTCTTCTTTAAAGTGTGAACAAAACATGGAATATGCTATTTATTAGCTGTCCATTGTCCTTCTTTAGTTGATTCATCCATCCTTGCTCATGTAAGAGTTGTATTATCAGCTAAACCTATTGTTCTTGCTGAAATTTTTGTTGTACCTGCATTAACAGCTTCATTTATAAACTCTGATTCTTCTTCATCCGTCATTTCTTCTTCATCCATATATCTGGCACGTGAAAGCATGTCAGCAACTGGATTATCTTTACCTGCAATATGTTTCAAATCAGGATTTAAGGATTTAATATAGGCTATCCATCTTAGCATAGCTATGTCAGGAGTGGAACAGTTGGCTATCATGCCCAAGAGTGGAAGGCAATCTGTCTCAACTATAACATGTGCGCCCATGAAGTACTCCCTGTCACATTTTAATGCAGTTACTACTCCCCAAAGCTCTCTTTTCATTTGAGCATACCTTCTTTGTCATTCATTAAGAACCTTTGCTCCAAACCGGATCACATATCTGTTACCTTCAAGGTCGTCTTGACCAACTGCCCATCCTATTCCAATAGGACTTGTGTCCACTGTAAGAAAAATGGGCTGTCCATTAGAGTAGTTAGCCTTCTTTAAAGTGGGAGCTGAAGTCAGCATTTTCTTAAGTTTTCGAATAGCCTGAGTGTGTTCTTTTGTCCATAGAAACCTTTGGCCCTTTCTTAAAAGCTGATAAAGACTTTCAGCAACATGAGCAAAATGTGGTATCCAAATAAGGTAGAAGACACATGCACCAAGAAATCTTCTCACTTCTGAAACATTTGTACATTCTTCTTGCATCTTGTTGATTGCATTTATTTTAGATGGAGAAGGTTTTCGGCCATATGGACCACACATATGACCGACCACAAGAACTTCTTCAACTCCAAAAACAGATTAAGCTCCTGAAAGAGTAAGATGGACTTCTTCTAATTTAGACAGGATTTGAGCACAATCATTGATATGATCAAAAACAAACTTTTGACATCCAAGTTCATTGAGTTCTTCATTTTTCTCATGAACTTCACATCCTTTAATTGGAACATCATCAAGAAAAGGAAGAGTCAATTGAGGAATATAATCCCTCAATACTTTATGCATGGCATTCATCATGTGAGCTACTGAATTCTAGCCCCTTGAGGTAGAGCACACATGCGGACTAGGCCAAGAGGTGTCTTCATTGTAGTAATGTCACGGTTTTCCAAAGCAAGCTGAAATTGGTCGTAGCTTGAATATAAGTCTCCCATGGAATAGATTGCCCTGCCTGCAAAAGCTTCAACAAACTCATCCACAATTGGTCCTGATCCAACATTTCTAATAGTGACTTTATTAACGGGTTGCAAATCTTGAATGAATCGTAAAGATTCATTCTTCTTAGGTATGGTAAACCATTGGTTGGAATATGGAGCTGAAGATGGCTCCAATATTCTCATTTTTATCTTTTCATTTAAAAGTTCCAATAACTTAGGCAAATGAGCCCTCGAAACCGGAATTGGTTTAAGATTCCAAGGCACATGTGAAACCGTAAATATTACCATTGGAGCCACAATGCTTGGATCCACACAGCCGATTTCATGCGGCTGAAATGAAAAGACTTTACCATGGTTCTTTAACATCTGCATGAAGATTTGTTTTTTAGCCGGCAAGAGGAAAGAGTCTTCACCAATTTTCAGCTTTTGTAGACTTTTAGCTATAAATTGATGGCCAATATCTATAGGATCACGAAGGCTTGGTTGTTTGGATACCCTTTCTGCCAATCCTTCGCTTTCAGGTGGTAGAGGAGTAGCTACTGGCTTAACCTTCTTATCAACTGTTTTATATTTTGTTCCTACTCTTTCTTCATCCTTGTTTGGCTGTCCAAAGGCTTCATAATCTGCAAATTCTTGAATTATGTCATACATATCCAATGTACATACCTGTATGGACTGATTTTTAGCTTGATTTTCAACATGAACGGCTGTATAAATTTCAGCCATTGTATCATTATAATTCAGCCCATAAAATAGACCTGAAATTTCTTCATCTTTAGGTAAAACTTCAATTTGCTTCAGTTCTTGCTCCAAATGACTCAAATACTTTATTTCAGCCCTGTTCATGGCTGAAAATTGTTTATAACAGCCCACTCCATTGGCTGAAAAAACCTGCAAATCAGCTTTAGACCTTGCCTCCTTCATATGTGGAGGCAAATTTTTATGACATGATGCACTGCCATAGCCTCCACTTATAGCAGCGCTACCCGAAAACCCTTAAATTCTCGGGCATTAGGAGGAACGGGATGGTCTCTCAATCGATCCCTATTCCGATGGTGATTAACACAGACAGTTAGGAATTGAACAGTCTTATCATTATCCTTGCTTCTTATCTGAGCATATGATGAACCATCATCAAGAGCCTTTGTCTCTAAACGAGACTCGGAAATAAATGGTTGTCCAAGAATGATTGGATAGCTGCAAGAATCTTGAACAAAGAAATGAAATTCATCTTTTACATTACCAATAGTAACTTGGACATAAGGACATGCTGCATAAAGATCGCCAGAAGAGTTATTGGCTGCCTTCATGCGCCACCCTGGGTCCACGTCAATGGGCCATCCACCATTCTCATAGAGACTTCTTGACATAACATTAATCTCTGAACCATGGTCTATAAGGGCAATGCATGGAGTTTTTTTCTCACCAATTTTAACAACAGTTTCAGTAGTCGCCCTTGCCCAATGTGTATGGGAATAGTGACTACTTGGAATAAAGTGAGTTTCACTTTCTTCCTGCATGTTGTGAAGAAAAGTCTCTTTCTTTTGCATGGGCTGCACTTTAGATTGAGAAGTTTCCACCATTATGGCTTCTTCAGCTTCTGCTTCATAAATGTCTTCATCTTTGGCTTCTTGGCTGCAATCAGTTCTTTGATTGCCTCCAGTCGAATCCCTTGAGTTTTTAGCTTCTCTTCATCCTGCAAATACACATGAAGTACTTGCAAAAAAGCATGTACAGATTCTTCAGTTTCCTCACCAACATATTGTCTTTTTCGTTTAATTACATCAATTATTACATCATGAAATCTTGTTTTGCAATACCGAGAATTTCACCTAATGTAAATTCAATTCTACTTCCAAGAATCCTTTCTTCTAGGATCCGTTTAAGATCCGTTGCGGTCTCTATGTCTGACTGCAACTTGTAATTGGGATGTTTGCTTTTTCTTTTTCCTTCTGTCTTCTTTGCTTGAGGGGCATCTCCCATGTCAAATTCTGGTGGTGGCGGATTTTCAGCAACCTTCTGTTGGTCTGGTTTGCTTCTTGTTATGCGTTTAGTCGGACCTGAAGAAGAAAGACCGGCAACATCTTCTTCTCTTCTTCTCTTTTCTTCTATCATGGCTTCTTGATTATTAATTTCAGCTAGCCGGGCAAAAGCTGAAAATGAATCCACAGGCTCGGACCATCCGGTTCTTCCTCGAATACATTGACTGGCTGTAGTTAAATCATCCTTAGTTGTCTTGCCTTGTTCCATGCGTTCCAAGGCCTGCGTCCACACTTTAGATTTTGCATTAATTTTACATGCTTTAATAATTTCATTAGTTGGCTCAATTTGCAACCCATAGGTTGCAGCATCAATAGCTTCATAGTCTGTTCTTGTTTCCAAATCCTCCAATCTTTTCTTCATGCTGCCGTTACCGAAGTTTGGCTCAAGAGGAAGCCCGGTTTCGGTTGCATGAATTTTGCCATCCTTCCAAAAGACTAATTTTCGTGCTTCGGCTTCACGGAATGCTCCACACTCCCTCTTGTCATGCTGAAGGCTATCACACCAAATGCAGCGTCTTTTAAAGCCTTCTCGTGCGGGTCTTAGGGCGGTTGTCCGACCCCTTTCTTCTACTTTAACATCAAGACTTTCTACTTTAGAATTAATTTCTGTTAAATTAAGATGGAGATCCCGCATGCTTTTAATTAACTCATCCATGACATCCTTCTTTGGAGAAGGAACAACGGAATTTCTTGGTTGCTCGGCCATAGAGACAGGAGGTCGAGAAGCTGAAACAGGCTCCTCCATAGAATTAGTTGTTACAGGGGTTGATCCCCATCTTAGGCGCAATCGCTCTCTTCGAGCAATCATATTAACTGCTTCAGTGACATCATTCCAAGCAGTCTTTAATCCCGACTCAGAGTCAGGGTCTTTAAGTCGGTTAGTCAATTTCTCCTGAAGAGAAGAATCTGCAGCTTTTGAAAATAACTCAATCTTTTGATTTTCCATACCTTGTTGGTCATCAGGATCTAGTTGGCAAATTTGCTTTCAAACTCTTAATGAAGAGCAGTAGAGCAGTTAGACCCTTATTGGGCCTTTCAACCCATTTGGTGAAGATTTTCTTTGTCATAAGGCCAGAATCTTCAAGGAAAAATTCTTCTCGAAGAGCCTTCTTGAACACAGTCCATCCAGCATCTTTTTGGGAAAGACCATGAATTCGGTCCTGGAGGCCATGCACAGCCAGGCGGGCACAGTAACGGCTCCAGGCATGTTGAGGAACTCCAAAGAAGACCATTTTGTCAGTGTAGAGACGGACAAAAGAGGACACATTTTGCCCATTAAATTGCTTGAGCTCATGTCCAACTACTTCTAAGGCCTTAATGGCAGCAGCATCAATCCGTTCTTCTTCTTGTCTCCGTTGTTGTTGCAATTGCAACTGCTGCTGAAATTGCAGCTGTTGTTGTTGGCTCTCTTGCATTAGACGAACCAACTGTTGCAAAGCATCTCCTCCCGAGCTTGATGATTCTCCCATTGGACTTCTTCTTCTGTAGCGGACCTTCACGTCGGGTTCACCACTGTCGTCCCGTTAAGAGTTGAAGGTCTACCACTGGGGTTTTTAGTGCAGAAGAAGGGTTTGGGATTCAAGATTCAGAAAGGATAAATGGATTGGGTTTTGATAAGATTTGGGAATTAGAAATAATTTGATACGAAAGAGGAATTCAAGCTTTCTCACTTTGTACTTAGCATACATGAATTGAAGGGTTAAGACTAACTTGAATACATCAAATGCTTCAGGATACAAACATCATTTCATAAAGGATATTTTCAGATTTCCAATTCATTTATGAATGTCAAATGCAAGCTCTAATGGCATTTATTACATGTACAAAGATGGATTTCAATCCTTTGGGACAAGTATATTGATGCTAGAATCAAATACATCCAAGATTTGGGCCAAAGATGCATGAAATGGATTGAAAATGAATAATTTTAGCTTCAGCCCTGTTTTAAAACAGAAAATTCCAGCCCATAAACATATTCAAAATGAGTGCATAAACTCAAGAAGAAGCACTCTTGATCATCTATGAACAATGTCCTAAAGAAAAGAGGTCATTTTCCTCTATTACAATCATAAAAAACCCATGTTTGCTCATAAAAATGGATCAAAATAGTGGGCTGCCCTGTTTATGACTGGTTATTCCAGCCCATAACAATCCATAAGTCTTCAATATCCTCACCCTTTGCTTGCCCCAAAGTCACTCAAGTACTTGGGCACAAGTTAGGCTTCATTGGACCAAGAATAAGGTAGAGAAGATGAGAGAAGTCGTGCATAAGAGCAGGTTGAATACTCTTCTCTCAGATTTCCCCTCTTTTATAGACAGTTTCAGCATGCATTTTCGTCAGACCAAAGAGGCAGAGAAGTGGAGCTCTCACCAAGTTATCATCTTCAGTTGTTGGACTGTTAATCTTCAGTTTGCATGCTCCATTCCATGCATCTCAGCTCTAGCTTTCTCCCAGTTTTCCTCCGACAGAGCAGCTCGCATTTTGCGCCGAAAAACGTGGGCTGCTCTCTGCTCCAACCCTGGTTTCTTTTTGACCAGTCTAGGTCACCTTCTGGTCACGATAGCACTATACTCCTTCTTTAATTTCTTTCGGCCTCCAAAGTGGTCTTTTTTGCGAATCCTGGCCTCTTTGAGCTTTTGAATTTCTCTCTCAATATCTTCAGGTCTTCTCTCCAACTAACAAATACGAAGAGCCAAAAGATATTCTCTAGTCATCTCTTCTTGCTGCCATGATAAAGCACTCCAAGTAAGTGTGCAAGTCTCTGTAGGCATGATTGGCTTTTGTCCATACATAAACTTAGCTGGCATATAACCTATAGTCACACTATGAGTAGTGCGATCAGCCCATAAGGCATAAGAGAACAACCTAAGCCACTCTCCAACCCGTCCACCATATGCTTTGGCCAAGGCTTTCACAATTGGCAGATGGCCTCTTTCACCCTTTCCGTTGCCTTCTGGATTATATACTGAAGTCAAAGCAAATTTAATGCCAAGGTGAGAGAAAAAATCCCTAGCCTCATCAACATCCAACTCACGTCTATCTGCTGTAAATTTTCCAATACATCCATATTTGCAAATAACATCCTCTAATAGAAACTTACAAACCACTAAAGTAGATTTCGTTCGTAATGCTCTTCCTTCCACTTGATTTGTGAGATCTTCTCATGCTTGAACAATGTAGCACATAAACTAACAGGCATAGTAATCAAATCAAGAACCCATCTGTAATGAATACATAGCGGGTAGGTAGGATGAAGCTCATCTCTATGCCTCACTGAAGAGAACAACTGACAATTAGGGCATGTCTCAACAAACTATGAGATATATCTATACATGCCTCTCCACCAATAGTGCTCTTTGATCTTCTCATAGGTCACCCAAAGCCCAAAGACTTTCATGGAATTCTTTCATGATCTGAACATGTGAAGCTCTATCACAAACAACTCTCAATGGTTGTCCTCCTCGCTTTCGTAAATACTTCCAAAGTAGTCCACTTTGCAAGAATAAACCATAAGCTTTTCTTCTAATCTTCTTAAAGTCTACATCAGTCCATCCATCCTGTCTAGACATAGTTCTCAAATAACGTCCAATCTATAAATACTCTCCTAAATACAAAGTCTCATCAAAGCTTTCCAAAGTAGACACATGACAAATATGATCAACATGCATGGCTGAAAGATCAGCCCCATCATCAGCATCATCAATGCAAGAAAAATCCATATCATCATACCTTGCTCGTGAAAGCATATCAGCCATTGGGTTGTCTTTGCCTACTATGTGCCTGAATTCAGGATTCATGGATTTTATGTATCCAATCCACCTAAGCATGGCAATATCTCGAGTAGAACAGCTCGTGATCATACCTAGAAGAGGAAAAAAATCAATCTCAACTACCACAACAGCTCCAATGAAGTACTCTCTGTCATTCTTGAGAGCCGTAACAACTCCCAAGAGCTCTCTCTTAACCTATGAATATATTTTTTGTTGCTTGTTTAAAACTTTTTCCCCAAAAAAAATAGCATACATGTTCCTATCTACATCGTATTGGCCAACAACCCATCCAATGCCGATAGGACTAGTATCAACAATAAGAACAATAGTTCTCCCACACTCATAATCTGCGTTTCGAAGAGTCAGAGCAGCTCTCAATAATTTCTTCAATTTCTGCATGTCTTTAGTATGTTTTATCTCCCAAGAAAAGCGTTGCCCTTTTCTCAAGAGCTAGTAGAGATCATTTCCAATATGAGCAAAATGAGGAATCCAAATAAGATAAAACATATAAGCCCCAAGAAACCTGTGAACCTCTAAAGTAGAAGAGCAAGTCTCCATAATCTTCCTATGGTATCAACCTTTGCAGGAGAAGGCTTCCTGCCATAATATCCACACATATGTCCAACAATCAAAACTTCTCTGTCTCCAAAAATAGACTTCAACCTTGACAAGGTCAAATTCACTTCATCCACTCTACAAAGAATCCTCTCAACATCTTTAATATGTGAAGCCACAAAGAATCTGTATCCATCATCTTCTAAAGAATCATCTTTTCCTTCTTCCAAGCAACTCTTGATAGGTAAATCATCAATGAAAGGCATAGTAATATCATGAATAAAATCTCGTAGAACCTTGTTCATCCCATTCATTATATGGGCAACCAAATTAGTAGCTCCTTGTGGAAGCGTACACATTCAGATAATGCCTAAGGGTGTCTTCATTGTAGTCAAATCTCTGCTCTCAAGGGCAAGCTGGAACTAATCATGTCTAGAATAAATATCACCGAGCAAATAGATAGCATGTCCAGCAAAAGCTTAAGCAAACTCATCCACAATAGGTCATGCACCAACATTCCAAATAGTGACCTTGTTTACTGGTTGTAGGTCCTATATGAATCAGAGTGTCCCATTCTTCTTAGGAGCTATGAACCATCTGTTGGAATATGGAGCTAAAGATGGCTCTAAAATCCTCATCCCGATCCGCTCATTTAAAATCTCTACCAATTTGGGCAAGTGAGCCCTTGGCATAGGAATAGGCCATAGAATCCAAGGGACATAAGGAATGGTAAAAATAACCATAGGCATCACAACCCTAGGATCAACGCATCCAATCTCATATGGAAAGAAAGCAAAAACTTTTTCATGCCTACATAACATCTCTTCAAAACATCTTACCTCTTTAGGAAGTAGAAAATCTTTGGTCCCAATCTTCATCTCTTTCAATGTCTTAGTTGAAAACTTATGTTCGATACCTATAGGATCTCGCAAAGGAGGTTGCATAGCAGCTCTCCTAATCATCTTATCACTATCCAAAGGTAGCGGTCCTGCAATTAGTCTAACCTTCTTGTCAATTGTCTTATATTTTTTTTGAACTCTGGCTTCATTGGTACAACTTGCAAATTTCACCCCTCGATGTAAATACCTTGGTAAACACAAATTTTTTTGTGTATAAACAGCAATACCCAAATCTTTTTGCTCAAATATGTCAGAAAAGAATACTTTTTGCTAAGAATCCTCACCACCCAAATTCTTTTGAAGCATGAAATCAACACTTTCATAATACATCACCAAAGAATGGACTTGTAAGACATATAACAACTCTTGATTGTTAGCATTTAGCAATACCAAAAGTTCCATGGTATATGAGCATGAAAGGCCATCATAGAGACCACCATCTATTCGGTCTTCTTCTTGCAAAACACCTGCAATCATCAATTCTTCTTCGTTTATTTTTATATACTGCCTAGTAGCTCTAGGCATATCTAAAATATATTGAAAACACAAAGTACTTTCAGTGGATACACCATAAACACATGAGGAAAAACTGTTGTTGCCAAGAGGCTAGAGCTTTCCCTGACTTATACCACCATCGTCTCGCAAGATAGTGGTACCTAGAAAAAATCCAGCTCTCCTGCTGGAAGAGGGGAATCCGTCAAAGAATCCATATTTTGTTGATAGTTGATACAAATGGTCATGAACTGGACAGCCCTCTTTCCATCCTTACTTGAGATCCGTACCCATCATCCAGAACCTTAGTCTCCATCCAAGACTCAGCAATAAATGGTTTCCCCAAAATAATAAGATAAGAATAAGATTTCTGCACAAAGAAATTATAAAACTCACCCACATCTCCAATAGAAATCTTCAGGTTTGGATAAGCAGCATACAAATATCCTGTAATGTTGTTGGCCATACGCATGTGCCAACCATAATCCACATCAATTGTCCAATCACCAATATCATATAAACCTCACACTATGACATTAATATCGAAGCCATGATCCAAAATAGCAACACAAGGAGTCTCTATCTCACCAAGCTTGACTACAGTCTCTGTAGTTGCACAAGCCTAGCAATGACTACGAGAAAAATGGCTACAAGGCACCAATCTAGGCGCATCTTCGCTCTCATCATATTGTATGGGCTGAAGCAAAGGATGAAGAGACTTCTTCAACTGCATACATAGAGCTCTATCTGTAGACTCCTCAATAGTCTCCTCTTCAGAATCAATCTCCTCAATCTACAACCCATAGAGAATAGCCTCGCTAAAGCCTCTCGATGGATCATATCTTGTGTTGGTTCTTCAATAACTTGTTGTTTTCTTTTTACGATGTCAATGATAATATCATGAAATTCTCTTTCGGAAATCCCTAAGACTTCTCCAAGAGTAAATTCAATTTTTCTATTAAGAATTCGATCCTCAAGTACCTTTTTCAAGTCCATGGTCATCTCGATGTCAGATAATAGCTTGAATCCAGGTTGCTTTTTGGACTTTGGATCCTTTGTCTTTGGGGCCTTTCGATCTTCTTATACTTTTGGCTTCTGTATGTGAGTGTGGGAGCTTTCACTCAACCGCCAAGACCCACAGACCTCTTATTGTTTCAAACGTTCCAAGCCGAGCACTAATGGCTACCTCTCACATAACCGACACGCCATCCATACCTATGGGTGTAGTGAGCTTACCTCCGTGCCGTTCGAGTTACCTCCTCTCCCGCACACTCCATTAGCTCCACGATCCAAGTGCAAGCTTATCCTCAAGCTCCACGCTCCAAGCTCCATTGCCGCGAGCAAGACAAGAGAAGAGAAGAGAAGAGAAGAAGAGAGGAGAAGATGGAGAGCTTCTCCTCCTCGGTCCCTCACCCTCACACACTCACTCCCTCACACTCTCACACTCCCTCTCTCAAGCACAAGCTCAAGCAAGCAAGAACAAGAAAAAGAAGAAGAAGAGGAGAGCTACTTTTGGCCACACACAAGAATGAGCTTCTCATTCACTTTTCAACTTTATATACAAAACCCTAAATCCCTTTTGGGCGGTCATCCCCTTTTTCCCTTTTTTACATGGCCGGCCGTAGCCTAGGCCCTTTTTCCCATTGTCCTTCTATCTTCCTAGCTTCCTTTCCACCACCCATCTATATTTACAAATTGCACGGGTGAGAGCCCGACGCTCTTTTACAAGATTTCAGGGTACACCTTTTTATTTTAAAATGCGTCTTTCCCCTTTTGTATTTGCCTTGGACCTTTAAGGTTGCCCTTGCGCTTTTGGCCTTTTCTCCTATTCTTTCTTCAGTTGGGCTACCTTTTTTCCGCCTTTTCCCTACGTATTTTTTATTTCCTTTTACTTTCTTCGCGTTGCGGTTAACATTACCCCCTCCTAGACAAGTGCCAGTCCCATGGCACTCACCGTTGTAGGTAGCAGGCTGTAGCATGCACCGAAGACGTGGGTGACAAGGACGCCTATAGAGGATTGTTGGTGGTGGTGTGAAAGAAGGTCCTGGGGGCCTGTTGGTGGCCAAGGTGACTGGTGGAAGGGTTGTTGGAGTTGTTGGTAGCGTTGTTCTGTGTTGGGGATTGCATTGATGGCTAGCACAAGTGTAGGTTTGTTGGGGATTCTGCACATGATGATTCTTTGCGGGCTTGTCTTCTTATCGTGTTGGGTGTTGCTAAAGAGCAATTGAAATTTCGTTGGATGCTTCAATACCTGCAATTTGAAAACCTCTCGTGTGATCTCGCCCTAAGGGGTAATGCTAGTCTTCTTATCGTGCACAAGACATATTTGATTAGTTTGGGAGACAAGTCAAACTCTAAGCAAGCTGAGAGTATTTTCCTGCACTTGAGGACCCAAACTGTGTATATACTTCGGTGCAGATATTATGTAAGTGCTCGTGCATACTTAGATATTACGTAGTTAGAAGACCATGTGCTAGTTTCTCGTAACAATGTGGGGATGAAGCAAAGTTGTCCATGTTGAGAAGAAGTACACGTGAAGGTATATGAGACATCCTTTGCATTGTGACTGCACGACGGAGCATAATTGAATATAGGGACACCTCACTTTCGGTAGCTGGAAGCTATTGGACTTGCTTGATGAGGACGGTGTACTTTTCATGGCCAATCGTGCAGTGCTTACCACCACTGATTGCAATGGTACTAAGGCAGAGTGCAAGAGAGAATTGTGCAAGTGGGTCAGGGTGATAGGTCTAACCATAGGCGAGACAAGCTCCCTAGGTATGTCCTGCCCTTGATGTGCCCTGAACAATTGTGGGTGATGCTAAAGGGCTAGGGGACTAGGGACGGAGCCAGTCGACCAAGGTCACTGGACGTACCTAATTTGAGGACCCCTAGGTGCTGTGCTGTGATAGTGGGTGCTTTTCTTCTTTCTTTCTTTCTTTATTTTTGTTTCTTTTTCTTGTGCTTTTTTCTTTCTTTCTTTCTTTCTTTCTTTCGTTTTGTTCTCTTTTTTTCTTTTTTTTTTTGGACTTGCCTGAGTACAACCATTACAATATGTTGAGGCTAGCATCCTTTCAATGGGTTGGAAAATGTCAAGCTTCCAAGGCTCAAGAAATGGATAGTATAGTGATGATTGTGCCTTTAGCCTCATTGTTAGAGAAGTAGTTGTTGAGGTGGGGAGATACACTTGAGATATTGCAAACCTCCTTGCGACACACGCAATGTTGGTACAATTGAGGTAACGACTGCCGTGAGCCAAGATGTACCCAAATACAATGACCAATAATGAATATTTAAATTGTGCGCCCATGCCCATACAAAATAATTAATATATGTCAAGCGCTTCAATAAATAAGTGTGTCAAAATAAATATTGGTGTCATGCCTAAGACGCATGCCTATCAAAAATGATAATTTTTTCTAAATAACTTGAATACATGCTATCGCCTAGTGCTTCCCAGCACCAGCACCGATTGCTCTATACATCAACTAAAGCATTCACAATTGTTAGAAAATAATAAAATTAAACCGACAAAAGTGAATATCTAGCACTCTTCAGCTACAAAATAAATAAATAGGTTGGAACTCTTTCCTAACCTTAATTTAATACGAGTTCGCACTCTAAACTCATAAACATCCATTAAATAAAATATGTATTTTGCGGAATCACCCGTTATGGAATCGCCCACTTGCACATTAAATTAATGTGATGCCGAAAAAGGACAGGCGTCTCCATCAACTTTTCACACAAGGAATTCACCTTGTGTATGAACCCTGGAAAATAAATATAATTTTACGGAATCCACCGCAAAACCTCATGAAATCCATCGTCGAATATGCCTCCTGGCATCATATACTGATGCACAAATCGAATGTTGTATGCATACATAGCGAGCGCATCAGAAGGTCCCCAAGAACAAAGAACTCTACTTTTTGCTCAAAATCCAAGATAATAGATTTGCACGAAATAAAGCAAAAAGACCAATTGGATACAATCTCCCCCCGTGCCTTGTGTGAGTGCTCCACAAAGCATGTATTTAATATTTTATTCATCTCCAAGCTAAAAAATAGCCCAAATTTACAGTTAGCATGCTTTAACTTTTGTGTTTGCTTTTCTCCAAATAAAAAATAAAGCGGTTGGGCACCCTAAAAGTCGAGCTGTACCCAAATACAATGACCAATAATGAATATTTAAATTATGTATCCATGTGCATACAAAATAATTAATATATGTCAAGTGCTTCAATAAATAAGCACGTCAAAATAAATATCAGTGTCACGCTTAAGATGCATGCCTATCAAAAATGATAATATCTTCTAAATAACTTGAATACATGCTATCACCTAGTGCTTCCTAGCGCCACTGTCGCCTGCTCTACACATCAACTGAAGCATTCACAATTGTTAGAAAATAATAAAATTAAATCGAAAAAAGTGAATACCTAGAAGTTTTTAGCTATAAAATAAATAAGTTCGAACTCTGTCCTAACCTTAATTTAATACGAGTGGGTACTCTAAACTCATAAACGTCCCTTAATTTAAATATGTATTTTTCGGAATCACTCGCACAAGGAATCCACCTTGTATACGAGCCCCGAAAAATAAATATAATTTTATGGAATCCACTACAAAACCTCATGGAATCCACCGTGGAATATGCCGCCTGGCATCATACCCCCGGGGTGGGATAGCAATTGTCATCACTTGATATTAGCTCAATGTCGAGCGAGCAATGAGGGGTAAGCACTTAGGTCGCGAGCGTGCATCCATTGGGCCTCTTCAATAGGATGATTTTTAAATTTCACCAAATATCTAGAATATCTACGGCCACTTCTAGTAATCATAAAGTCGGTATCTAAAATAGTCTTAAGATCAAGGATTTTAGTTTCTTCTTCTAACAAAGGAGGATTTTCATGGATAGGGTAAACATGTAATTGGCCTTTGAAAGGTCGTAACAAACTGATATAAAAAGTGTTATGGATTTTTCAGTGTTTGGATAGTTCTAATTTAAAGGCATTGCCATTGATTTTGTGAATGATTTTGAAAGGTCCATAAAATCTAGGAGCTAAACTTACAATAGGATGTTTCTCAACACTTTGTAGTCTTCGCTTTTCAATTCGTAACCCAACATAATCATCAACTGTGAAATTCATAGCTTTTCTTTTCTTGTTTGCTTGTTTAGTATATGATTACTGGGCTTTTGCAATCATATCTTTAACTTCATAAAAAATAGTAGCATGCATATTGGCAATATCATCAGCAGCTTTAACTTTGTTTGACAATGAAGTAATAGGTGTAGACAATCTATATCCATAAATGATTTCAAAATGTGCTTTTCATGTAGCTGTATGTGGAGTGTTATTGTATGCAAACTGAAGTAAATGCAAGTGTGTATCCCATGTTTGTGGTTTTGAAATTGTATATGCACGTAAAAGATCCAGGATTGTACTGTTTGTAGCTTTTGTTTGTCCATTTGTTTCAAGATGAAATGCAAATGAAAAATCAATCTTTGTTCCTAAGTTTGTAAACAAAGTAGTCCAAAAATTATTGCAGAATCTAGAATCACGATAAATAATAATAACTTTTGGTAAACCATGGTTAGTGAAAAAAAATTTTAGAAACAATTGAGCAGCTTGAGATGCAGTTAATGTTTTCTTGCATGGAATGAAATATGCCTATTTGCTAAATTGATCTACAAACACCATATTGGGGAATATGGGAATTTCCTATAAGTTTGGGACACGTGGTCAAATCTTTGGATTTGTCATAACTTGAACACTATAACTCCAAATCAAGTGCTCTATAGCTCAATAGATTCTATTTTTCAAGTGCTTTCCAATGATAGGTCGCATCGTATGGTTTTAAGAAACTTATGGGAATGTTATCTGGGTGCCACCTTTTTAGTATTCAAAAAATGGGAATTGGGAGATTCCCAAACTCACTAATATTGTGTTTGTAACAATAGTCCAAATCATATCGTGATTAGCTTGAGTATTAGGCAAACCAATAATAAAATCCATTGAAATATGTTCCCATGGTCTTTCAGGAATTGGTAAAGGCATTAACAAACCATACTGCTTACCATGGTGTCGCTTAACTCTTTGACAAATTAAACACTCAGATACAAAGTTAGAAACATCATATTCCATCTGCGGCTAGTAAAAATCTTCAATCAATGTACGTAAAGTGAAAATAATACCTCTATGGCCTTGATATAGGGGACAATGAGTTTCGTGCAACACAAATGATCTAAATGGAATAGTTACACATAATCTTTTCTCATAAAACATAAATCCATCAGCATAAGACAATGAATCAATTGGAATCCAGTTATTGGCAATTAATTTATTCCAATCAGCTTGAAAATTGGGGTCTTGATCATAGGTATCTTTCATAGGGATAAGGAAATCAAAAGATATCACAGAGATATTATGAATAGTTGGTCTTCTACTCAAGGCATAGGCAATAACATTTTCTTTTCCGAGTTGATATTGGATAAGTGGATGAAAACTTTGAATAAAAGGATCCCATTTAATATGTTGGTCAGAGATTTGTGGCTGACTAAGGAGATGTTTGATACTTTAATGTTGGTCAGTTTTAATCATGAATTCAGATCCCATTAAATAGTGCTTCCATTGACGTAAAGCTTGTACTATAGCTAGCAATTCCTTATCATAGGTAGAATATTTAAGCTAAGAGGGTTTAAGCTTGTAGCTAGAGTAGGCTATGGGATGGGAATCTTGCATAAGGATAGCTCCTATTCCAGATCCACTAGCATCAGTGATGACTACTAGGAAAAATGGTCTATTAAAGACAAGGAGTTGCAATACAAGAGCATGTCTTAAGGCATGTTTCAATAAATCAAAAGACTTTTGCTGATTTTCAGACCAATGATACACAATACCTTTCTTTAATAATTTTGTCAAAGGCAATGTAAGCAATGTAAAATTTCTCACAAATTTTTTGTAAAAGCTAGCAAGACCTAAGAAAGGACGTAATTCATGCATATTTTTAGGTATCGGCCAATTCAAAATTTCTTCTATCTTTTTAGGGTCAATTTTAATACCTTCAGATGACAATATGTCCTAAGTATTCAATTTGGATTTGGAAAATTTCACTCTTTTCAGGGTTTGCATATAATTGATTCTCTTTCAATAATTTAAAAACCAAATATAAATATTCATAATGCTCGTTCTCATTCTTACTGAAAACCAATATGTCATCAAAGAACATAATGACACAATGTTGATGCTTCAAAAATATACGATTCATCATACGACTAAATGTGGCTGGTGCATTAGTTAAACCAAAAGACACAACAACGAATTCATAATGTCCAAATTGAGTTCTAAATGTAGTTTTGGAACTATCAGATATGTCCAGTCATACTTGATGGTATCCAGATTTAAGTTCTATTTTGCTAAATATTGCAACCCCTTGTAGTTTATCCATGAGGTCATCTACCCTAGGGATTAGATATCTATGCTTGATAGTGAACTTATTTAGGGCACGATAATCAATGTGCATCCTATAGGTGTTATTTTTCTTTTTAACTAATAGGATAGGTGCACCAAATGGAGAACTAATGGGTCTAATGAGTCCTTGGGTTAATGATTCTTCAACTTGAGTTTGAATTTCTTTCTGTTCAATTTGATTATGTCGATAAGGTGCTTAACATGGTAGTTAAGAACCTGGAATTAAGTCTATTTTATGATAATCAGGATGTGTGGGTGCTGAACCAGGTGGTAAGTCATAGCAAAACATTCTTTAAATTGTGAAAGAAATTGTGCATGCCTTGGATGCATCTTATTTTCCTTAACTTCAATTTCATTCACCCAGATTAAGTAGGATTTGCTACCTTTTATTAACACACGTTTAGCTTGTGTATGACTAAGCAATGGAAATTTATCAAAAGTGTGCAATGTGATTTGTTTTCCATTAGAATGAATCTATATCGGGATTATACTGATGATGCCAAGGCATTCCTAAGATAATGTCACTAGATTGCAGAGGCACAACTAAGAAATTTCTACATTCAACATAATCACCAATTTTAATTTCTAAGTCATGCACTTCTTGTGTTCCATTGTATCTAGTACCTAAGAATGCAGCCTTGATGCAATAATGAGTGAAAACAATTTGTAAATTCAATTCTTTGACCAATTTTGCATAAATAAAATCGTGTGTACTCCCATCATCATATAAAACAGTCTTTTCTTTACCATGCACAAGACATTTTATCGTTAATAAAGAATGGGGATTTGGTATATCTAGTAAAGTATCTGAAGTGGTGCCATTATCGTCATCGTCTTCTGTGAAATCTGGCATTACTTCATGGTCTTCATCTTAAGTCGCTCCCAAATAGTTGATGTGAATAGTTGGCTTTTTGGAATATTGATAATTCACCGCTAGATGTCCAGGTTGATGGCATTTATAACAGACTATGGATTTGGATTTAGAAACATTATTGGTAATAGCTGAAAGTTTAGGAATGTTGGGATTTGGCTGAAGAGATGGCTTAGGATTTGGATGTGTGTTTGATGGTAAAGCAGGGGGTCGTGTCCAAGATTTACAGAATGAAGCATATATATACACATACAACATAAAGGAAAAGAACTCATAAAGGAAGGATATCTCTTGGACTTGGCCACAAAAAGCTTCTGTGCAATATGAGGCACCCTCCAGGTGCTCTGTCTAATCTGTTTAGTGTGGCAGTAAAATAAAAACCATTAACTGCACCCATACAAAACAAATAAATGGCCCTCTTAGCCTAACAAAATCAAACAATTCTCTACAAGAATAAAGGGCCCTCTTGATCTAAGGAAATCAAATAATTCTCTACAAGAACAAAGGCCCTCTTGGCCTAACAAAATCAAACAATTCTTTACAAGAACAAAGGCCCTCTTTGCCTAACAAAATGTAACCATAAAGCACACCATACAACAACCTACTCTACAGAAAGCAAATCCTTAGTCCCCACATAAACCTTACTAAATCATAAAACTAGACCAAGGGGATGGCCATTCATGCCCTACACAAAATGCATCAAATTATTAGCTAACCCCCTACATAAATAGCATGGAATATTTGACAAATATACCATTGAACAATCTGATGTATCCAATCCTTGAATTTTGTATTTAGCATCATGGGCCAAGGAAATCGCATCCTTGAGAGTCGTTGGCTTGGACATGTTCACTTCCGCATAGAAGTAACCAAGCAAACCAGACATAAACTTGCACTTATGGGTCACCTCAGGTATATCTTTGAGCATTCGAAGTTGCAATAAAGCATTCCAAAAACGCTCAGTATATTGCGAAATAGGCTCGCAATCTCTTTGTTGCAGAAGATCCCACTGTTTGATTGCTTTTTTTTGAAAATTTCTGCAAAAATTTCTTTTGGAAATTCTCCCAAGTAGTAGGACAATCAATGCTTTTGCAGACAATAGTCCACCATAGCGATGCTCTCTTGAATTTTGTTTTGAAGCTTTAGAAAGCTTAGTTTTAAGCTTTTAAATAAAATCTTAAGTAGTCGTGAAATTTAGCATGCAAGTTAGCGGCATGTTGACGCCGAATTCCTGGCAAAACATCCTTCCACCATCGTTTGAAAAATTCCAAAGACTAAAGTCTTAAGATTTTTAAGCTTAATTAAACACTAATCTTGAATTTCTTTCTCTTAGAAGAAAATGACTTTACAAAGGATCTTCTCGGGTGGTTCTCCATCCAGATAGTGGTCCCTCACGATCTGACAGTGTAGCAAGGGGTTCTTCACTGCCAGGAACGCACTGGTATTAACAGATTGTCACGGGACTGACTATAGAGCCCATTTGTTCCAGGAGCTTCGCCTTCGCGCTAGATAGTAAGCAATTGGAAGTCCTTGATCTCAACTTCTCTCAGATACCACTGGTGCGCAAATCAAATGTTGTATGCGTACATAGCGAGCGCCGAAAGGTCCCCAAGAACAAAGAACTCTACTTTTTGCTCAAAATCCAAGAGAATAGACTTGCACGACATGAAGCAAAAAGACCAATTAGATATAATCTTCCCCCATGCCTTGTGTGAGAACTCCACAAAGCATGTATTTAATATTTTATTCATCTCCAAGCTAAAAAATAGCCCAAATTTACAATTAGCATGCTTTAACTTTTGTGATTGGTTTTGTCCAAATAAAGAATAAAGCGGTTGGGCACCCTAAGAGTCGGGCTGTGCCCAAATATAATGACCAAATGAATATTTAAATCGTGCACCCATGCACATATAAAATAATTAATATATGTCAAGTTCTTCAATAAATAAGCATGTCAAAATAAATATTGGTGCCACGCCTAAGATGCGTGCCTATCAAAAATGTAAAGTTTTTCTAAATAACTTGAATATACGCTATCGCTAGTGCTTCCCAATGCCACCACTGCCTGCTCTACACATCAACTAAAGCATTCACAATTGTTAGAAAATAATAAAATTAAATCGACAAAAGTGAATACCTAGCTGTCTTCTTCAGCTACAAAATAAATAAATAAGTTGAAACTCTATCCTAACCTTAATTTAATGCCAGTGCACACTCTAAACTCATAAATGTTCGTTAATTTAAATATATATTTTGCAGAATCACCCACTATAGAATCACACACTTGCGCATTAAATTAACGTGACCCCCGAAAAGGACAGGTGTCTCCATCAATTTTTCACATAAGGAATCCACCTTGTGTACGAGCCCCGGGTAATAAATATCATTTTATGGAATCCACCACAAAACCTCACAGAATCCACCATGGAATATGCCTCTTGGCATCAGGTGGCCAGAGATAGGAAGTGGAGTGTTACAGATGTGGAGAAAAGGAAAATATCTCGTCAAAGTACCCAAACCCTAGAAGGTCCATGGACTACAAACCCTTATGCAATTGATGGAAAGGAGAAGGACACACTACCAAAGATTGCAGCTCTTGTAAAAGCTACTCTGAAGACCCAACAGAAGACCTGAGAGCTTGCCTCCAACTTGGTGGAATTGAAAGTTGCTACAATAACGCGCACCAAGAAAAGAGAACCGATAGTTCCAAAAGAGAACATTTCCTCTACTAAAATGGTGAAGTTCAATCTTCTTAAGGAGAAACAAAACAGTACAGAATAGAATGATGCAGTACAAAGCATTGTAGTGCCACAGAGTGTCATAGAGGCAATCGCAAAGACGGGACCAGACTTCCAAGAGATAGAGGATGCCAAAAACCTTCACAAGTAGAAGAAATGCAGAGGTTGTTGCTCCTAGAAGAAAAAGAGAAGATAAAAGTTCCCCAGTTGATTGGAAAATCTATTATGCCAGTCAGAAAGTAACCCTCAAAGAGATGAAACTATATAATGACGAAGCATCAATGTTGGCACGGACCCATCAATGAGTGGAAATTTGCAAAAACGTGGATGTTCGCAAGAAAACACGTGAACCGATAAAACAAAAGTACGAAAAATTTAATGACAATTAAACCAAGCACCAGATGAACAAATAGGAAAAAGGTAAAATATGTCAGAGGATGAGAGGAAAAGGCAAAAAAGTGAAAGGAGATATCCGAGGATAATTAAGAGCATTCACATGGGAAAAATGCAAAAATCGGGTTTGGTAACTAGTTCAAACCAATCTATTATATCATTGTATGGTTTGACTTTGAAGTGGCTACCAAACCAGGTCGCTCCCATGTCCTGGCTAATCATTTATCATGAATCCCTCAAAGCGATGAAGCAAAGCAGGATGATCCAAACCTTCCTGATGCTTGCCCCTTTCTAGTCGAAACTGTTACCCCATGGTACGTAGACATAACCAACCTCTTGGCAACACAATAGTATCCCCTTGGTATTTCCAGCCCTGTGAGAAGAAGAAGCTTATGTTGGAATAAGCCCCTTGTATCTTGTTAGATGGCACTCTGTACAAGAAAGGCAAGGATAAAGTAATGAAAAGATGTATAGGAGGAGATGAGATTGAAATAGTGCTAAAAGCATATCATGACGAGCCCTATGGAGGACACTTTGCAAGAGAAGTGTCAGCCAGAAAGGCCTTGCTTGCAGTTTATTGGTGGTCGACCCTTCATAGGGATGTCTATGACTACTGCAAACATTGTGTTGCTTGTCAACAAATGGGAAAGCCTACCAAATATAGCACCATGCTAGTGCAACCCATCGTTCTCCTAAAACCATTCGAGAAATGGGGGATTAACTTTGTTGGCCCCATTGATTTGCCAACCAAAAGAAAACATAACATATACATCTCGGTCTGTACGGACTATGTGATGAAGTGGTGTGAAGTCAAAGCTCTCAAGTGGGATGATGGCAACAATGTGGCCTTGTTCCTATACAAGAATATCATCAGCCATTTTGGCAGTCCCTTAGAGCAGCTCGCCAATGATAGAGGTACTCACTTCCTTAACAAGATTATGGAAGAATTGACAGAGTTGTACAAGATTCACCATCGTAAGTCCACATCTTATTACCGAGAGCCAACGACCAAGTCAAAGTTACCAATCACATCCTCTGCTCGATTCTAACAAGGATGATTGCCACACATTGTCATGATTGGGACGATCGACTTATAGAGGCTTTTTGGGCATATAGAACCTCTCATAAGGCAGATATAGGCCAAACCCCTTTTCAGCTAGTGTATGGTACATAAGCTGTCTTTCCTCTAGAACGGGAGCTACCCTCTTTGTGCATGGCTATCAAAGAGCACTTGGGAGATGACGAGTCCCTACAAGGCCATCTCTTGCATTTGAAATGTTTGGATGAGACTTGCAGGATGGCTCTATAATGCATGGAAGTCACGCAAGCTCGAAGAAAGGCCTATCATGATAGATTCATCAAGCAAAAGGAATTTAAGGAGGGTGACTTAGTCCTTACTTATGACTCCAAATTTGGCAAGTTTCGAGGCAAGCTTCAACAACGATGGATAGGCCCCTATAAGGTACTTGCCGTCAACCCTAATGGGTCCAAGTACAAGTAGTCCTTGCTTCTAATAATCCTTTCCTAATTAATGGCTATCTCCTCAAGAGGTATTACCCTTCCTGGGGATCCTAACAATCACTGCTCTTGATAACTCATTCCTTTCTTACATGTCAATCAGTAAATTTTTACTTATTGCTCCTGATAGTCGTGCTTATCTAGATGAGGTAGCCTCGTTCTGTAAGCCCCTCACAGTCACCTTCCACCCCAACATTGCTCACTTTTTATCTAATCTAGGTGAGGTGGCAAGGATGGTTCTAATACATGGTACTCTTGCTATTCTTCTATTTTTTTTAAAAATAGAAACAATGAATATATATATATATGTTGGTTATGGGAGAAAAGGACTTCACTCTGTGTCATGCCGACCTATTTTTGAGAAAAGGTGGAAACACCCTCGAGAGTAGGACAAAAGAAAAGAAAGAAAGAAAAAAAACAAGATCAAAACTGTTGGGAGAAAATGAAGAAATTTCATATCATAACGGCCCTTGTTCCAAGAAAAGGTGGCACACACTCTTGGATGAGAAGCTGGCTGTGTAAAAGGTGGTAACAACTTGTACTCCAGGATAGCTGAATCTATCATTGATCTTTCAAAAGATAAGTTTCAAAGCTATCTCCCTTGGTGCACAGAATCTTATAACCCTATCAGTGCTTTTAGCCCCTACAACGCACAACATTTCTAGTGTGCAATCCAAGTACCACAATGTGACTACCTCCTTAGGTACGTCGCTTCATCAATCGATACAAGTTGACATCATAAAATTAGCCGAAGCCGATCTTCATCGATAACCCTTGAGTGATGTGAGCTTTTATCCTAAGTGGATAGGGATGTGAGTATGTGTTTTCCTCTATATTTATCAATAGAGCGTGAGATAGAGGGTGGGGTGAGTGATCGGTCCTTGCCCTTTACATCCAACAAAGAGGTGAGATATGTGAATGGAGCATTACACGCATGGGATGGACCTCTCAATGCACAAAGCATAATCTGTTTCTATGCATGACAGTATATAGGCTCCCTGGCCTTCCTTCTCGCATAGTATGCCAATACAGGATGGGATGCACTATTGCACTATCAATTGTGCACAAGGCATACCACATTCACACAAGTGAAAGTGAGGCTTACATTAATGGGAGTGAGGAATTCGGTTGCCCTTCTGTATTTTTCAAGAGAGAGTGAGACAAAGGGGGGTTAAGTAAGATTGATTTCTCTTTCATCAAGTGAGAGGTGCAGATTGAGGGACATTCTGACACTTGGAGTCAAGTACATTCTCATTTCCCTATGCACACACGAGATGGGTCTCCACGATCATGATACACCTCATTCTATTTGGTGCACTACACGATAAGGTTCCCTGTCTTTCCTCCTTACACCTATGCCAAATGGATTGGGATGCACCGATGCATCATCAACTATGCACACTGACATACTCCCTTTGAATCATCCCTCTTGTTGATTTCTAAACCAGGTGTGAGCTCTGGGGTTCAATCATTCTTTTCAAGTGACGTGAGTCATGGGGGAGCGACTGATCTAACATTCCAATATGAGTGACTATTGAGATTGAGTGTTGTATATCTCACTATTGACAACCTAACCAATGCTTCATTAGCAAAGCTGCCTCCCTGGGTATTGCTACATCATCCCTGCCATACTAGACGAGTGTGATGTGGCAAGTCGTGGTACCTCCTATCACTGTCTACGACCCTTTATGTGTTATTGATAGTTCTCCTTGATCATCCGCAATTCTTGGGCTAAGTTTTTCTAATCCTACCCCTTTTGTTCACAAGATTCCATTGTGTTGTACATGGGAGGACATACGTGTATGAGTGGTGGTCCAGTATTAGGCCCTTGTTGATTAGTCAATGCGATCTATTAAGGTCTTAAGTGTGGAGATACGTCTCTATGCATCTATTCTGCATACCCTCATGGAAACGTCCCTATCGGATCATTTAAGTACACCATGCCCTAATCTTGTCCTGATGGGGTCCCTTCCCCACCCATCCATCCTATTTTCACCCCGTCCTAGGCCGTTCCTTGTCCGCTTGGCTTTGTAATTTATTTATGTGAATGTATCCTCTATTCGTTGAAATCAAAATCTAACCTTACAACCCTATTCATCCCTTTGAATTGGCCACTTTTCCTTTTTACAGTTCGTTATTCTGAGCCACGGTTCTTGAGTTATTAATTTTTAATAAAATTTTTGCCAAATTGATGTGTTTCTATGTGAATGAGCCTTTTTTGCTTCGAAACAGTGATCTAATGTGAGACCTTGACCTATACCTTCATCTTGACATTTTTCATTTTTAGTGCTCGTCCTTCCAATTGTTTGGTTTGTCCGTTATTTATTTTTTTGTATTTCTGGGAATTCTCATGGATATTTTTTACCCTTTTTCCATGTGAGCCTACCCTAAACACCTTAGAATTCCATTTTGATTAGATAGCCTTGTTCGACCTGCTCCCTTGCACAAATTTCATGTTTCCTCCATCCTGTTTCAACCCACCCATTTTATGATATTACTTTTTCGGTGAGTTTTCATGCCCATTTTTCGTATTTTTTCCATGCGAACGCTCCTTAACACCACCAAAAATGCGTTCTGACCCATCAGTCCTATCCCACTATTTTCCCTTGACATTTTTTCTTTTTTTTGCACTCTGTTTTGATTCACGGATTTTCTCCTATTAATTTTCGACTTCGTTTTTATTTGTATTTTTGTCGTTTTTTCCATGAGAATGCACCCTACTGCCCCTGGAACTGTGTTCTACCTTACCCATCTTGTCTATTACTTTTCTTTATACATTTTTTGTATTCATTCCACTTTATTTTGACTATCATATTTCTCCATATTAATTTCTATTTCCATTTTTGGTGTGTTTTTATCATTTTTACCATGTGAACGGGTCTTATCCCTGTCCGAACTGTATTTTGATGTGACAGACCCGTCCGTCACATCATCTTGGATATTTTTCCTTTGATTCACCCTTTCTTTTAGTTTATGGATTTTTTAAAATTAATTCTAATGTGTATTTTTTGACTCGATTTTTGCCTTTTTTCCATGTGAACGCCCTGAATTGTCACCAGAGATCTCGTTTCACTTTATTTCCTTTTTCTCTCATCCTCTGATATATTTTTCCTTTTTCTTGTTTATTCATATGGTGCTTGATTCACTTGTTATTAATTTTTTTGTAATTTCCATTTTATTGCTTCACGTGTTTTTGTACGAACACCCGCATTTTTGCAAATTTCCACGCGTTGATACGTCCGTGCCAACATCCTTCTCCCGTGCGTTTGCCCCGTTTGTCATGTTGATTCTACCATCGCAAATCCACCCCTCCCCCCCCTCCCCGTTCGTGCATGATGCAAGGGGATCCTCAATTTCCACATTTAAAAAAAACCACTTATTATTAAAAAGAAAAGACTAGAGAAAACAAAAAACCCTTCCCTCCCTCCCCAACCGTTCCCCTCGACACCCCTCTCCCTCTCCCTTCATGTCCTCTACGTTCCCCTCCTCGATCTCCCCCTCCTCCACATCTCCTCCTCCATCTCTCCTCCTCTCCTTCTCCCCATCTCCCCTTCCCCCCTTCATCTCCTCTTCTGCCCTTCTTCCTCCATCATGGGGCCACCCGTAGAGCCACCGGCCACTTGTAACGCCATCGTCAGCTGCCCGATTTGCCCACGCTCGTCATGTCTATAGGCTGGCTTGTGAAGCCACTGCTGGTTGCTCAATTCACCCGTGCTTGCCGCATCTACGTGCGAAGCTACCGTCTGGAGCCACTGTCGTTGACCTTGACATTGCCGTGATCCCCTGCCCACCTATGTTTCCTCGCCCGCTCACCAAAAGGACCCACCTAGGAACTACCCCTCCACCGGAGGCCGCCCACCATCCTAACCCTAAGGCCCCCACCTGCCCTACCTCCCCCCTCCCTAGCCCATAACCATGAAAGGTACCGGCTCCCTATTTTGTAAACAAAACCCACCTATTAACAACATTTAGAAAAAAATGTAACCATTAATTTTTTTAAAAAAAAACACAACACAAACAATAACCTATTATAATACAAAGCCTACGGCCCTTCCACCCCCACCTTTTTCTATATATATCTATATATATTTCTAATTTAAATTCAAAAAAATATCAAAATTAAAAACAAGAAAACAATCAATACCCATTATTTTTCCACTTTTTGTGTGTGACCACCTCCTTAGCCGCCGTCTCATGCATGTTCCCCCTCAAGGTCTTGTTCCCCTGCGGGGTTTTTCGACCTCATTGCACGCGTTCGTGTTAGCAGTTGTTCACGCACGAGGACGCGTGCACAATTTTCTCTGCACGGTGGAGAGCTTGCTGTTATTCACACCTAGCTACCATGCAACCCATTTTCGGGTACATTTTTCTTGAATTTTTAATTGCAAAAATCGAACAACCCTAAAAACACATTAAAATTTATAAAAAACACATAAATTTTCCAAATAGATATGGAAAAATATTGAAAAACTTATTGATTCAATTTTACACTTTTTGAACTTTTTAAGAATTTTTCTTAGCTAAAAATGCTAATAGAAAAATAGAAAAAAGTTAAAAACCTTCAATTTCATTAAAATCTACAAAAAAATCTTGAAATTTTATTTTGAAAAAATCAAGAAAATATCTCAAAAACTCCAAAAAATCATATATTTTTGGATCCTTTCCATGTATTGAAATTATCAAAATTAATTGGGAACCAATTCTTTAAATGACAAAATCTTATTAAATGTGTATATTTTTGAACAATTCTTATTCAAATTCAAAAAATGGCTAGAAAAATTTTGAAAAAAAATCCAACAAATCTATTGGACCTTTTGTGCTTAGCTTTCAACCTACATTTTGGTGAATAAACGAAATATAAAAATACTACTCACACATCCATATGAAAACTGATTAAGAAGAAAGACAAAAACTCACAGAAAAATCCCAAATTGACAAACGAATGAAAACACACAAAGTGAAACCAAATTCAACATATCTCATGGACATAATTGCATGAAAACATGATTAAAAAACACATCACAATTTATTGAAAGATATTCGCCATGGTGTTTGGTTTGTTTAAGCTTATATTCGTAAAATTTTCGAGCTCGTTGGATTTTCTTTTTGGATTCTATTGTGGTTGCATCACATCAATTACTGATTACACATTCAAACTTTACTTGCATACACACCCTTCTCCATGTAGTCTGTTCTCTTCCTTATTTTCCATATTTTTCTTTTTGTACAAATATCACAAATAATTATTTTTTAAAAAAATTTAGTTGATCACATTTTCCACTCGTATTCATGCGAAACACACACATTTTAATTAATTAAAAAGAACGAGCTGTGCATGAAGCATGCCCTTCATGCACCAAACACACTTATTATTTTATAATAAAATAAACCCGCTGTCGCAAGTGTACGCACTACACAAAAAGTGCTACATATACATTAATTTGTAAAAATGAGCTTGCATTTAGAGACCCAAACTCAGGACGTAGTCCGAGAACGATAAAAAACATCATCAACTTAATAAGTCTTTAATGGATAAAGTAAACCGTCGTTTTCTTATTAAGGTTTATCACCTAATAAAAAATTCACCTTTTGATAATTAAATTGTAAAATGAACCTATAATTAAATTCCCTTTCCCCTCACATTGCACATTTCCTTTTTCAATGAAGCGTGGTATGGGGTGGGTGACATTGCGGTTAGTTGAAGTCCTTATTGGTTGTCTTGGCTAGTTGAAGTTTGATCAATAGTCAATTTTGATTTTGGTTTGGTATTTTTATTGATTATTTGATTGGAGTAGGGGATATGGTGTGTATTTCTTTTTCTTTTTTGCTTGAAACTGGGATATTGGGTGCTTATATATATGTATCGCATGAGGATTTCGATCGCATAAGTGCAGAGGTCATGCAAAATTTTTTCTAGGATGTGGATTGCTTGGGGTGGTCAATCAGTTGGTCAAGTCCGTATGAATTTCTATTTTTTGTGGTCGATATCTTATCTCTTGTTATTTTGATTGTTTTGCAGGCATTCTTTGTGATTGTGTGTGTGAGAGTATGGTGTATGTAAACCATCTGAATGGTGCCTCATACTCATCCCTCAATTATTGCATGTATCCAATAGCTTTATTCTTCATGTTATCAAGAAGTTCAATAGTCCAAGGAGGAGTTGAATAAAGTGAATAATGAGGTAGCCTTTGCTCAAGAAAGGTTTTCTAATCTGCATCATACTAAGATCATTGATGCCCACAAAGTGGTAGTTTGCAAACTCAGTTGGCCGAAACTAAATCCCAAGTGGTTACTATGACTGAGGAGAGGGATAGATTGTTGAAGGAGTCTCAAGAGCTTAAAGATTTGATAGCTGCCCAAACATAAGAGCTTAAATTAGCTAATACCATCCTCGAACAGAGCAACACTTAGATTCTACAACTTAACAAATAACTAGCTCAGTCATGTTCTACTTTACAAAGTCCTACTCTGTAACCAGTTCCTTCTTTATCCCCCCTATAAAATCACCCAAGCAACCTAATGCAAAGTGGCAACAAAGACCTCATGCAATTACATTGGGATTGACATTTTAAGATAGATGAAAAAAAGGAGGAAGGTGTAAGATAGCTTAAAAATGGTAATGATCATGAAAGCCATGTTTTGTTAATTTATAGGGTTTTTCTCTCACGAATTAAATTGAATGCTTAAACTCATCACTTATTCTATTTCTAAAATGCCTCAAATGAACAAGACATGAGTGTTACTTTGAATGTCCTTGAAGATATTCAATCCTACAAATATCTTGATAGTTTAACTTATTTCTCATGTCTAAGTGCTAAAACGAGCATCCTTGAGTTTGCTAATTCACACCATGATGTGACCAAATGAAGAGCGACCCACTATTGTTGCATAGCATAAATAGGATACAATTGTGCTACTATATGTATAAATAAGCTGGGCAAGACACACTTGGACCATATGCATGTACTAAATGCTTTACTTTCCTAGTTAAAGTTGAAGTCACACGAGATCACACATAGATACCTCAAGGATTATTAATTTGAAATTACTTCACCAAAGTGTCTTATGATTCACATTTAAACTACTCCTCAACTTTTCATCGTAAAGGAAAATGCACTCTTAAGTGTAAAGTTTGAAGGTCGCATTTATCTTAAGGTCTTCAGTACTTGAGAATCTCTTTATTATGCAATCATCCAAGCATCCTTATGTAAAGTAACTTGTGGCACTCAATGACATTGGTTAACTATTTTTATAACTTTACTATTCAAGTGTAAGCTAGCTTCAAAATGATAATGATAAAAGAGCCATATTCCATCAAGTTATAGTGGTTTTTCTCTTGTTAACTAGATGGAAAGCTTTAACTCATCACTTATTCTATTTCTATCATACTTTATATGAAGAAGACATGAGTGCTACTTTATAAGTTGTAAAATATTTCCAAATCCTACAAACACTTTGATAGTTTAACTTATTCCAAATGTCTAAGTGCTAAAATGAACATCTTTAAAGAACACCAAACTATATCAAGTTTAATATATGTGTAAGCAGACTTTTGTATTCAAATAAGTTGTGAACATAGTAAATGTATTGAGATGTTGCACCACTTTGCCTTATCCCTTCATCATTTTCCTTAATCGATTGCTATAAGCTCAGACAAGTATGATAGATTAGAAGATGTTGTTCTACTGATCAATGCTGAAGGTTGTGTGCATCCTAAACTTTTTCTCTATTATATCAAGAACTTCCCCATGATATCATCATGCCATTTGTTTTATGATTATGATAAAGGGATTATTAATGTGGAACATGTCATCCTGCATGATAATTATTGTCTCCACAATCACTTATGTTCCGTACACATAATGTGAAAGTAGTAGATAGAAGATAATTAATAACATATGAGAGGCTAACAATATAGTCAAGTATATAAGGGGGGTCACTCATGGTGGCTAAGTTCCTAGCATAGGTAATTGAATATATGATATGTAATCAATGGTGAATGAGGAAGATGCATAGAAAACCCACTCGAGTCCCACTCTAGTACATGTTTATAAGAGAGCTACATTGGATAAGAACATACGTTCAATAGATAATATCTATACATTGTATGCTTTTGAGTGTAAATACAACTGGTTAAGGGGATATGACATGAGATCCCTATCCAAGTAGATGTTGTTTTCAAAGGGAAAAACCTATGGTGCTATAAGGTGGAACTAAGTGAGAATGGGAGGAGTCTTTGTGTATGTTGAGAGAGAGAGAGTGAGTGAGAGTCTTAGCAGCATAGGATTTGTGCAACTAGGCCCATAAGGGGTGACTAGGGTCTAGGCTAATCAAGCAATGTTGCTAGTTTTATTACTTTGAGAGCTAATAGTAGTGGGTGAGGGGAAGTGACATGGGGGATCTATCATCCTCTTGCTCCACATCTCATGTTGGAAGGAATCTTTGGTATGTAGAGAGAGAGAGACTGAGAGCAAGGAGTGGTCTTGTTATAGTAGTTTATTAATTAATTAACTAGTTGCAAACGAAGAAGAAGGCCCCGGAGGGGAGGAGGGGGAGGGGAGGGGAGTGGTCGTAGGAGAAGGTGATGCTGGAGTGAGGCGGGAGGAGGTGGCCGTCGAGGAGGCTGCAGAGGCCGCCACCCAGGACCCGGAGGGCGGCGGGTTCCACGTAGCTCTGCCTCCATGCCCCGCCGCACCGGAAGCGCAGCCCCGCCGCCGGGCAGGCGCACCTGCTGCTCAGCGTCACCAGCGACTTGGGGTGGTCGAAGGCCAGGTCCGCCTGCTCCACCACGATGCTCCCCTCCCCAACGCTGCAGCTCACCACCCTCCTCCTCCTCCTCTGCATCATATCTCTCATCGCCACCGTCTCCTTCTCAGCCACCGCTGGCCGGACGTCTTGATCATAAAATCCACCACCTACACACGTATACACACCAAAGTCACGAAGCCAACCCCTCTCTCTCTCTCTCTCTCTCTCTCTCTCTCCACACACACACACACACACACAGAATAACATAATAGCATAGTTTAGTCACACCAAGTCTCACGGGGCACCACAGACCTAGTTAGGGGCCAGCACCAACCAACTACCCCCAATCGCATCTCCCTAGGCAAGCGATGCTCCCCGAGCAAAAGCTCATGGCATTGTCATCATTCACAATGGGGGAATTATGGTGGGAATTCGTCTAAAACTTGTGGATTATACAATGTCAAATACAAATGAAAGAAATGTTCAATTATACTTCATTATCTATGCATGTGTATATGTTCCTGTACTTCTCTTACTTTAACTCTTACTTCAAGTTGAAAACACATTTCATAAGCTCTTAGCTCCATTTCTTCCAACTCATCATCCTTGCTATTTATCAACTATTTGTTTTGCAGCAACATAAAATGTAAGGCAACTTTGAAACTTGTTTGCTAACCATAGGAAACCTCATTACTTTCTATCAACTAGTGTGTAGACAAGTAGGTAACTCTTTATGAACTTATATATTAACAAATCTCACATGGTGTAGAGTGCTCTCAAAATTTCTCATAAAAGGCAAAATCTTGAGCACAAATGTTCTACACAAGAGTCCATAGTTGATGTTTCAAAATAAATTAACAAGCCTAAAACAATCAAAACCCTATGATGTTCACATTGAGAATCTCAATCATCTAAATGTAATGCTCGAGATCATCTAAACGATTAAAGATTAAAGCTAGGTTAGATTGATTCTACCTCAACTAATCAAGCATGGTAATGGATCCGTACAACTTTAACTATGAATCACTTGCCTTCACACAAAAGTATCAATAGAAGATTCCAAATGACCATGCTCCATAAGGAAAACCTATATTGATACAAGCTCACCATTGTTTAAGAAGTTATGGTAGACAAGTGAAGTTCTTCTTGCTTCTATTTAAAGAGGAGGATAGATGGAGAAAGAATCATTAGTTTAATAATCTAAAAAGCTCATTTAAGATAAGAGAAACTACAACACAAGAAGACTTTGCATATCTATCAAGAAAGCAAAGAATGGTATCTTCTAATAGTGTCTTTCATTGTAGTTTCGAAAAGCTTGCAAGTCATGGCTTTAATGTCAAAGAAAACATATCTTTCTTTAGAGTCTAAAAAGAAAATGCATGGATCAATATGAAAGGGTCAATCTATGCCTTTAATAGTAGATTTAAAGAGCTTGCAACTTGTGGCTTTCATGTCAAAGAAACCATATTTTTCTCTAGAGTCAAGAGCCCCGAATAGCAAAAGGATGATCTAGGATTACCAAAGTATAAAGAGGTCCTTTGAAATTTGAAAACAAACTTTGTACAACAATGGTAAGCAAAAGGATGATCTAGGCAAGAAATAAAATAAGATGTTTAGGGAAGGAGTTTAAGAAAGTAAGATACTACGAAACTTTTTTTAATCCACATCTTCTTAACAAAAGTATTGTAAGGCTTGCTCACTATGAGAGAAAAGGAAATAAGTTTTGAATATCTCATCACAAGATAAAGCTAGAGAAGATAAAGCAATCTAGTTTTCATCACCATAATACTCATTGTCTTAACCATCCAATAACTTTTCTTTGAAGGTTATTGTACTCAAATCTCACTCTTTTTGCGGTGATTATACTTTATCACATCTTTATAGAAAGTAGCCTACAACATGTAGATTGATGCTAGTTCTTGATTTGTCTTCAATATCTCCTAATGTAAGCAACAGATCTTGTGGTAGACTCACATACAATAAACCAAAGTCAATAGTTTCAAGGAAACTATGGGACTTCTTTATACCTTGCAAGGTTGGGAAAGAAAGATAATTACCCTCCACCACTTTTTTTTAAACAAATGGTTCTTATGAGAGAACCTCATATACATTGTGGGGACTTTTTTGGAGGTTTGAAGCAGGACTATGCATATGGAGCTCACTTGTGTACTAGCCAAGTTGTGAGGCAATAGAGTTGTTTTTTGCCTTATAGTAGGCAAGATTAGGAAGATTGTAATGCTAGCTAGAGTTTTGTATTCATGGTATGAGGGTATTCAAGGGTTTCTCCCATGACTATCAAGGTTTTACTTGGAGTCACATATAATTAAATATGGTCTTTTATGGTTGTGACTTGGTGCAAGAGTTATGGTTAGCAATGGTGTTCAAGGCTCAACAACCCTATCTCAGGAAGAGGTGTATCATCACCAACTAGGCATTGATAGCATCAAGGAGGGTAGAAGATCAACGTCATGCAATCAAAGTGGTTTATGGATGAATGTGTCCATGGTTACTATGGTATCATGAGCTCTCTAGCTATACACAAAATTGGGTAAAAATAGGTATGGGATGTATGGGATAGAGGATCAAGGTATGCGCCCTAATGGAATATGGCATGATCTCAAGTTAGGATAGAGATTTATGAAAGTCCCTATGAACATAGGGGTGGAAACGTATGTGGATGGATAGTTTTGTGTGGCTTATGAGACAAGGAGATTGTGGTAAGATTTGGTTGGTTATACACCAAGTGATGGATGACCAATCCTTGCTTAGAGTGTGGACATGAACTTGTTGAAATTGGGCGCAAACATGGGCACCATACCTTTACACACCAAATAGACATAGTTTGTAATTTTTGTTAAAAAAACAATAAACTTATAAAATTTTTGATTGGTTGCAAATGCAAAAAGTGCACCCTTGTCTGTCACTTTACAAAGTGGGGAGGGGAAACAATAGTGAATGGAGAGTTCACGTTTTTAGTAAGTAAACATCAAGTCATGTCCTCTCAAGTGTGTGTAAAGGACTGGACTGTGGACGCCCAACCCTTAAATAAGTGTTTTGATTGGTTAAAGCTTACAAAATGGGCATCCGCCACTTGGAGTGTAACCAGCCTTAGGAGGGGATGTTAATGCATGGGTTCCTTGAGCTTTTAACATGCGCGGTGTTGAAGGGTTTTTGAAAGCAAGGTCGCGACCACAGAGGTCCTTGATTAATTTCAGGATAGAAGATCAATCAAGCAAGAACAGGCTATCCTGGATAATATGTCCATTCTATTCTTCACACAATGAACCATGAGCTCAACAGTTAAGGACAGCACTTGCATTGTCTCCTGGGTTTTAAGAAGCATGGCAAAGGCAGGTTCGAAGCAATACCCTCACAAAGGGAGTAACACTCATTAAGCAAGCAAAGAGGATTGAATGAAAACCATTTCGTTCTGAGGTAAAGGGTGTAATCAAAAAGATAAGAATGTTGACAGAATGGTAACACCCATTCACATTTGACAGGGACAGAATTTGCAGTCCTTATAACTCTTTGCTTCCATAATACCCTTTTTGTAAACCTGGTCCTTTATCATTAAGCTTCCCCTGTTTCTTTGTAGACTATACGACATTTGACCCTGGCCATGAATCTGTAATATCAACACGTTTTTGTAACAGCAACTGCCTAGTGGACTTTTGTTTGCAGTAAAGAGAAAAGTTTTCCATATGCACCATCAGCTTCATACAAGACATAATCTGAATGGCCTTTGCTTAGAAGGTCTTTGTACTTCTTCCATCCAATGTACTTCACCATCGAAATCTCTTACTCCTTCAGATGGAAAACAGAGAGGAGAACAGGGGAGGAAACAGTGGACGAATGTTTGGTATCGAGAAAGGCAAAAGAAGTCGATGACGTTCTCTGATCTGTAAGGGATAATAGTAAATATCGAGCACAAGGCACATCTTTGCTGAAGACACATCACTTATATCTGCCAAGAGGGAATTGCAAGAAGAACTGGTATGTTCAAGCATAGGAGTTTCTTCAGAAGGGAATCGATAGGCTTTCCACAGGTTAATGCTTTGGATATCCATTGTAGTGTTGTGCTGACCCTCCATCGATGCCTTCGTCTATAAGGCTTGGGCTTCTTTTGGGGTCTTCTACGATATTTGTAAGTCCAAAGCCCATCCTTGGCATTGTCTCTTGACCTTCTTGTTTCAAGCATGGCTTCACTCACTAGTTCTCGTTGTTCGACGTGTGCTTGTATCAACTCTTCCAACAAGTCCTTGCTCTCGTTAGCAGGCTTGACTATTATGTCAGCACCCTCTTTGCCTTTCCCTTGAGGTCGGCAGCTTGCTTTGCTCTGTTCTTCCTGAGGCCTCCATCATCATCCATCAACACAGGATTGCCTCTTGCACTCCATCGCCTGCCATGACTTTGTTGTTCTATGACAAGCTGCTTCACCGGTGAGACTGCTATTTACCACGCTATGATGGATCATTGATCCTCGGAATCCTTGTCGGGGCACCTGTCCTGTGGGAAACTGATGAATAGAAGAAAGTCTATGTGATACAATGTTGCCACTTCCACATTGTGATAGGAAGACGACTTGCGCCTGCAATTGTCCTGACGAGCGTTCCCCTTTCAAGGAATGCCCTTTCGTTGATTGATGGAAGGAATGCCCTTTCGTCGATTGATGGAAAAGACGTTCCACTCCCACTGTGTCACAATGCCCCCGAGGCCTTTATCATAGTAATACTTTTATGACCATCCAAAGAATGCATCCAAGTCAGCAATAGCTGCAAATTTTGCACTTTCTCCTCGACGAAGATCCCTTGGATCCTCTAGCAACCTTTGATAATCAGAAAGCTCAACCTCTACCTGTCCTTGTCCTCGCAGCCAATGATCTGCTCATACCTTCTCCCATCCGTTTTCTTTCGCATCGTCCGCGTTCCTCGTCTTCCGTTCTTGCTCGACAGGTTCGGCGGCAGGCCTGTCCATCCTCAGTTTAAACGCTCCCACTCTCTTTTTTTTTCCCAGTCCGGATTCCTCCAATCATTTTGGGTACCTTTCACCATAATCCATCCTAGTAAAGCGGCCTTTGTTTTTAGCATACTCTATATAAAGAGTATTAACCAGCAACAGTTTTTGTAGCCTACTTCGCAGCATACTCTATACAAAGAGTTTTAACCAAGAACAGTTTTTGCTACAATACTCTGCATGTGGTGTATTGCACACAAATGAAAGGAGTAGACTTAATGTTGTTCCCACGAGAAGAGCAGCACTGCCTACAAACATTTTTGAATATGTGATTCTCACTTTCAAACACTGCCAATCCTTGTTGCACCACACCTCGCATCTGGGAGAGAGCCTGCTGAGTAAACTGCAGCTGGCCAAGATCTTGAGCCTAAAAGTTTAGATCAGAGCTGCAACTTGCCAAGCCAAAATCCTAGTAAGTCCACCATAGCAACATAGTGCTTCACAGTAGGAATAGTGCCATATACCCCAGTCATGGACACAAATAGCTGAATTCCCTTGTCAACATAGCCAAGGAGAAGGGAACTCCAAAAATACTCATTACGTTGTGGCATGCAGTCAAACATGTGCTGAACATCAAGCAAGCTCCCACATTTGGCATATATATCCACGAATGTACTTCGATTTGCATCTCTTGGAAATAGTTTAGTACTTCCTCACAAAACCCATAATCGATATATCTTGAAATAAGTGTAGCCCATGAGATTGCATCTCGAGTTACCAATCTATCAAAAACTCCCTGTTCTTCTACGTCACATGTAGCATACATGTCAACCAGAGCATTGTTGATTAATTCCTCTTGCTCCAAACCCTCTTCACTATATTTTCCGCATAGAATGAAAGAGCAAACATAACAACTAAGTATGTACAAAGTATCAAATCACACACACAACTTTTGGGTGGTTTTCACACCTCGAATGCGCAGCAATACGACATCCACCCCCTCTAATCCTGCGCATCCTCCGGATGGGGCAACTACCCATGATCGTTATCATCAAGATCCACAAACAGATCAATCTCTTCATTATGCATTTTCGGTATATCAACAAGATTATCTGTCATATCATCTGTCTCTTCCATTGGAGTTTCTTCTCGTTGCTCTTCTCTTGAAAATTCTTCCAATGCATAATCTTCATCATCTCTTTTCTTGAAAATCTTGATTCTTTTTCCAGCAATAGGCACTCTAAGCACTGTCCCATCCAATTCTGTCAGCTCATATGTTGCATTATCAAAGACATGTCTGACTATGTACGGCCCAAACCATCTTTTCACCATCTTCCGAAGTGCAGTATGCTGATTTTCAAGGCTGCTATCAAAGACCAATACCCAATCTCCCTCTTCTATTGCTCTAGGCCGCAAGCGATGCCTGCTGTCAAACCTGTCCTTATTCCTTAGTCTAGTAACCTTCAACCTGTCAATAGCTAGCTGAATATCCTCAGGTCTCCTCTCCAACTGTCGAATCCGAAGAGCTAAGAGCTCCTCTCTCGTCAAATCCTCCTGCTAAGGTAAAACTGACCAAGTCAAAGCACAAGTCTCAGTCGGCATAATAGGTTTCTGACCATACATCAACTCTGCAGGCATATATCCTATGGTAACACTATGAGTTGTACGATCAGCCCACAAAGAAAATGGTAGAAGTCTTGGCCATTCTCCAATCCGTCCTCTGCATGCTTTGGCTAATGCTTTCACTATCGCCGGATGCCCTCTTTCACTCTTCCCATTTCCCTCTAGATTATATGCTGTAGTTAGAGCCAACTTGATTCCTAGCTGAGAGAAAAACTCCCTAGCTTCATCTGCATCCAATTCACCACGATCATGCAGTGATCTTACCCACACAACCATACCTGCAGAAAATTTCCTCCAATAAGAACTTACACACTGCACTAGTGGTCTTCGTTCTCAAAGATCTGCCCTCAACATGATTGGTAAGATCCTCTCTAGCCAAAACAATGTATCTCATCTGCCATAAACCCATAGGCATGGTAACCAAATTAACTACCCACTTATAATGAATGCATAGCGGATAGGTCGGATGAAGCTCATCTCGATGACGCACTACTGAATACGTCTGACAGTCACTGCAAGTCTCAACAAAGTGAGAAACATCTTTGTACATGCCTTTCCACCAATATTTCTCCTTGATTTTCTCATAAGTAGCCCACACTCCTCTATTACCAGCCCAAGGACTCTCATGAAACTCCCTCGTCACCTGTAATTGTGTCTCTCTATCGCAGACAACCCGCAAAGGTAATCCGCCTCTTTTCTTCGGATGCTTCCAAAGAAATCCGTCCTTGAGAAAATAACCATAGGCTTTCCTTCTGATCTTCTTGAACTCTTCATCTGTCCATTCATCTCTTTTGCTTAGTGTACTAAGGTACCTGCCAATCTGCAACCAATCTCCAATATAGAGTTCTTCTATGAAAGCCACAATATCATAGACATGACAAACATGATCAACCATAGTGGCTGAAATTTCTGCATCATCCTCTTCTGCAAGTAGAGTCTCCTCATCATCATATCTGGCTCTAGACAACATATCTGCCACTAGATTATCCTTCCCTACTATGTGTTTAAATTCTGGATTTAATGACTTGATGTATGCAATCCATCTCAACATGGCTATATCCGGAGTAGAGCAACTCGTGATCATACCAATCAATGGCAAACAATCTGTCTCTACCACAACTGAAGCTCCAATAAAGTACTCCTTGTCACATTTGAGAGCCGTAACAATCCCCAATAACTCTCTCTTGATTTGTGGATATCTCCTCTGTCTCTTGTTTAGGACTTTCGCCCCAAACCGAATAGCATACCTATTTCCATCTGCATCATCTTGACCCACAGCCCAACCTATGCCAATTGGACTAGTGTCAACTGTCAATACAATAGGCCTTCCACAATTATAATCTGCTTTCCTGAGAGTAGGAGCATTCTGCAATAACTTCTTCAATTTCCGCATGGCTCTAGTGTGGCTCTCATCCCAATAGAATTTCTGCCCCTTTCGAAGAAGCTGATATAAACAATCTGCTATGTGTGCAAAATGAGGTATCCAAATCATATAAAACACACAAGCTCCAATGAATCTCCGTACCTCTGAAGTGGTAGAACAATACTCCGCAATCTTGCCTATAGCATTCACCTTATCAGGTGAGGGTTTCCTGCCATAATATCCACACATATGTCCAACAATGACAACCTCATTCACTCCAAAAACAGATTTTTGCCCTGAAAGTGTCAAGTTCACTTCTTCTAACCTGGCCAAAATCTTCTCACATGCTGAAATATGATCAGCCACAAAGAATCTGCATCCCTGCTCATTTAGACTCTCATTTTTCTCTTCTTCTGCACACCCCTTAATGGGCACATCATCCAAGAAAGGCATAGTAAGCTGAGGTATATAATCACAAAGAACCTTATGCATGGCATTCATCATATGCGCAACAGAATTAGTGGCACCTTGAGGCAAGGTACACATCCTGACAAGCCCAATAGGAGTTCTCATGGTGGTTATGTCCCTGCTTTCCAAAGCCAGCTGAAACTGATCATATCCTGAATACAAATCACCTAAAGAATAGATGGCACGTCCAGCAAATGCCTCTGCAAAATCATCCACAACTGGACCTATACCAACATTCCTGATAGTAACTCTGTTCACTGGCTGCATATCCTGAATAAATCGGAGAGTACCATTCTTCTTTGGAACTGTAAACCACCTATTTGAGTATGGTGCAGATGAAGGCTCAAGGATTCCCATCCTGATTTTCTCATTCAATAAATCAATCAGCTTTGGCAAGTGTGCTTTAGGCACTGGAATAGGTCGGAGATTCCATGGGATATGAGGAATAGTAATAATGACCATAGGAGCAACAATATCAGGATTCACACATCGAATCTCATGTGGGAAAAAAGCAAATCCCCTTCCATGTCGCTCAAGCATATCCTGAAAGCATTGCTTCTCTATGGGTAGCAAGAAATCACCATTTCCAATTTTCAATTTAGCAAGAGTCTCTGCTGAAAATTTATGACCAATATGCTCCGGATTCCTCAAAATTGGCTGTTTAGTAGCCCTCTCTATTTGCTGATCACTGTCAGGTGAAAGCGGTACAGCAACTAGCTTCACCTTCTTATCCACAGTTTTGTATTTCGTATCAACCCTGGCTTCATTATGCTCTTCTACATTACACAAATCTTGCTGTAAATCAGCAATTATGCACTCCAATGGCTGCATATCCTCAGCTCTCTGCTCTATGGACTGCATAGAAACAACCCTAAACTCTGGATGCTGAAATATTTCAGCAGTAAACTCTGTTGGCTGAAAGTTTTTAGCCCTCTGTGTCTCTGAAAGCTGATCATAACCAGCTGGAAACTCTGTTTGCTGAATTTCTTCAGCACTCAACACTCTTTGTTGAGTTACCTCAGCCTCTGACTCAATCTGTGACATAAAATCTACAATTTCATGAAACATGTCCAGGGACTGCACTAATACATTACTGTGACAATTCTGCATATCAGTTTTCAGCATATCTCCCATCTCTGTCATAGTATCTGCACAAATCACACTGTCATACATCCCATCTATATACTCATCATCCTCCAAAATCTTGCATTTTTCAAAATTTTCTCCTTCCTGCATATATACTGCCTGGCAGCTCTAGGCAACCTAGAAGTCTTCTGATAGCTCATTGAACTGTTTGCTGAAATCCCAACAAAACCGGAGGAGAAAACACTGCTGCTAGGAGGCGAGAACTCCAATCTCCTCTGCTCCGTACCACCGTCGTCTCGCGAAACGGCGGTACCTAATGAAAACCTGAATCCCTCACAGTGGGCAAAGGTGCATCTCTGAGAGTATCCCTGTTTCTAACATGGTTCACACATATAGTCATAAACTGAACTGCTTTCATGCCATCTTTACTGCGAATCCATGCATAAGCAGATCCATCATCCATGACCTTTGTTTCCATGCGCATCTCTGTGATGAATGGCTATCCAAGAATTATAGGATAAGAGCATGAATCGTGCACAAAGAAATGAAAATCCTCCTCTACATCACCAATAGAAATCCTGACACTAGGACAGGCAGCATACAAATCACCTGCAGTGTTTTTGGCAGCTCTCATACGCCACCCATGCTCTACATCCATAGGCCATCTGTTACTCTCATAAACTCCACGAACTATGAGATTAATCTCTGAACCATGATCCACCAATGCAACATAAGGCACCTGTTTCTCTCCAATCTTTACCATCGTCTCTGTAGTTGCCCTAGCCCAATGGCTCCGCGAAAAGTGACTACGCGGTATCAAGACAGGCTCATCAATTTCAGCATAATGCATAGGCTGAACCCTCTTCTCTACCTGCGGAAAAATAGAAGCATTCTCAACCATAATCTCATCCTCATTCTCATCCAACTCCCCAATCAAAACTCCCTGTGTATCAGTGGTAGACAATGCATGTCTTTTCCTCTTCAAAACCTCCTGAAACTGATCCTGAAACTCTCTTTTCGAGATGCCCAAAATCTCAGAAATAGTGAAAGTCACCTCACTGCCAAGTATCTTATCATTAAAGATTTTCTTCATGTCCGTAAATGTCTCAATATCGGACATCAATCTAAACCCTGGCTGCTTTCTCTCTCTAGGCTCTTGCCTCTTTTCTCTCTTTTGAGCATCTTCCATCTGTCGATCTGGCCCTGGTCTTGAAGACGGTCCTGCAGTAGGTGGAGTAACAAACTCACCCCCTCTAGTCTTCTTAGCTACACTTGGATTTTCTTCATCCCTCTTACGCTTCTCCTCAACAAGTACATCTGCACCCTGAGACTTAGCCAAATAAGCATAAATAGAGTACTTGTCAACAGGCGAATCCCAACCTGTCTCTGATCTGATGCTAGAGCCTGCACTAGTCAAAACAGTTTGCTGAATTTTTCCCTTGTTTGCAGTCTCCATAGCATAAGCCCATAGTGCTGACTGAGTCTCTGATCCCTTCTCAATCTGGACTCCATATACAGAAGAATCACCTCTAGCTATCACATAAGAAGTACGCGCAGCCATGTCATCCACTAACTTCTTCATTCCACCTTTACCAAAGTTGGTAGCAAGTCGAGCTCCTGTCTCAGTCAACCAAATTCTTCCTCCTTGCATCCTGAAAAGATTCACAATCCCTGCAATGCTGATGGTCCGTACTATCGCACCAAATACATCTTCGATCTCTCCTAGGTGCACTAGGAGCACTCCTAGGTGCAGTAGGAGCACTAGAAGAAGTAGTAGGCGCAGTTGAAGCAAACTGCTCTTTCAACTTTCCCACCAACTCCGCTTTGACTGACTCCAGTGTCAAATTTGTTATGCCTTTGATTATGTCATCAAGAGATGTAGGCACCGATGGAGCGGATGGTTTTGGAGCAGAAGGTGTAGGCATCGGTCGTGGAACAGGAGGAATAGGTGGAGTGGAAACAGTAGGCACTGGAATAAGCCAAGAAACTGGCTGAGGAGGAGAAGAAATAACAGGGATAGAAGCAGGCATAGGAGCTAATGATGGTGTAGGTGTCATGGAACCATTCTGTAGGCGAGTCTTCCATATCCTCCTCTTGGTCAAAGTCGAGACTGCATCCTGAGCATCCTGCCAATCCGTTTTAAGACCCATAGGCTTCGTGCAATCCTCAAGAAGCTCACCCAATTCTTCTTGAAGAGCAGGATCTGGAGCTTGCAAGAAAAGCTCAACTTTTTCAACATCCAATGCTCTTTGTTCAATGGCATCAAGCTGACTATACCTCTCTTCGAATTCTCGAATCAACTCTGAAGCAGCTAGACCTTTGTTTGGCATGTAGAACCACTCTCGGAATGACCGCCGAGTAGCCATACCAAAGTCCTCAAGGAAATATTATTCTTTCAAGGCCTTCTTAAAATCTTGCCAATGTGTATTTTGAATAAAAAGATCAGTCACTTTTGCCCTCAAGGCGGGTGTGACAAGACGAAGGAAATACTTACTCATAAGTCCAGCTGGAACTCCAAAAAACCCCATCTTGATCTCATATGTCTTCAAATATGCTGAAACATTACGGCCGTCAAATAGCTTCTTCTCATTCTCAACTGCTTCAATAGCCTTAGTCGCGCTGTTTGCATTCTCCTGCTCCGAATAGAGTTGCCTTTGCTGAGACAACTACTGTTGATGCAATTGTTGCTGCTGCTGCATATACAATTGTGTCTGCTGATTTTGGAGCTGCATATACATGGACATGTTCTGTAAAATCTCCTTTAGATCCTCTGTTAAGTACTTGACGCAGCAGTCATTGATGGAGTTGAAGTAGACGCAGCTGGAATTGTAGAAGAGGCTAACATAGAGGCTAAAGTATCTCCCATCCTAAAATTTCTGCGACGCTTTCACGTCGGGTTCACCAAAGATGTCGAAGGGTTTTTGAAAGCAAGGTCACGACCACAGAGGTCCTTCATTAATTTCAGGATAGAAGATCAATCAAGCAATAACAGGCTATCCTGGATAATATGTCCATTCTATTCTTCACACAATGAACCACGAGCTCAACAGGTCAGGACAGCACTTGCATTGTCTCCTGGGTTTTAAGAAGCATGGCAAAGGCAGGTTCGAAGCAATACCCTCACAAAGGCAGCAACACTCATTAAGCAAGCAAAGAGGATTGAATGAAAACCATTTCGTTCTAAGGTAAAGGGTGTAATAAAAAAGATAAGAATGTTGACAGAATGGTAACACCCGTTCACATTTGACAGGGACAGAATTTGCAGTCCTTATAACTCTTTGCTTCCATAATACCCTTTCTGTAAACCTGGTCCTTTCTCATTAAGCTTCCCCTGTTTCTTTGTAGACTATACGACATTTGACCCTGGCCATGAATCTGTAATATCAACACGTTTTTGTAACAGCAACTGCCCAGTGGACTTTTGTTTGCAGTAAAGAGAAAAGTTTTCCATATGCACCATCAGCTTCATACAGGACATAATTTGAATGGCCTTTGCTTAGAAGGTCTTTGTACTTCTTCCATCCAATGTACTTCACCATCGAAATATTTGACTCCTTCAGATGGAAAACAGAGAGGAGAACAGGGGAGGAAACAATGGACGAATGTTTGGTATCGAGAAAGGCAAAAGAAGTCGATGACGTTCTCTGATCTGTAAGGGATAATAGTAAATATCGAGCACAGGGCACATCTCTGTTGAAGACACATCACTTATATCTGCCAAGAGGGAATTGCAAGAAGAACTGGTATGTTCAAGCATAGGAGTTTCTTCAGAAGGGAATCGATAGGCTTTCCACAGGTTATTCCAATTGTATCACATAGACTTTCTTCTATTCATCAGTTTCCCACAGGACAGGCGCCTCGACAAGGATTCCGAGGATCAAGGATCCATCATAGCGTGGTAAATAGCAGTCTCACCGGTGAAGCAGTTTGTCATAGAACAGCAAAGTCATGGCAGGCGATGGAGCGCAAGAGGCAATCCTGTGTTGATGGATGATGATGGAGGCCTCAGGAAGAACAGAGCAAAGTAAGCTGCCGAGAAGGGAGAGCCTGTTGCCACTTCCACGTTGTGATAGGAAGACGATTTGCGCCTGCAATTGTCCTAACGAGCGTTCCCCTTTCAAGGAATGCCCTTTCGTCGATTGATGGAAAAGACATTCCACTCCCACTGTGTCACAATGCCCCCGAGGCCTTTATCATAGTAATACTTTTATGACCATCCAAAGAATGCATCCAAGTCAGCAATAGCTGCAAATTTTGCACTTTCTCCTCGACGAAGATCCCTCGGATCCTCTGGCAACCTTTGATAATCAGAAAGCTCAACCTCTACCTGTCCTTGTCCTCGTAGCCAATGATCTGCTCATACCTTCTCCCATCCGTTTTCTTCCGCGTCGTCCGCCTTCCTCGTCTTCCGTTCTTGCTCGACAGGTTCGGCGGCAGGCCTGTCCATCCTCAGTTCAAACGCTCCCACTCTCTTTTTTTTCCCAGTCCGGATTCCCCCAATCATTTTGGGTACCTTTCGCCATAATCCATCCTAGTAAAGCGGCCTTTGTTTTTAGCATACTCTATATAAAGAGTATTAACCAGCAACAGTTTTTGTAGCCTACTTCGCAGCATACTCTATACAAAGATTTTTAACCAAGAATAGTTTTTGCTACAATACTCTGCATGTGGTGTATTGCACACAAATGAAAGGAGTAGACTTAATGTTGTTCCCACGAGAAGAGCAGCACTGCCTACAAACATTTTTGAATATGTGATTCTCACTTTCAAACATTGCCAATCCTTGTTGCACCACACCTCGCATCTGAGAGAGAGCTTGCTGAGTAAACTGCAGCTGGCCAAGATCTTGAGCCTAAAAGTTTAGATCAGAGCTGCAACTTGCCAAGCCAAGATCCTAGTAAGTCCACCATAGCAACATAGTGCTTCACAGTAGGAATAGTGCCATATACCCCAGTCATGGACGCAAATAGCTGAATTCCCTTGTCAACATAGCCAAGGAGAAGGGAACTCCAAAAATACTCATTACGTTGTGGCATGCAGTCAAACATGTGCTGAACATCAAGCAAGCTCCCACATTTGGCATATATATCCACGAATGTACTTCGATTTGCATCTCTTGGAAATAGTTTAGTACTTCCTCACAAAACCCATAATCGACATATCTTGAAATAAGTGTAGCCCATGAGATTGCATCTCGAGTTACCAATCTATCAAAAACTCCCTGTTCTTCTACGTCACATGTAGCATACATGTCAACCAGAGCATTGTTGATTAATTCCTCTTGCTCCAAACCCTCTTCACTATATTTTCCGCATAGAATGAAAGAGCAAACATAACAACTAAGTATGTACAAAGTATCATATCACACACACAACTTTTGGGTGGTTTTCACACCTCGAATGCACAGCAATATGATAGCGGGTTCCTTGAGCTTGTATGAATCGTCATGGCTAATATGGCAGCCCTTTGTTGTTTGACTCCGGGTGATATAGAGGTCCCTTCCAAGGTATGGCATGGCATGAACGGAAGGTGAGACGGAAAATGTGGCATGGCGTACAATTCGGGGTGGTGTGAGTTGATGGCCGGATTGCAGGAGAAGGTTGACCTTCGATGTAGCAGCGCCAGAATGGCAGCCTAGTTGGCTTGCTCAAATTCGTTGTTGAAATTAGTAGCATAGTGGTTGACAACAAGATGTACATCATATGAAATGATAATGCTGAAGACACCACACTTTTGTGGGCGTTGGTGTTGTTTAAGGGGAAGATCACCCAAAACATAAAAGCAATATAAAATCTTAGCTTTAAGAAAGCTATAGCATTTGGAATGCAAGGTGATGTGATCACCACATTACACTAGGAAGAAACATCCAGGATCCAATTTGCAAGGAATGCCACCTATGGTATTTTGACACCGCTCTAAAATTCTATATCAGGAGATGGTGCAAAGAAGTAGGATTGCACATTGAGGACTGTATGCTGAGGATGTGGCGAAGTGTGTGGATGAAAGGATCGTGGACATAGAGACAATGGATGCAAGGAAAAAGGAGCAATTTTAAAGACCAAGTTGTACAGTGGGTGTGGAGTCTTTAGGTCTCCCACAAGTATGTCCCTTTGGGTGTTCAAGCAATCATGTTCGTGATTGGTGAACTTGAAGGTCACCTTACTTGCAAGTAGCTAGTGAGTTGTTGTTGAAGACCAACTGACAAGAAATGGTTTACATAAAGCAAACTCCAAAGTCATTGTAACATGAGGATGTTCTACACAACATGGAAGTGAATATGGAAGCTTGCACAAAGGTGCATATCCATATTGAAACATCATGAAAATACAAATAGACACATGGCATACCAATATATCCTTATGATAAGAAAATACAACTCTTGTAGCTCATAATACCAATCACCAGATTCCACTTAACCACCTCCACACCAGACAAATTCAACATGGCTCAAATATTCCCAAGGTTATATAAGAAAAAACTAAAAATGAAAGGTAACATAAAAAACAAGTACACGGGAGAGAATAAAACATCTTATTATACCAAACAATAGTGAGAGTGGATGATAATGACTTTGTCTACCCATGTGCTCCAGAGCTTCAATGGTGATGTGGAAAATTTGGACAATTTCAAGTGAAAAATGTGTGAGTGCTTGCTGCTTTTATGATATAAGAGACTTGGCCTAGGATATATCTATAGATACTATTGGATGTTAGTGAGACTTTGAACTTGATGGGTGGTCTAGCTATATTTACTACCCATATGGTTCAATTAGGGATTTCACATTACATGATAAATTAGTTTTCTAAATGTTATAAGTTACATTAAAAATATCTTCACATGTTCATGTTATTAAGACCTTGATCACAAGTTGGTTAACAGTGACCTAAGACTTGCTAAATGCCTATCAAACTTTCACAAAAGCTTACCGATGGCTGCCAAGATTTCTATCTACCCCCCTTCCAAGGTTTTCAAGAATCATAATGCCTACTAGGGTAAAATCATGATGCTATTTGAAAACCTCCATATTTAGTCTTTCATTCATGTGATTTTTAAATTTACCTATAGATCTCAAGGTTCTGTGTACACCTATGTCCATCATAATCCCTTCAAAATGGGTCATCGATTGATCTCTTAAGGTAGTTAAAAATGAGTTATTCATATTTTTATTATACTATGTTTATTTGATAATTAAAATATTAAATTAAGATAGGTTTGAGTTTCAGTGCCTCTTAGTTCATTCTATTTTAATTAACTCTTGGGGGCCGGTTGCTCATGAATATATGTATGTATAGCATGAGTTCAAAATAAGGAGTTTTTTAAATACCATTTTTATACATTTTTTACATACAGAAGGGTGTCATATAAAGGGGTTACTTATAGATTGAATAAAAAATGATTATGTTTTATTCAAGAAAAATTCATAGATTAGGATATCTATAAATAGGCCATGAATGCAGGTTATATAGAGGATATATATATATATATATATATATATATATATTAGTGAACCATCATCCCCGACCCCCTCGAGAATGAACTTCTAATTCATAAGATGATATTGATTTGGCGAAAGTTACTAGCTTAACTTCTTAAATTCTTAATTCATAAAAGTATGCTTGTAATTTTTATTAGCATCAAACTCTTGAGTTCATCCCAATCTCATAATTTCATTATAAGATGTTTGTGAGACTCAATTTGATTAATAAACATGGCCATATGTATATGGTACTATGCCTTAAGTTCCCTATCATTAGTTTGGCAAGATGGTTCACTTACATCAATCTCTCTCCAATCTCTCTCTTTGGCAATTCATAGTATCTTTAGTTGTCTCATTGAATCAACTCTCTGTGGTTATTCTTGATTATAGACAAATATATGACATAGATTTTTAAGAATCAATAGTGGATTATTCATTTGAACTTAAGTGATTCCTTCAACTTTAAGAAAAATATACGAAGAGGTGGAGATACATTAGTATTTTTTGGAAAGATAAGGGAAAAGTACTAGCTATACTAGGTTGGTATAAAAGATGCAATGGGACTCATTTCTTTTTTAGTAATAATCAGAAGTCTCTCTCATCTTCACCTTCTTTCAAGATTTTTATGGTTGCTATCACCTTCTTTCTCTTCTTCCTATCTTTCTCTCTCTTATTCTAGTCTTTATCTCTTCTCTTTCTCTCACTTTTATAGTCTTCTCTCTTCTCTTTCCTCTCTAGTTCTCTTCTTGACAAGTGGTGCCAAATTTGCAAGCTTTTGATCCATCTTCGGTCATTTTCCAAATTTATTTCTCATGTTTTTCTCTTCAAAAATCTATTTCCTCATAGTTAAATAGGTACAAGCCTTGGTTTGTGAGTGCCAATGACTACGAGGCCTTCTATAGGTGGTAGACACCAGATCTCGAGCTATTCATTGGAGCTCTAGACAAGTTTGATAGTAGAGTATTCACAACTCAAGCAACTTGTATGTGATTATCCTAAGTTGCAACTCAAGTACATGGACCATCACACTAAAGGTAAATCCTTGCACTTTCATAATATGATATATTAATACTCCTAAAGATCAGGAGCTCAAGAAGAGGATCCTTTGGGAGGACCCATGATAACCCATTTACATGACATCTTGGCTATGCCAAGACTTTAACCCATTTAAAGTCTTGGCTATGACAAGACTTTAAATGTGGTCAAGAAGAGCTAGTTTTGGTCTAGGATGAAGGTTGATCTACTTAGGTATGTTGGTCAATGCCTAAATTGCCAAAAAAACAAGGCAAATGGAGCTAAATTACCAAGAATTTTACAAACACTTGACCTTTCCCAAATGACATGGGAGTTTATCAACATGGACATGAGTATTCACAACTCAAGAAACTTTTCTAAGACAAGATAAGGATCTTAAGCTATAACTCAAGTATAATCACAATCACACTAAAGCTGAATGGTTGTACTTCCATATTAGGCTATATACTCCTAAGGTTTGGGAGCTAAAGAAGAAGATCCTATGGGGGCACATGACAATCCATTTGCATGGGATTTGGCTATCCCAAGACCTTAAATGCAATCAAGAAGAGCTATTTTAATGGTCTAGTATGAAGGTTGATGTACTTAGGTATGTCAATCAAAGCCTAAGTTGCTAGAGAATGAAGGTAAAAGGAGCTAAATTTCCAAGAAAATTACAACCCCCTGACATTCCCCAAACGAAGTGGAAGTCTATCAACAATATGGACTTTGTAGTAGATCTCCCCCTCCTAGTAATAATGGAGAGGATCATTAAAGTTATGCACACCTTTCCTATGGAAAATAACCTTTAACGAATTGGATATTTCATAGCTTTTTATGAAGAAAATATTTTGACTCTATGGTCTACCCAATAATATAGTCATTAATAGGGTCACATTGTTCATTTCAAGGTCTTGGACCAATCTCTTTCAAGGTATTGGAAGAAGACTATGATGTAGCACAACGTATCACCCTAACTAATGGCCAAACTAAGAGATTCAATCAAGTCCTTCAAGACATACTCAATGCTTATCATAGTAGCATACATCCTATATGATGGAATAAAACTATATGAGAGTATCTTGTGCAATAGATGGTTTACCATAAAGGGGATGCTACATGGATTGATGAAGGTACACTTCATTAAGATCATCATAGCTTCACTTGAGATGAGGATATCTTGATTCCTCTAAGAGGGAGAGGATGTATTGTACCTAAAATGTTAATGCCCAATCACCCCGACTTTCATTTGTAATACCAAAAATGTCAATATAACCATGTGTTGTATCAACTAATGAGAGGAACCAAGATAGATATTATGGTAATATAACCATGTTGAGAGGGGGGAATAATAATATAGAAAACTATTTTTGAATAAATAATAAATGGTTTTATTTTAAACAAAAACCTTATGAATGGTTAAACAAATTAAAATGATGATTAAAACCATGCCATGATGAAGATTGTTGCCACCAAATTGAGTGCCATCATGATTCATAGAACAGATCCAATCAATTAGTCTCATTATCCTTCTTTAAATGTGATCTAGTGTACCTATAATCAACTAATCCTCTCCATATTTCTTGTCCTCAAATCCACTATCATGTGTGACAAATTAAAGAGGTAAGGGGAGAGTCAAGTCAAGGATCTTTCAATCTGAAAGAGCTCTATGCAAAGGAGAAGGTTATAAGTGCTTCATCTTTGCAAGGAGCATAGGCCATCTCATCAAGATTACTTGTTGTGTTGACTATTTATATTATTCTCAAGTTGGAGGAATCTTGGATGATTAGGAGGTGTCACAAAGTAGGGCAATGAGAATTCCAAGTTAAGGTGGCACCCAAGAGACATGTGGTTGGAATGAAGCAAGATCTAGCCATAACAAGTGCACCATTGACATGTCCCCACAACTTCCAAGTGCCTCTCCTCAACGTTGTGTTGAGAATAATTGGAATAAAATTTAAGACAAAGTCTAGGATAATCTAAAAACACATAGTTGGTTGTTATAACTTATAAAGTAGAATATATTGTATTTCGTAACACTACTATATGCTTACACGGAAATCTCTCAGTCATGAAAGCTCGAGTTATGGGACTCCACAAAATAAAGAGAATAGTGGAACAATATTAATTACAAATTGATTACCACCGCTAAAGAAGAAGCATAACTGGCTACCTAGTATCATGCAAGTCATTCTACATAAATCTTGTAATATAGCCAGAGAAAGGGAACTCTAACTAAAGATATTCAACATCTTAACTCACCCTATCTATGTTGATCAATAATAATATAATTTCACTAAGAATAGATAAGTGGAATTAATGTAAACTTTGGTTCCCTTTTCAATGAGTCGACCTTAACTTGTTGGGGTTAAGTCCTTGAGAAACCCCAATTTTCTTCAAAAAAGTAAATAAAGACCAATAGCTCCGTTGAGCTATTACTTTTTCCAAGTGCACCTAGTCCTTGAACTTCTATCAAGAGACAAGCCCTCCTTCTTGGAGGGGCATGTAGAGTAGCTTTACATAGTCAATCTCTTGTCAATTGTAACCCCCATGTACTACCATGCCATAGATCCCCAAAAGTAGTTGAAAATTATTGTTTCGAAAGTACTACAACATGTATAAAACTTAGTCTATTCCAAGAAAGGAAGGTTTTTTTCTAAACCTTAACCCAAAATGGGACGGGAAGTATTTTCTTGGAAGTCACTTTTAGGCAATAATAAAAGGAATGGCATTAGACCCCAACTTTGAAACTCAAAGTAACTCGAACTTGACTTAAAGGATTATGAACTCAAGGCGTCAAGTAGATTCAAATAGAATAAGAACTTGAAATCACTTCAAATATTAACATTAAGATATTACCTAAGATACCTAAATGCAATACAATAATATTTGAACATTTAAGAAGACAATGATTTTCTCTTTAATGATATATTATCTATGAATCAAAATGGTAGCTTGTTTGTGAAGGAGCGTTTACCACTAAATGATTGTTTTCATGAAAGGCACTTAAATTAGAAACATAGTATTTGCCTTATGTTTGGCTTCCTCCAAAAGGCTGCGCATGCCACATTGTCAAGCTCGCCATGTCGGACGTACGAAACATGTGGTTTATGCCGGGGATGAGCGAAAAGTGTTCGAGAACTTTTTGAGGGATGGTTTGCCCTTGCAAGTCCTGTCAATACTTGTGAGCACCACACTTTGGACATGTCTCCATAGTCTCGTATTCTCCTCGAAACAGTATGCAATCATTGATACATGCATGGATGTTATTGTAGTCCATGCCAAGCTTCCGTAAAACATGTTGTGCATCATCACGAGACTCAGGCATGGTATTTGCAGGTGGTAATATATGATATTTCAATAACCTGAAAAAAATCATAAAACATCTTGAAAAAGCACAAATGTTTGTAATAATAGTGTCAAAAAAAAATCAATGAAGCCTATGTACAAGGTACCTGAATAACTCGGTCACACTCGTATCGCTCCACCTGTATTTTGCTTGCACACTTAAGAGTACAAGCAGTATCTTCAACTGAGATACTCGAGACCCATCATATAATGGTATGGATGCTTCCTCTCTAAGCAGATCAGAAGTCTCAACATCCATGGGAATCAATGCATCGATCATTGCCTCCATCTCAGGCTCCAAGATTGTAGGTAGGTCTAGAAGGTTGTTTGTCTCCTCTGGCATTGACGGTATAGATTGGCCTTGCGAGTGGTGGATTGGCTCCTGCACTCCATCCATCGCATGCCCACAAACTCTTCTAATTGGCCGCAAAGGGTGCACTCCCCCTTGGGATGAGACATCACCTCCCTGGATAGAAAATTTGCAAAAAATTTACCAGCAAAACCCAATCTTATTGTATATGGTATTCAATTAGTTTGTGAGTACAATGCATGATTGATATTAACTTCAAATTACCGTTTGCTGAAAATCTGCAATCGCCTGATCAATGATCTCAGATTGAAACTCGCCAAATCGTCGTACGTGTTCTATAGACAATCGGCATTTTCGTCTAATTGCCAACTTGCAGCAAGGACATGGGACACGCTGATTAAGATACGCCTCGCGATCTTGAACAACAAGACCTTCTTCGTTTTCCATCTTGTCTACGTTACAACAAATAATTTAATGACTTGTAATACAATTTGGGAAAACGAGGCTCAAATGGATAGCTTTATGGAGATGTATGTCAAGTTGCAAGTTGACCATAAGCTCTTGCTTGAGAGGTTTTAGCCTCTGCAAGAGGTTGAGAAGCAAATTTTGAAAAACATTGAGGTTGATATTGATGCATCCATGGTGTTGAAATCTAAACTTCAAGATATAAGAAATGCTTTACTGATTGATGTAAAAAATGCATGGGACATAGTAGTTGAGAGATTTATTGATGTTATATCTCGGCCATATACCATGCTCAAGGATTTGTTTGTCTCGGTAGATAATTATTCATTATTGTAGAAAAAAAAAGCATTGGTTCATAAGTTTCATGAGTTGAAGACTAAATGTTTGGACTTAACTAAAAGATTGGATAATGCCTTAGATGCTAAAAGGAAAAGTGATGAATATGTTACTTCATCATTGCAACAAAAAGATTGGTGACAAGGATGCTATGATTAATGAAGTTCTTCATGAGGTGAAAGGCAAAGAATTCACTTAGTTAGGGTTGTTTTCTAGAACCCTTTTCAAGGGGGCAAGGTGTGAGATTATGCCTTATGGGCAAATAAATTGATGTTCTACTCCTTGTCATCTCTCATTTATTTTGACTTCACTTAGTCAAATCATAGCATGATGTGATTAAACTTAACAACTCTTCTTATGCCTACCAATGTATTATGTCTCGGTAATTAATTAAACTAACTTCCATTCACTAAGTTGTATCAAAAGGCCATTTGGTTTTTTTAAGATTACTTTTATCTTAATTAAAAAACCTAAAATATGTGAGAAAGAGATGGATTCTCCATCTAGTCTTTATCCCATGTACACCTAATCCTACTACATTTAAAACTAACTCTATTTTAAAATATGTCCCTTCTAACTAGCTTTCAATGCTATTAAACCTTCTAAAGTCTATGCGGGGAATACAAGAGAGCCATTTCTAATGCCAAGGAAAATTGAGATTTAATTACTCAATATTGCTTTATATAGAGGGATGAATACATATAGTAATGCCAACTCATCCATGCGATTGTGCCTACCTTTGTCCTTCACTCTCTATGGCCTAGTTCCTATAGTCAAACATCAAGTATATCAACACCCATTGTCATCAAAGATGTGGTGTGATTACAACAATATCCCCCCCCCCCCCCCCAGTTAGCTATTCTTATAAGCATGTGGTGTAACCACAAAGGTTGAAACAAAGATATAAACTGGAAATTTGAAACATTATTACTTGGCTACAACATATGCTACCAAAGGATAATATTATAAACATGATTAGTTTCGTTATCAGTGCACATGGAGATACATCATGAGACTCATTTAAGTCAAGCAACTCATGATTTTGGTGTTGGTTGACTACAAAAGTGGTTTGTTTGGACAAGCAATCATATCGTAAATTTCCAAATATACAAGGTCTCCATAAAGCATTAGACAATGTCATTTAATTAATACTTTAAATTATACACCCAAAAGTAGTCATATTTCATTGCATTGTAAATCTAAAGAGTAACTTGGTAATACACTACATTAGTTAACCCTTAGATAAATTGTCTCACTATGTCAAGGCAATTGTGTACTAAGATCATTAGGATACAAGATTGCATTTAGGTCTAGAAATAAGAATTGGAACTACTATTTTAGTAAAAGAAATTCTGACCCATGTAAAAAGCCCAAGAAAGGGAACAGCTTGGGAAAGTAACTTCACTATCCTTGCCAATCTCTTAAATCAATCACTTCGTCTAAGTATGATGGTAGAATATTACATTGCTATGCCAAGAAAATGATCTCCAAGCTAGGATTCAACTCAAACTCTTAAAAACTCACATCTCATGTGCTCCAATATCGATCCATATATCTTAGCTCGTATGTGGCAAATCATGATGGTCCTATTGTTTTTGGGATTGAAAGGGTTGCCACTCTTAAATAGTGGGAGTATAGTGCGGTCTAACCATATTTTCAAGAATCCCTCATATCTCGGGGGGGGGGGGGGGGGGGGGTCCACTAGGGTTTACCGTATGGTACCACATGAGTGTAAGGGAGGGGGGCTATTTAAGGGAAGGAAGGTACATTTTATAAGGTAATGTCCCATAAATAGGGGGTAGATAAGGGGTATTTTCATACATTTCTTGCATGCAGGTGACATCTCCTTATTACTACTAGTGAATCCCCCGTGCCTCACATACTGCTTTGTTAAACATACTTGCCCATATTGTTGCTAGTGTTTCATATGCATGCGAGAAGTGCTTTGCCACTAGACATTCCTAATCTTGTGCCCTCCCATTTTGTAGTATGTAGATCGCCTCTCTAACCATCTTAGTAGTGAAGAAGGACCACTGCATTGATTTGTGGGTTTGTGCAGTTTGTATAGGTGGTTGTCCTAATACATCATATAATTATCTCTCATAATGGAACCAAGAATCAAATGATGTAATTTATATAGGGGGTTGTCTCTAATGAGACAATCTCCATGCTCTTTTCTATCCTATCCCAAAAATAGCTAGTATACTTCTGTCTCAATTTTTTATAAGTAGTCTCACTTGTTCTTTTGCATTAGGCATCTGAAGTGCATTCTTGCTGGGCTATGTGTCGGAGTGCCCAAAGTAGTCTCTCTGTAGGCATATACAAGTGTCTCTACACTCATTATCATACCATCCATTTTGGGGGGTCGTAGAGCATGGGGGCTTGCATGGGGGCAAGGTGTGTGGGAATGCATACATATCTAAAGTATGGAAGGCCTCTACTTGTGCATTCTGCTAGTGATCTACTCAAATCTAGCATATGCAATCTCTCACGCATAGATCCATTGTATATATGTGAAGTTTCTTCTGTAAAGTGATATCTAGGGTGCTTGGAGAGATATGTTGCAGTCTCTCTCATGTGTCTCCAAGAGACTGTAAAGGTCAACATGGCATGATCCACTAGTATTCCTATCATCCTCCCCGAGATCTCAAAGTTCTTGATGTGTAGCATTAATGATGGCAATCCAATGTGCTTGTCCCTCGCTTGTGGTTTCAATATGCCTAAGCATCTAATCCTAGCCAATATGATCCACAAAGAAAGAGAGAGAGAGAGAGAGAGAGAGAGAGAGAGAGAGAGAGAGAGAGAGAGAGAGAAGAAAAGAGAGAAAGAGAATAGGGAGTTGATGGAGAGAAAGTAGAGGTAGGGAGGATAAGAGAGGAAAAAAGTAAAAGAGGAGAGGTATATATATATATATATATATATATATATATATATATATAAGAGAGAGAGAGAGAGAGGGAGAGAGAGGGAGGGAGGGAGGGAGGGAGAGAAATAGAGTGAGAGAGAGAAGGCAAAGATAATTACAATTAAAGAGAGTGTAATTGAGATCTTGTCAGTAAAATGAAGGTGCATACCTTAATTACAATTAAAGAGAGTGTAATTGAAATCTTTTCAGTAAAATGAAGGTGCATAACTTCTCTAATTTCCCACCCTTCACTCCCTATAACAAAATGCTACCTAGGAAGTGAGTCAATGTCAGAGGTTACCTAACTTCCCTGGGTCCCATCATCTATTGCCAACAACATGACCGAGTGCATGAACACCTTAATTGAGCTTCATATTCTTCTTGATATTTTAATTAATTTCATTGAAAAGATCTATGAATCATGGTTTGATATGCATTCAAATGCATGCTAGTATTTGACATTTTGGCTTTTGGAGCTACAAATGGAGCTACATTATATCCGATTGAGTTGCATCTAGAGGTTGTTATTTGGGGTCAATCTAGAGAGCAAGCAACTATTTGATGGTTCTACTAAGGCACCATGTTAGCCCCATCTATGGATCTTGAGAGCAAGCATATGTTTGAGTCTCCCTATCAGTCTAGTTTATGGATGATGTTAAGATGCAAATATGTATTGAAGCCCCAAACATGTGGTAAGAATCTAGTAGCTCGTGTAAATTATCTTTTCTATTTGGAAGGATCTGCTCTAGACATGTTTTTCTCACCATCACACTTTTTAAAAAGAAAGTTGGCAACGGTTGCTATATTTGTATGTGATGCTACACACACTTCATACAAGCATGTCAGACCCTCAACCATCACAATCAAATATGTATTGTCGTTGAATGACTCTAGCAAAGGACCCACTAAATCCCAATTGACCAACTGAAAAGGGTGTGTTACTTGTATTGATTGTAATAAACCTACCAATTTGAGCATAGGTCTGTTTTGTGATTGACAAAGAGTGCATTGCTAGGTTTTTGTGCTACTATTTTAGCCTCTTAGTCAATAAGACCTTGAGAAAAATCTAACCACTTTATTTTTGGTCATTGAGTAATTGGCTTCAAAATTTGTCATTCTCCAACTGATAAAGCAAATTGGTTGCCATTGGGTTAGTTGTCCTTGGCAATATCAAGACTACTTCGAGCCCTGTAATTGATGCATTCATGTAGAGTAGGACTAGCCTTTCTTGAAATTTGGGTACTTGAGTATTCTGGTGTTGTTAAAGTTAACTTTAATTGTTGGAATGTTGTATTCACAAGAGAGAATATATGTAGAAGATACATAAAAGAGCTTAATGATACTTACAAGGCATCTACCCTTCATGGTTTTGACACCTCAGTTTTTCACAATCATGTTGATTTTAGAATACTTATACATGTTGGTATTGTGATATGAATCCAAACTCATTTTGGATGAAGTTATGTGAAAAGCGCATCCATGAGTCCCATGGATATGTGGCTCTATCATTCTTCTTTGCTCTTTTTTCCATTGATATTTTTTGTGTTCTTCTCTCTCCCAAGGCATAGCTTCAATTCTTATCGTTTGTGTGATTATATTGCAGCTCTCTTGGTCAAGCTTCACCCATCAATCAATGCTATGTGATTTATACACTGTGATCTATTGGTCAATCATTGCTATCAATCAATGCTTACACCTGTGGAAAAGTAGTGGCTCACAAGATATTTAAGAAGATGTGTTATTTGAAGAGCTATGTTTAAAGAAACACAATAGCAGTAATAGTCCACATATGTCAGATGACATTGGATATGCAATCCAGTGTGTAGAAAATGCCAAGTTTGCTAACTGGGTGACATCAATAATGAAAGATGGTATAGCAGCTGGGCAAACAACAAGTTGTCCTGCCTGCTATAGTTATGACAACAGATGAAGATCTAAAAGGATCTGCTCTGGATAAGCATGTCTCACTAGAAATAGACTATGGGAAAGGTAGAAATGCGTATGTGCTTCTTAATTAGGCTAGACACAAGTGCATACAAAATTGTAAGAGCTTGTTCCAAGTTGAAGTTTTAGATTGTGTGGGAAATTTAAGGGGTTTGTTCAACACAATTTTGGTATGGAATGAATATAGCAAGAAAGAACTCTACATCTCTTGCATAGAGCCAATTGATAAAATTGAATGGAATGCTAATGTAGCAGTCAAAGATAAAGCTTTGTCTCTTGGTTTTGAATGCACATGCAAGCTCTTTTGGTTTGTACTGTTTTGTTTTCAATGTAAGGAAGTTGTTTTCCATGAGGGCAAAGTGTTTCATCAATCCTTTTTTGAATAGGTTTTGAGGTGTGACAAAGACCTCATCTATCATTGATAGTTACGGTGGTAATCAAGCACTTGCAGGAGAAGCTTATGTAAGCCTTGCAAGAATAGAACTTTCAAGTAAGTATACCTAGATCATAAGAGGTCAATGATTGGGATATACTAAGGAGTATTAGTAACAATATATCATTGGAATGCTTGCATTTTGTACTCCCCTTGCTTATATATCATTTTATGTTGGATTTGTTGGGAATTTGAAGTAAATTTCCTAACTGGGACTACTATGAGAGCTTAACCTATAGGTTATGGCAGACTTTGAATGGAAGTCCTATTGTAAGATTTTCATTTAAACAAGCTTTGGCCTACTGCATTTTCTTGTAGTCTTTCCACATTCAAATGAGCCTTGAAGGACATACTTGCAAATAAGGGGAGGAATGTATATCAATAGATGCTAACCAGGTATGTGCCCATATTTATTTGAATCAAACATGTCCTTGGAGCCAATTGCTGGTTTTCTCTGTCTTGCTTTCGACTTCCTTATTCTTGTGGACATCTTTAGCCTCATAGATGAAAACTAGATAAGGTCCTATTGGTTGCAACTAAATAGTTTGTGTGTGCAGTGCATTTAGTAATGACAAGTTTTCCTCTTCTCGCAATACGTTGTGTTAGTCTTTTTGGGCTGTTGGATTTTTGGATCCTTTAAAGCTTTCTTTTTAATAAGTTTTTTGAGCTTAAATGTTGAAAGCTCACAGACTTTAGGCTTTTCTAAAGCTTTTATTGTTTTCCATTTGCCACCTTCGTGTCATCAAGTAAGAGGCTTTCAATAACCTCTAAAATTACCCATTGATCGCTCTTGGATGGATTTCATGCAAGAGCAATTGATCCAAACCTGCTGCTCCCATCCATTGTTCCCTAATGTCTGTTCAAAGCTAGAAGGTACCTCCTCGCAAAATGCATGAGAGCCCCAACAATTCTGATTCGTAAGCCTTCTTCCATAAACTCCGTTATGGAGTAGACACCCTTGGAGTCTTCAAAAATGGATATTCTCTTCATATGAACTTGTTTTTTCATGCAATGTGCCCTAGCAAGAATATGATATGAAATAGAACTTTGTGCTATGCTCCAAAACAAGCGATTTCCACACTCGAACAGATGAATGCACTGGAAAATAGAGTGCCTAGCCTATCTACACATGCTCGTGCATCATGCAAAATACAAACACAGTTCCTTGATTAGAATTAATCCTTAACATCATCTCTCAACACTCAACAAGAAAATATTGTACTCCGCTCCACCCACCCAAAATATCACTATCGCTCAAAAAAATGATGGTCCTCAATATATCGACCAGATAAAAACAACCCATCTCACAACTAACGACGTCCTTCACGACCCTCAAACTCATCAAACCACCTTTTCCACTCAACCAAAGGTTCCTAACTTGGTGATGAATATCCCAATTCTTGTGGGTACAAGAAACAGTGTGTGCTCATTGAAAGGTGCTCTCTCAAGCGTGCGTGGATCTGAGATTTACTGCACATAGCTGTAGTGGGCCTCATGTCGTGCTAGTGCTCAACGATGGTGCAAAATATGCATAAACCCAACCCATGGCATGGATGTATTTGAAAATATCAAGAGACAACCCTCGAGTGCCGTGTATCCCACAAGTAGCAATGTGAGGTGCTTGTGAACCCATAATTCGTGTGATGTGCAAGAGTCTCGACAAGAAAATATACATATTCAATGATGTTTGGTAGCTATTACTGGCAAACTTTAGCTCCAAAACTTGACCAAATAAATACCAAAATCGACCAAGGCCATCAAGTTTCCACACTCTAAAATCCAAAAAAAATGACAAACAACAAATCATAAGCTAGACAAACAAAGAAAATCCAACTACGAAATGACAAAACAAGCAACCTTGCAAACAACTAAGCTAACAAAAATCAAACCTTTCTATAAATTTTCTAGGGGTTTTCAGTTTTCAAAAAAACGCTCGACAATGTGAGATGTCTAGAATTATGGTTCGAGCCCACCTTTGAATCCTAATGGTGCTGATGCAAAGTCAAAGCATGCAAGCTTGCCTTTGACAAAGTTCAGCTTCCATTGACTTGGTTTGCAAATGGCCTTGCATTCACTTTGGATTCACTGCATGGCTCTTAGTTTCTCACAAGAACACTATAATTGCCATAAAGTTCACTTTGTTGTCAATATTCTATAGCTTTCATACTAATGGAGAGCACGATGAGGGAGCCCCTCATAAGTAGCCCCAAAATTTCCAATTCAGGAGCCTACATGTAATTGGAGAGCACAAGGCATAATGTGATCGGTGGATATCGATGTTAAAGGTTAGAATCATATAGACTTGATGTGAACAAGCTTGATTTCACAATGTTATCTTGCTCGAGTCTTGCTCCAGAAACAGACTTGCTTAACATGGATGTGGGAATTATCTCTGGGACTATGTATAGATTGAACATGTGTGAAACATGGCTTTTCTTATTGGAGGCTATAGCCAAGTACTACCATGACATGAGTAAGTTAGCCTGGATATGGAAACAACTTGCAACTATGGGAAGTATTGTGGTAGCCAAATTGTTCTCCCTTTTTAAATAAATTGGCTTATTTGAAGACAAGCAAAGAAAGTATATTTGTAGTTACCATGGTTTGAGAAATACAAGAATCTAGATGAGATTAGATGGTTGATGCATTTTGACTGTAGTGATGCATCAAGTGATCCAATGCATGGACAATACTTAGTTGCCATTAAAGTGTGGATCTTTTCTTGGTCCAAACCTCTCTTTCTACTTCTTTCTTCTTCCTCTCCTTTTGGCTTTCATATTGACCTTGAGAAGTAATTCTCTCTAAACACTAAATCCATGCATGTTCACCAACCATATCAAATATCCCATGTGTTAGAGCTCCATGTCTGAACATGTGACTTCTTGGATGAAGATATATCAATCCTAAGATCATTGAAGTGTTGCTTTTAAAACTAATATTCCTTCTTATTACTCATGCATTGCTAGTCTTATGAAATGTATTCATATTCATGAAAACTATTCTAGAGTTACAACAACTTCAAGTGAAGTAGCAAAGCTAAAATTATAAAATAGTATATGATTTTTTTGAGTGCAAGGTAAGGGTCCCTATTTCAAAGGTTACTATCAAAGTGCGGTGAATGTGGAAGTGTATGACTGGACTGAAAGGAAGACATGAACATAGAGAAAAGAGAGAGAAAGAAAGTAAACTATGATTTAGGATGCCCACAGTCCATGTCAATGCATGGGCACTATCTTGTCTTACACATTTTCTATGACCTTGGATTGTGTGTTCAAGGCTATTGAGAGGACAATGTTGTATGACAACTTGTAGTACAATGACATCATCTCAATACTCAATCCATTTACACATAGCCATAATGAAAGATGTGCCAAGCAGAGATGACATCCCTAGACATTATGGTCTTTCCAAAATGTACACTTGTCAAATGTGTTAAATATTGTTGGGTGAACGGACAAATGGCTCAAAGTGGCCTATAAAAGGACATTCATGGGTTGGCCTCTCCATTACTACATTCTAGTCTTCTCATTATCATAATCTTGGTCATTATCCCATTTTCATAACCGCTTCCTCATCAACTACATTTCCAACTAATCCTGCATCAATAGTAGTCAGTTATCTACACTTGGCAACTTCTGTACTATTGATTGACATCAAACTTGAATATGTTGTTTAGGGTCTACTGCTAGTGTTTCCTACTGGTTTTAGTCCCCACTAATACCTGAATTGTTGTGTTTTCAGCTTGGTAATTCTATTGCCATCTCTGATAGTCTTCCTTAGTTTGCCATGCTAACAACTAGCCATCATAGTACGTTGTATTTTTTTTGTCTAGATAGCCACACAACTAGGCAGTATTATTCTCAAAGCATAGATGGACTACTCCTACTATGTTTAGGATCCATATTGCATACAACACATTCTTAGACTTGCTTCAAAATTCATGAACTCCACCATCAACTCAATTCCCTAGTCCTTGAGATGTGGAGGCCAAGGGCTCATATAATTCTTATTTTTTTATACACACTTCTCTCATTGAGCATTTATTATATATTTTTATTGTGTGTTATACATTCTATGCGCTCTTTATTTGCCCCACTACTTTTCTTCCCTAAGAGTTTGGAAGAGGAGGGATATAAGTGTTGAACTTAAAACTAGTTGTAGCACTTAGAAGTAGTTTAGAAGTCTAGGAAAACATATTCCTACATGAGTAGATTTGAATAAATACAAGTCAAAGTGTATATAGACTTGTGGGCCTACGTTTCTTAAGAGTTGATGGTTACAATTGTTGAGATGACAAGCTCAACACATGCAGACATTGATGATGGACCGCCTGGTTAGATGGATCCACACGTCTACACTTAGCACGTCAATGGTCATTATGATTCTCACATGGCCACTGCCTCATTACTTATTATATTCACGTTGTTACACCTATTTATAACTGGCATAGTTATAGCACCAGTCGACTAGTGTAGTCGGTTATGCATTGTTTGACTTAGTAGGCCACTTTCCTTTATGTTGTATCTTATCTATAATTTGTGTACATTGTAAATTGTGTGGAAGAAGAAGAAGAAGAAACTAGCAAGAAAACGTTTTGGCCTCCATCTCTCTTCTTGTCTCTTGAGTGAGCTTCTCCTTATGCATTCTGTGTGTGTTTGGCGCAGCATCTTGAGCAAGTCTCCCCATCACGCGATTCTTGACATGGTATTAGAGCCACGGTTCTGAGAGAGCCTGATTTCGAAGGCTGAAGTGAAGGAGAAGAAGCAAGGTTCGAGCAAGCAAGCAACGGGTAAGAAGCTCTCCCATTCTTCCACTCTCTCTCTTGGATAGTGCCTGTGGAGGCACCAGAAGTAGGGTAGAGCAAAAATCTCAGATTGCAGTGAGATTTGGTGTATGCGAAGAGCGCTATATATTCTGAGGCTGTTTCAGGCCCCGTTTTAGAGCCGCAAGGTTGCGGACAGCAGTTTCAGGGTACACTGTGACTTCGGCTATATTGATCGAAAGTGGGTGCATAGGTTACAGATTTCAGATCTGTAAGTTCAAAGGTATTTACCAGCAAATAAACACAAGGTTTATCTGCAAACTGGTTGCAGATTGCATATATTGTTGAGCAGATAGTGAAAAAGGCTGTCTGGTGTATTGCTGTGCACTACACTACAGGTCGAGGGTTGCAAAACATTTGCTTGATGTTTGGTATTACTTTTGTGATAATGGCAGAGAACAATGGAAACCCCATCATTGAGAAGCTTGACAAGAAAAACTACCCTTCATGGAAGTTCCGTGTCACGAACTTCCTTATTGGAAAAGGGCTCTACGAGTTTGTTTCACGTGAAGAAAAGGAGTCGGAGATGAGTGATCCTCCAACTATAGAAGAGACAAAGGCACGGAAGTAATGGAATGCTAAAGACAAAAAGTTTATGTATTGACTGTCTGCAGTAATTGACAATAATATGCTGGGACATATTAGAAATGCAAAGAATTTATATGTAGCTTGGACCATACTTGAAAGTATGTTTTCCGTAAATACAAAGGCATAAAAGATTCAACTCAAGCAAGAGTTGAATACATTGAAGAAAGGGAAGATGTTTATCAATGAGTATGCACTGAAGGTAAGGAACATTGCATATGCCTTGGCAGCGATTGATGCAATGCCCGATGATGATAATTTGGTGTCATCTACCTTGGGTGGACTTAACAATGAAAAGGCTTAGAAGTCTTTTGTAACTTCTGTATATGTTAGAAAGCCATTTCCAGATTTCAATGAGTTGGTTTCCCTTATGATCACTGAAGAGATCAACATGCAGAGTGAGACATCTGAAAAAAGTGGTGAACAGGTCCAAGATTTCTACTCCAGTTCAAGAAGGGGACGTGGCGGTTCTCTTCAAGAGGCCGTGGTAGTGACAACCAGCAAAATAGATTGAATAGCAATTTGGCGATATGCAAGTTTCAGGAGGTTGTGGTAACTTTAGAGGCAAGGGGAGATTTAGATGAAGAGGTGGATAGCAGAACAGAGGTTCTAACAACTCTGGTATTGTGCGTCGCTATTGTGGCAAAATAGGTCATATTGTAGCCCAATGTTATGCTAAGAAAGATGATATTCACAGTGGTAAGTTGCAGTAAGGAAACTATGCATCGTCTTCACGACAGAATGAAGACAAAAATGAATGTCTGTTTGTTATGCAGCATATGCTAAATGCTGTTACAGGAAATGGAACACATGATGATGTTTGGTATGTTGATTTAGGTGCATCCAATCACATGGCTAGCCATGCAGAATGGTTTGGAGAGATGCAGGATTTGCAAAATGTAGGTTATGTGTAGATGGGTGATGATTCATGCCACCCAATTTCACACATTGAAAAAGTTCCCTTGTCCTTGCATGATGGTAAGACAAAGAGTCTTTCAGATGTATTACATGTGCCATCTATTACAAAGAACTTGGTGTCAGTCAGTCAGATGGTAGAGCAAGGGTTACAAGTGTGATTTAATGCAAAGGGTTGCTTTGTAGAAGACTTCAATGACAAGTTCACATATGTAGGTATACCCCATAGCAAAATGGGATTGCAAAAAGGAAAAACAAGCATATTGCAGAAGTTGCACATGCCTTGATGGCTGAAAAGAATATGCCTAAGCATTTTTGGTCTGAGGCTGTTCATACTGCTGTTTATATTATGAACAGAACTCCCACAGCTACAGTTCATGGGATGACTCGTGAAGATTGCTTTACTGGCAAGAAGCCTTATGTATCGCACTTGAAGGTATTTGGCTGTGTTGCATATGTTCATGTGCCAGATGAGCTACGGAAGAAGCTTGATCCAAAGGCAAAAAAATGTGTCTTTATTGGATACTCTTTAGAGAAGAAAGGGTATCGTTGTTATAACCCTGTCACATGCAAGTTCAGAGTGAGCAGGCATGTCATCTTTGATAAAATGAGCAGTTGGTATGCATCTAGTGGTGATGCATTGGATGATGATGATGATCATGACACTCATGTGCAGGCTAAAAGCAAGAATCACGGACTCTTAGTGGACCAGAGACATCATCTAGTAGTCTATGGTCTGGGAGACTAAGGAGTAGCTCTACATCTTCAGGTGCATCTAGTAGCACTACAGGTAAAGACAAAGGAAAGAATAAAGTGTCAGATGGCATTGATGCAGTTCTTGATGGAGACCCCAGTGGCTCAAAGAGCTTGGATGATGAGCTTGGTATTCCTTCTGTCAAGACACCAGGTGTACAGAGAGCTCATAGTAATGTTAAGGATCCATTGAGTGATCCGGTGGTACGCAGATCTAGCAGGGTCAGATACCCTGTTAAAAGATTTGGTTTTGAAGGTTATGCAGCTTACCATTATGCTTATATAGTGAAACTAGTTGAGGATTTTGAGCCCACTTTCTTTGAGGATGTTGTTGGTCATACTCATTGGGATGCAGCAATGGATGAGGAGATGGCTGCATTAGAGGCCAATAAGACTTGGGATCTAGTATCATTGCCAAAGGGAAATAAAGCTATTGGATGTAAGTGGGTTTATAAGATTAAGGACAATGCAGATGGTTCTATTAGTAGGTACAAAGCTAGGCTAGTTGCAAAAGGCTATGCCCAGACATATGGCATAGATTATGAAGAAACCTTCAATCCAGTTGCTAGGATGGCAAATGTCAGATGTGTGATTGCTTTGGCAGCAGCCAAAGGTTGGAGATTGTAGCAAATGGATGTGAAGAATGCCTTCTTGCATGGTGATTTGCAGGAAGAAGTGTATATGGATCAGCCAGCAGGTCATGAAGATTTAGAGCATCCCACGTATGTGTGCAGGTTGAAGAAGGCACTCTATGGCCTCAAACAAGCACCTAGCGCATGGTCTGACAAGATCAGAGAGTATCTTGTCAATACTGGCTTTTATGTTTCTGATGCTGATCACTCACTTTATGTGAGAAAGGGAGATGCAAGTTTGGTCATCATAGTCATCTATGTGGATGACTTGATTATTACAGGTGATAGTGATAGTGGGATTGCTGAAGTCAAGGACTTTTTGAAGAAGAAGTTTGAGATAAAGGATTTAGGTGAGCTAAGGTACTTCCTTGGCATTGAGGTGATCAGATGTGATGATGGTATATGGCTGTCCCAAAGACAGTATGGCTTGGATATGTTGTCCAAGTATGGTATGAGAACATGCAAACCACTTTCAATCCCATTGGAGCAGAATGTAAAGTTGAGTGCTGATGTTGGGAATGAGATAGAAGACCCTACTATGTTCAGGAGGATACTCCGGAGTTTGATCTACATGACCATTACAAGGCTAGACTTGAGCTACGCTATTGATCTTGTGAGTCAGTTTATGCAAGTACCTAGAAAGTCACATTTGGATGCAGTAAGACGCATATTGAGATATGTGAAGTCCACATTACATTATGGACTTTTTTATGAGGCAGGTACAGATGTACAGGTGTTTGGATACACAAATGCAGATTGGACTGGTAGTATGTCTGATAGAAGATCTACCAGCACATACATATTCTCTCTTGGTAGTGCAGTAGTTACTTGGAGCAGCAAAAAGAAATCTACAGTTGCTTTGTCGAGTACAGAGGCTAAGTATAGAGGTGCTGCTGTTGCAGCATGTGAGGTAGTATGGCTGCAAAAGTTGTTGGCAGATGTGCAGGTGGAAGGTCCAGTTGTCATTTATTGTGATAACATAAGCAGTATACAGTTGGCTAGGAACCTTGTGTTCCATGCCAGGACAAAACATATTGAGGTAAACTACCACTTTGTGAGAGAGAAGGTGAGATTGACGTAGTAGCAGGTGAGATTGACTTAGTAATGTGAGCACACAGGATCAGATAGTTGACATCTTCATGAAGGCATTGGGTACAGAGAAGCTTCAAAAGTTTCAAAGCTTACTTGGAGTTGCAGAGATGCAATTGAGCTTGAGGGGGAGTGTTGAGATGACAAGCTCAACACATGCGGACATTGATGATGGACCACCTGGTTAGATGGATCCACACATCTACACTTAGCACGTCGGTGGTCATTATGACTCTCACATGCCCACTGACTCATTACTTATTATATTCAGGTTGTTACACCTATTTACAACTAGCATAGTTATAGCGCCAGTTGACTAGTGTAGTCGGTTATGCATTCTTTGAATTAGTAGGCCACTTTCCTTTATGTTGTATCTTATCTATACTTTGTGTACATTGTAAAGTGTGTGGAAGAAGAAGAAGAAACTAGCAAGAAAACGTTTTGGCCTTCATCTCTCTTCTAGTCTCTTGAGTGAGCTTCTTCTTGTGCATTCTGTGTGTGTTCGGCAGAGCATCTTGAGCAAGTCCCCCCATCACGCGATTCTTGACAACAATTAGATATTTGATGCTGTCATTGAGAATATGTACCATGCATATTAATATTACTAACTCTAAGTTGGTCCTAGCTTTAATAATTACGAGGAGACACAACTACAAGGTGTCCTAGAAGATCAGTGGATGGTGTATTTTAAACAAACAAAAAGTAAAACTAGGATACAAGTTCAAGACATATGGTTGGTTCAAGCTTGAGCATACTATTAAAAAAGAGTATTTTAGGCTAGATATAGACGAAGATGATGATTTAGACTTAGGTTGTGAGGATTCTTTACAACAAGATTATGCAAGATAACCTTGAAAATTTTCCACTTCCTCTTGGGATGTTGTTTTATATGCTAAAGATTGAGGAAACTTGCATTATGCAGATGTGGTTTCTACAAATTTTTTGTCTATTTTTGCTAATGTAACATGGATGCAAAGTGCTTTTCATGGTTCTAATGGTATCAAGAAGTAGACATATTATTGTTTTAGAATGCGCAAGATGATAGCTTGATCGAGAATTCAAATTATGTTTTGAATGTGGATGTAGAATATATGAATGCTATGATTGAAGATGTAGATATGAACATTATAGATGTTATTCAATCTTTGCAAGCCAAAATAGGTGCTCTTCAAGCTCGGGGAATTCACTATATGTATACCCTTTATATGTACACCCTCTATATCACGTGCATTCAAGGCGTAATTATAAATATCCTTATTTGTGAATTTTTCCTTAATAAAACATAACCCTTTTCTATTCCATCTATAATTCACCCCTTTGTATGGGACCCTTTTGTATGTAAAAAATGTGTAAAAGTGGTATTTTTAAAATCTCTTATGTTGAACCCATGTGATACATACATATTCTATGATGACTGATCTTCCCGATTCTTCAAGGTGCTACCCTATTAGTATACAGAAATATCTATGTTATGCAATTAGCTTATCCATGGATGTATAATGATGGTTGTAAAGCTAGAGGCATTGAAGCTACTTCACCTTCATTTCCACATATGTTATAGGGTACACAACCATAGATGCTAGATTAAGGGAGAGTATGCTTTTATGTACATGGTGATGAAACAAATGTGAATATATTATATGAGTTGCAAGAGTTTGATTAGATTGTAAAAGGGATGTTGGAATACTACAAGTAATCTTTTGACTTAGGGGAATCTGCATGCATGCTATGATATGTTTGATGGGTTACAGCTACCATTTGAGCTATGAGGGTCTATGGATTTTAGGCATTGAGATCCATATGAATATATGGTATGTGGGCTACATAAACTTATGATACCAAATGATGCAGGAGAAGGAAAATGATTTGATGATGAAATTTTGGGTTTTTGATCTTGGAGCAAATCGTACATCAATAACCATGATACTTTGGTGACCACTTTGTTGCCTTTTGAACGAGGGAGGGGTAGTGTGGCACATGCAAGAGGATGTGCAAGTTTGAAGGGAGTGGATGCCATGTGGATTCATGTCCACTCTAAAATTCTACGCATGATACTCTCTAGGATATTACATTTATGACTCATGACTACATGCTCTTGATGGGCTTATTAGAAGGTTGAGCATTTTGAATATTTATAAGATAATACCCATTTGCACCATTCACTTGCATTGGTCTTGCCTAGATGATATTTTCCCTTTGGGAAATGTGGCTAGATCCTTCATTTAAGTATATGAATGCACTCGTGCAAAAGCATGCATGCTTATGGATAAAAATAAAAGTATATGTGTGCATAGTGTTTGTGTTAATGAGGAGGAGTGCAATGAGAGAAGTGTACTAAGATAGTACTATTATCAAATTAAGAGTTGATTAAAATAAATGAAATTTAGCTACTATATTAAGGAGGTCTCATGCGTTTGCTCTTGGGTAATTCACTATAATGTTGAACCCATGTGATATATACATATATTTATGACTGACCTCCCTAAGCTTTTTCTTGGGGATTAATATGGGCTAGAAATAGTGATTGTTGGGGGGAATACACTTTCAATATGATAAGAGACAAGGAGCTTTAAGAGAAAACCTAGCCACATTCTTCATCTACTACACCTTCCATGGCCAACATAGATTTAGGCTATTAATTTTGGAAGATGGCCGTGTTGAGGGATGTACTACAAGGATACGAGGGTATAGCGATGCCCATTAGCGACGAGAAATAGCGGTGTCTCTATTTGCGTCGCTATTAGTGTCGCAAATGTGACGCTAATAGCGACGGTACCCAGAGGAAAAAAACGCAGGTCAAAACCCGAGCGCGTCATTTTTCACACATTCACGAAAGAGAAAGAGAGAAAGGGAGAGCGAGAGGGAGAGTGAACATATTGCTGAGAGGGAGAGAAAGAGAGAAAGAAAGAGAAAGAAGGCTTCTCACCGCCACCGCCGCAGTCGCTGCTGTTCACAAAGAAGAGGAGGAGGTGTATGGAGGGTGAAGAGGAGCCGCCAAACCCTTCTTTGAGCATTTACGGTGAGTGAATTGTCCATTCTTGCTTTGCTTTGTGTTTTCTCTCTCTCTTTTACTTGTTTTTGGTATAATTCGTGTGTATTGAGAGAGGGAGAGAAAATGAGAGAGAAAGAGAGGGAAAGGGAGAGGAAATGAGAGAGGCAGAGGGAGGAAATGGGAGAGGGAGGGAGAGGGAGAGGGAGAGAGAGAAAGAGAGGGGGAGGGAGAGAAAATGAGAGAGGGAGAGGGAGTTTTCTCTCTCTTTTTTACTTGTTTTTGGTATAATTCATGTGTATTGAGAGGGGGAGAGGGAGGGAGAGAGAGAGAAAGAGAGGGAGAGGGAGAGGGAGGGAGAGGAAATGAGAGAGGGAGAGGGAGAGAGAGAGAGAGAAAGAGAGGGGGAGGGACAGAAAATGAGAGAGGGAGAGGGAGTTTTCTCTCTCTTTTTTACTTGTTTTTGGTCTAATTCATGTGTATTGACAGGGGGAGAGGGAGGGAGAGAGAGAAAGAGAGGGAAAGAGAGAGACGGAGGGAGAGGAAATGAGAGAGAAAGAGAGGAAGAGGGAGAGGGAGGGAGAGAGAAAGAGAGGGGGAGGGAGAGGAAAATAGAGAAAAAACATTAAACATAATAGGGAAAGAGAGAAATAGAGGGAGAGGGTGAGGAAGAGAGCAAAAGGAAATGAGAGAGGGAGAGGAGAGAGAAAAAAATGAGAGAAGGAGAGGAGAGAGAAAAAGAGAGAAAAAATGTTAAACATAATAGGGAAAGAAAGAAAGAGAGGGTGAGGGTGAGGGTGAGGGAGGGAGAAGAAATGAGAGAGGGAGAGGAAGAGAGAAAAGGAAATGAGAGAGAGAGAGAGAGAGAGAGAGAGAGAGAGAGAGAGAGAGAGAGAGAGGGAGAAGAAATGAGAGAGGGAGAGGAGAGAGAAAAAAATGAGAGAATGAGAGGAGACAGAAAAAGATAGAAAATATGTTAAACATAATAGGAAAAGAGAGAAAGAGAGGGAGAGGCTGAGAGTGAGGGAGGGAGAGGAAATGAGAGAGGGAGAGGAAGAGAGAAAAGGAAATGAGAGAGGGAGAGGAGAGAGAAAAAGAGAGAAAAAACATTAAACCTAATAGGGAACGAGAGAAAGAGAGGGTGAGGGTGAGGGAGGGAGAGGAAATGAGAGAGGGATAGAGAGAGAGAGAAAAGGAAATGAGAGAGGGAGACGAGAGAGAAAAAACATTAAACATAATAGGAAAAGAGAGGAAGAGAGGGAGAGGATGAGGGAGGGAGAGGAAATGAAAGAGGGAGAGAGAGAGAGAGAAAAAAATGAGAGAAAGAGAAAAATGAGAGAGGGAGAGGAGAGAGAAAAAGAGAGAAAAAACATTAAACCTGATAGGGAAAGAGAGAAAGAGAGAGAGAGAGGGTGAGGGACGGAGCGTATACGAGAGAGGGAGAGAAAGAGAGAAAAGGAAATGAGAGAGGGAGAGGAGATAGAAAAAGAGAGAGAAAACCCATATACCTAATAGGGAAAGAGAGAAAGAGAGGGTGAGGGTGAGGGAGGGAGAGGAAACAAGAGAGGGAGAGAAAGAGAGAAAAGGAAATGAGAGAGGGGGAGGAGAGATAAAAAAATGAGAGAGGGAGAGGAGAGAGAAAAAGAGAGAAAAAATATTAAACCTAATAGGGAAAGAGAGAAAGAGAGGGAGAGGGTGAGGGAGGGAGAGGAAAGGAGAGAGGGAGAGAGAGAGAGAAAAGAAAATGAGAGAGGGGAAGGAGAGAGAAAAAATGAGAGAGGGAGAGGAGAGAGAAAAAGAGAGAAAAAACATTAAACCTAATAGGGAAAGAGAGAAAGAGAGGGAGAGGAAATGAGAGAGGGAGAGTAAGAAAGAAAAGGAAATGAGAGAGGGAGAGAAGAGAGAAAATACACTAAACATAATAGGGAAAGAGAGAAAGAGAGGGTGAGGGTGAGGGAGGGAGAGGAAATGAGAGACGGAGAGAAAGAGAGGAAAGGAAAAGAGAGAGAGAGAGAGGAGAGCGAAAAAAATGAGAGAGCAAGAAGAGAGAGAAAAAGAGAGAAAAACCATTAAACCTGATAGGGAAAGAGAGAAAGAGAGGGAGAGGGTGAGGGTGAGGGAGGCAGAGAAAATGAGAGAGGGAGAGGAAGAGAGAAAAGGAAATTAAGTGTCGTTGTTTGTAGTAGTAGTAGTAGTAGTAGTAGTTTTTTCTTTTTTTCTTGTTTATTGTTGTAGTAGTAGTAGTAGTAATAGTTGTTGTTGTTGTTGTTTTTTTTCTTGTTTATTATAGTGGTCATAGTCATTGTAGTGGTAGTGGTAGTGGTAGATATGGTGGTCATAGTCATGGTCGTAGTCGTAGTCATGGTCGTGGTCATGGTCGTGGTCGTGGTAGTGGTAGTGGTAGTGGTCATGGTCGTGGTCATGGTCATGGTCGTGGTCGTGGTCGTGGTAGTGGTAGTGGTAGTGGTAGTGGTAGTGGTAGTGGTTATGGTTATCGTCATCGTAGTCGTAGTCGTGGTCGTGGTCATGGTCATGGTTGTAGTCTGGTCGTGGTCGTGGTCGTAGTCATGGTCATGGTCATCATAGTCATGGTTGTGATCATGGTCCTGGTCGTGGTCGTGGTCATAGTCGTAGTCGTGGTCATGGTCGTCGTAGTCGTAGTCGTGGTTGTGGTCGTGGTCGTGGTCGTGGTCATGGTTGTAGTCGTAGTCATAGTCGTAGTCGTATTCATAATCGTGATCGTGGTTGTTGTAGTCGTAGTTGTAGTCATAGTCATAGTCATAGTCATAGTCGTAGTCGTAGTCGTAGTCATGGTCGTGATCATGGTTGTGGTCATAATTGTAGTTGTACTCGTGGTCGTGGTCTTCATTGTAGTCGTAGCCGTGATCATTAAAGAAAATGAGAGAGGGGGAGGAAGAGAAAAAAGAAGAAGGAACGAGAGAGAGGGAATAAACATATAGCATAATAAAGAAAGAGAAAAAGAGAGAGAGATGGAAGGAGAGGAGATAATGAATGGATAAAAAACAAAGAGAGAGTGGTGGCGAGGTCCGGTGCAACACCACGAGATGGGAAACACTCCGACATATATATGTTAATTTGTGGATGGGTGGGTGGAGACTTTACATACGTTAATTTTTGCTGAGTTACAAGATAAGAAATCCCTTCTCAAACAATTTAAGAAAGAAAAAAAGAATGATAACAAAAACAAATTGTTTGTCGTAACATAGACAAAATGGAAAACGATGAAGGTCTTGCTGTTCAAGATCGCAAGGCGTATCTTAATTAGCGTGTCCCATGTCCTTGCTCTCAATGCAAGCTGTCAATTAGACAAAAATGTCAATTTTTTATAGAACACGTACGACGCTTCGGCGAGTTTCAATCTGAGATCATTGATCAGGCAATCTTGGATTTTCAGCAAACGGTAAGAAAATTTAATATCAATCATGCATTGTACTCGCAAGCTAATTGAATACCATATATGTCTCGTCCCAAGGAGGAGTGCACCCTTTGCGGCCAATTAGAAGAGTTCGTGGGCGTGCAATGGATGGAGTGCCTGAGCCAATCCACCACTTGGAAGGTACTACTCAATCTATACTATCAATACCAGAGGAGACAGGTAGCCTTTCAGACCTACCTACAATCTTGGAGCCTGAGATGGAGGCAATGATCGATACATTGATTCCCATGGATGTCAAGACTTCTGATTCGCTTAGAGAGGAAACATCCATACCATTATATGATGGGTACCGAGTATCTCCCTTGTGCAAGCAAAATACAAGTGGAGCGATGCGAGTGTGACCGAGTTGTTCAGGTACCTTGTACGTACGCTTCGTTGATTTCTTTTCGGCACTATCATTAAAAACATTTGTGCTTTTTCAAGGTGTTTTATGATTTTTTTAAGGTTATTGAAATATCATATATTACCACCTGCAAATACCATGTCTGAGTCTCGTGATGATGCACGACATGTTTTACGAAAGCTTGGCATGGACTACAACAGCATCCATGCATGTATCAACGATTGCATACTGTTTTGAGGAGAATACAAGACTATGGAGACATGTCCAAAGTGTGGTGCTCATAGGTATCGATAGGACTTACAAGGGCAAACCATCCCTCAAAAAGTTCTTAGACACTTTATGCTTATTCCCTGCATAAACCACATGTTTCTGTAATGTGTCCACTAGAATCATCCAGGACACGTCTTAGCAGTCCATCGGAAAGGATGTCTAGAAAGCTCCGCCCGACATTCCCATGGAATGTTACAGGACTTGCGATCTAGGTCTTTCCGCGTCTACCACGTAGCGGAAGTATCCTGGCCGTTCCCACTTAGGATCGACCTGAATTAGGGTTTTCCTGATTTGGTCATTAGCTAACAGCAACTAGCGTCAGACCCGAGCGAACTACTTTATGCAGAAACGCTAGGTCCGAAGCAGATTCACGCTGCACTTGGCTCAAGGAGAATGGGAAACGAGAGGGATGCAAGGCTCAACCTCTCTGCCATAAGGCATAGTCCCATTCTGTTCCCCTAAAACAACGTAAAATAGGGTAAGACGTAACTCTAGGTCATCGCTCTCGTTATTCGTTTTGATGATGATGATCATCCCGCTGTTCTTCGAGATTTTTGAGAAAAGTTTCCGGCTAACCGGGACCACCCAACCGTAGGATGGACCCATGGTCCATCCTCCGCACTTTCCTCGGTTTGTTTTAGTTATGTAATTATCTAACACATTAATTTGACATATAACAATCAGCTTCTTTAATTAATCTTGTTAAGCACTGGTTCCTTCACGTAATCTTATCACATGACATAGAAAAACAATATCAAGCAAGTTCTTTTTTTACATTTCATCATTTTATCTTTAAAATACAAGGAGTTCTTCCTGTAGGCTCCATAATCCGCCCGAAGGCTATCCAGTAATCTGCCAGGGATCACTATTCCAAGCTTCCGCCCGTAGACTAGTATGCGGGCCTCGAGATCCAATCCCGAGTCACGTTAGCCTCTTGTGCAAGACCCGAAAGGCGAGGGATTTACAGCTAGACCCCCCTGGCACCCAAGCATCCTCCTGCTCCAAGTAGAGCTCAACGAAAAGACCTCTTGCGGTGGGTTGTGTCCACGTTCCCGGCGCGGTCAACAACCCCCTTGGTTAGGGTCAGGCAGGCAGTCGGGGGTAACTGAAGCTGCCTCTCCCTTTAGGCCTTCAACCTAAAGCTTTAGATATCTTTTCATCCTTTAGTTCCTTGAGCAAACAATGCAAACAGTGCTTTCTAAACTGTTACAAGCACAATCAATTCCAGTGGTCATTTATTTGGCCAATTTCTAAGGAGTGAATCCTTCTCTCCGAATGCATCCAGCATTCGATCCGGGATCAATTTCGACTTGGCAAGATCCCCAAGGGTTTGTTTGTTCACCCTATTGTCCTTGGGTTAGGGCCATACCCTGTTAACCCAACTTAACCAATACCTTAGGTTTTATTAACAGTAAATCCTGGCGACCATGTCGCTCCAATTTATTGATTGATCATTTGCTTCCAAGAAAATACCTAACTTCCCTTTACTTGGCAATTATTCCCCAAGAAAGGTGATGTAACAGGATGATTACTCATCCTCTTGCAAGTTAAACTTGCGCAAGAACTTGCCAACCTCATTTCAAGAAATGGCAAAACTCTCTTGTGAACAAATCACAAGTCTATGCGACGTTGCAACTTTTTGCACAAGTGTCGCATCTATTCCATGGGATCATTTCACCAATTGAATGGCGTTTTTTGGTCACGGAATTATCTCCAGACGAGTAGCAGGGTTTAGGGTGTCTTCTTACCGAACCCATTCCTAATTACACTAGGCCAACAACATTCGGTCCTAGGAATTCCAACTCAATCCGAGTTTCATCATTTGAACGAGTGATCCTTAGGGTAGAAACCTTAGATCGTTTTATGCATGAGTGTCCAATTGTGCCCTACATTCCGTGAATGTGGGTAGGACCTTTGGTTTAAGGATTTGTCTTGGTAACACATGCGTGAAACTAGGTCAAGTCCTTAATGTGCTAAACCCTAGCTAACACTTGGAGTATATTGTATCGATTTAACCATCCTAAATGAGTCTTTTGTGGTTTAGGTGTTTTGGGTAAACCCATTTACTTGTCTTACGACAAGGACGAGCCATTCTTAAAGATATTGTCTTGATCTAAGAGGGGAAAAACTAGTTGCATTACGTCATAACTCACGTAAGCACGTGATTCATTTCCTCTAGATTCGCAATCCCTAACTACTCTTGTTAAGACCAAGCACCTGCTAAAATTCACATAACTTCCATTGATCCTATAGGACCTAGATTCACGATTCATGCTACTAAGCTTTTAGGATTTTATGTTAAAATGAACCGTGCAGCCTTTCCCTAACTACATTTCTGAAAGAAATATTCGTACACTGAATGAATGAAATTCTTACGTGCGATGAGTGTGCAACATGCAATCCTTTCCTAACTACACGTAGTTAAATGAGATTTATGCCAATTGAAGCTAGAGTTAACCTATTTAATGCAGCCCTTAGAATTATTCCCATGCTTTGCTATTTCCTACGGGTGATAATGACTTCCTTAATGAATCATTACCAAGAAGATTTATGTAAAAATGTGACATGCCATTAATCTTTCCATGCCTAGTAAAAAGGTGTACCTCAATAATTTCAACCTTGTAATGAGGCAACAGTTGACCTACGCTCATCACTTTTGAATGCACAAAAGGAAACTTACTGGTAAGGCCCTAAAAATGCATAGACACCTTATGTTCTTTTCATTCATTCCATTGAACGTACCAATGACCAATTTTCATATTTTGAGCTAATCCTAGTAAATGTTCAAATAGCCAATTCATTTTCCAATTGCATTTAACTTGACTAGGTGAATTCGAACATGCATGGAAGCTTCCTAATCCATGAAGTTATCGTGACTAATTCAATACTTTTGTGTGGAATCCAAATAGATAAAACCTGGACTTGTGGACTCCAGGAAATATCCACGTAAATACTAGGAGAAGATCCTCCCGCAGGCACGCCTTATGACTTTTTAGGGCCATCGTAGGCATGATTTCGGCTTGTGGTTTGCCTTCGCGGTCTACCAATTTTACTCATATTGGTATGCAGCCTTATGATCTTTGCCTTTCTCCATCGTACATAGGAGATTCCTTCGCGGGACTTCAGATGAACGGTGCTTGCAGAAAAAGGGGCTTTATGAGCCTCTTAGGAAGAAACCGGGGTGGTGGCTAGGAATGGGTTTACGGATGGCTTGTGGGCTTTGAAGCCTATTTGCGGAAAGGCTCTTACGATGGGTCTTGCGGGAAGGGAGCTTTATAAGCTTCTTCTTCTTCTCTTCAAAAATTCCGAGGCTAGGAATGGGCTTTGTGGGTGATCGGTGGGAAGGGGTTTATAGGCTTCCCCTTCTTCTCTTCAAAGCCCGGGCTAGGGGGCTTGTGGGTGTTGCAATGGAAAACGGGTTTAAAAGGAACCGGGTGGTAAGGTGAACTTAAGGAGGTTTAGTGGAAAGAAAGGGGGTTTAAAAAAACCGCCTAGTGTGAGTCTACGAGAAGGGGGTTTAAAAACCCGAGCTAAGGTGGGCTTTATGGGGGATGCAAGGGGGGAAAGGGGGCTTAAAGAGCCCCTTAGAAGCTTCCAAGAAGCTTCTTGGAAGCTTCTGTAATGCTGTACGTGGCGTGGAGGGAAGAGGATTCGATGACGGCTCTTGGCGACTGGATGGTGGTATACTCCAGCACGGTGGTGGCGATTCTATCAACGACACGCTCCACGAACAATAGTGGTTCTTCCCTCCTCCTCGCGGCACCACGACAGCATCCACAGTCAGGGCGTCGTTCTCCCTCTCTCACCCCTCATGCTCAGAATCTCCCACCCTCTCTCCAATCCCTCTTTCCTCCCACTACTTCAGCGCGGCGTCCTCCCGGTCCTGTAGCATGGCCGCACGGCATCGACTTCCAATCCTCCTCTCCTTTTACTAATACGGCACAGTTTCTCTGCTCCCTTTCTTCACACGACGTAGCACGGCCTCCTCCTTCACGGCAGCCAGCGTGTCTTTTAGCTCTTCCTCTCTCATAGCCCTCTCCTCTTCTACGGCCCGTCATTAAATAGTGGAGGGGAGGGGGATCTTCCCTCCCCTGCGTGTCGACACGCAAGTTCCCCCCCTAAATCAAAGCTCCACCAAGGAGCTTAGTTGCTCCTTCTAATTCCCTCCCCCTCCAGCTCGTCAGTCGGCTGGAGGGATAAGGGGGGAATTAATTAAAATAATTTATTTATCCCATTTTCATAATCATTTGAGGCAAGTTCACGCGCGTGATTTTTTTAGCGAATCGGGATATTACATTCTCTCCCCCTTGGAGGAATCGAGATGTCCTCATCTCGAGATAAACTGGGGATATTGATGGTTGAGAGAGCTTTCATCTATCCAAGTGGCATCCTCTTCGGGATAATCTTTCCACTGGACGAGGCATTCTCTCAAGGTTCTGGATCTCAGTTATCTCTCCCCTAACATCTAGGATCCTATCAGGCCTTAGTTCAAGGACTCCTTGACTAGGCATTACAATTTGTTGGTCATCAAGTAAATGGTTAGGATTAGGTATATACTTCTTCAATAGACTGATATGGAATGCATTATGAACCCTTAGGTTCTCAGGGAGTTGCAGTCTATACGCATTAGGTCTTAAGCACTTGAGGATCTTGTATGGTCCACATTACCTTGGACTTAGCTTCTTGCAATCTCCTAAGGATAGGGAACTCTTCTTTGGGCGTACACGAATGAAGACCATGTCTCCTTCCTCGAAGATTCTATCTTGACGCTTCAGATCCACGTATGCCTTCTGTCTATCCTTGGTGGCTTGGATGTCCTATCTTATTGACTTCACTTGGTCATCCATCTCTTCCAACATCTGCCTAGAAGCTTCAACCCTCAAGGTTGGATCTGAGAAGTTTAGGGGACTTCGATAGTCATGACCATACAATGCTTGGAAAAGGGTTATCTGAATGCTTTGTTGGTAAGAAGCATTGTAGGCAAATTCAACCAAAGGCAAGTATCGAATCCACCTTTTTGGTTTACAACAGCAGTATGCCCTAAGCATATCCTTGATGACTTGATTTATTTGCTCCATTTGGTCATCAGTTTGGGGATGGTAAGCTGTATTAAAACAGAGTTGAGTCCCAATGGCTTCAAAGATAGCTCTCCAGAAGTGTGATGTGAAGAGAGAATCATGATCACTAATGATTCTTCTGGGTAGCCCATGTAGCTTGAATATCTCCTTGATAGAGATTTCTCTTAGCATCTTTTGATAGGCTAGATCGTGGCATGCTTCTTCTCTAGCTAGCCCAAGTATTGGGTTGTTTGGCATGGACACCTTTGTAGCTAGAGATCTAGCTATTGATGGATTTTTGCAAGATAAGAGAATTAAGGAATACCTTGCGACTGAGTGCATCGGTAACTACATTCCCCTTCCCTGGTCGGTACTTGATTTCAAAATCATATTCCTTCGATACTTCCATCCACCGATGTTTGCCTCATGTTGAGCTCGTTCTGGGTAAAAATCCATTTGAGACTCTTATGATCGGTTACTAGAGTAAACTTGTTACCCAACAGGTAGTGTCTCCAAAGCTTTAGAGCATGGATGACAGCTAGTAATTCCAGATCATGCGTGGCATAATTCTTTTCATGACTCTTCAATTTCCTTGAAGAGTATGCTACTGGATGACTTTCCTACATAAGTACACACCCCAAGGCCAGAATGTTAGCATCAGTTACTACCTCGAACTCCTTATTGAGGTTAGGAAGTTTTAGAATAGGTGCTGATACCAAACTTTTGCTTCAATTTGTCGAAGCTATTTTGTTCGGAAGTTGACCATGTAATGGAAGTCTGCTTCTTTAGTAAGTCTGTAAGAGGTGCTACAATCAAAACATAGTTTTTGATGAAGACCCTATACCCTCCTGTCAATCCAAGAAAGCTACATATCTCTTTGACGGATACTGGTATTGGCCATTCAAGCACATCTCTGACCTTGGCTGGGTCTACTGATATTCCTTCTGATGATAGTATGAATCCCAGATAACTAATATGATGATTGAGGAATGCATATTTCGTCATCATAGCATACAGCTTGTGTGACCTCCTTGTCTCAAGGAAAATCCGAAGTTGGGGTTCATGATCTCCTTCCTGTTTGGAATAGACTAGAGTGTCATCAAAGAAGACGAGCACGAAGTTATCAAGATATGGTCTAAAGATATCCTGCATTAACCTATTGAAGGTGGCCGGCGTATTTGTAAGCCCTAATGACATAACTAGAACTCAAAGTGTCCATATCTAGTGTTGAAGGTTGTCATTGGGATATCTTCTTCCTTGATTCTTATCTGATAGTAACCAGACCTAAGATAATCTTGGAGAAGATCTTGGCACCCTGAAGACTATCAAGAAGCTTATCTATTCTAGGAATATGATATTTGTTCTTGACTGTTGATTGATTCAACCCTCTGTAATCAATACATAGTCGAAGTGTTCCATCTTTCTTTTTCTGGAACAATACTGGTGCTTCCCATGGTGAACTGCTAGGACGGATGTAGCCCTGATCTAGCAGATGCTTGAGTTGTTCCTTTCAGCTTAATTTCTTTTGGTATAGACATTCTATAGGGTCTCTTCGCAATTGGCGCAGCTCCTATTACTAGCTTGATCTCATGATCTACTTCTCTTTGAAGCGGGAGTTCTGTTAACCTTTTCAGGAACTACGTCCGTGTATTCCTTTCGCCAAGTGACCAAATCACTTTACTTCTTTATCAATATTCATAGTCAAGACAATCGTTGATTTAAAAAAAAGTTTTATTCCACTCATATTAGCATAGCCTTTTCGAGGTACAATTATTTCTTGGGGCGATGGAACAAGTTAATACATTAATTCGAGGAGAATAAGATGTTGTTGCATTCAGCTACAAGAACTGAGTAGTAGTACGGATTGGGGTCATCGATTTTCAGGAATCGATAGTTCATTGGAAGATTAGGGTATCTTTTCCTTTGATATCCATTCTTCTCATGACGTCCCAAAACCTTGATTCGGTCGGCAGGGATTCTTTGAATCACTTCCCCGTACACATACTTATTCTGGTTAACCCTTTGACCCTCGACCTGTAGGGTCGCGTTTGCGTGAGCCTCAACAAAGACGAACAGCTTCACGATCTTTAAATCCTCCATCCACTCGATTCTCTTCAGGTTAATTTGAAGGTACGCAGGTCGATAGGCAGTTATGTAATAGATCCCTGAAACACCCATCCATCTCCGTTCCACGTACACAGGCGATGGATTGTAAATGCGGTCTAGGATGTTCATCATCTCAACCCTTTGACGATAATCCGTGGAATGCATCGCGGTCATAAACATGACTCGGAATACTAAGAACCTGTTCCATGCTTCATAATTCTGCAAGACAGCATTGAAAGTAAGGAAATGTTTGGAACAGTAACATTTGCTTTACTTCTTCTTATTAAAATTTCTTAAAAACAAGTCTTTTGTTGGTTCGCTCTGATACCAACTGTAACGTGTCCACTAGAATCATCCAGGACACCTCTTAGCAGTCCATCGGAAAGGATGTCTAGAAAGCTCTGCCCGGCATTCCCATGGAATGTTACGGGACTTGCGATTTAGGTCTTCCCGCGTCTGCCACGTAGCGGAAGTATCCTGGCCGTTCCCACTTAGGATCGACCTGAATTAGGGTTTTCCTGATTTGGTCATTAGCTAACAGCAACTAGCGTCGGACCCAAGCGAACTACTTTACGCAGAAACGCCAGGTCCGAAGCAGATTCACGCTGCACTTGGTTCAAGGAGAATGGGAAACGAGAGGGATGCAAGGCTCAACCTCTCTGCCATAAGGCATAGTCCCATTCCGTTCCCCTAAAATAGCGTAAAATAGGGTAAGACGTAACTCTAGGTCATCGCTCTCGTTATTCGTTTTGATGATGATGATCATCCCGCTGTTCTTCGAGATTTTTGAGAAAAGTTTCCAGCTAACCGGGACCACCCAACCGTAGGACGGACCCATGGTCCATCCTCCGTACTTTCCTCGGTTTGTTTTAGTTATGTAATTATCTAACACATTAATTTGACATATAACAATCAGCTTTTTTAATTAATCTTGTTAAGCACTGGTTCCTTCACGTAATCTTATCACGTGACATAGAAAAACAATATCAAGCAAGTTCTTTTTTTACATTTCATCATTTTATCTTTGAAATACAAGGAGTTCCGCCCGTAGGCTCCATAATCCGCCCGAAGGCTATCCAGTAATCCGCCAGGGATCACTATTCCAAGCTTCCGCCTGTAGACTAGTATGCGGGCCTCGAGATCCAATCCCGAGTCACGTTAGCCTCTTGTGAAGGACCCGAAAGGCGAGGGATTTACGGCCAGAGCCCCCCCTGGCACCCAAGCGTCCTCCTACTCGAAGTAGAGCTCAACGAAAAGACCTCTCGCAGCGGGTTCGGTCCACGTTCCCGGCGCGGTGAACAACCCCCTTGGTTAGGGTCAGGCAGGCAGTCGGGGGTAACTGAAGCTACCTCTCCCTTCAGGCCTTCAACCTGAAGCTTTAGATATCTTTTCATCCTTTAGTTCCTTGAGCAAACAATGCAAACAGTGCTTTCTAAACTGTTACAAGCACAATCAATTCCAGTGGTCGTTTATTTGGCCAATTTCTAAGGAGTGAATCCTTCTCTCCGAATGCATCCAGCATTCGATCCGGGATCAATTTCGACTTGGCAAGATCCCCAAGGGTTTGTTTGTTCACCCTATTGTCCTTGGGTTAGGGCCATACCCTGTTAACCCAACTTAACCAATACCTTAGGTTTTATTAACAGTAAATCCTGGCGACCATGTCGCTCCAATTTATTGATTGATCATTTGCTTCCAAGCAAATACCTAACTTCCCTTTACTTGGCAATTATTCCCCAAGAAAGGTGATGTAACAGGATGATTACTCATCCTCTTGCAAGTTAAACTTGCGCAAGAACTTGCCAACCTCATTTCAAGAAATGGCAAAACTCTCTTGTGAACAAATCACAAGTCTATGCGACGTTGCAACTTTTTGCACAAGTGTCGCATCTATTCCATGGGATCATTTCACCCATTGAATGGCGTTTTCTGGTCACGAAATTATCTCCAGATGAGTAGCAGGGTTTAGGGTGTCTTCTTACCCAACCCATTCCTAATTACACTAGGCCAACAACATTCGGTCCTAGGAATTCCAACTCAATCCGAGTTTCATCATTTGAACGAGTGATCCTTAGGGTAGAAACCTTAGATCGTTTTATGCACGAGCGTCCAATTCTGCCCTACATTCCGTGAATGTGGGTAGGACCTTTGGTTTAAGGGTTTGTCTTGGTAACACATGCGTGAAACTAGGTCAAGTCCTTAATGTGCTAAACCCTAGCTAGCACTTGGAGTATATTGTATCGATTTAACCATCCTAAATGAGTCTTTTGCGGTTTAGGTGTTTTGGGTAAACCCATTTACTTGTCTTACGACAAGGACGAGCCATTCTTAAAGATATTGTCTTGATCTAAGAGGGGAAAAACTAGTTGCATTACGTCATAACTCACGTAAGCACGTGATTCATTTCCTCTAGATTCGCAATCCCTAACTAGTCTTGCTAAGACCAAGCACTTGCTAAAATTCACATAACTTCCATTGATCCTACTAGGACCTGGATTCACGATTCATGCTACTAAGCTTTTAGGGTTTTATGTTAAAATGAACCGTGCAGCCTTTCCCTAACTACATTTCTGAAAGAAATATTCGTACACTGAATGAATGAAATTCTTACGTGCGATGAGTGTGCAACATGCAATCCTTTCCTAACTACACGTAGTTAAATGAGATTTATGCCAATTGAAGCTAGAGTTAACCTATTTAATGCATCCCTTAGAATTATTCCCATGCTTTGCTATTTCCTACGGGTGATAATGACTTCCTTAATGAATCATTACCAAGAAGATTTATGTAAAAATGTGACATGCCATTAATCTTTCCATGCCTAGTAAAAAGGTGTACCTCAATAATTTCAACCTTGTAATGAGGCAACAGTTGACCTACGCTCGTCACTTTTGAATGCACAAAAGGAAACTTACTGGTAAGGCCTTAAAAATGCATAGACACCTTATGTTCTTTTCATTCATTCCATTGAACGTACCAATGACCAATTTTCATATTTTGAGCTAATCCTAGTAAATGTTCAAATAGCCAATTCATTTTCCAATTGCATTTAACTTGACTAGGTGAATTCGAACATGCATGGGTGCTTCCTAATCCATGAAGTTATCGTGACTAATTCAATAATTTTGTGTGGAATCCAAATAGATAAAACCTAGACTTGTGGACTCCGGGAAATATCCACGTAAATACTAGGAGAAGATCCTCCCGCAAGCACGCCTTGTGACTTTTTAGGGCCATCGTAGGCATGATTTCGGCTTGTGGTTTGCCTTCGCGGTCTACCAATTTTACTCATCTTGGTATGCAGCCTTATGATCTTTGCCTTTCTCCATCGTACATAGGAGATTCCTTCGCGGGACTTTAGATGAACGGTGCTTGCGGAAAAAGGGGCTTTATGAGCTTCTTAGGAAGAAACCGGGGTGGTGGCTAGGAATGGGTTTACAGATGGCTTGTGGGCTTTGAAGCCTATTTGTGGAAAGGCTCTTACGATGGGTCTTGCGGGAAGGGAGCTTTATAAGCTTCTTCTTCTTCTCTTCAAAAATTCCGAGGCTAGGAATGGGCTTTGTGGGTGATCGGTGGGAAGGGGTTTATAGGCTTCCCCTTCTTCTCTTCAAAGCCCGGGCTAGGGGGCTTGTGGGTGTTGCAATGGGAAAGGGGTTTAAAAGGAACCGGGTGGTAAAGTGAACTTCAGGAGGTTTAGTGGAAAGAAAGGGGGTTTAAAAAAACCGCCTAGTGTGAGTCTACGAGAAGGGGGTTTAAAAACCCGAGCTAAGGTGGGCTTTATGGGGGATGCAAGGGGGGAAAGGGGGCTTAAAGAGCCCCTTAGAAGCTTCCAAGAAGCTTCTTGGAAGCTTCTGTAATGCTGTACGTGGCGTGGAGGGAAGAGGATTCGATGACGGCTCTTGGCGACTGGATGGTGGTATACTCCAGCACGGTGGTGGCGATTCTATCAACGACACGCTCCACGAACAATAGCGGTTCTTCCCTCCTCCTCGCGGCACCACGACAGCATCCACAGTCAGGGCGTCATTCTCCCTCTCTCACCCCTCATGCTCAGAATCTCCCACCCTCTCTCCAATCCCTCTTTCCTCCCACTACTTCAGCACGGCGTCCTCCCGGTCCTGCAGCATGGCCGCATGGCATCGACTTCCAGTCCTCCTCTCCTTTCACAAATACGGCACAGTTTCTCTGCTCCCTTTCTTCACACGACGTAGCACGGCCTCCTCCTTCACGGCAGCCAGCGTGTCTTTTAACTCTTCCTCTCTCATAGCCCTCTCCTCTTCTACGGCCCGTCATTAAATAGTGGAGGGGAGGGGGATCTTCCCTCCCCTGCGTGTCGACACGCAAGTTCCCCCCCTAAATCAAAGCTCCACCAAGGAGCTTAGTTGCTCCTTCTAATTCCCTCCCCCTCCAGCTCGTCAGTCGATTGGAGGGATAAGGGGGGAATTAATTAAAAAAATTCATTTATCCCATTTTCATAATCATTTGAGGCAAGTTCACGCGCGTGCTTTTTTTAGCGAATCGGGATATTACAGTTTCGTAGGTCTGACATGGCGAGCTTGACAATGTGACATGCGCAGAATAGGTCGACAAATGGAGTTCAACGAATATTGGCGGATTCACGCGCATGGAGCCACATTGACTCTACCTTCCCAGGCTTTGCCCGAGAGCCAAGATATCTTCGGCTCCATCTTGCAATGGATGGCGTGAACCCATTCAGTCTGCGCTCAACTTCTTACAGTGTGTGGCCTATAGTCCTTGTCAACTACAATATCCCTCCATGGCTTTCTATGAAAAAATGACATCTCATTCTTAGCTTACTCGTCCTCGGCTGCAAAAAAGTTAAAAATATGGATGTGTATCTTCGTCTATTAGTCGATGAGCTTAAGATTTTGTGGGAGGAGGGAGTCACCATGCAAGATATAAGCAAGCGCGATGGTCAACGGTCCGCCAATATTTGAGCCATTCTCATGTGGACAATGCATGACTTTCCAGGATTTGGAGAGTACTCAGGTAAATAGGCTTCGGTTCTCGTTGGTAATATCTATATTTTATCTCGTTCAAGTTTGTATTCACTGGATAGAGGTATTGGAATAGGTCTTGTTACCTCAAGTTATCATGCATGTCCATTGTGCATGCCACAGTTAGGCTCTCGAAGGTCATGAACCATGAAGAAGATGGTATATCAAGGACACGTCGCTTTCTTGCCAAAGGGTCATGAACTCGGGAAAGGTTTTCTTGGACGACCTCCAACACATATGAATGCCACAAGCTGGTATGAGCTGAAAATGATCCACGTGGAGTCACATCCAAATGGAGTGTGACGGTTCTCATTTTTCTACGAGTTGCCATATTGGACCCACTTACAGATCAACCACTTGTCAGATCCCATGCATATTTTCAAGAATGTGGGCAGCTTGCTATGGGACCACATCACAGGAAAGAGAGACACTATAGGGGAACAAATGGATTTAAAGGAGGTAGGCAAGATGGAGGTGCTTTGGCCGTAGTCGAGTGTTGATGGTCGCGTGCAGCTACCTCGCACTCCTTGGGTTTTGTCCACTAAAGAAAAGCGCATTCTAAAGCAAGTAGTCAAGTTTATCCACACTCCAACGGGTATGATGTGTTCTCTCAGGTCTGCATTTTCTAAAGACGACCAATTATCAAGGCTAAAATCCCATGACTGGCATAAGATATATCAGGTTTGTACTACGAATGGATTGTAATTGGCGTGCGCATTTTGCTATTTGGAGTGTAGCCATTGTTCATAATGCTTTTTCATTTGTGGCTGTTTGTACTACCGATCGCGATCCCAGGATACCTTCCCAAAAATATGCGAGGCCATTTACAAGTTGTCGACTTTGGTGCAATGGATCTCACAGAAGGAGATTAAGACATCCTCTATTGAATCCGCGAGGCGGGGAGTAGTGGAGACGGTCTGTCTCTTTGAGAAATACCTGCCTACCAGCATGCTCACGATACAAATCCACCTTCTTGTGCATCTTGTAGATGAAGTGGAGATTGCTGGACCTGTCCATACGCGATGGATGTTCTTCTTGGAGTGCTTTATGAAAACCCTGAAAGGTTTTGTGCAACAACGAGCTCGGCCAGAAGGTAGCATGGCTGAAGGTTGGTTGGTGTCTAAGGCGCTAGTGCATATTTCACAATGGCTACCAACGGTGGATCCAGAGAACAAAATGCTATGGTCGTTGAAGGATGATGATAGACTGACCGGAGATGTGGTGGTTGGAAATGGGGTAGAAAAAAGAATGGATACTGCAATGGAGGAGAAGGTGAATCTCTTTTGTATGTTGCACCATGTCTCTATTGAGATGTGGCTCGCTAGGTACCAAATCGCTAGGCAAGATCAAAAGGAAGTGCGATTTGAATTTTGACGTAATACGCGCCATTGTTCAATTTGATATCCGGAGGGCATGGAGGAGATGCCACGGTTCATGTCAACGCAATGGTTGCATGGAGCTTTGACCGTAGCATCTCGCGAAGGGGCGGAGATCTCAATGGTTGCATGTCGCGGTTCATGTCAACGCAATGGTTGCATGGAGCTTTGACCGCAGGGTCTCGCGAAGGGGCGGAGATCTCAATGGAGGACTAGGAATTCTTGAGGGGATGTAGTCCAAAGGTGATGATGTGTTTAGGATTTGTTGTATCTATATTTTAAATGCGGCAACTAATTTGAGTGTTTCAATGTACAGTACAAAATATATAGTGCAGCGTGGTCGCGCTGATGGCATTTTCGCGTGGAGCGTATTGACAAAATGCGCTCCACAATGGATTGTGGTATCATGGCAAGGTTCGAATAGGAGAGCCAAGGATAAGCAATGGATCCAAACACGGTTATAGATGAGATGGAGTATTTTGGAAACTTGCAAAGTATTGTTATGGTGGATTACCATAGTTTCTCCATGATACTATTTGATGTGCAGTGGTTCAAAGTGGTACTTGAAGGAGCTGAAGCAATAGTTCGAAGAGGTCCATCTGGATTTCTCGAAATAGATTCTGAAAAAAAATGGACGGATTTGCACGATATCTTTGTGTTGTCGGCCCATTGTGAATAGGTGCATGAACTCATTTGTTTGTTAATTGTATTATCACAATAGTTTAATCTCTTTTGTATGTGTTTGTGAATAGGTAATCTTCTATCCAAACCCTTGACAACCTCAATGGTGGTATGTTATACCTTCACCTCCCCGAAGTGCGAGAGTATATGATCAAAGCGATGTTCCGAGCATATATGAGGACAATATGCAAATAGAGGGGTTGATATTGCAAGGGGTGGAGGCCACCAAAAACTTGGAGCATGTAGAGGAGCCAACATCAGCTAACAATAATGGAAATACATGAGTCTAAGAATTCTTTGAGAACGAGGTGGACTCATCCTTTTGTGGTGATATGTCTATCGACCTTCCAGTGTTGTATGCGAAAGTTGTGTTAGGAGATTGACATGGGACCATAGGATACTTCATACTTGGAGCATCCACTTACTCAATCCGTTGACTAATCGCTTATAAGGGTACATAAGATATGCATTTTAAGTGAGATCATTTTTTTAGGATTTATATTACCATGCTTTTTATGATTTAAATTGATTATGCTAACATCATTTTTTGTTTGTGTAGGTGACATTTTCAGGATGAGTCGAGAGATGAGTGATGAGGAGTTGCAAGATATCTTCATGTGCATGTCTCCAGATGAGATGGCAAGATTTAGAGACATGGCAGATGAGGAACTGTCTCGGACATCATCAGGCTACTCTACTAGATCTACTTCGGCGTGATCACACGCTTCAGCTTTGAGTAGATGAGGTCGACGCTCCAGACTTGGACCAGAGGGAGGGAGTGCTTCAGGGTTAGGGGGATGCTGTAGAGATATAGAGGCAGTGAGCCCGCAGTTGGCACAGGATACAGGTGCGACTCCTCGCTCTCATGGCGGTTCCAGGGAGTGTGGCTCAGGTGGTTGCTGTGGTGGAGGCACGGATGCAGTGTCTCCGTCTCGTCGTTCTGCTAGAGTTGCATCACCTCCAGGATTTGTCACACCTATGGGGACATCTACTCTAGTTACTTCGGCTTTGCTCAGTCGTCTATAGGTGGCACCCCTATGGGTGCTACACCTATACATACTACCCCGGTCGGTTCACCGTATGTATAAGGATCTCTTGGATATGCCCAGAAGCGTGGATGCAGGTGGGAGAGGACCCATTTTAGACATACCCCAGAGGGATACACCTATCTCGTCGATGATAGGTCAAGAACCATCATCATGAATGATGAGGGGAGGAGAGTGATGGCTCGCATGCGAGAGTTGTGCCAATAAGTTTTTCGGCACAATGTCTTGGATCATTGGAAAAACATACTGGAGGGGAGCAAGGACTACATAGTAGCATCCTTACATGAGGAGTTTCTGGTTCCACCCACAGCAAATAGATTTTCTACAGGCTGGATGATGGACTGCATGCGTGCAGCAGGCTATAGCCAATATGGACATGGTAGGCAAGCACTTAAATGTTTTGAGCGAATGCAACTGGAGGGTGTCTCTCCGGACGGTGTTACCTTTGTTAGCATCTTGAAAGCTTGTGCTAGCATAGGAGCTAAAGAAAAGGGCCACTAATCCTGTAAAAAGGGAAAGAAAAGGGTGGCTAAAAACAAGGGAGGGAAAAAGCAGATTTGAAAAAAAGCAGGGAAGATTCGATAGATTACGAAAAGGAAGGAAGGCGATGCTAATAGAGGGGAGGAGAGGACATTGGAAACGCAGAAGAACAGAGGAGTTGATGCCGAGGAGCCATGTCTTGGCTACAAAATTGGGAGCCAAGCTTACGGAGGTGAGAAAAAAAAAATGGCACATGCGCCTGGCTTCGTCCTGACGGGAAGACGTAGGTGACGGTGGAGTGCACACTGTGCTCTCATCTCCATGACCCATCTCTCTGGTGATAGACAGGCCTCTCATGTCTCTTGAATACAGGAATAGAGATATAGTCGATACTGGTTAGATTGATAGATTGATAGGAAAGGCTGCCATCCCCCATAAAAGGCCACACATAGAGGAAGAGGCCACCCCATCCCAAACTCCAATCGCTTGCTCCCCAAGAAGCCTCTCAGTCTGCGGTAGCGTTGTCACTCGCAGGTTCTGCATCAACGAGACGAACAGAGCTCCCGGCCAGAAGGAGAATCCTCCATTGTGCCTTTGCCCTGAGAGCCATTATCCAACTGTCGCCGCTGCCCGAATCCGCAACGCCAGCCCCGCACTCCCCCCTTGTGGCATGCTCGGCCTACCTCGCCGTGCCCGTGACCTCACTGTTGAAGCCGAGTCACAGGCCCTGCAAACATTGGGAGCCAATGGTGGCCTTAGACGCTTGCCCCTGCTCCCAATGGGGGCTTTCCAACTCAACGTGGATGTAGACAAGAGTCTGGACCTTAATTAAGGCATCGGTCGTCGTGACTGTATCGATAGGGGCAACAGCAATCGAGATGTTTTGCACAAGTATGGGCATAAATAGGGGCAACAGCAATCGAGATGTTTTGAACAAGTACAGGCAGGCCTATCTAGCTTCGCATGGTGCACATGGCAGTACTGATAGTGAACACGATCTGGCCGCAATGGTCCACGATTTCATTGAAAATGGAAGCTATGGATTGGACCTTGTTGAGAGCAGTGATGGTGAGAGTAGTCTCCTGTAACGTGTCCACTAGAATCATCCAGGACACGTCTTAGCAGTCCATCGGAAAGGATGTCTAGAAAAATCCGCCCGGCACTCCCATGGAATGTTAGGGTTTTGCAATCTAGGTCTTCCCGCGTCTGCCACGTAGCGGAAGTATCCTGGCCGTTTCCCACTTAGGATCGACCGGAATTAGGGTTTTCCTGTTTGGTCATTAGCTAACAGCAACTAGCGTCAGACCCGAGCGAACTACTTTACTCAAAAATACCAGGTCCGAAGCGGATTCATGCTGCACTTGGTTCAAGGAGAATGGGAAACGAGAGGGATGCAAGGCTCAACCTCTCTGCCATAAGGCATAGTCCCATTCCGTTCCCCTAAAACAGCGTAAATCGGGTAAGACGTAACTCTAGGTCATCGCTCTCATTATTCGTTTTGATAATGATGATCATCCCGCTGTTCTTCGAGATTCTTGAGAAAAGTTCCCAGCTAACCGGGACCACCCAACCGTAGGATGGACCCATGGCCCATCCTCCGCACTTTCCTCAGTTTATTTTAGTTATGTAATTATCTAACACATTAATTTCGCATATAACAATCAACTTATTTAATTACTCCTGTTAAGCACTGGTTCCTTCACGTAATCTTATCACGTGACATAGAAAAACAATATCAGACAAATTCTTTATTATCATTTCATCATTTTATCTTTGAAATACAAGGAGTTTTGCCCGTAGGCTTGTCCATAATCCGCCCGAAGGCTATCCAGTAATCCACAGGGATCACTATTCCAAGCTTCCGCCCGTAAACTAGTATGCGGGCCTCGAGATCCAATCCCGAGTCACGTTAGCCTCTTGTGCAGGACCCGAAAGGCGAGGGATTTACGGCCAGAGCCCCCTGGCACCCAAGCGTCCTCCTGCTCCAAGTAGAGCTCAACGGAAAGACCTCTCGCGGAGGGTTCGGTCCACGTTCTCGGCGCGGTCAACAACCCCCTTGGTTAGGGTCAGGCAGGCAGTCGGGGGTAACTGAAGCTGCCTCTCCCTTCAGGCCTTCAACCTGAAGCATTAGATATCATTTCATCCTTTAGTTCTTTGAGAAAACAATGCAAACAATGCTTTCTAAACTGTTACAAGCACAATCAATTCCAGTGGTCGTTTATTTGGCCAACTGTCAAGGAGTGAATCCTTCTCTCCGAATGCATCCAGCATTCGATCCAGGATCAATTGCGACTTGGCAAGATCCCCAAGGATTTGTTTGTTCACCCTTTGGTCCTTGGGTTAGGGCAATACCCTGTTAACCCAACTTAACCAATACCTTAGGTTTTATTAACAGTAAATCCTGGCGACCATGTCACTTTAATTTATTGATTGATCATTTGCTTCCAAGCAAATACCTAACTTCCCTTTACTAGGCAATTTCTCCCAAGAAATGTAATATGACAGGATGACTACTCATCCTCTTGCAAGTTAAACTTGCGCAAGAACTTGCCAACCTCATTTCAAGAAATGGCAAAACTCTCTTGTGAACAAACCACAAGTCTATGCGACGTTGCAACTTATTGCACAAGTGTCACATCTATTCCGTGGGATCATTTCACCCATTGAACGGCGTTTTTTTTTTGGTCACGGAATTATCTCCAGACGAGAAGCAGGGTTTAGGGTGTCTTCTTACCCAACCCATTCCTAATTACACTAGGCCGACCACGGTCCTAGGAATTCCAACTCAATCCGAGTTTCATCATTTGAACGAGTGACCCTTAGGGTAGAAACCTTAGATCGTTTCTTGCAAGCCCGTCCAATTGTCCCTACATTCCGTGAATGTGGGTAGGACCTTTGGGTATGAGGGTTTCGACTTGGCAACAAGTGTGAAACTAGGTCAAGTCCTTAACGTGCTAAATCCTAGTTAGCACTTGGAGTATTTATTGTATCGATTGAACCATCCTACGCGAATACTTTGCAGTTTAAGTGATTTAGGTATTCGAGTTTACTTGTCTTGCGATAAGGACGAACCATTCCTAGAGATGTTTACTTGATCTAAAAGGGGAAAACTAGTTGCATTTTGTCACAATTTATGTAAGCACACGATTCATTGCTTCTACGTACGACTAGATTCACAATCCCTAACTTTTCTTGTTAAGGCCAAAAGGCATGTTAAATTTTGGCATAACTTCCATTGATCCTACTAGGACTTGCATTCACGAATCATGCTCACAATTCTTTTTCTAAGCTTTTTAAGATTTCATGCTTAATGAACCATGCAACCTTTCCCTAACTACATCTCTTGATGAATGAAATTCTTACATACGATGAATGTGCAACATGCAATCCTTTCCTAACTACAAGTAGTTAAATGAGATTCATGCCAATTGAAGCTAGAGTTAACCTATTTAATGCAACCCTTAGAATTATTTCCATGCTTTGCTATTTCCTACGGGTGATAACGACTTCCTTAATGAATCATTACCAAGAAGATTTATCTAAAAATGTGACATGCCATTAATCTTTCCATGCCTAGTAAAAGGTGTACCTCAATAATTTCAACCTTGTAATGAGGCAACAGTTGTCCTAGGCTCGTCACTTTTGAATGCACAAAAGGAAACTTACTGGTAAGGTCCTAAAAATGCATAGACACCTTATGTTTTTTTCATTCATTCCATTGAACGTACCAATGATCAATTTTCATATCTTGAGCTAATTCTAGTAAATGTTCAAATAGCCAATTCATTTTCCAATTGCATTTAACTTGACTAGTTGAAGTTGAACATAGATGAGTGCTTCCTAATCCATGAAGTTATCGTGACTAATTCAATACTTTTGTGTGGAATCCAAATAGATAAAACCTGGACTTGTGGACTCCGGGAAATATCCACGTAAATACTAGGAGAAGATCCTCCCGCAGGCGCGTCTTGTGACTTTTTAGGGGCCATTGTAGGCGTGATTTTGGCTTCCGGTTTGCCTTCGCGGTCTATAAATTTACTCGCCTTGGTATGCAGCCTCAAGATCTTGCCCTTCTCCCTCGTACGCAGGAGATACCTTCATGGAACTTCGGATCCTTAAAAGGCCGGCCTGTGAGACTTGGGCCTATGGGATTTGGGTATATGGGATTTGGAGCTTATGGAAGGCCTTAGGATTCGGAGCTTGGGCCTTCTTTCTTTCGGAAAAAGAGAGGGTTCATGAAAGGGATCTTGTGATGGATCTTGCAGGAGTGGAAACTTTAAATCTGGCCCTAGGGGGCTTATGGGAGATTTGGTAGAAAGGGCCTTATAGGCTTCCTCTTCAAAGCCAGGGGAAAAATGGACTTATGGAGGATCTGTGTGAAAGGGCGTTAAGGAACCCTCTTGTTCTCTACAAAGACCTCGGGCGGGGGGGGAGAGGTTGATAGGGATGGGGTTATGGGGGAAATGTAGTGGGAAGGGGGCTTTAAATCCCGAGCCTAGGAGGCTTATGGGTGATTCATGGGAAGGGGGCTTAGGGAAGCCCCCTTAGAAGCTTCCTAAAGAAGCTTCTCTGAAGCTTCTAAAGCGTGCAGACATGGGAAGAGGGAGAATAATGGCTACGTGGATGACGGTGATTGGAAGGCCTTGATGGCAGTCCTCAAGTGGAATGGCGTCAGCGAATTCAGCCGGCAGCTGGTGGCGTCTTGGCGATGGCAGCAGCGGCCTCCGGTACAAGTGGCGGCCCTTCACGAATTGGTGGTGGCTCCTTCTACAGCACGATAGCTCAACTTCCTTCTCCTCCCACGTAGCACTCAGCTTCCCCTCCTCTAGGACGTCTTCTACAGGCTACACGACCTCTCTCCTCCTTCTCTGGTAGCCTCTTCATGCTCCCTCTACTCACAACGATGGCGGCCCGTACTCCCTCCTTTTTGTCCGTCTTCACCCTCTCTCACGGCCAGCAAAATGGCGCGGCTGTCCACGACAACCTTTTTTCCTCCCTCTTACGCCCATGGCACAGGGCTTTTATAGGTGAGGGGAGGGCATCCTGCATGGATTCACCCCTTGTACGAGCTCCAGCGGCGAGCTTAGTCATCCGCACCTCACTCCCTTCCCTCCAACACGGCCTTCAGCTGGGGGAAAGAAGGCTAACAATTTTTATAAAGAAATTAAAAAGCCATATATCCATCCATTACCCCTTTTGCCTCCTACCAAGAGGATGTTTCCCCGTAGGTGATGCGGATTTTGATCCTCGGTCCCGGTTGACCGATGCGGAGGACTCCTTTGCGTACGATCATAAATCAACTACCGAAAATGGAGACAATCTTTTCACGAATTTATGGTGTGCGGGAGGTTGGTGTAGTAATATTTTTATTCAAACGGAAATATTACATTTTTAGGATCCGTGGTGATACCAAACTTTGCTTCAATCTTATCAAAGCTAGTTTGTTCGGTAGTTGACCAAGCAATGTTTGCTTCTTCAGTAAGTCTGTCAAAGGTGCTGCAATCAAAGCATTGTTTTTTATGAAGACCCTATATCATCTTGTCAATCCAAGAAAGCTGCATATTTCTTTGACAGTTGTTGGTATTTGGCCATCCTAGAACATTTCTGACTTAGACCGGCTCCACTGAGATTCCTTCTGCTGATATGATGAATCCCAGATAACCAATCTGATGTTTGAGGAATGCACATTTCGTCATATTAGCATACAGCTTGTGTGACCTCCTTGTCTTAAGGAAAATCCGAAGTTGGGTTCATGATCTCTTTCCTGTTTGGAATAGACTAGAGTGTCATCAAAGAAGACGAGCACGAAGTTATCAAGATATGGTCTAAAAGATATTCTGCATTATCCTATTGAGGGTGGCAGGCACATTCGTAAGCCCTAATGACATAACTAGAACTTAAAGTGTCCATATCTATTGTTGAAGGCCGTCTTTGGGATATCTTCTTCCTTGATTCTTATCTGATAGTAACCAGACCTAAGATAATCTTGGATAAGTTCCTGGCACCCTGAAGACTATCAAGAAGCTCATCTATTCTAGGAATATGATATTTGTTCTTGATTGTTGATTGATTCAACCCACTGTAATCAATACATAGTCGAAGTGTTCCATCTTTGTTTTTCTGGAACAGTACTGGTGCTTCCCAAGGTGAACTACTAGGACGGATGTAGCCCTGATCTAGCAGTTGCTTGAGTTGTTCCTTTCAGCTCAACTGCTTCCGGTATAGACATTCTATAGGGTCTCTTCGCAATTGGCGCAGCTCCTATTACTAGCTTGATCTCATGATCTACTTCTCTTTGAAGCGGGAGTTCTGTTAACTTTTCAGGAACTACGTCCGCGTATTCCTTTAGCCAAGTGACCAAATCACTTTACTTCTTTATCAATATTCATAGTCAAGACAATCGTTGATTTTAAAAAAAAAAGTTTTATTCTATTCATATCAGCATAGCCTTTTCGAGGTACAATTATTTCTTGGGGCGATAGAACAAGCTGATACATTAATTTAAGGAGAATAAGATGTTGTTGCATTCAGTTACAGGAACTGAGTAGTAGTACGGATTGGGGTCATCGATTTTCAGGAATCGATAGTTCATTGGAAGATTTGGGTATCTTTTCCTTTGATATCCATTCTTCTCATGACGTCCCAACACCTTGATTCGGTCAGCAGGGATTCTTTGAATCACTTCCTCGTACACATACTTATTCTGGTTAACCCTTCGACCTCCAACCTGTAGGGTCGCGTTTGCGTGAGCCTCAATAAAGATGAACAGCTTCACGATCTTCAAATCCTCCATCCACTTGATTCTCTTCAAGTTAATTTGAAGGTACGCAGGTCGATGGGCAGCTATGTAATAGATCCCTGAAACACCCATCCATCTCCGTTCCACGTATACAGGCGATGGATTGTAAATGCGGTCTAGGATGTTCATCATCTCAACCCTTTGTCGATAATCCGTGGAATGCATCGCGGTCATAAACATGACTCGGAACACTAAAAACGTGTTCCATGCTTCATAATTCTGCAAGACAGCATTGAAAGTAAGGAAATGTTTGGGACAGTAACATTTGCTTTACTTCTTCTTATTAAAATTTCTTAAAAACAAGTCCTTTGTTGGTTTGCTCTGATACCAACTGTAACGTGTCCACTAGAATCATCCAAGACATGTCTTAGCAGTCCATCGGAAAGGATGTCTAGAAAAATCCGCCCCGCACTCCCATGCAATGTTACGGGTTTTGCAATCTAGGTCTTCCCGCGTCTGCCACGTAGCGGAAGTATCCTGGCCGTTTCCCACTTAGGATCGACCGGAATTAGGGTTTTCCTGTTTGGTCATTAGCTAACAGCAACTAGCGTCAGACCCGAGCGAACTACTTTACTCAGAAATGCCAGGTCCGAAGCGAATTCACGCTGCACTTGGTTCAAGGAGAATGGGAAACGAGAGGGATGCAAGGCTCAACCTCTCTGCCATCAGGCATAGTCCCATTCCGTTCCCCTAAAACAGCGTAAATCGGGTAAGACGTAACTCTAGGTCATCGCTCTCATTATTCGTTTTGATAATGATGATCATCCCGCTGTTCTTCGAGATTCTTGAGAAAAGTTCCCAGCTAACCGGGACCACCCAACCGTAGGACGGACCCATGGCCCATCCTCCGCACTTTCCTCAGTTTGCTTTAGTTATGTAATTATCTAATACATTAATTTGACATATAACAATCAGCTTCTTTAATTACTCCTGTTAAGCACTGGTTCCTTCACGTAATCTTATCACGTGACATAGAAAAACAATATCAGACAAATTCTTTATTATCATTTCATAATTTTATCTTTGAAATACAAGGAGTTTTGCCCGTAGGCTTGTCCATAATCCGCCCGAAGGCTATCCAGTAATCCACAGGAATCACTATTCCAAGCTTCCGCCCGTAAACTAGTATGCGGGCCTTGAGATCCAATCCCGAGTCACGTTAGCCTCTTGTGCAGGACCCGAAAGGCGAGGGATTTACGGCCAGAGCCCCCTGGCACCCAAGCGTCCTCCTGCTCCAAGTAGAGCTCAATGAAAACACCTCTCGCGGCGGGTTCGGTCCACGTTCTCGGCGCGGTCAACAACCCCCTTGGTTAGGGTCAGGCAGGCAGTCGGGGGTAACTGAAGCTGCCTCTCCCTTCAGGCCTTCAACCTGAAGCATTAGATATCATTTCATCCTTTAGTTCTTTGAGCAAACAATGCAAACAGTGCTTTCTAAACTGTTACAAGCACAATCAATTCCAGTGGTCGTTTATTTGGCCAACTGTCAAGGAGTGAATCCTTCTCTCCGAATGCATCCAGCATTCGATTCGGGATCAATTGCGACTTGGCAAGATCCCCAAGGGTTTGTTTGTTCACACTTTCGTCCTTGGGTTAGGGCCATACCCTGTTAACCCAACTTAACCAATACCTTAGGTTTTATTAACAGTAAATCCTGGCGACCATGTCACTTTAATTTATTGATTGATCATTTGCTTCCAAGCAAATACCTAACTTCCCTTTACTTGGCAATTTTTCCCAAGAAATGTGATATGACAGGATGACTACTCATCCTCTTGCAAGTTAAACTTACGCAAGAACTTGCCAACCTCATTTCAAGAAATGGCAAAACTCTCTTGTGAACAAACCACAAGTCTATGCGACGTTGCAACTTATTGCACAAGTGTCGCATCTATTCCATGGGATCATTTCACCCATTGAACGGCATTTTTTTTTTTTGTCACGGAATTATCTCCAGACGAGAAGCAGGGTTTAGGGTGTCTTCTTACCCAACCCATTCCTAATTACACTAGGCCGACCACGGTCCTAGGAATTCCAACTCAATCCGAGTTTCATCATTTGAACGAGTGACCCTTAGGGTAAAAACCTTAGATCGTTTCTTGCAAGCCCGTCCAATTGTCCCTACATTCTGTGAATGTGGGTAGGACCTTTGGGTATGAGGGTTTCGACTTGGCAACAAGTGTGAAACTAGGTCAAGTTCTTAATGTGCTAAACCCTAGTTAGCACTTGGAGTATTTATTGTATCGATTGAACCATCCTATGCGAATACTTTGCAGTTTAAGTGATTTAGGTATTCGAGTTTACTTGTCTTGCGATAAGGACGAACCATTCCTAGAGATGTTTACTTGATCTAAAAGGGGAAAACTAGTTGCATTTTGTCACAATTTACGTAAGCACACGATTCATTGCTTCTACGTACGACTAGATTCACAATCCCTAACTTTTCTTGTTAAGGCCAAAAGGCATGTTAAATTTTGGCATAACTTCCATTGATCCTACTAGGACTTGCATTCACGAATCATGCTCACAATTCTTTTTCTAAGCTTTTTAAGATTTCATGCTTAATGAACCATGCAACCTTTCCCTAACTACATCTCTTGATGAATGAAATTCTTACATACGATGAATGTGCAACATGCAATCCTTTCCTAACTACACGTAGTTAAATGAGATTAATGCCAATTGAAGCTAGAGTTAACCTATTTAATGCAGCCCTTAGAATTATTTCCATGCTTTGCTATTTCCTACGGGTGATAACGACTTCCTTAATGAATCATTACCAAGAAGATTTATCTAAAAATGTGACATGCCATTAATCTTTCCATGCCTAGTAAAAGGTGTACCTCAATAATTTCAACCTTGTAATGAGGCAACAGTTGTCCTAGGCTCGTCACTTTTGAATGCACAAAAGGAAACCTACTGGTAAGGTCCTAAAAATGCATAGACACCTTATGTTTTTTTCATTCATTCCATTGAACGTACCAATGATCAATTTTCATATCTTGAGCTAATTCTAGTAAATGTTCAAATAGCCAATTCATTTTCCAATTGCATTTAACTTGACTAGTTGAATTTGAACATACATGAGTGCTTCCTAATCCATGAAGTTAACGCGACTAATTCAATACTTTTGGGTGGAATCCAAATAGATAAAACCTGGACTTGTGGACTCCGGGAAATATCCACGTAAATACTAGGAGAAGATCCTCCCGCAGGCGCGTCTTGTGACTTTTTAGGGGCCATTGTAGGCGTGATTTTGGCTTCCGGTTTGCCTTCGCGGTCTATAAATTTACTCGCCTTGGTATGCAGCCTCAAGATCTTGCCCTTCTCCCTCGTACGCAGGAGATACCTTCATGGAACTTCGGATCTTTAAAAGGCCGGCCTGTGAGACTTGGGCCTATGGGATTTGGTCATATGGGATTTGGAGCTTATGGAAGGCCTTAGGATTCGGAGCTTGGGCCTTCTTTCTTTCGGAAAAAGAGAGGGTTCGTGAAAGGGATCTTGTGATGGACCTTGCAGGAGTGGAGACTTTAAATCTGGCCCTAGGGGGCTTATGGGAGATTTGGTAGAAAGGGCCTTATAGGCTTCCTCTTCAAAGCCAGGGGAAAAATGGACTTATGGAGGATCTGTGTGAAAGGGCGTTAAGGAACCCTCTTGTTCTCTACAAAGACCTCGGGCGGGGGGCGGGGGGGGGGGGAGAGGTTGATAGGGATGGCCATGGTTATGGGGGAAATGTAGTGGGAAGGGGGCTTTAAATCCCGAGCCTAGGAGGCTTATGGGTGATTCGTGGGAAGGGGGCTTAGGGAAGCCCCCTTAGAAGCTTCCTAAAGAAGCTTCTATGAAGCTTCTAAAGCGTGTAGACATGGGAAGAGGGAGAATAATGGCTACGTGGATGACGGTGATTGGAAGGCCTTGATGGCAGTCGTCAAGTGGGATGGCGTCAGCGAATTCAGCCGGCAGCTGGTGGCGTCTCGGCGATGGCAGCAGCGGCCTCCGGTACAAGTGGCGGCCCTTCACGAATTGGTGGTGGCTCCTTCTACAGCACGACAGCTCAACTTCCTTCTCCTCCCACGTAGCACTCAGCTTCCCCTCCTCTAGGACGTCTTCTACAGGCTACACGGCCTCTCTCCTCCTTCTCTGGTAGCCTCTTCACGCTCCCTCTACTCACGACGACGGCGGCCCGTACTCCCTCCTTTTTGTCCGTCTTCACCCTCTCTCACGGCCAGCAAAATGGTGCGGCTCTCCACGGCAGCCTTTTTTCCTCCCTCTTACGCCCATGGCATAGGGCTTTTATAGGTGAGGGGAGGGGGATTCCCCTCCCCCACGCGGCATCCTACATGGGTTCATCCCTTGTACGAGCTCCAGCGGCGAGCTTAGTCATCCGTGCCTCACTCCCTTCCCTCCAACACGGCCTTCAGCTCGGGGAAAGAAGACTAATAATTTTTATAAAGAAATTAGAAAGCCATATATCCATCCATTACCCCTTTTGCCTCCTACCAAGAGGATGTTTCCCCGTAGGTGATGCGGATTTTGATCATCGGTCCCGGTTGATCGATGCGGAGGACTCCTTTGCGTACGATCATAAATCAACTACCGGAAATGGAGACAATCTTTTCACGAATTTATGGTGTGCGGGAGGTTGGTGTAGTAATATTTTTATTCAAACGGAAATACTACATTTTTAGGATCCGTGCTGATACCAAACTTTGCTTCAATCTTATCAAAGCTAGTTTGTTCGGTAGTTGACCAAGCAATCTTTGCTTGTTCAGTAAGTCTGTCAAAGGTGCTGCAATCAAAGCATTGTTTTTTATGAAGACCCTATACCATCTTGTCAATCCAAGAAAGCTGCATATTTCTTTGACAGTTGTTGGTATTTGGCCATCCTAGAACATTTCTGACTTAGGCCGGCTCCACTGAGATTCCTTCTGCTGATATGATGAATCCCAGATAACCAATCTGATGTTTGAGGAATGCACATTTCGTCATCTTAGCATACAGCTTGTGTGACCTCCTTGTCTTAAGGAAAATCCGAAGTTGGGTTCATGATCTCTTTCCTGTTTGGAATAGACTAGACTGTCATCAAAGAAGACGAGCACGAAGTTATCAAGATATGGTCTAAAAGATATCCTGCATTATCCTATTGAGGGTGGCAGGCACATTCGTAAGCCCTAATGACATAACTAGAACTTAAAGTGTCCATATTTATTGTTGAAGGTCGTCTTTGGGATATCTTCTTCCTTGATTCTTATCTGATAGTAACCAGACCTAAGATAATCTTGGAGAAGTTCCTGGCACCCTGAAGACTATCAAGAAGCTCATCTATTCTAGGAATATGATATTTGTTCTTGATTGTTGATTAATTCAACCCACTGTAATCAATACATAGTCGAAGTGTTTCATCTTTGTTTTTCTGGAACAGTACTGGTGCTTCCCAAGGTGAACTGCTAGGACGGATGTGGCCCTGATCTAGCAGTTGCTTGAGTTGTTCCTTTCAGCTCAATTGCTTCCGGTATAGACATTCTATAGGGTCTCTTCGCAATTGCGCAGCTCCTATTACTAGCTTGATCTCATGATCTACTTCTCTTTGAAGCGGGAGTTCTGTTAACTTTTCAGGAACTACGTCCGCGTATTCCTTTAGCCAAGTGACCAAATCACTTTACTTCTTTATCAATATTCATAGTCAAGACAATCGTTGATTTTTTTTAAAAAAATTATTCTATTCATATCAGCATAGCCTTTTCGAGGTACAATTATTTCTTGGGGCGATAGAACAAGCTGATACATTAATTTAAGGAGAATAAGATGTTGTTGCATTCAGTTACAGGAACTGAGTAGTAGTACGGATTGGGGTCATCGATTTTCAGGAATCGATAGTTCATTGGAAGATTAGGGTATCTTTTCCTTTCATTTCCATTCTTCTCATGACGTCCCAACACCTTGATTCGGTCAGTAGGGATTCTTTGAATCACTTCCTCGTACACATACTTATTCTGGTTAACCCTTCGACCTCCAACCTGTAGGGTCGCGTTTGCGTGAGCCTCAACAAAGATGAACAGCTTCACGATCTTCAAATCCTCCATCCACTTGATTCTCTTCAAGTTAATTTGAAGGTACGCAGGTCGATGGGCAGCTATGTAATAGATCCCTGAAACACCCATCCATCTCCGTTCCACGTATACAGGCGATGGATTGTAAATGCGGTCTAGGATGTTCATCATCTCAACCCTTTGTCGATAATCCGTGGAATGCATCGCGGTCATAAACATGACTCGGAACACTAAAAACGTGTTCCATGCTTCATAATTCTGCAAGACAGCATTGAAAGTAAGGAAATGTTTGGGACAGTAACATTTGCTTTACTTCTTCTTATTAAAATTTCTTAAAAACAAGTCCTTTGTTGGTTTGCTTTGATACCAACTGTAACGTGTCCACTAGAATCATCCAGGACACGTCTTAGCAGTCCATCGGAAAGGATGTCTAGAAAACTCCGTCCGGCACTCCCATGGAATGTTACGGGTTTTGCAATCTAGGTCTTCCCGCGTCTGCCACGTAGCGGAAGTATCCTGGCCGTTTCCCACTTAGGATCGACCAGAATTAGGGTTTTCCTGTTTGGTCATTAGCTAACAGCAACTAGCGTCAGACCCGAGCGAACTACTTTACTCAGAAATGCCAGGTCCGAAGCGGATTCACGCTGCACTTGGTTCAAGGAGAATGGGAAACGAGAGGGATGCAAGGCTCAACCTCTCTGCCATAAGGCATAGTTCCATTCCGCTCCCCTAAAACAGCGTAAATCGGGTAAGACGTAACTCTAGGTCATCGCTCTCATTATTCGTTTTGATAATGATGATCATCCCGCTGTTCTTCGAGATTCTTGAGAAAAGTTCCCAGCTAACCGGGACCACCCAACCGTAGGACGGACCCATGGCCCATCCTCCGCACTTTCCTCAGTTTGTTTTAGTTATGTAATTATCTAACACATTAATTTGACATATAACAATCAGCCTCTTTAATTACTCCTGTTAAGCACTGGTTCCTTCACGTAATCTTATCACGTGACATAGAAAAACAATATCAGACAAATTCTTTATTATCATTTCATAATTTTATCTTTGAAATACAAGGAGTTTCGCCCGTAGGCTTGTCCATAATCCGCCCGAAGGCTATCCAGTAATCCACAGGGATCACTATTCCAAGCTTCCGCTCGTAAACTAGTATGCGGGCCTCGAGATCCAATCCCGAGTCACATTAGCCTCTTGTGGAGGACCCGAAAGGTGAGGGATTTACGGCCAGAGACCCCCTAGCACCCAAGCGTCCTCCTGCTCCAAGTAGAGCTCAACAGAAAGACCTCTCGCGGCGGGTTCGGTCCACGTTCCCGGCGCGGTCAGCAACCCCCTTGGTTAGGGTCAGGCAGGCAGTCGGGGGTAACTGAAGCTGCCTCTCCCTTCAGGCCTTCAACCTGAAGCATTAGATATCATTTCATCCTTTAGTTCTTTGAGCATACAATGCAAACAGTGCTTTCTAAACTGTTATAAGCACAATCAATTCCAGTGGTCGTTTATTTGGCCAACTGTCAAGGAGTGAACCCTTCTCTCCGAATGCATCCAGCATTCGATCCGGGATCAATTGCGACTTGGCAAAATCCCCAAGGGTTTGTTTGTTCACACTTTGGTCCTTGGGTTAGGGCCATACCCTGTTAACCCAACTTAACCAATACCTTAGGTTTTATTAACAGTAAATCCTGGCGACCATGTCACTTTAATTTATTGATTGATCATTTGCTTCCAAGCAAATACCTAACTTCCCATTACTTGGCAAATTTTCCCAAGAAATGTGATATGACAGGATGACTACTCATCCTCTTGCAAGTTAAACTTGCGCAAGAACTTGCCAACCTCATTTCAAGAAATGGTAAAACTCTCTTGTGAACAAACCACAAGTCTATGCGACGTTGCAACTTATTGCACAAGTGTCGCATCTATTCCATGGGATCATTTCACCCATTGAACGGCGTTTTTTTTTTGTCACGGAATTATCTCCAGACGAGAAACAGGGTTTAGGGTGTCTTCTTACCCAACCCATTCCTAATTACACTAGGCCGACCACGGTCCTAGGAATTCCAACTCAATCCGAGTTTCATCATTTGAACGAGTGACCCTTAGGGTAGAAACCTTAGATCGTTTCTTGCAAGCCCGTCCAATTGTCCCTACATTCCGTGAATGTGGGTAGGACCTTTGGGTATGAGGGTTTCGACTTGGCAACAAGTGTGAAACTAGGTCAAGTCCTTAACGTGCTAAATCCTAGTTAGCACTTGGAGTATTTATTGTATCGATTGAACCATCCTATGCGAATACTTTGCAGTTTAAGTGATTTAGATATTCGAGTTTACTTGTCTTGCGATAAGGACGAACCATTCCTAGAGATGTTTACTTGATCTAAAAGGGGAAAACTAGTTGCATTTTGTCACAATTTACGTAAGCACACGATTCATTGCTTCTACGTACGACTAGATTCACAATCCCTAACTTTTCTTGTTAAGGCCAAAAGGCATGTTAAATTTTGGCATAACTTCCATTGATCCTACTAGGACTTGCATTCACGAATCATGCTCACAATTCTTTTTCTAAGCTTTTTAAGATTTCATGCTTAATGAACCATGCAACCTTTCCCTAACTACATCTCTTGATGAATGAAATTCTTACGTACGATGAATGTGCAACATGCAATCCTTTCCTAACTACACGTAGTTAAATGAGATTCATGCCAATTGAAGCTAGAGTTAACCTATTTAATGCAGCCCTTAGAATTATTTCCATGCTTTGCTATTTCCTACGGGTGATAACGACTTCCTTAATGAATCATTACCAAGAAGATTTATCTAAAAATGTGACATGCCATTAATCTTTCCATGCCTAGTAAAAGGTGTACCTCAATAATTTCAACCTTGTAATGAGGCAACAGTTGTCCTAGGCTCGTCACTTTTGAATGCACAAAAGGAAACTTACTGGTAAGGTCCTAAAAATGCATAGACACCTTATGTTTTTTTCATTCATTCCATTGAACGTACCAATGATCAATTTTCATATCTTGAGCTAATTCTAGTAAATGTTCAAATAGCCAATTCATTTTCCAATTGCATTTAACTTGACTAGTTGAATTTGAACATAGATGAGTGCTTCCTAATCCATGAAGTTATCGTGACTAATTCAATACTTTTGTGTGGAATCCAAATAGATAAAACCTGGACTTGTGGACTCCGGGAAATATCCACGTAAATACTAGGAGAAGATCCTCCCGCAGGCGCGTCTTGTGACTTTTTAGGGGCCATTGTAGGCGTGATTTTGGCTTCCGGTTTGCCTTCGCGGTCTATAAATTTACTCGTCTTGGTATGCAGCCTCAAGATCTTGCCCTTCTCCCTCGTACGCAGGAGATACCTTCATGGAACTTCGGATCTTTAAAAGGCCGGCCTGTGAGACTTGGGCCTATGGGATTTGGGTATATGGGATTTGGAGCTTATGGAAGGCCTTAGGATTCGGAGCTTGGGCCTTCTTTCTTTCGGAAAAAGAGAGGGTTCGTGAAAGGGATCTTGTGATGGACCTTGCAGGAGTGGAGACTTTAAATCTGGCCCTAGGGGGCTTATGGGAGATTTGGTAGAAAGGGCCTTATAGGCTTCCTCTTCAAAGCCAGGGGAAAAATGGACTTATGGAGGATCTATGTGAAAGGGCGTTAAGGAACCCTCTTGTTCTCTACAAAGACCTCGGGCGGGGGGGGGGGGGGAGAGGTTGATAGGGATGGGGTTATGGGGGAAATGTAGTTGGAAGGGGGCTTTAAATCCCGAGCCTAGGAGGCTTATGGGTGATTCGTGGGAAGGGGGCTTAGGGAAGCCCCCTTAGAAGCTTCCTAAAGAAGCTTCTATGAAGCTTCTAAAGCGTGCAGACATGGGAAGAGGGAGAATAATGGCTACATGGATGACGGTGATTGGAAGGCCTTGATGGCAGTCGTCAAGTGGGATGGCATCAGTGAATTCAGCCGGCAGCTGGTGGCGTCTCGGCGATGGCAGCAGTGGCCTCTGGTACAAGTGGCGGCCCTTCACGAATTGGTGGTGGCTCCTTCTACAGCACGACAGCTCAACTTCCTTCTCCTCCCACGTAGCACTCAGCTTCACCTCCTCTAGGATGTCTTCTACAGGCTACACGGCCTCTCTCCTCCTTCTCTGGTAGCCTCTTCACGCTCCCTCTACTCACGATGATGGCGGCCCGTACTCCCTCCTTTTTGTCCGTCTTCACCCTCTCTCACGGCCAGCAAAATGGCGCGGCTGTCCACGGCAGCCTTTTTTCCTCCCTCTTACGCCCATGGCACAGGGCTTTTATAGGTGAGGGGAGGGGGATTCCCCTCCCCCACGCGGCATCCTGCATGGGTTCACCCCTTGTACGAGCTCCAGTGGCGAGCTTAGTCATCCGCGCCTCACTCCCTTCCCTCCAACACGGCCTTCAGCTGGGGGAAAGAAGGCTAATAATTTTTATAAAGAAATTAAAAAGCCATATATCCATCCATTACCCCTTTTGCCTCCTACCAAGAGGATGTTTCCCCGTAGGTGATGCGGATTTTGATCCTCGGTCCCGGTTGACCGATGCGGAGGACTCCTTTGCGTACGATCATAAATCAACTATCGGAAATGGAGACAATCTTTTCACGAATTTATGGTGTGCGGGAGGTTGGTGTAGTAATATTTTTATTCAAACGAAAATATTACATCTCCCTTTCGGCCCCAGCAGAACTTTTGAGACCCTTCAGGCCCTGAAATTCAACTCAACTCCCTTGGAAAGGGAGCTGCTCCTGGTCTTGAACAAGCTCTCTCTTGTCATTAAGGAAATTGATGTGGTGTGCCCAAAGCCTGGAGTGGAATGCAGAGGAGCATGTATTCGTCGTCTGTAGAGTGAATTTCAGATCATGGGATCTACATGTCAATAACTTGCAGGGAATCATCCCCTCATCTTTTGAGAATCTCCCAAACCTCCTCAAACTGGACTTGTGAAATAATAACCTCGTGGGAAGTTTCTTAATAAAAACTATGCTTTGTATCCAATCTCTTTCCCCTTCCTATTATCCTGGAACATAAACTGAATTCACAGTCAAATGCAATTCTGACCTTGCATGTCTTGCCAGAACATACATGTTCACCCAAAGATACAACTGGAAGTCCATGGCTGCTCGAGAGATGAATAAAGATCTTTAACTTCAATTAAAGCAAGCAAAAGAAGACTTGGTCTATAACTTTGGAGCATAAGCTTGAATCATGTCAACAGAAACTGAATTCTGTCTGAAAGGAAAAATTGCAGAACAGGGTACTTTAGCTTGCCTTTTCCTCTGGTGTTGAATATACTCCAGACAAATACAAGTGTTGCAAGCTCCCTTGGAAAGTCGTTCCTTACACAAATATCACTTATCTACCTGTATGACATGCTGAAGCCTAATCAGAATTTATTGATTGATTTCTGGAATTTTTGTATGGCTATTAAAAATATATGACTCAGAGTTGAATGCTAGAACTAGTTTGATGATGAGTTTAATCTCTGACATTGGATTATTCATTTGATTGATCTTCCATCTTGACATATATCAAGGTCTTCTGAAGACGCGACTTTGCTTTCATAAACCCTTCGACATCTTTGGTGAACCTGACGTGAAAGCGTCGCAAAAATTTCAGGATGGGAGATACTTCAGCCTCTATTTCAGCCTCTTCTACAACTCCAACTGCGTCTACTTCAGCTCCATCAATGACTGCTGCGTCAAGTACTTCAACAGAGGATCTAAAGTAGATTTTGCAGAATATGTCCATGTATATGCAGCTCCAAAATCAGCAGACACAATTGTATATGCAGCAGCAACAACAATTGCATCAACAACAGTTGTCTCAGCAAAGGCAACTCTATTCGGAGCAGGAGAATGCAAACAGCGCGACTAAGGCTATTGAAGCAGTTGAGAATGAGAAGAAGCTATTTGACGGGCGTAATGTTTCAGCATATTTGAAGACATATGAGATCAAGATGGGGTTTTTTGGAGTTCCTGCTGGACTTATGAGTAAGTACTTCCTTCGTCTTGTCACACCCGCTTTAAGGACAAAAGTCACTAATCTTTTTATTCAAAATACACATTGGCAAGATTTTAAGAAGGCCCTGAAAGAAGAATATTTCCTTGAGGACTTTGGTATGGCTACTCGGCGATCATTCCGAGAGTGGGTCTACATGCCAAACAAAGGTCTAACTGCTTCGGAGTTGATTCGAGAATTTGAGGAGAGGTATAGTCAGCTTGATGCCATTGAACAAAGAGCATTGGATGTTGAAAAAGTTGAGATTTTCTTGCAAGCTGCTGATCCTGCTCTTCAAGAAGAATTGGGTGAGCTTCTTGAGGATCGCACGAAGCCTATGGGTCTTAAAACTGATTGGCAAGATGCTCAGGATGCAGTCTCGACTTTGACCAAGAGGAGGATATGGAAGACTCGCCTACAGAATGGTTCCATGACACCTACACCATCATCAGCTCCTATGCCTACTTCTATCCCTGTTATTTCTTCTCCTCCTCAGCCAGTTTCTTGGCCTATGCCAGTGCCTACTGTTTCCACTCCACCTATTCCTCCTATTCCACGACCGATGCCTACACCTTCTGCTCCAAAACCATCCGCTCCATTGGTGCCTACCTCTCTTGATGACATAATCAAAGGCATAACAGATTTGACACTGGAGTCAGTCAAAGCGGAGTTGGTGGGAAAGTTGAAGGAGTAGTTTGCTTTGACTATGCCTACTACTTCTTCTAGTGCTCCTACTGCACCTAGGAGTGCTCCTAGTGCACCTAGGAGAGATCGGAGATGTATTTGGTGCGATAATATGGATCATCAGCATTGCAGGGATTGTGAATCTTTTCAGGATGCAAGGAGGAAGAATTTGGTATATTGGGGGCAAGATGGTAAGATTTGGTTGACTGAGACAAGAGCTCCACTTGCTACCAACTTCGGTAAAGGTGGAATGAAGAAGTTAGTGGATGACATGGCTGCGCATACTTCTTATGTGACAGCTAGAGGTGATGCTTCTGCATATGGAGTCCAGATTGAGAAGGGATCAGAGACTCAGTCAGCGCTATGGACTTATGCTATGGAGACTGCAAACAAGGGGAAAATTCAGCAAACTGTTTTGACTAGTGCAGGCTCTAGCATCAGATCAGAGACAGGTTGGGACTCGCCTGTTGACAGGTACTCTATTTATGCTTATTTGGCTAAGTCTCATGGTACAGATGTACTTGTTGAGGAGAAGCGTAAGAGGGATGAAGAAAATCCAAGTGCAGCTAAGAAGACTAGAGGGGGTGAGTTTATTACTCCACCTACTGCAGGACCGTCTTCACGATTAGGGCCAGATCGACAGATGGAAGATGCTCAAAAGAGAGAAAAGAGGCAAGAGCCTAGAGAGAGAAAGCAGCCAGGGTTTAGATTGATGTCCGATATTGAGACATCTACAGACATGAAGAAAATCTTTAATGATAAGATACTTGGCAGTGAGGTGACTTTCACTATTTCTGAGATTTTGGGCATCTCAAAAAGAGAGTTTCAGGATCAGTTTCAGGAGGTCTTGAAGAGGAAAAGACATGCATTGTCTACCACTGATACACAGGGAGTTTTGATTGGGGAGTTGGATGAGGATGAGGATGAGGTTATGGTTGATAATGCTTTTGTTTTTACGCAGGTAGAGAAGAGGGTTTCAGCCTATGCATTATGTTGAAATTGATGAGCCTGTCATGATACCGCGTAGTCACTTTTCGCGGAGCCATTGGGCTAGGGCAACTACAGAGACGATGGTAAAGATTGGAGAGAAACAGGTGCCTTATGTTGCATTGGTGGATCATGGTTCAGAGATTAATCTCATAGTTTGTGGAGTTTATGAGAGTAACAGATGGCCTATGGATGTAGAGCATGGGTGGCGTATGAGAGCCGCCAATAACACTGCAGGTGATTTGTATGCTGCCTGTCCTAGTGTCAGGGTTTCTATTGGTGATGTAGAGGAGGATTTTCATTTCTTTGTGCAGGATTCATGCTCTTATCCTATAATTCTTGGACATCCATTCATCACAGAGATGCATATGGAAACAAAGGTCATGGATGATGGATCTGCTTATGCACGGATTCGCGGTAAAGATGGTATGAGAGCAGTTCAGTTTATGACTGTATGTGTGAACCATGTTAGAAACAGGGATACTCTCAGAGATGCACCTTTGCCCACTGTGAGGGATTCGGGTTTTCATTAGGTACCGCCGTTTCACAAGACGACGGTGGTACAGAGCAGAGGAGATTGGAGTTCTCGCCTCCTGGCAGCGGTGTTTTCTCCTCCGGTTTTGTTGGGATTTCAGCAAACAGTTCGATGAGTTATCAGAAGACTTCTAGGTTGCCTAGAGCTGCCAGGCAGTATATATGCAGGAAGGAGAAAAATTTGAAAAATGCAGAAATTTTGGAGGATGATGAGCACATAGATGGGATGTATGACAGTGTGATTTATGCAAATATGATGACAGAGATGGGAGATATGCTGAAAACTGATATGCAGAATTGTCACAGTAATGTATTAGTGCAGTCCCTGGACATGTTTCATGAAATTGCAGATTTTATGTCACAGATTGAGTCAGAGGCTGAGGTAACTCAGCAAAGAGTGTTGAGTGCTGAAGAAATTCAACAAACAGAGTTTCCAGCTGGTTATGATGAGCTTTCAGAGATACAGAGGGCTGAAAATTTTCAGCCAACAGAGTTTACTGTTGAAATATTTCAGCATTCAGAGTTTGGGGCTGTTTCTATGCAGTCCATAGAGCAGAGGGCTGAGAATATTCAGCCATTGGAGTGCAGAATTGCTGATTTACAGCAAGATTTGTGTAATGTAGAAGAGCATAATGAAGCCAGGGTTGACACGAAATACAAAACTGTGGATAAGAAGGTGAAGCCGGTTGCTGTACCGCTTCCACTTGACAGTGATCAGCAAATAGAGAGGGCTGCTAAACAGCAAATTTTGAGGAATCCGGTGTCGTAGAGTTCACGCAAGGGCTGCAGAACACGGGGTTCAAGATACAGCAAGGAAAGAGGCTAACAAGAAGATCTCAATATTTGATGCCAAAGATCACTATATTGCTTGTCAAGTACTTTACAAGAGGTCCATGTTCAGAAAAATCTATAGTATCTCATAACCAGCTTTGCATTTAGGTGTTCGAGAACAGTTTTGCCATTGGCACATAGGTTTGATGAGTTCTGCTAGGCAGCAATCCCTGTAATCAATTCTTAGAAATCCATACAATGCCAATACGATGAAGTTCTATGGGCAGCAATGCTTTTTTCTAGATGTTGAATTCGGAGGTCAAACACATGAAATTTTGATTCCAACGTGGTTGTAACACATTTGTTCATTTTTATGTCTTTACAATCAAACTGGACACTGCATATCCCATTATCTGTGCTGGTTTCACATCTAACTTTGCACTTCTTCAAATCAAATAGTTTTTTATCACCATTATAGGCACGTTCGACTTCTCTAAATCCCAGATATGAAGATTTCCTTTGAAGTTCCCAGTGACAAGTTGTCTGATTGGACAGACTTAGAGACTCCAGGTTGCACAATGCTGGTATCTCTCCAAGAAGTAGTGCCAGTTCATTCACATTGAACCTCTCCTCATCATAGAAACTGGTTGCTACAACTCTACCCCCAAAATATCTCCCATTCAAGCTCACTAATTCCTTAATAGCCTGCTCAGCACGCTCAAACTCCACGAAAATCCTTACAGTTTCAGTTACAGGAAAATCTGGCTTTATGATCTCTTTTTGTTGTTCAGAGAGGCTTCCATTGATCCTTTGGGATAGGAAGGTCTAGAGCACACGGAAGAAAAATGATAGGCAACAGACGATGAAAAAGGATAAGGCAAGGTAGTATAGAATGTTGCAAGTCGCTTGAAGATCATAGCTCCATGCACAATGTCTAGGGCCTCAATTCGTCTGATCAACTCAGGTGCTGTCATTGCTCCTTCCAATCTATCAATAGGCTGACCGTTCTGAAAAAGCACAAAAGTTGGGAGTGCCTGGACATCATATCGGCTGGCAATATTTGGATATTTCTCAGAGTCAATTTTAACAATCTTAATCTTGTCTTTCAGTGCTTGTCCAACATCGTTCAATACCGGCACCATAAACTGACAAGGGCCACACCAAGTGGCATAGAAGTCTACCAGTACTGGAACTTGTGAGTTCTTCAGAAGATCATCAAAACTTGAAAAAGTCTGTTTTGCAGCCTGTGCCTTGATCAGCTGCTGCGGTCTTGCGGAGCCTGCACGAGAGTCGACTCCCAGGCTCGAGGCATCCTGCCTTCGCAGTAGTACTGGTCACCCGGAGCCGTAACCTTGTCGGTGGAAGAAGATAAATGCGGACTCCCCATTTCACAGCACACTCGGTGTGTCTATGGAGATGGACTCTTCACAAGAGCCAAAAACTCTAATCAAGACGTGCTATCCCATGAAAAGAGAGCTCCCTCTCACGACGTTACATGAAGGCCTGAGCAGAAAATTCTAAAAACACCCCCTTGAGACCAGGCTGTCGAAACCCAAAACAGCGATTAGAAAACCAATTTTAGCATGAGTCCTGCAGTGTCTTTCCACTAGTAAAAAAAACCCAAGAAACTTTTGTGCTTTTGAGGAATCTTAAAATTCCTAAAACAAGAGAACTACTCCACTGCACATCTGCTTGCTCAAGTGCCTTCGCAACTGCAGAATTCCAAGAGTGTAAAGCATGGGTGAATGAAAGTATGTCAAAGCCCTCATGTATATAAGTCACAGACCTCCACTCTGACAGAGAAAAGTTTTTTTCATACATGTCATCACCACCATAATCTTCATTTCATCCAGAAGTTCCAGCACCATTTTAACTCTGTTTGCTTTGGCAAAGCCATTAATGACGATTTCAAAGGTCACCCTGTTTGGCGTCATATGCATGTCCTGCATCATTTCTTAAAGATCATCATTGAAATTATCAGCTTGATAATGTCCTTTGGCATCAGTTTTTCATATTTTTCTAACACACACACATCATGCATCCAAACAAAATCGAACACATGCACTAAGGGAATATATACATTGGATGTGGATTATCGAAATGCATCACACACACAATGAATCACACGCAGAAAATAACACAAATGCACAACAAAAGAAATGGAGGTGTATACGACTCGGATGCGTAGCAACACGACATCCACCCCCTCTAAACCTGCGCATCCTCCGGATGTGCCAACTATCCAGGATCATTCAAGTCCACAAATAGGTCGAGTCCATCTTCTGATTCTAGTAGACCTGTTTCTCCATCAGCTTCATCATCTATGTTCTCTGTCTCTTCTGCTTGTCTTTCTTCTACCTGCTCTTCTTCTGTCAATGCTTCAAGTGCATATTCTTCATCTTCTCTTTTCTTGAAAATCTTGACTCGTTTTCCAGCAATAGGCACCCTCAGTACTGTTCCATCTAATTCAGCCAGCTCATAGGTACCATTGTCAAAAACCTGCCTTACTTCATACGGTCCAAACCATCTTTGAACCATTTTTCTCATGCTACTATGCTGATTTTCTAGACTACTGTCGTAGACTAGAACCCAATCTCCTTCTTTTATGGCTCTAGGTCTCAAGCGATGCCTTAAATCAAACCTGTCCTTGTTTCTGAGACGGGCTGCCTTCAAACGATCAACTGCTAGCTGCACATCTTCTATCCTTCTCTCTAGTTGACGAATCCGAAGGGCTAGAAGCTCTTCCCTTGATAAATTCTCATGCCACGGAAGAACACTCCAAGTGAGAGCACAAATTTCAGTAGGCATGACAGGTTTTTGCCCATACATCAACTTCGCAGGCATGTATCCAGTAGTCACACTATGTGTAGAGCAATCAGCCCACAATGCAAAAGGTAGTAATCTCGGCCAATCTCCAATCCGACCTCTACAAGCTTTTGCTAATGCTTTAACTATTGGCGGATGTCCTCTTTCACTTTTGCCATTTCCTTCTGGATTATAGGCAGTAGTAAGAGCCAATTTAATTCCAAGCCGTGAGAAGAATTCTCTAGCTTCATCTGCATCTAGCTCTCCACGATCAGTTGTAATCTTGCCTATACATCCATATCTGCAAAATAATTCTTCCAATAAGAATTTACATACTGTAGTGGTGGTCTTCGTCCACAAAGATCTGCCTTCAACATAGTTTGTAAGATCCTCCCTAGCCAAGACAAGATATCTCATCTGCCAAAGTCCCACTGGCAAAGTAACCAAGTCTACTACCCACTTATAATGCATACATAGTGGATAAGTCGGATGCAACTCATCACGATGTCGCACTAAAGAGTAAAGCTGGCAGTCCCTGCAAGTTTCCACAAAGTGAGAAACATCTTTATACATCCCTTTCCACCAGTATCTTTCTTTGATTTTCTCATAGGTAGCCCACACACCTCTATGTCCAGCCCATGAGCTCTCATGAAACTCTCGCATAATCTGTATTTGCATCGCTACATCACAAACTACTCTCAAGGGCAAGCCTCCTCTCTTCTTTGGATGCTTCCAAAGAAAACCATCTTTCAAGAAATATCCATAAGCCTTCCTTCTAATTTTCTTGAATTCATCATCTGTCCAATCAGCTCTTCGAGTCAATGAACTTAGATATTGTCCAATTTGCAGCCACTCGTCAACATAAAGTTCTTCAATAAAGGCTTCAACAGTAGATACATGACAATCATGAACAAGGACAGAAGCAGCAAACTCTGTCACATCATCTTCTGCAAGCATTGACTCCTCATCCTCATATCTCGCTCTAGATAGCATGTCAGCAACTGGATTATCTTTCCCTGCTATGTGTCGAAATTCTGGATTCAATGATTTGATATAGGCAATCCACCGAAGCATCGCTATATCTGGAGTTGAGCAACTAGTAATCATGCCAAGCAAAGGCAAACAATCTATTTTCACAACAACTGAAGCTCCAATAAAATACCCTTTGTCACACTTCAGTGCAGTGACTACTCCCCACAACTCTCTTTTGATCTACGGATATCTCCTTTGTCGCTCATTAAGAACTTTAGCTCCAAAGCGGATTGCATACCTATTTCCTTTAGCATCATCTTGTCCAACAGCCCATCCTATCCCGATAGGGCTAGTATCAACTGTCAACATGATCGGCCGTCCACACTGATAATCCGCCTTGCATAGAGTAGGAGCGGATTGCAACAGCTTCTTGAGCTTACGCATGGCTTTTGAATGCTTCTCATCCCAATGAAATTTCTGCCCCTTTCGAAGCAGCTGATAAAGAACATCTGCTATATGAGCAAAATGAGGAATCCAAATCATGTAAAATACACAAGCTCCCACAAATCTCCGCACCTCTGAAGTAGTCGAGCAATACTCTGCAATCCTGTTTATGGCATCCACCTTTGCAGGAGAAGGCTTTCTGCCATAATATCCAACCATATGCCCAACTATGATAACTTCATTAACACCAAAGACAGATTTCAGCCCTGAAAGTGTCAAATTTACCTCCTCTAATCGTGTCAATATTTGCTCACAAGCAATCAAGTGGTCAGCCACAAACTGTCTACATCCACGCAAATCAAGACTTTCATTCTTTTCTTCCTCTGCACAACCCTTAATAGGCACATCATCTAGAAAAGGCATGGTATACTGTGGAATATAGTCTCGTAGAACTCTATGCATAGCATTCATCATATGAGCAACTGAGTTTGTGGCACCTTGAGGCAAGGTACACATCCTCACAAGACCAATAGGTGTCCGCATAGTAGTAATATCCCTGCTTTCCAAGGCAAGCTGAAACTGATCATAACTTGAAAACAAGTCACCTAGAGAATAGATGGTTCGTCCTGCAAAAGCCTCAGCAAATTCATCCACAACTGGACCTGTTCCCACATTCCTGATTGTCACTTTGTTCACGGGCTGCATATCCTGAATAAATCTCAAAGTACCTTTCTTCTTTGGTACAGTAAACCACCTGTTAGAGTAGGGTGCAGAAGAGGGTTCCAAAATCCCCATTTTAATCTTCTCATTCAGCAACTCTATCAGCTTTGGCAAGTGTGCTTTAGGCACAGGTATAGGACGTATATTCCATGGTACATGAGGAACAGTGAAGATGACCATAGGTGCAACCAATTCGGGACTAATGCAGCCAATTTCATGTGGAAAGAAAGAAAATGCCTTACCATGACGTCCAAGCATCTCTCTAAAACATTCTTTTTCCACTGGAAGCAAAAAATCATCATTTCCAATCTTCAATTCTGCAAGAGTTTCAACTGTAAACTTATGTCCAATATTCGTAGGGTCCCTCAACATAGGCTGCTTCATAGCTTTTTCAATCTGTTCATCACTATCAGAAGGAAGCGGGCCTGCAACCGGCTTAACCTTCTTATCAACTATTTTATATTTTGTGTCAACCTTGGCATCATTCATGCACTCTTTTCTTTGCTGCAATTTCTGCAAATTTTCAGCATCTTTCAACTCTGTTGGCTGAAAAATTTCAGCCTTTCGCTCTATGGACTGCATGGGTGCAGCCTGAAACTCTGTATGCAGAAATTTTTCTACATTCAACTCTGTTGGCTGAATGGATTCAGCCCTCGGCTCTATGGACTACATAGATGCATCCTGAAACTCTGTATGTAGAAATTTTCCTGCATTCAACTCTGTTGGCTGAATGGATTCAGCCCTCTGCAATTCTGTTAGCTGATCAAGATCAGCCATAAATTCAGTTTGCTGAGTTCTCTCAGCCTCTAACTCTGTTTGCAGCATAAAACCAGAAATTTCCTGAAACATATCCAAGGTTTGCACAGGTATGATCTTTGAACCCTTACATACATCAGTTTTCAGCATTGCTCTCATCTCAAACAAAGTATCTGCATAAGACATTCCTTCATACAATCCATCCACATGCTCTTCTGCTTGCAAAATACATGCATTCTTCAACTCTTTCTCCTTACGACCAATGTACTGCCTGGCAGCTCTAGGCAAATCTGAAATTTTCTGATAACTCACTGAACTATCTGAAGAAAAACCAACAAAATTATTGGAGAAAGACTGGCTGCCAGGAGGCGAGATCTCCTCTTTTCTCCGCTCCGTACCACTGGCGTCTCGCAAGACAGCGGTACCTAATGAAAATCCAACTCCTTCGCAGGTAGTGGTGCCTCACGCAAGGAGTCCCTGTTTCTCGGATGATTTACCCCAACAGTCATAAACTAAACAGCTCGCATACCATCTTTACTGCATATCTGCGCATAAGCTGACCCGTCATCCATCACTTTTGTTTCCATTCTTGCTTCTGTAATGAAAGGCTGTCCAAGAATAATCGGATAAGAGCATGAATCCTGAACAAAGCAATGATAATCCTCTTCAACATTACCAATAGAAATTCTGATACTCGGACAAGCAGCATACATATCACCAAAAGTATTATTGGCGGCTCTCATGCGCCAGCCATGCTCTGCATCCATAGGCCACTTGCCACTCTCATAAACACCTCGAGCAATAAGATTAATCTCAGAACCATGATCAACTAAAGCGACCAAGGGAATTTGTTTCTCTCCAATCCTTACCACTGTCTCAGTGGTCGCTCTAGCCCAATGACTTCATGAAAAATGGCTGCGAGGAATGAGAATAGGGGTCTCATCATCTTCATACTGCATAGGCTGCACTATTTTCTCCAATTGCGGATTAACAGAAGCATTCTCAACCATCACTGCATCATCATGCTCTTCCCTAAGAGCTCCATGCCACAATCCCTGTAAAGCAGGTCCTTCCATCGCATGTCGTTTCCTCCGCAAAAGATCCTGCATCTGATCCTGTATTTCTCTTCTAGCAATCCCAAGAGCTTTGCCAACAGTAAAAGTAACTTCACTATTCAAAATTCTTTCATGAAAAATCTTACTCATATTCGTTTGCATTTCAAGACCTGACAAGAGCTTGAATCCTGGCTCTTTTCTTGGTTGCCTCTTTTCTTTCTGCTTGTCTCCCATTGGTTGATCAGGACCTGATTGAGCTGGAGAACTTGACATAGGTGGAGCTGTAACAGGTGGTGAAACAAAGTCACCCCCTCTAGTCTTTTTGGAGGTGCTGGGACCCTCCTCATCTCTTCTTCTCTTTTCCTCAACCATGGCATCTAAACCCTGCGTTTTAGCCATATAAGCAAAAATAGAATACCTGTCAACAGGAGAATCCCATCCTGTTTCTCCTCGGATGCTAGAGCCCACACAAGTCATAGTAGATGCCTGAACTTTCCCTCTTCTCGCTATCTCCAAGGCAGAAGACCATAAAGCAGAGTCTCCATCAGATTTCTGCTCAAGCTGGACTCCAAAAGCTGAAGCATCTCCTCTAACACTCACATAAGCTGATCGCGCAGCCATATCATCAACAAGCTTCTTCATACCTCCCTTACCGAAGTTCGTGTCAAGAGGAGCGCCAGTCTCTGTCAGCCATATCTTCCCATCTTGTCCCCAGAACACTACATTCTTCTTACGTGCTTCCTGAAAAGCATCACAATCTCTGCAGTGTTGGTGCTCTGTACTATCACACCAAATACATCGTCGCCCTTTTCTTTGACCAGCTGGAAAAGCAGTCGCTGGAGCAGGTGCTACAACAGGTACTGACATAAGTTGCTCCTTTAACTTACCAACTTCAGCTTTGACTGCTTCAATCGTCAAATCCGCCAAGCCTTTAATAACATCATCTACAGATAAGGGCATTGGAGCAGTAGGAACTGGTGGATTCACAACAGGAGGAGTAGGCTTAGGCAAAGAAGTTGCAGCAGGGGTAGAAGAAGAAGTCTCCAAGGATTTTTCAGGAACTGATCCTGTATTACGATGCAATCTGACTCTCCTGCGCTGCTTCTTAACAAGAGCATTCACAGCATCAATGACATGTCTCCACTCAGTCTTTAAACCTGAATCAGTAGCTTGATCTTCCAAAAGATCATCCAACTTTTCCTGTAAATCAGCATCTGCAGCTTGCAAAAATAACTCCACTTTCTGCATCTCCAAAGCTTGCTGTTCAGTCCCATCCAACTGATCATAACGGCTTTCAAACTCTCGCAGAAGAGCGGTAATAGAAAGTCCCTTATTAGGCATAGAAACCCATGCTAAAAAATTCCTGCAATTCATAAGACCTGTATCTTCCAGGAAATATTCATCTTTTAATGCCTTCTTAAATTCAGCCCAACCTGCATGTGCTTCTTGAATTTCTGCAATTCGACCTTCAAGAGCATGCACCACGATTCGCAAGAAGTAGCGGCTCCAAACATCTTGAGAAACCCCAAAAAACTTCATCTTTTCTTCATACAAATGCAGGTAAGTTGACACTTGCTGGCCATTAAACTGCTTCAACTCCTGTTGGACAGCTTTCAAGGCATCCATAGCATCACTGTCTCGTTTTGCATGAGCTTGCTGCTGCATATACATGGTAAATGACTGAAACAGGTTCTTCATGACATTATCATCTGTCATCTCTTCTTGCGAGTCTCCCATCTTGCTGAAAAAAATAACGCAGCACTTTCACGTCGGGTTCACCAGCAATGTCGTAGAGTTCACGCAAGGGCTGCAGAACACGGGGTTCAAGATACAGCAAGGAAAGAGGCTAACAAGAAGATCTCAATATTTGATGCCAAAGATCACTATATTGCTTGTCAAGTACTTTACAAGAGGTCCATGTTCATAAAAATCTGTAGTATCTCATAACCAGCTTTGCATTTAGGTGTTCGAGAACAGTTTTGCCATTGGCACATAGGTTTGATGAGTTCTGCTAGGCAGCAATCCCTATAATCAATTCTCAGAAATCCATACAATGCCAATACGATGAAGTTCTATGGGCAGCAATCCTTTTTTCTGGATGTTGAATTCGGAGGTCAAACACATGAAATTTTGATTCCAACGTGGTTGTAACACATTTGTTCATTTTTATGTCTTTACAATCAAACTGGACACTGCATATCCCATTATCTGTGCTGGTTTCACATCTAACTTTGCACTTCTTCAAATCAAATAGTTTTTTATCACCATTATAGGCACGTTCGACTTCTCTAAATCCCAGATATGAAGATTTCCTTTGAAGTTCCCAGTGACAAGTTGTCTGATTGGACAGACTTAGAGACTCCAGGTTGCACAGTGCTGGTATCTCTCCAAGAAGTAGTGCCAGTTCATTCACATTGAACCTCTCCTCATCATAGAAACTGGTTGCTACAACTCTACCCTCAAAATATCTCCCATTCAAGCTCACTAATTCCTTAATAGCCTGCTCAGCATGCTCAAACTCCACGAAAATCCTTACAGTTTCAGTTACAAGAAAATCTGGCTTTATGATCTCTTTTTGTTGTTCAGAGAGGCTTCCATTGATCCTTTGGGATAGGAAGGTCCAGAGCACACAGAAGAAAAATGATAGGCAACAGACGACGAAAAAGGAGAAGGCAAGGCAGTTCAGAATGTTGCAAGTCGCTTGAAGATCATAGCTCCATGCACCATGTCTAGGGCCTCAATTCGTCTGATCAACTCAGGTGCTGTCATTGCTCCTTCCAATCTATCAATAGGCTGACCGTTCTGAAAAAAAGCACAAAAGTTGGGAGTGCCTGGACATCATATCGGCTGGCAATATTTGGATATTTCTCAGAGTCAATTTTAACAATCTTAATCTTGTCTTTCAATGCTTGTCCAACATCGTTCAATACCGGCACCATAAACTAACAAGGGCCACACCAAGTGGCATAGAAGTCTACCAGTATTGGAACTTGTGAGTTCTTCAGAAGATCATCAAAACTTGAAAAAGTCTATTTTGCAGCCTGTGCCTTGATCAGCTGCTGTGGTCTTGCGGAGCCTGCACGAGAGTCGACTCCCAGGCTCGAGGCGTCCTGCCACCTCAACCCTGCCTTCGCAGTAGTACTGGCCACCCGGAGCTGTAACCTTGTCGGTGGAAGAAGATAAATGCGGACTCCCCATTTCACAGCACACTCGGTGTGTCTGTGGAGATGGACTCTTCACAAGAGCCAAAAACTCTAATCAAGACGTGCTGTCCCATGAAAAGAGAGCTCCCTCTCACGATGTTACATGAAGGCCTGAGTAGAAAATTCTAAAAACACCCCCTTGAGACCAGGCTGTCGAAACCCAAAACAGCGAATAGAAAACCAATTTTAGCATAAGTCCTGCAGTGTCTTTCCACCAGTTTAAAAAACCCAAGAAACTTTTGTGCTTTTGAGGAATCTTAAAATTCCTAAAACAAGAGAACTACTCCACTGCACATCTGCTTGCTCAAGTGCCTTCGCAACTGCAGAATTCCAAGAGTGTAAAGCATGGGTGAATGAAAGTATGTCAAAGCCCTCATGTATATAAGTCACAGACCTCCACTCTGACAGAGAAAAGTTTTCTTCATACATGTCATCACCACCATAATCTTCATTTCATCCAGAAGTTCCAGCACCATTTTAACTCTGTTTGCTTTGGCAAAGCCATTAATGACGATTTCAAAGGTCACCCTGTTTGGCGTCATATGCATGTCTTGCATCATTTCTTAAAGATCATCATTGAAATTATCAGCTTGATAATGTCCTTTGGCATCAGTTTTTCATATTTTTCTAACACACACACATCATGCATCCAAACAAAATCAAACACATGCACTAAGGGAATATATACATTGGATGTGGATTATCGAAATGCGTCACACACACAATGAATCACACGCAGAAAATAACACAAATGCACGACAAAAGAAATGGAGGTGTATACGACTCGGATGCGCAGCAACACGACACCAGAGCATATTGGTCATAAATTTTCAGCAGAGACTCTTGCTGAATTGAAAATTGGAAATGGTGATTTCTTGTTACCCATAGAGAAGCAATGCTTTCAGGAGATGCTTGAGCGTCATGGAGGGGGATTTGCTTTTTTCCCGCATGAGATTGGATGTGTGAATCCTGATATTGTTGCTCCTATGGTCATTTTTACTATTCCTCATATCCCATGGAATCTCTGACCTATTCCAGTGCCTAAAGCACACTTGCCAAAGCTGATTGATTTATTGAATGAGAAAATCAGGATGGGAATTCTTGAGCCTTCATCTGCACCATACTCAAATAGGTGGTTTATAGTTCCAAAGAAGAATGGCACTCTTCGATTTATTCAGGACATGCAGCCAGTGAACAGAGTTACTATCAGGAATGTTGGTATAGGTCCAGTTGTGGATGAGTTTGCAGAGGCATTTGCTGGACGTGCCATCTATTCTTTAGGTGATTTGTATTCAGGATATGATCAGTTTCAGCTGGCTTTGGAAAGCAGGGACATAACCACCATGAGAACTCCTATTGGGCTTGTCAGGATGTGTACCTTGCCTCAAGGTGCCACTAATTCTGTTGCGCATATGATGAATGCCATGCATAAGGTCCTTCGTGATTATATACCTCAGCTTACCATGCCTTTCTTGGATGATGTGCCCATTAAAGGGTGTGTAGAAGAAGAGAAGAATGAGAGTCTAAATGAGCAGGGATGCAGATACTTTGTGGCTGATCATATTTCAGCATGTGAGAAGATTTTGGCCAGGTTAGAAGAAGTGAACTTGACACTTTCAGGGCAAAAATCTATTTTTGGAGTGAATGAGGTTGTCATTGTTGGGCATATGTGTGGATATTATGGAATGAAACCCTCACCTAATAAGGTGAATGCTATAGGCAAGATTGCGGAGTATTGTTCTACCACTTCAGAGGTACGGAGATTCATTGGAGCTTGTGTGTTTTATATGATTTGGATACCTCATTTTGCATACATAGTAGATTGTTTATATCAGCTGCTTCGAAAGGGGCAGAAATTCTATTGGGATGAGAGCCACACTAGAGCCATGCAAAAATTGAAGAAGTTATTGCAGAATTCTCCTACTCTCAGGAAAGCGGATTATAATTGTGGAAAGCCTATTGTATTGACAGTTGACACTAGTCCAATTGGCATAGGTTGGGCTGTGGGTCAAGATGATGCAGATGGAAATAGGTATGCTATTCGGTTTGGGGCGAAAGTCCTAAACGAGAGACAGAGGAGATATCCGCAAATCAAGAGGGAGTTATTGGGGATTGTCACGGCTCTCAAATGTGACAAGGAGTACTTTATTGGAGCTTCAGTTGTGGTAGAGACAGATTGCTTGCCATTGATTGGTATGATCACGAGTTGCTCTACTCCGGATATAGCTATGCTGAGATGGATTGCATACATCAAGTCATTAAATCCGAAATTTAAACACATAGCAGGGAAGGCTAATCCAGAGGCAGATATGTTGTCTAGAGCCAGATATGATGATGAGGAGACTCTACTTGCAGAAGAGGATGATGCAGAAATTTCAGCCACTATGGTTGATCATGTTTGTCATGTCTATGATATTGTGGCTTTCATAGAAGAACTCTATGTTGGAGATTGGTTGCAGATTGGCAGGTACCTTAGTACACTAAACAAAAGAGATGAATGGACAGATGAAGAGTTTAAGAAGATCAGAAGGAAAGCTTATGGTTATTTTCTCAAGGACGGATTTCTTTGGAAGCATCCTAAGAAAAGAGGCGGATTACCTTTGCGGGTTGTCTGCGATAGAGAGACACAGTTACAGGTGATGAGGGAGTTTCATGAGAGTCCTTGGGCTGGTCATAGAGGAGTGTGGGCTACTTATGAGAAAATCAAGGAGAAATATTGGTGGAAAGGCATGTATAGAGATGTTTCTTACTTTGTTGAGACTTGCAGAGACTGCCAGATGTATTCGGTAGTGCGTCATCGAGATGAGCTTCATCCGACCTATCCGCTATGCATTCATTATAAGTGGGTAGTTGATTTGGTTACCATGCCTATGGGTTTATGGCAGATGAGGTACATTGTTTTGGCTAGAGAGGATCTTACCAATCATGTTGAGGGCAGATCTTTGAGAACGAAGACCACTAGTGCAGTGTGTAAGTTCTTATTGGAGGAAATTTTTTGCAGGTATGGTTGTGTGGGTAAGATCACTGCGGATCGTGGTGAATTGGATGCAGATGAAGCTAGGGAGTTTTTCTCTCAGCTAGGAATCAAATTGGCTTTAACCACAGCATACAATCCAGAGGGAAATGGGAAGAGTGAAAGAGGGCATCCGCCAATAGTGAAAGCATTAGCCAAAGCATGCAGAGGACAGATTGGAGAATGGCCGAGACTTCTACCATTTGCTTTATGGGCTGATCGTATGACTCATAGTGTTACCACAGGATATATGCCTGCAGAATTGATGTATGGTCAGAAACCGGTTATGCCGACTGAGACTTGTGCTTTGACTTGGTCAGTTTTACCTTGGCAGGAGGATTTGACGAGAGAGGAGCTCTTAGCTCTTCGGATTCGACAGTTGGAGAGGAGACCTGAGGATATTCAGCTAGCTATTGACAGGTTGAAGGTTGCTATACTAAGAAATAAGGAAAGGTTTGACAGCAGGCATCGCTTACGGCCAAGAGCAATAGAAGAGGGAGATTGGGTATTGGTCTTTGATAGCAGCCTTGAAAATCAGCATACTACACTTCGGAAGATGGTGAAAAGATGGTTTGGGCCGTACATAGTCAGACATGTCTTTGATAATGCAACATATGAGCTGACAGAATTGGATGGGACAGTGCTCAGAGTGCCTATTGCTGGAAAAAGAATCAAGATTTTCAAGAAAAGAGATGATGAGGATTATGCATTGGAAGAATTTTCAAGAGAAGAGCAACGAGAAGAAACTCCAATGGAAGAGACAGATGATATGACAGATAATCTTGTTGATATACCGGAAATGCATAACGAAGAGATTGATATGTTTGTGGATCTCGATGATAACGATCATGGGTAGTTGGCCCATCCGGAGGATGCACAGGATTAGAGGGGGTGGATGTCGTATTGCTGTGCATTCGAGGTGTGAAACCACCCAAAAGTTGTGTGTGTGATTTGATACTTTGTACATACTTAGTTGTTATGTTTGCTCTTTCATTCTATGCTGAAGAAGGAGAAAAACAGGGAGTTTTTGTAGACTGGTAACTCGAGATGCAATCTCATGGGCTACACTTATTTCAAGATATGTCGATTATGGGCTTTGTGAGAAAGTACTAAACTAATTCCAAGAGATGCAAGTCAAAGTACATTGGTGGATATGTATGGCAAATGTGGCTTGCTTGTAAGAGCACAAGATGTGTTTGACAAGCTTCCACTTCGTAATGTAGTGTTGTGGAGTGTATTAATTGCAGGCTATAGCCAATATGGACATGGTAGCCAAGCACTTAAATGTTTTGAGCGAATGCAACTGGAGGGTGTCTCTCCGGACGGTGTTACCTTTGTTAGCATCTTGAAAGCTTGTGCTAGCATAGGAGCTAAAGAAAAGGGCCACTAATCCTGTAAAAAGGGAAAGAAAAGGGTGGCTAAAAACAAGGGAGGGAAAAAGCAGATTTAAAAAAAAGCAGGGAAGATTCGATAGATTACGAAAAGGAAGGAAGGCGATGCTAATAGAGGGGAGGAGAGGACATTGGAAACGCAGAAGAACAGAGGAGCTGATGCCGGGGAGCCATGTCTTGGCTACAAAATTGGGAGCCAAGCTTACGGAGGTGAGAAAAAAAAAATGGCACATGCGCCTGGCTTCGTCCTGACGGGAAGACGCAGGTGACGGTGGAGTGCACACTGTGCTCTCATCTCCTTGACCCATCTCTCTGGTGACAGACAGGCCTCTCGTGTCTCTTGAATATAGGAATAGAGATATAGTCGATACTGGTTAGATTGATAGATTGATAGGAAAGGCTGCCATCCCCCATAAAAGGCCACACATAGAGGAAGAGGCCACCCCATCCCAAACTCCAATCGCTTGCTCCCCAAGAAGCCTCTCAGTCTGCGGTAGCGTTGTCACTCGCAGGTTCTGCATCAACGAGACGAACAGAGCTCCCGGCCAGAAGGAGAATCCTCCATTGTGCCTTTGCCTTGAGAGCCATTATCCAACAGTCGCCGCTGCCCGAATCCGCAGCACCAGCCCCGCACTCCCCCCCTGTGGCATGCCTGGCCTGCCTCATCGTGCCCGTGACCTCACTGATGAAGCCGAGTCACAGGCCCTGCAAACATTGGGAGCCAATGGTGGCCTCAGACGCTTGCCCCTGCTCCCAATGGGGGCTTTCCAACTCAACGTGGATGTAGACAAGAGTCTGGACCTTAATTAAGGCATCGGTCGTCGTCACTGTATCAATAGGGGCAACAGCAATCGAGATGTTTTGAACAAGTATGGGCATAAATAGGGGCAACAGCAATCGAGATGTTTTGAACAAGTACGGGCAGGCCTATCTAGCTTCGCATGTGCACATGGCAGTACTGATAGTGAACACGATCTAGCCGCAATGGTCCACGATTTCATTGAAAATGGAAGCTATGGATCGGACCTTGTTGAGAGCAGTGATGGTGAGAGTGGTCTCCCTTTCGGCCCCGGCAGAACTTTTGAGACCCTTCAAGACCTAAAATTCAACTCAACTCCCTTGGAAAGGGAGCTGCTCCTGGTCTTGAACAAGCTCTCTCTTGTCATTAAGGAAATTGATGTGGTGTGCCCAAAGCCTGGAGTGGAATGCAGAGGAGCATGTATTCGTCGTCTGTAGAGTGAATTTCAGATCATGGGATCTACATGTCAATAACTTGCAGGGAATCATCCCCTCATCTTTTGAGAATCTCCCAAACCTCCTCAAACTGGACTTGTGAAATAATAACCTCGTGGGAAGTTTCTTAATAAAAACTATGCTTTGTATCCAATCTCTTTCCCCTTCCTATTATCCTGGAACATAAACTGAATTCACAGTCAAATGCAATTCTGACCTTGCATGTCTTGCCAGAACATACATGTTCACCCAAAGATACAACTGGAAGTCCATGGCTGCTCGAGAGATGAATAAAGATCTTTAACTTCAATTAAAGCAAGCAAAAGAAGACTTGGTCTATAACTTTGGAGCATAAGCTTGAATCATGTCAACAGAAACTGAATTTTGTCTGAAAGGAAAAATTGCAGAACAGGGTACTTTAGCTTGCCTTTTCCTCTGGTGTTGAATATACTCCAGACAAATACAAGTGTTGCAAGCTCCCTTGGAAAGTCGTTCCTTACACAAATATCACTTATCTACCTGTATGACATGCTGAAGCCTAATCAAAATTTATTGATTGATTTCTGGAATTGTTGTATGGCTATTAAAAATATATGACTCAGAGTTGAATGCTAGAACTAGTTTGATGATGAGTTTAATCTCTGACATTGGATTATTCATTTGATTGATCTTCCATCTTGACATATATCAAGGTCTTCTGAAGACGCGACTTTGCTTTCATAAACCCTTCGACACCGCGCAATCAAAACAACGGAGTATGATCCCACTTATGTCACCAACCTCATATTGAGTGTTAACCACTCTTTGTGGCCGCCCCCTAGAAGAGCACATCGAGAGGTACCCTTACCTCGATCGCCTACTGAACTGAGGAAAAGCTACATATTGCTAGCTGCATCATCTCCGGTGACTCTCTAACAGATTCTCTCACATACATCACACACGTGGGCACTTGACCTTTTAATCTAGACCACGAAGCCAAATTAGAGTACAACCCCAATTTCTACACATGATTCTTACGCCGGTAACTCCTAGACCCATTGCAGGCTGTCCTCAACCTCCAAAACCTTCAATCCTAGGAAGGATTCTTCTCAAGATGGGAGGGGAGGGGGGTGAGGTAAATCAAATTAAAACCAACAAAAATCAAGTAAAATGCATAAACACATAAACAACGAGCGAGGTAGGAAATGGCAAGAGAACTTTGAAATAAAGGGCAAAAAGTTAAAGCCAGAAGGGAAGATTCTACATTGGATGGGATTTTAATGCTTTCATTCAATAAACATATAGAGTCCTTCTTTTTAACTATGACTTTTCTTAGGAATTGTTAATTTGGAAGCACTAATGAAAACTTGGGATTATGATAGGAACAAAATATGTTGCAACAAGACCATGCCCACCGAATTCCATTCACGGAGGAGGAAAGAGAGCAATACCGCATCACTCTTGAAAGCCGCACCTACAACCAGCTTAAGTTCTGAACCATTCACAATGTAGAGGGTGTGGTGGCCAAGGAGGAAGCAGCCAAGAGAGCCATCGAACAATGCAACTTCACTAAGTACCTCGAGAAATTTGCGCAAGAACCTGACCACACAAAGTGTGTGGAGTTTCTCATGACTTACGACCCTGACAATGAGTGAGGCACCGTCACGGTAGGAAGGGGAGAAAACGCCAAATACGTACAGGTTCACTTAAACCTTGCCTTGGTGGAGAAGGCGTTGGGACTGGATCCAAAGATAGAGAACAAGCAGAAGAGGGATGTGTACGCCATGCTGAAATGAAAAAGGAGGATGTGCTACCTAATGATGACATCAGCATCCAAGACATTCCTGATGCGGAAGCCAGACTGCAAGCGAAGCTAGTACACACACTCTTCTCCAGCCAGCACTACAATGCCTTAATGTGTCGAATCAGCATGCCTATGCTAGAGAATGTAGCGGCTCACACCTTGCATGAAGTCGATTGAAACGGTTATGTACGCAAAACCATTGACCAGGTGGCTAGAGCACTAACGTTAGGAAGCACACCAGCAGGAGGGGAGTCCCTAGCTTCCAAGGCCATGGAAAGAAAGAAGGCCTCGTCCAAGGCCTCGTTTATTGCCTATGGAAGAATTTTGATTGCGCTCATCTAGAAGGCAATGAAGGAGACACAAGATGCAGAAGAGGGGGAAGGAGAAATGCTTGACAGGTCACCCCCTCAGTAGGACCAAGAGCGGTCCAACGGGGACAGGACCGAGACTGATAAGGAAGGGCATGAACAAGAAGAACAATCGGTCAAAAAGCAAGCCAAGAAACCCACAAAGAAGATGGCACAAAAGAAAAAGAAGCCGGATGAAGGCTGCAAGAAGGAGAAAGAGGATCTGGAAAAGGAAAAAAGAGAATCCCTCAAGGAGGCTGAGGAGAGGGAGAAGAAGAGGAAACAAGAAGATGAAAAAGCAAAGGAAGAAGTCAACAGGGCTAAAAAGGTGTCAAAACAGGAGGCCAAGAAGAGGAAAAGGAAAGAACAGGAAGAAAAAGAGAAACTAGAGGAAGAGTATAGGAAAGATAAAGAAGAAAGGCAAAGAAGAGCTACTGAGGAAGAAGAGGAACTAAGAAGGAAGGAGGAGGACTTGGCCGAAGACACACGACGGTCCATTGAGCAGCAGAGCATGGCCGATGAACTGGGAGCCTGGAGCCTGCTAAGGCAGGAAGGGCCTAATTCTAGCACGCTGGTACCAGAAGTCACGTCGCCCGCTATCCTTGAAGGCAAAGGCAAGGCCCTTCTCCATCCTATCCCCACCCTCATGGTGCCCCCCACCAAACCAACCTTCCTCACCCCTAGCATCCCCACCAGCGTGGAGGTCTCCAACTTCGTGGCCTGGATGCAATATTTTATCAATAAAGAAATGGCCTAGGAAAACAACACGGAGACCACAGCCACAGGGCAAAAGAGACCAGCCGCAGATGCTGAGTCGAGATAGGACCAGAAGCATTAGAGAGTGGAAGCCTCGACCACCCCAATCCACACAACAGTGACGCCACCAGCCAATTACGATGTGTACGTTGCCGAGTTGCTCTCCCAATTGGAGAAGGCTAAGGAGGAAAAGAAGATGGCTGTGTCTGAGTTGGTGGTGAAAAAGGAGTCAGTAGGCGCTTTCCAGCTTGAAAAAACCCGCACAATATCCATGCAGCAACGATAGATCTTTGACCTCAAATAGGAATTAAAGGACAAGGAGGACATGGAGGAGAGCTACAAGCAGTGGCTCGAGGATGAGAATCAAGAATTGGTGCAGATGCAGAGAGAGTATAAGCTCCTCCTGATGCAACATGGGAAATTGGAGGCGAAAACTACCAACATCGAGCAAATGATGGAGGGTTTGAATGCCAAAGAAGAGGAGAGAAAGTAGGAGAGGGAGTAGGAGGGAGTCTATGATCGATCAGCTACACTTGGGAAGGAAAGAGCACAAGAACATGAGCAGGGAACTTAAAGCCCAAGAGCAGAAGCTTGTAACCCTGGTACAGAAGTAGGGAGAAAGCATGGAAGAAATGAATAAGAGAGCAAAGAAATGGGCAGAGCAGAATGAAAAAAGGATGAAGACACTAGCACGGTGCCTCACTTTGGTGGAGAAAGAAAAAATCCTCGTAGAGAGTAAAGCAGATGCCGTCTAGACAGCCTTCAGTGCCCAACAACAAGCCTTCATTAACACACTACTGGACACGACCTGCCTAGAGGGAAAGGAGTCATTGGAGGTGGTACAGAAAAAACTAAGCATTGCACGCAAAGACCTGCATGCAAGGCTGCAGATGCCACCCCAACCTATAGAGGTTAGGCTGAGCCTAGAAGAGCAACAGAAATACCTGCTACTGGCTAGCCTAACCCCCCAAGAAATGGGCGCAATGGGCTTTGAAGAAGGGACACAACAAGAAGACTAGCAGGGGAAGGATGCTGAGCTTGAATTCATTATGGGGAGATTCAGAGAAGAGGTGATCCCACAAACCCCCTCGCCTTGATCCGTCCGTAGGGACAAGGCGCACTAAGGGAGAGACAGAGAAAGTTAGTTGAAGAAACATGGAAGCAACTAAGAGCCAAACCGGTCGTGCAGCCATCTGCACCCCTCCCATCGTGCCTCAATGACCTCCCTGTTGAATTCCACGCAGAGCTGGTGATTTGGGAGTGGTAGGAAAAAGAAAAAGACCCATTCACCTTTAGCTTCCTCGTGCCCAATAGCCTGCGGAGGGTCCTACCGATCAAGGTGATGGAGGAGGTGATCGCGACTAGCAGCCGACTAGGACAAAAGTGGCTGGAAGAAAGGGAGAGGACCCCCACTCTGTGGGAAAAGGAAAAAGCAGAGTTTTGGTAAGACAAGGTGTTTGAAATACCACATACTATACAAGGATACAATTGTCAACCCCTATGGAGGAGGCAAGTGTGCAACATCAGCATGCTTGCCTAGATGGCTTTTTGTAACACCCTACCCTATGAGAGGAACGACCCCATGTTCATGGCGTACCCTCGTAGGGTAGGTGTGGATTTTGTTGCCACCCTCCATGGGCATCATGATTTTCCTATCATCTACAACTCCAATGCTACCTCCTTCGAACATGCCCTCCTCTTCGACTCGGGAAGCCTAAATGATTCCATGATGCGTTTCCTCGCGGATTTCTCTTCATGCCCTGATCCAGTCTTTGTAACTACTTATAATTACCTTAGGTTACTCAAGTTACTACTCAAGCAGGACCCGACCCCACAAGAACGTGGCTTGTCTCCTCTCTTTTTTTACCCTAACGCCATCGACAGTTGTGCCACGGTGTGCCTAATGATGAGGGCTAGCCTTCTTCCCTCTTTTTGCTTAGCTCTCCTAGAGGATATGAATGACAGCTAGTTCACTAGGTGCAACCATCCCTTCCTCTCCACCACCTCCCTCCACGTCCGCATGAATCTCAAAGGATACATGCAAAGCCATCAATTTTTGAGCAAATCCATCTGACCCCCTTCTCGGCCTAAATCAGACGAGGAAATTTAAGCATAAGATGTCATTCTACTAGTGTAATACTATTCCCAAAAAAAAAAAAAACAAAAAGAAGAAGAAGAAAAAGAAAATGAACAAGCATCCAAGGAAGAGCAAGAGGAACATTACGCATGGAATGGACAAAACAACTCACTTACAAAAGCACTTAAGCACAATCACTACACCTAGGGGTCCTCACGTTAGGCATGCCCAATGGCTTCAGTTGACTAGCCCCGCTCCTAACCCCCTCGCTCTTTTTGCTCCCCCACTTCATTCTTAGGGCACATCAAGGACAGGACATACCTAGGGGGTACCACTCACCTATGGTTAGACCTGTCACCCTACGCTACTTGCACCGCACCTCCCTTGCACGAATGGGATCCTCAAGTTTAGAACATCACCCAAGCTAGCCTATGGTTAGACCCAACTCCCCATTCCACCAGCACGAGCACAATACACTACACAATAAGATTGACACCCCCCCTTAGGTAGAGCACCATACCTTTTCCTTCCAAGCATCACAAAGGCGACAAACCACCGACTTCGGAGGCCCTCGTCAACCACTTGCTATCCATTTGAATTCTCCAACAAACCTTATTACCAAGCTTCCACGAGCACTCGAGTTTACACGTGGCCCTACCCTTACACGACTACCTCGCCAACTGCCTCTTAAACCCCAACAGCAGCCAAGAGTGCCATGGGACTGGCACCCATCTCGGAGGGGGGTAATGTTAACACCAAGCCAAGAAGGCAGAAGAATGAATGAAAAAACGAGAGGAAGATGGAAAAAGAGCAAAGACACGCAGGCGGCCTCTAAAGTTAAGCTGGGGCCAAAAGCATAATTTTAAATGAAAGGCGCCTCAAAAATTCTAAAAACTCTTGTAAAAGAGCGCCAGGCTCCCTCCTGTGCCACTTGTAAAATAATAGACAGGTATAGGCTTAGGGAATGAAGCAAGAAGAGGGAATTAGAAAAAGGTACCTTGCCACAATGGCCAGTCATGTAAAAAGGGATGGGCACCCATGGGGTTTTCAGGGTTTGTATAAAGTGAATGGAAGCTCATTCTTTGGTGTGTGGCTAACAAGAGCTCTTCTCTTCTTCTCCTCTCCTTGCTTGTGTGTGCTCTTGAGAGAGGGAGTGTGAGAGTGTGAGAGAGTGAGTGTGTGAGAGTGAGGGATCAAGAGGGTGAAGCTCTTCACCATCTCCTCTTCTCTTCTTCTATTCTCTTCTCTTGTGCGCACGGCTATGGTGGATGGAGCTTGGAGATGGAGGAGGCTTGAGGATGTTTGAGCTAGCATCTAGGAATTTGAAGCTACCGGAGTGTGCGAGAGAGAAGGCAACTCATATTGACATCAAGGTAAGCTCATTACACTTGTAGGATCGACGGCGCATCGGCTAGGTGAGAGATAGCCATTAGAGCTCGCTTGCAACGCTTGAAGCAATAAGCGGTCCGTGGGTCTTGGTAGTTGAGCAAAATCTCCCACATCTTGTGTGCCTTGGATTAATCTCAAGTTAGTATTAGACCTTTGTAAATGGGTAAGTAGCAGCTAGCGAGTCACTGGATGGCCAAGGTAATCCCTATCCAAGCTCTTGTTCATCCTTGCATCTCATAAAATGACCCAATGTCTCCTTTCCAATGCATCTCACCCTAATTGCTTAATTTTTAAAAAAATCATGTATACTCTAACTCTAAGGAAAAAGACCAATCATGTCAGGTGAGATGGTAAGCCAAAAGAGAGGTGACCCTCCCTTACCACTTAAGACCTTGAAGGGGTGCACAACTTGGCCTAGGGGGAACTTTCCCCACCTCTCAAAGAGGGCTTTTTCCCCTCCGGTTTGAATTAAAATCCTCCACAATAGGATTTACAGTCTAAAAGTTATGGCCATTTTTGTGCATTGAGGTCACTGTGGACAAAGTACAGACCACTCTAGGATAGACACAAAAATTCCATTGCAAAATATCCTGATCATTTTCTGTCACAAAGCTTAATAGCTGATCTGAAAGGGCTTTGTCCCCTTTGATTTGAATTAAAAATCTCATCAATCAGAGTTTCCCACCAAAAGTTACACCCCATTTACTAACAGCAAGTCCTGTAGATTGTTGGTCATAAAGGCAAAAGTAAGGCCCATGAAGAACTCCAGAGGGAGATAAGAGACTCCAAGACCTCCATGAATGATTAACCTAGCTCAGCACAAGATTACCATGGTGATATCCATGAGGAAATGCCCAATATGCATCCCTACAACTACTCAACCACACCTTATGTCTACATGAGCTTTGTCACATCGAGAGGCATAATGACATAGTCACCAACCACCATCAAATGATGTCCAAGTTTGATTAAGAAATTTAGAAAATGGCCCTCTCAAAATCTAGGACTCAGCAAACCTTGGAGCATCTCACCATGCTTGTTGCTCAGCTAGCTACAACTTCATCCTAAGAGAAGGCGAATGAATTCAAGCGCAAATCTAGATGCCCATCACCACTGGAGCCATTGCATGGCCCAAATTGCATCCTTGGATCTAAAGGTATTCCCCCTTATACCTACGAGGTTAGTGAACCCCGTCATGCTCATGATGAGCCCCTATTGAGCTCCCCCATCAACCATGTAGCCAATCCCCCATTGAGGCCCTGTCCTACCATTGGTAGAAGCTCCCCCACTCTCCCTCGAAGACCCAATGGAACTGATATGAATCATCCCCATCATGGACAGTATGGTTTTAATGGCCAGCATGGAAATCATGGGCAACATGGAAATAATGGGTAGCATGGCTATAATGGGCAGCATGGGATAAATGAACCACATGGTATGTATGGGCAACAAGGTATGTATAGAAATCATGGGATGTATGGATAGCCAAGGTTTCATGGGTAGCAAGGCCCTCATGATCTACGTGATAAGATTAGTCTCATTAAGTGCAATAGGCTATCTCCCTCACCATCAGACTTGGAGGAATAGACATCCAAGTTAGAGTCCTACTTCAATATCTACACTGCACTAATGATTAGAAAATTATATTTGCCTCCCTCCACTTGGAAGGATTTTCCCACACATGATGGCGCTCTATCAATCAAGAGAATCATCAGTTCATCAATTGGGAAGAATTTAAAATGCATATGGTTCAAGTATTTGTATCCCCTATGGAAAAAGAGTGGTTAGCAAGACGATGGTACACTCTTGGCCAACATAATCTCACTATGCATGAGTACACAAATTATTTTATGAGCTTGACCATGTATGTGGAGAGCATTAGCGATGATGCCAAATTGCATAAGTATATCTATGGGTTGGAACCAAGCCTATCGGTAGATGAAATATCCCAAAAGCCTACCACACTATTTGATGCAATTGAATTGGCTAAAAGATATGCAAGGAAGTACCATAAGAATGAAAATTTTCAGCAAGGTTATGGATAGTCTCATATCCCTTCAAGATCAACCCCACATGGTGGTGGTTTTCTTAGAGTTACATAGTGATTGGATTGAAGATCTTCAAGAAGATTATTTGTTGGATGATGACTTCAGTCACTTCTTCTAGAAATTATAGCATGGAGTCATGGTTGAAAACTCCCAATATTAGCTCAATCAAGGCCTTATTTGGTCCCATGGCAAGATGTCATCATCCCACACACTTCCCCTTTCACATAGAAGATCATGGAAGAGATGTATTCTTGTCCCACTATTGGTCACTTGGGTTTTTTCAAAACGTATGGTAGGATTGCCAAGAGATTTCATTGGAAAGGATTATGGAGGGATGTCAAGGATTTTGTGACTATGCTTTCCGATGGACTGCTAAGACGTGTCCGGGATGATACTAGTGGACACGTTACAGTTGGTATCAAAGCCGACCAACAATGGAATTGTTTTTATGAGATCTCAATGAAATGAAGTAAAGAAATTGTCGTGTCCCAAACATTTCCTTACTTTCAATGCTGTCTTGCAGAATTATGAAGCATGGAACAGGTTCTTAGTGTTCCGAGTCATGTTTATGACCGCGACGCATTCCATGGATTATCGACAAAGGGTTGAGATGATGAACATCCTAGACCGCATTTACAATCCATCGCCTATGTACATGGAATGGAGATGGATGGGTGTTTCAGAGATCTATTACATAACTGCCCATCGACCTGCATACCTTCAAATTAACTTGAAGAGAATCAAGTGGATGGAGGATTTGAAGATCGTGAAGCTGTTCGTCTTTGTTGAGGCTTACACAAACTCGACCCTACAGGTCGGGGGTCGAAGGGTTAACCAGAATAAGTATGTGTACGGGGAAGTGATTCAAAGAATCCCTGCCGATCGAATCAAGGTTTTGGGACGTCATGAGAAGAATGGATATCAAAGGAAAAGATACCCTAATCTTCCAATGAACTATCGATTCCTGAAAATCGATGACCCCAATCCGTACTACTACTCAGTTCCTGTAACTGAATGCAACAACATCTTATTCTCCTCGAATTAATGTATCCACTTGTTCCATCGCCCCAAGAAATAATTGTACCTTGAAAGGGCTATGCTGATATGAATGGAATAAAACTTTTTTTTAAATCAACGATTGTCTTGACTGTGAATATTGATAAAGAAGTAAAGTGATTTGGTCACTTGGCTAAAGGAATACGCGGACGTAGTTTCTGAAGAGTTAACAGAACTCCCGCTTCAAAGAGAAGTAGATCATGAGATCAAGCTAGTAATAGGAGCTGCGCCAACTGCGAAGAGACCCTATAGAATGTCTATACCGGAAGCAATTGAGCTGAAGGAACAACTCAAGAAATTGTTAGATCAGGGTTACATCCAGCCTAGCAACTCACCGTGGGAAGCTCCAGTACTATTCCAGAAAAAGAAAGATGGGACACTTCTACTATGTATTGATTACCGGGGGTTGAATCAATCAACAGTCAAGAACAAGTATCCTATTCCTAGAATAGATGAGCTTCTTGATAGTCTTCAGGGGGCCAAGATCTTCTCCAAGATTATCTTAGGTCTGGTTACTATCAGATAAGAATCAAGGAAGAAGATATCCCAAAGACGACCTTCAACACTAGATATGGATACTTTGAGTTCTAGTTATGTCATTAGGGCTTACAAATGCGCTTGCCACCCTCAATAGGTTAATGTAGGATATCTTTAGACCATATCTTGATAACTTCATGCTCGTCTTCTTTGATGACACTCTAGTCTATTCCAAACAGGAAGGAGATCATGAACCCCAACTTCGGATTTTCCTTGAGACAATGAGGTCTCATAAGCTGTATGCAAAAATGAAGAAGTGTGCATTCTTCAAGCGTCAGACTGAATATATGGGATTCATAGTATCATCAGAAGGAATATCATTAGACCCAGCCAAGGTCAGAGATGTGCTTGAATGGCCAATACCAACAACTGTAAAAAGAAATACGCAGCTTTCTTGGATTGACAAGATGGTATAGGGTCTTCATCAAAAACTATGCTTTGATTGCAGCACCTTTGACAGACTTACTGAAGAGGCAAACATTGCATGGTCAACGGCCGAACAAACTAGCTTTGATAGGTTGAAGCAAAGTTTGGTATCCGCACCGATCCTAAAACTTCTAGACCAGAGTAAGGAGTTTGAGGTAGTAACTGATACTAGCATGCTTGGCTTAGGATGTGTGCTCATGCAGGAAGGTCATCTGCTTTGGAGACACTACCTGTTGGGTAACAAGTTTACTCTAGTGACTGATCATAAAAGTCTCAAGTGGATCTTTACCCAGAATGAGCTCAATATGAGGCAACGTCGGTGGATTGAAGTGCTGGAGGAGTATGACTTTGAAATCAAGTACCGACCGGGAAAGAAAAATGTAGTTGCCGATGCACTCAGTCGCAAGGCATTCCTTAATTCTCTAATCTTGCAAAATCCATCAACAGCTAGATCTCTAGCCACAAAGGTGTCCATGCCAAACAACCCAATACTTGAGCTAGCTAGAGAAGAAGCATGCCATGATCCAGCCTATAAAAAGATGCTAAGGGAAATCTCTATCAAGGACCATGAATAAAAGCTACAAGCTGAGTATCATGAATTCTCTGTCAATAGTGGACTTGTCTACTATAGAATAAGAGCATGTATACCGGCAAGCCAGTCACTTAAGCAGAAGATATTGTGCGAAGCTCATGATTTCCCTTTCTCAGGACATCCTGGCTATGCCAAGACTCTCAATGCAGTTAGGAAGAGCTACTATTAAGAGAGTCTTAAAGGTGGCATTTTCAAATATGTCACTGAGTGTTTGTCTGTCAACGTATCAAAGCCGAACATGTCGTGATGCTAGAGAAACTACAACCGCTTGACATTTCCCAAATGAAATGGGAATTCATCAGTGAGGATTCTTGTTGTAGGCCTACCCTAAGCCCTGGGAGGATACAACTCTATCATGGTTGTGGTTGACATGTTTGCTAAGGTTGCACCTTTTTCCTGTAAAGACAAAACTATAAAGCCTCAAACATTGCAAGGTTGTTTATCAAGGAGATATTCAAGCTACATGGGCTACCCAGAAGAATCATTAGTGATCGTGATTCTCTCTTCACATCACACTTCTGGAGAGCTATCTTTGAAGCCATTGGGACTCAACTCTGTTTTAATACAACTTACCATCCCCAAACGGATGGCCAAACAGAGCGGGTAAATCAAGTCATCGAGGATATGCTTAGGGCATACTGCTGTCAAGAGCCAAAGAGGTGGATTCAATACTTGCCATTAGTTGAATTTGCCTACAATGCTTCTTACGAGCAGAGCATTCTGATGACTCCTTTCCAGGCATTGTATGGTTATGATTGTCGAAGTCCCCTAAACTTTTCTGATCCAACCCTAAGAGTTGAAGCGTCAAGACAGATGTTGGAAGACATGGATGATCAAATAAAGTCAATAAGACAAGACATACAAGCGGCCAAGGATAGACAAAAAGGCATACGCAGATTTGAAACGTCAAGATAGAGTCTTCAAAGAAGGAGACATGGTCTTCATTTGTGTACGCCCTAAAAAGAGTTCTCTATCCCTAGGAGAATGCAAGAAGCTAAGTCCAAGGTATTGTGGGCCGTACAAAATCCTCAAATGCCTAGGACCCAATACTTATAGATTGCAACTCCCTGAGAACCTAAAAGTTCACAATATATTCCATATCAGCCTATTGAAAAAAATATGTACCCAACCCTAATCATGTACTTGATGACCAACAAATTGTAATGCCTAGTCAAGGAGTCCTTGAACTAAGGCCGGATAGGATCTTAGATGTTAGAGAGAGACAATTAAGATCCAGAACCCTGAGAGAATACCTCGTCAAGTGGAAAGATTATCTCGAGGAGGATGCCACTTGGGTAGATGAGGGCACTCTCAACCACCAATATCCCAATTTATCTCGAGATGAGGACATCTCGATTCCTCCAAGGGGGAGAGAATGTGACATTCCCGATTTCTAAGCACGCGTTCTTCACATGAACCTCCTCTTAATAGGAGGTCATGAGAATAATAAATTGAAAATTATGGAAATTTTTTTTAACTTATTCCCCTTTTTCCCCTAGCCAACTATCGGGCTGGAGTAGAGGGGAATAGAAGAGTGAATAAGCTCCTTGCTGGAGCTTACAGGGGGGAGAATGCCATGCAAAATGGTGCGTGGAGGGAGGAAGGTACCTCTCCCTCTGGCTATAAAAGCCAGGGCTATGGTAAGCACAAAAGGAGGGGGGGGGGGGGGGCAGAGCGTAACGCTGCCCACGCCAAGGAAGGAAGAGATTGAGAGGGATCACGCTGCAGTGAGGACTGTGAGGGAGGGCGTAAGGCTGGCCGTGTGGGAGAAGGAAGAGCTTCTGCTTCAGCCGGCGGTCACTACCGTGGAGGAAGGGAGCTCGCGAGGCTGCCGTAGGACGCCACCAACTCGCCGCCATCAGGCGATCATCATGCCGATGGAGGGAGAAGGCTTGAAGGTAAGGAAGGAAGGGAGCTAAGAGCGTGACGTCGCCAGTCCGAGGGGAGTCGAGGAGGAGCCATAATGCCGCCAGGCCACGAGAGAGCGAGGGACTGGGTCGTGAAGCCGCTAGCAGACGGAAGAAGACATCGCCACTACCAAATCGGTCACCTCCTCTCATCCACGTGGTTCCACCACGTTTTTCAGAAGCTTCAAGAAGCTTCTTGAAGCTTCTAAGGGCCTCCTCCATAGCCCCCCTTCCTGTGGGGTCCCATCCAAGCCCTTTAAAAGCTCATTAAGGCCCTTTTCCCCCCTTGGGTTCCCCACAAGCTCCCATTAGCCTAGTTTCTAAACCCCTTCCCATGGCCCTTTCCTATTTTCTCTCAAGCGAGTTTTTATAAACCCCCTCTCGGTCTTCCCCTGTTCCGCTTAAAACCCCCTTTCCATGGTTTTCCATAAACCCTTCTCGAGCAATCTTTACACTCCTTTTTCACTTGGAATTTAGGCCCCCTTGCCCCCAAAAACCTACCTTAGACCGGGTTTTGAAAACCCTTTCCGTGGGAAATCCCCACTTAAATTCATACTTACTTGCGGCCTCTTAAAAACCCTTTCTATTGCCCTTCTCAAGCAATCTCTTTTAACCCCGAAAATTAGGTTTTTTTTTTTTTTTCCTTGCACCCTCGGGAATTAACCTTTTTCCCCTTGCATTCCCCCATAAGCCCACTAACCGGGTTTTAAAGGCCTTTCCCTAGCAATTCCACAAAGCCTTTTTACAACCCCGGTTTCCTTTTAAAAGCCTTCCATTTCAAGTCTTTTAAATCCATTCCCTACTTCAAGGACGCAGCTTTAAGGCCTTCTAAAGCTCGATCCTAAAAGACGGTGGAATCGATCAAGGAAGCCAAATCACAAAGGGAGTTTTGTGTGCAAAGCAGACAGCCCAAGAACATAAGTCTGCGGCCAAGGCGAGAAGGTTGAATATGCGATGGCTCCTAAAAAGGCACAAGGCGCAACCACTGGAGGATCATCTCCTAACGTCCATGTGGATATTTCACCACTAGTCCAGGTTTTCTTCCTATTTTTGATTTACGTAGAAGTATTGCAATTATGCATGGTTATTTCATGGAACTAGGATGCACTTACGCTTGTCAAATCCACCTAGCTAAATGCGATATAAATAAATTGGCTATTTGAAATTTACTTGAAGTAACTCACGATACGAAGTTGGTCATTTGTACTTTCAAGGGAATGAACGAAAAAGAACATAAGGTGTCTATGCATTTTTAGCAAACTGCCTTTGTGCATTGCAAAGTGACGAGTCTAGAACAACTAATGACTATCATTACAAGGCCAAAATTATTATTGTACACTTTGATTATGCATGGAAAGAATAAATCGCATGTCGCATTATTAGGCATCTTTCCTTCGAAATGATTCATTAAAAGAAGGTTGCTAATAATCTGTAGGAATTTGCAAGACATGGAAATGGTTCTTAAAACTGCGTAAAGTAAATTAATATCTAGTCAATTGGCTTGAATCTCAATCAACTACGTAAATAGTTACGAATGGTTGTACAATGCTTATTTAGCATATGAAAATATCATTTAGAAAAGAAGTTAGAAAAAGGTTGCATGGTTCATATAAAACCCTATTGCTTAGTAGCATGAATCTTAAATGCATCAATAGAAGTTATGTTGTAACTTGGCATATGCTTTGGTTTTAACCAGAAAAGTAGGATTTGTAAATATACTCATATTTAGGCAATGAATCATGTGATTATGAGAATGGTATCGTAAATATCCTCAAGAGTAGACAAGTAAATTGGTATTACCCTAAGCACCTAAACCCCGAGGGACACGCTTAGAAATGGTTAAATCTAAGAAACATATCCCAAGTGCTAACTAGGATGTAAAACGTTGAGGATGTAACCTAGTTGTTCTTATTGCCAAGTTGAAACTCTCATGCCCTAAAGACCGGCCCACATTCACGAAATGTAGCGAAAATAGGACACACTTGCGAGAAACGATCTAGGGTTTTTACCCTAAGGATCGCTCGCTAAAAGAATGAAACCCAATTTGGATTTGGACCTTTAGGACCGACAATATCGACCTAGTGCAATCAGGAACGGATTGTTATGAAGATTCCCTAACCCTGTACCCTATCTAATCATGATTTCGTGATTAGACAACGCCATTCGATGGGTAAAATAGTCCCATGATTTTTATGCGACACTTGCATAATAGGTTGCAGAGTCGCATGATTTTTGTGATTTGATCAAAAGGGAATGGCCAATTCCTCGGAATGAGATTGGCAGATTCTTACGCAAGTTTATCTTGCAAGAGGGGAAATAATCATCGTGATATAGTACCTTTCTTAGGTAGAGTAACCAAGATACGAGGATTAGATATTTGCTTGGAAGCAAAAGACCAATCAGTAAATTGGAATAACATATTTACTGCCAATAGAACTTAAGGTATTCGTTAAAGCTGGGTTATTAGGGTACGGCCCTAACCCAAGGACTTAAGGGTTAATAAACAAACCCTTGGTTTTCTAGACATCCTTTCCGATGGACTGCTAAGACGTGTCCAGGATGATACTAGTGGACGCGTTACAGATGAATCCAGTAAGAAGCTTGTTCACAAGTTCTATGGACCCTACAGAATCCTGAAGCACATTCGAGACTTGGCATATAGATTGGAACTACCCTCTTCCACTAAGATTCATAATGTATTCCATGTTAGTCATCTCAAGACTTTTTATGGTGCTCCTGTTGATACAATTGAAGAGCTGCCACCTATAGATGAAGAAGGTCTTATTTAATACATTCCTGAGGCTATCATAGATGAGCATGAGAAGAAGCTTTACTCTTGCTCTATCATTGAATATTTGATTAGATGGATAGGTTTACAAATTTAAGAAGCTTCTTGGAGGCTTGAATCTATATTAGATGAGTTTCCTTACCTATGGGATACATTGGTGGTGGCAAAAGCATAATTATTGTCCAATTATGGTGCAGATAGTGTCTTGACACAACAATTTGTTTTAGATTAGTTTTTATCTGCCAAATTTTCAAAATTATGCCACCTACATAAGGTCAAAGTACTCTTCAAGAGCTACATTTTGACATGTGGCACGCTTTGTTTGGATACTTCTACTAGAAGTTATGGCAGATTTGGTTCTACTTTGTATAATTGAAAATAGAGTAATACTCTATTTCATCCATCCTTTCCAATGTCTAGTGTAGAAATAATCATAATACCTTGTCACACTAACATAGATATAAAAGGTAGAGATATGTAAATTTTTATATCTTTTTGGAACATTAATACATTATTGTCTCTTACCTCACCTCCTTGTTCATAGCTTCTATGGCTTCTCTTCTTTTTTTGTCTTTCTCTCTCCTTTTCTAGTATTTCTCTCTCCTCATCACTCTCTTTCTCTATCTTTTGCACTCCTTCTTCTCTCTCTTTTACAAAATTCTCTCTCCTCTTTCTCTCTCTCCAATTCTCTCCTTGACATAAGCAACATATGCCTTTTTGGACAACTTGCTTGCATATTATGAGGGGCCACATGTGTATAATTCTAGGATATGATAATAGGTTTACATATACAAGAAGGGGTTGCAAGCCTTCATCATCTCAAGGGTTTTTTGAGTTCTTCATGGATTTTTCAAGTGTTCTTAAAGTGGATGTGATGCCGTGTTAAATTGGATGACGCATGACTACTGTCTGTGTGTTGTCTCAAGGGGACTAAAGCATGTTATTGATGTGACTTTAGCTATCTAAATGTAAGGAGGCAACATCAAGTATGGCAATAATAGCCTCAATATGACTCATGGTAGCTATTGAAGCAACCATTGTGGAAACTTCATAAAGGTAACTATTTGTCAAATCTAAAGGATGAGATCAGGATGTGATGATTATTGGAGTTACTCAATATCAACAGTGTAGCAGCCCTCCTTGTCAATGAAAAGATATTATTAATCTTGAGGCTAAGAAGCCCATATCTCTATCTCACTCACATAAGCCCTATGATATATTTATGAAGTTTGTGGAAGAAACTATCATGGATACCCCACTTCTAATGACAAAAGACCAATGTGTCATGATGGTTACATCTATTTTAAAATATTGTTTCATGTATATGAAGAATTTTGAAATGTTCTTGGGTGGTTGGGTGGTGGCATAGGAGAAATAAAATTTTCCTCTTTTTATGTTTCTTTTGCATCTTGAAGATTGCTACACGATAGTTATAATGAGATTTTGGGTTTTTTTTAGGGTCAAGCATCAAGCCACAAACCTATACTGGCGCTCCTTTTCCCTTCTGTCTTTGGGTTGTGTGAGAGGATTATCCTTGATCACCACTCATGATACATCTTTTTTGGTGCCCCCAATGAACTAAGGAGCGCCGACAGGGGTTTGATGTTATTACGTGGCAATTTTGTTGATCACAATATGGTGGCTTTCCATGGGAGATTGGATGAAGATGTTAATGCTTGGGTTGATTATGTTGTTTTGTGTATGCAAATGTTTTATATTGTGGATGATGAAGATATGGTGGGTTTTGCTCTGTAGGGATTTGAAGGCTATCCCTTGAAAGTTATCAATTGTTTATTGCATGATATTATTAGTAGTTGGGAAAGCCTCTCATTGTTTATGCAAAATTTCTTCTTTGTTCATCCTAGATGTTCTGCTATGAGTGAATATCAGACTTACATAAAGTTTTAGGGATTTTTACTACTTCAATTCAATGATATTAGATAGATGGGATTCTATTATGAGGATTATAGGGATGTTTTGGATCCAATATGGCAAAAAGCTTAGGATTTTGCATATGGCGTATATAAAAAAAGTGGCGATCAGCATGTTGAAGTGAAGGCATACATGTATGAAGATGAGAGGGGAGGATGTACATTAGTGGATTATTTTTTTGCTATGAAGAAATCTCATTTTTTATAAGTATAACTATCTTTGGCAGTGATAGAGAAGAGGGGGAGCGTTTTCATGAGTCCCTTATATCTTTGTGGTAACACATGAGGTGTTATCAGTGCTGATGTTAGTTTGGACTCCTTGGTTTGTGAGGAGGAACTTGATGTTACTTCTAGATTTGGTGATGTATTGAGTGATGTTGTTAGTCATCATGATAAAGATATGCATCATGATTGTGTTGATGTTTCTAATGTTATTGGTGATGAGTTGGTTGTAGAGATGGTTGATGAAGATTGTGTGTTTAAAAAAAGTAGACTAGATCACCTGGCATGTATGCTAGAGGATGAGGGAACTCTAGATGAGTGCCCTTGGAGTTGGATGATACTTCTTGTGTTGAAAGGATGTTTTTGGATAACCTGGAAAGTAATGATGATGATGTTGAGCATATTGTGTGCCAAGAGAAGATGGAAGTGATGTGCATGGAGCAGAATTTCCACTTGTTATCTTTTTCTCTACTCTTGATGAAGACTATTTTTTTGACTTGTATTTTCAAGATTTGTTTCCAATGAAAATGGTAAAGAAATGGTCTTGGATATTTCTTCTGGAGGCTCTAATCTATTAGAATATGCACATGAGGATGTTCTGAAGGATGCTAGTACTATGCTTATGTTGAAAAGGCCAACATATGTTATGTCTATGAAAGATAACTAGAGTATGCTAATAGAGGAGGCTATTCCTAGTATTTGGTGGATGAATGCAACATTGTGTGATGTCCAAGGTATCAAGGAAGACTACATGGTGAAGCCATTGGAATTACCACTTGATGAGAAATTAATATGGGATTTGAGGTGTGATCAGACCTTTTGCTATATGGAGATCAATTCAAAGGAAGAAATTGTGCTTATTGGTATGTATATGCCTAGAGGGATGCAAAAGCTCATTCAAAACTTTGCTTTCTTACTTTAATGCATATAAATGTTTGTAAATCTTACAATTTTTGAGAAAGTGGTTATGGAAATCGAAGATAGGTATCAAAGAGGGCAAGATGATGAATTAATTGTTATGAACATGTTTCCTATGGAGCATAATGCTAAAGTTTTCATATGCATATAAATTAGTTGGTTCTTCTAATTTTTTCTTTAGGCTTATGGAAGTATTGTGCATGGAATGAAGAGAATGTAATCTATGTGTTTGATCTAGGAGTTCAAGAAGTATAGTTTTAAAGGGAATTTTGATGAGAGCAGCATTATTTTTATGTTCAAGGTACTCAAAAAAATATTCCTTGTTGGTCATCACCATGAGAGTGGAATTATTTACATCTTTGATCTAGGTGGACCATTGCACATAAATATTTGTGGATTAGGGGGAGAGCTAAATATGTCACGTTTTTTTCCACAAATAATATTTGCATTAAGGAAAGTTGGATCCCATCCTTTGTGAATGGTGGCAATGTGCATTGGCATGGCTTGAGAGCCCTAACGAGCATGATAACAATTTCAGAACATAATAGACACAACCTAGAAGGCTCTAAAATGTTGAACAACAAGTGATTCTTTACAAGTTGGTTTTGACATCTCTGAGATGGTTGGGCATGAGTGTATACCCATGCTTGAGAATTTTTCCCTTGAAAGTTTGAAAGAACTATTGCAATTAAAATTTGTTGTGAAATTATGAGAAGCGATGCTAAGCCTTTAAGGGGCAGCATAAGGGATACGAAACTGTAAAAGCAAAGCATAACAAATCTAAGGCTTTAAAGCCTTAGAAAAAGCTTTAAAATGCATATCAGTATATTGAACACTATATGTATAGAGTTGTGATCATGGATTGGGGGGAGTTGACAAAAGGACGACTGCCATTGGTGATTGGTGTTGATCATGATTGTTTGTATTGCCCTTCAAGGTGGCAATGCAGTTTTAGAGTTGGCCACAAATATAATGTCAAGGATGAAGTTGCATGAAGGAAGGAGATGCCGTAATTATCATCGGGTTGACTACGTGAAGAAGTGAGACATTATTTGCATCAACATGCTAGGCTAGGATATATGACTATTAAAGCGAATCTGGAGTAGCTAGCCACATATGTTTTTTTAGATAACTTGCTTGCATATTATGAGGGCCACATGTGTATAATTCTAGGATAAGATAGCCAATTTGACACATACAAGAAGGGGCTATAAGCCTTCATCATCTCGAAGGTTTTTTGTGTTCTTCATGGAGTTTTGAAGTGTTCTTGAAGTGGAGGTGATGTCCTGTTAAAATGGATGATGCATGACTATTGCATGTTGACTCAAGGAGACTAGAACATGTTATTGATGTGACTCTGGCGCAACATTAGCTTTGGCAATAATAGCCTCAAGTTGACTTGTGGTAGCTATTGAAGAAACCATTATGGCAACTTCATAAAGGTAACTACTTTTCAAAGCTAAAGGATGAGATCAAGATGTGATGCTTATTGGAATTTCTCAATATCAATAGTGTAGCAACCTTTCTTGCTAACAAAATTTTAAAAAAAAATCAAACTTGAGGCTAAAAATCCCATATCTCTACCTTACTCATATAATCCCTATGATATATTTATGAATGACAACCCATAGAAATATGCCAAATATTGCAATAATTTTCAATTGAATTATATACAATTGATACACTCTTACCATATTTTTACATTAATTTAATACCAATACAATTGAATTTTTTGTCTCTAAAGGATGCATCTCTACAATCCAGGCAAAAGAGGTGTTGGTACAAGGAAGTTCTCACATGAGAGGTGGGTAAATCTTAGATTTTCTTAGGCATTTAGTCGAGATTAATTAGACGTTGGTGGTTGAGTAGTATGATAATTATCACTAGTATTAGAAGGTGGGTGAAGATTATGTATTTTTCCTTAGTGAAGACAAATAAGGAAAAAATAAAATGAAATGATGTCATTGCAACTAAATACTAGTGAAGATAGAGAAGAGGGGGCCAATTGAAGAGAAGGCAATTACTATCATCAGTATTATTGACACAACGAAATGAAGCCGTTGTAGACAATGCGATAAGAAGGGGTGCATTCTTGCTCTGGGAGCCATCCAAAGAATAGAAGGAGATCATAGTAGCAATCAGGAAGATCCAGAGAGAAAGACAATGATATCATCTACCTCTTTCTATCATTGCCTTGCCTTGCCTTTCATAGTAGCAATCAGGAAGATCCAGAGAGAAAGACAATGATATCATCTACCTCTCTCTATCATTGCCTTGCCTTGCCTTTCATAGGCCAATGCTGAGCACCTCAACATACCCAACTAATTTGAAATCACCAGCCAAGAGAATAATTTATTTTTCTTTCCATCACCATATCATGCTTATGATTCCATCCGCAAATGGAAATTGTTCAAATTCACACTCTTCTCCTCATTTCATCATCGTGTAGAGAGAAAGAAAGACATAGTTTTAAGTTATAAGCTTCTAATTAAAGCTTAAGCTTTTAAACATATAAGTAACCATTCACATGCTAATAATCAAATGACAAGTGGGGTTGTGAGGAGAAGAAAGGATGAGATTTTTTTGTCTAGGGGGGCTCAATAGAATGACATTTAGATGGACTACGGAGACACAATTTCCAAAGACACGACTAGGACTCACGATAAATTTTAAAGTAATTGTATCTTTGCTTTGTCGAATAACAATATAGTAAATTTTTAATTTTTCATGCTTAATATTTTTAATCTATACACTCAACCTTGATTATGCATTCTATTATTCCAAATAATTTTTAAACCTTATTTGAATTTTTTTTAAATAGAAAAATGAGAAAAATACATCAAACCAAGCATAAGTAGACCTTTGAAAAATCATAAATAATTACAAAATGTATACTAATCAAATATAATATTTTTAATACTCCAACTATGTAAAGCATTTCATGTAGTTATTCGAAATTCATTCGTGAAAGACATAAAAGTAGTAGTATGAGGGTAAGCCTTAGCACTGACAAATAATTACTATAAATTGATTAATTTTAATTGACGATCATAATAATGAGTAAGAGAGGAGGGCCAATAACATAATTTATTAATTAGGGGGAAAATCTAAGATTAAAAATAAATTCTATATATGAATGTGCAAGAGTGAGAAAGAAAATTGTATTTACTTTGTTTATCATTTAGTTCAAATTTTTAAAAAGGAGGTTTTCATCAAAAATTAAAAAATCAATTAATTATTTAAGTATTAAAATGCAACAAAAAATTGCATTTTGTAGAGAGGGGTGACATTTCTAAAAGGAAAATTAAGACATATGGATTTTTGAATGTTAAGTTAATTTCTTTGAATGCTTTTCTTTTAAATAAATAAAAGAAAATAAGCTATAAAGGTGGAGAAAAAAATTTAAAAATGAATTTAAATGGTGAACGTATAGATGAAACAGATCTATACTTTGAGACAACTTCTTTAAAATCAAACAAATAAACTTCCTGGATAAACTGCCACAAGTATAGCAAGGTGCAAAATACGAGGAGCTGCCCTTGCAAGATGGTGGGAAACCATAGCTAGCTTAGGATTAGAATTCTAGTGCCTAATCTAGAAACCTAGCCATGAGTCATCATAAAAAGTGAATTCAATGAAATTGAGTAAGCTTACTTAGATTCTAGGCATTCTGTGTGTTGGGCTCTTGCAATGAAAGAGTGTCATAAATATTTGGAAGGCTTAGTCAAGTTATAGAAATTAGCAATAAATCATACCAATCAAGTGCAACAACTCTCAGGAGTTGGCTTGAAAACCTAGTTTAAAGTGGCTCACAGCCTCGGGCTAGTCAATTTTTTGGTGCATTTGCTAGGAGCCAAGTGTACTCGAATGGGTGGTAAATCTCCCTAGGACATTCAAATCCTAGGTAAATTTTCATAAACTTCATGAGTGATTGCGAAGTCTCTTTCTTAAGAGCCTATTTTCCAAAATTTCCCCAAGATTGCGAAAGACAAGTGTTAGATTGGGCAAGAGACATTGAACTAGTAGAGAGGGACAAATATTTTGGCCCATGTTTAACTGTATATGTTGAACAATTATCCTCTTGGAGTTGTGGGTATAGTGACTACACACAAACCATTGTTTTCTTAGCAACACACTTTGGGTTGATAAATGAAATGAAAATAAATACGATTAGCATGTCATACCACTTTGATTGTTACTATTGCATAGCTTATTGAACGTTTAGAAGGTTTCAGTGTATCCAAAGTCTAGAAATTTTACTTTTGACATAAAAGAAGTAAGAGAGGTTTGCTTCAATTTTAGGTCTACTTATTGAGCAGGGGGAGAAACTACCATATGGAGAAGTAGACCAAGAATTATCGACTATTCTCAAATTATTGAGCGTATATGCAACCATGAAAACCCCACCTTTGGATCTAGAGGAAATGTATAAGTTGAAAGAAATTTGCAAAGCATGATATTAGTGGGTACTAGACTAGTAGTGGATGAGTTTTGAGGAGAGATGGAAACAAAAAACTGAAGCTCAAAACCAATTTATTGTTGAGATATCAAGCTCCACTCGTGATACGCCAGGGTAACCGTTGTGTATTTATGTCACCGACTTGTCAGTTGTTGCAGACGCGGTTGGTACACCGCCCATGAATAATAGCTACATGATAGCTATCCTTATCTACTCTAGTTCGTGGCTCAGTTAGTATGCCACCTTAGTTAGTTGAGTTTGGTTTGAGACCCATATATAGGGTTCTTCTATTTCTTTGTATGAGAGTTCTTTTGGCTTACACAAAAACTAAGAAGAGGAAAACTGTTTTCAGCCTCCACCCTTGTGTGTATTCCCCCATTGTGCAAGCAAGAAAGCTACAAGTGAGACTCCTTCCTTCTCTCCCACATTATTGACATGGTATCAGAGCCTTGTTCGTGGTAAGAAGCTCAAGAAAGCAAGCCAAGCTCGCGGTGGTCTGGTAAGAGGAGCAGTGTTGCTTTCATTCTCTGTTTTGGGAGCAGATCTCTGCAGGTAACACAGCCGGAAATTGCAGGAGTGCATTGTCTCAGGTTGAGACGCCCTTCGCGGTGAAGCAAGAGGGCAGCATATGCTACGGGTAAGGGCTTTGGCCCTTGGCGACCCTGTTTTTTTTATTTGAGGCCACTTCGGGGCCTGTTTTGAAGGCGGAAGTTTTCTGCACGCACTCAGGAAAAGGCCCTGTTTTATGCTGTGCGACCACTGTTCTACAGGTCGGTGAAAAGTTATTGTAGAAATTGCATCGTATGCTTGTGCGCAGAGACATTGGGAGTTTCAGAATCATCCTTGGTTCCTGTTTATGCAAAATCGTCACTAGGAAGTGACTGTGTGGTCAAATACCACTTTTGCCAGTTTTGCAGATTTGCCCTTGTGAGGGTGAAGCTGAGTTTTTGCAGTGACAGAATTTTTCGCAGTGTTCTGTAATGGCGTCTGATTCTCTTTCACAGATTGTAACTGAAAAGCTTGACAAGAACAACTTCCAGGCATGGAAGTTTAGAATGACGAATTTCCTTATGGGAAAAGGATACTGGGAATTTGTTGCAGGAAATGAAGAAGAACCAGTTCTTCCTGATGTTCCCAATCAACAACAAATGCAGGCATTCAAAGCATGGCATGAGAGAGCCAGGAAAGTTATGTACTGGCTGTCTATCAGCATTTCAGACTCTATGATTGTGCATATTGAGGATGCAAGTACGCCAAAGGAGGCATGGGATACTCTATCAAAGATGTATAGCACAAATACGCAAGCCAGGAAAATGCAGCTCAAGCAAGAGTTGCACAATGTGCAAAGAGAAAATATGAGCATCAATGACTACCACATGAAGGTGAAGAAGATTGCAAATGCACTTGCTTCCATTGGTTCGCCAGTGGAAGATGATGATTTAGTTTCTGTGACCTTGAATGGTCTAGGAAAGGATTATGCACAATTTCGGACATCCATTTCAGTTCGTGAAAGATTTCCTGATTTTGAGGAGTTGATTGCTCTTCTAATTTCTGAGGAGCAGAGAAATGGTGGTGCATCTTCTTCAGGAGGAACTTCAAAAGAAACTGTCTTCTACTCAAATGCTGGAAGAGGTAGAGACAGAGGTAGAGGAGGCCGATTTGGAGACCGTGGTAGAAATCAGAATATGCAGCAAACTCAAGAAAACCAGTCCTATGGATGAGGACGTGGTAACTCTAGAGGCAGGGGGAGCCAAAGAGGTCGTGGTGCATGGCAAAGAGGCCAAAATGCAAACAGTAATGTTGAATGCTACTATTGTGGTAAAATGGGTCATATGGCTAAAGACTGCTATAAAAAGCAGAATGACATCATGAATGGAAAACTGCAACAAGGAAATTATGCATCTTCTAGTAGACAGGGTGATGACAGAAATGAGCATTTGTTTATGGTGCAGCACATGAACAATTCTGTGACAAGTGCAGAAGAAAGCAACGATGTGTGGTATGTTGACTCAAGTGCATCAAACCACATGACAGGTCATGCAGAATGGATGGAGGATGCAAGGAAAATGGAAAAACCAGGATTTGTGGAGACTGGTGATGATACTGCACATCCGATTGTGCAGATTGGAAAAATTCATTTGTCTATGCAGGATGGGAAAAAAAAATACATGTCCAATGTATTTCATGTCTCGAATATCACCAAGAATCTGGTTTCTGTTGGTCAAATGGTTGAACAGGGCTTGCAGGTCAGATTTAATCCTCATGGATGCTTTGTTGAGGATATGAAAAATAAAGGTCGCTTGATAGCAAAAGGAAAGAAGAAGGGCAGAATGTTTACGTTGGATACAGACATGTCTGAATTGAGTGCAGCAATGTTTGCACATGGGACCGGTGTAGTTGCAGATATTGATATCTGGCATAAACGCATTGGTCATGTTAATGTACAGCGACTTAAATCAATGCAGGCCCAAAATATTGTTGCAGGATTGCCTAGATTCAAGGTTGCAGAAATGCATAAGGTATGTGAAGCCTGTCAGTTTGGAAAACAGGCAAGGAAACCATTTCCTAGACATGTTCAAGAGAGTAAGAAGCCATTGGAATTAGTCCACTCTGATGTGTGGACTACTAAAGCTGCATCTCTAGGAGGCTGTCATTATTTTGTTACTTTTATTGATGACTATAGCAGAAAAGTTTGGGTGTATTTTATGAAAAAGAAAAGTGAAGTTTTTGGGCATTTCAAAACTCTTAAAGCTATGGTTGAAAAAGAAACAGGTCTGCAGATAAAATGCCTAAGGTTAGATAGAGGGGGAGAATACCTCTCAAATGAGTTTGCAAGGTTCCTGCAGGAGCATGGCATAAAGCAACAATATTCATGCAGTCATACCCCACAACAAAATGGAATTGCGGAAAGGAAAAACAGGCATATTGGAGAGGTATCTCGTGCCATGCTCAATGAAAAAGACCTGCCAGATTTTTATTGGGCTGAAGCAGTTGCTACAGCAGTCTACATAATGAACAGGACTCCCACTGTAGCAATACATGGGATGACTCCAGAGGAGAGGTATACTGGTAGGAAACCAGATATTTCTCATTTGAAAATTTTTGGTTGCATTGCCTATGTACACGTGCCAGATGAGTTGAGATCCAAGCTGGATCCAAAAGCTGAGAAGTGCATCTTTATTGGTTACTCTCTGCAACAAAAAGGGTATAGATGCTATAACCCTTCTACTCGTAAGTTTACAGTGAGCAGAGATGTTGTTTTTTATGAGATGAGTAGCTGGTATAAACCAGTAAATGTGATTGATGATGTAGATGCACAAAATGGTAATGCTGCACAGAATTCACAGCAGCAGTCACAAAATATTAGTGGACCTGGAACGTCCTCTAGCAGTGGTTCACATTCTTCGCCATGGACAGGTAGATTGAGATCAGGAGAATCTTCTCAAAGCAATGCAGATAGTGGTATGCAGGTATCATGAAAAGGAAAAGAGAAGGTTGATCAACCCATGTTTGATGTGAATGCAGGTCACTCTTATGTGGATGGTGAATCCAGTGGCTCAGAACAGAGCATTGATGATGAGTTGGCTATTCCTTCTATTGTTACACCTGGAGTAAGGAAGACCAGGGATGTTTTGAGAGCACCTGGGAGTGAACCTACTTTGCACAGGTCTACGAGAGCTAGGTATCCTGTGGATAGGCTGAAATATGATGGATTTACAGCCATTCACTATGCATATATGGTCAAAGTGATACAGGAACCAGAACCCACTTCTTTTGAGCAAGCCATGGGAAAAGAAAAATGGGAGAAAGCCATGGATGAAGAAATGGATGCCTTGGAAGCAAATGCTACATGGGAATTGGTACCTTTGCCTAAAGATAAGAATGCAATTGGCTGTAAGTGGGTTTATAAGGTGAAGCACAATGCAGATGGTTCTGTGAACAGATACAAGGCAAGATTAGTAGTCAAGGGGTATGCACAAACATATGGCATTGACTATGAAGAAACATTCAGTCCGGTTGCAAGGATGGCAACCGTAAGAGCAGTCATTGCTATGGCTGCATCAAAGGAATAGTCTTTACATCAGATGGATGTAAAGAATGCCTTCTTGCATGGTGACTTGCAAGAAGAGGTCTATATGGAGCAGCCACCAGGTTATGTGAATGATGTTCATCCTGAGTTTGTTTGCAGGTTGAAGAAAGCCTTGTATGGCTTGAAGCAAGCACCTAGAGCATGGTCTGACAAGATAGGACAGTATCTTGTCACTATTGGCTTTCGGATTTCCAAGGCAGATTTCTCACTTTATGTGAGAAAAACAGAAAAATGTATTATGCTACTTGTCATTTATGTTGATGATTTGATTATGACAGGTGACAGTGATGAAGATATCCTTCATGTGAAAATGCTATTGAAGCAGAAGTTTGAGATGAAGGATTTGGGAGAGCTGCGTTATTTCTTGGGCATTGAGGTGATTAGATCACCAAGTGGGATACAGCTCTTGCAGAGGCAGTATGGATTGGACATGCTGTCCAAATATGGGATGACAGGCTGTAAGCCTATTTCAGTTCCTTTGGAGCAGAATGTGAAGCTGAGCACAGATGCAGGTGAGCTTCTGGAAGACCCTACTATGTACAGACGCATAGTAGGAAGTTTGATTTATATGACTATTACCAGGCCAGATTTGAGCTATGCTGTTGGATTGGTAAGTCAGTTTATGCAGGCTCCAAGGAAACCACATTTGGATGCGGCTAGACGCATACTCAGGTATGTGAAGTCCACATTGCAGTATGGACTATTTTATGAGACTGGGGTTCAGATACAGCTGCATGGATACACTGATGTTGATTGGGCTGGTAGTATTTCTGATAGACAATCTACCAGTGGATATGTGTTCTCTTTTGGGAGTGCTGCAGTCACTTGGAGCAGCAAGAAACAGCCTACAGTTGCCTTGTCGAGCACAGAGGCTGAGTACAGGGGTGCAGCAATGGCTGCATGTGAGGTAGCTTGGTTGCATAAGCTACTTTATGATATGCATCAGTCTACAGATGGGCCAGTTGTCATTTATTGTGACAACATGAGTAGTATACACTTGGCAAATAACCCAGTCTATCATGCTAGAACAAAGCACATTGAGGTGCATTATCACTATGTGCGGGAGAGGGTTTTACTAGGTCTTATTGATCTAGTTTATGTCAGCACAGAGGATCAGGTAGCTGACATATTTATGAAGGCATTGGGCGCAGAGAAGCTGCCCAAGTTCAGAGACCTGCTTGGTGTGCAGGAATTGGGATTGAGCTCGAGGGGGAGTGTTGAGATATCGAGCTCCACTCGTGATACGCCAGGGTGACCGTTGTGTATTTATGTCACCGACTTGTCAGTTGTTGCAGACGCGGTTGGTACACCACCCATGAATAATAGCTACATGATAGCTATCCTTATCTACTCTAGTTCGTGGCTCAGTTAGTATGCCACCTTAGTTAGTTGAGTTTGGTTTGAGACCCATATATAGGGTTCTTCTATTTCTTTGTATGAGAGTTCTTTTGGCTTACACAAAAACTAAGAAGAGGAAAACTGTTTTCAGCCTCCACCCTTGTGTGTATTCCCCCATTGTGCAAGCAAGAAAGCTACAAGTGAGACTCCTTCCTTCTCTCCCACATTATTGACATTTATAAGGGAACGAGTAGCTCATCAAAAATATTGGTTGCCTACTAGAGAGGCTAGAAAGGGTGAATGCTTTACTGAACTTGGGAATAGACATTTGTCAAGCTCAAACATGGAGCAATGAATATTTTTTTGAATGGGATTTGGAGTGCACTCTTGGATTGAACTAACTATTTAAAGAGCGAATGGAAGCTTCGTGGATAGAGTAAGAAATTGATTTAGGTTTATGATTCTTATTTAGAATTCCCCACCAAGGAGAGTCATCACAAGACATACCTAATCTAGGGTTAGGATCCCTATTCAAGAAACCCAAGGAACTCATGTGAGTTGATTTTACTCAAGATCACAAGCTAAGTACATTATTTAGAGAAACGATGGCTTGGAGTCCCATAAGGCTAGCCGATTTTACCCAATTTGTGGGACTATGGGATGAATCCCAATGCGCACATGCAATGGTCTGAGGTGACTTGTGTAAACAAATGAGATAGTGGGATGATCAAAAGTTGCATATTTTTCTAGCGATTCTTGAATGCTCAAAATAAAGGGTCTTATGCTGCCTTATCAAGAGTGTTCTTGAAAAAGTTTCAATGGCAAGGTTTCCCAGATTAGTTAGCTCTTTAGTTGGACTATTTATCCCAAGGGGTAGCCAAAAGTGTTGAGCATTACATTGAGCATATGGAAATGTTTATTCAAAAGATGAACCCAACCCCTAATGAGCCTACTCAAAAGCATAAATTTATCAACAGGCTTAATCGTGAAGTCCATAAGCATATTAGCCTACAAAGGCGAACTACACTGGCAGATGCTAAAACACATGCTAGATGGTGGGAAGAGATATAACTCATGCAACAATGATGGAAGGATATATTCAAAGAACCTCGAATGGAATATCCCACCATTACTTCAAGTGGGGTGCATAAAAACATGTCATATGTGACTATTCTCCTAGATCCACCTACAACTACAAGTTCCAATGTGGTAAAAGTACCTCTGAACCCATACACCTCGATCCTAGCTTACATGATGCAAACAAGAATGCCATGTATATAGCTAAGGCTTACTTTCATTTCTTCATTTCAGTCGATATGTCTTCAATCCTTCAATCTTTTTTCTACTTTGTATAATTGAAAATAGAGTAGTACTCTGTTTCATCCATCCTCTCCAACTTTTTTAGCATTGTTTTTGTGGGCAAAAACCTTTGGGATGGGATGGATTGTAAGCAGATGGGAAGAAGAGATGTTTAGTGTAGAAATAATAATAATACCTTGTCACAGTGACATAGGTATAAAAGGGAGAGACATGTAATTTTTCGCATCTCTTTCGAATATTAATACATTATTGTCTCTTACTTCACCTCCATGTTCACAACTTCTATGGCTTCTCTTATTTTTCTATATTTCTCTTGTAATGTCCCCATTACTTAGTTTATTTTAATGTGTGTATACATTCCAAAGAAAATTGATTTATGAAACTAACTCTCATTATGAATATAATAGTTATTATTATTAATGAGGTACTATATGCCATTTCATGGAAGAAAGACTTGGGATACCCTCCCAAGACTAGCTTATTAAAACTATGTTTGTAGTACAGAACAACAAAAAGAACCAACCTAGTGAATAGTCACTTGGTAATTAAGTGCACTTGGGTGACAACACTGCCGGGATGGGTGACCTTCGGGAAAATTTTTCTACAAGCTAGTAGGAGCTTCCTGCACACAGCCAATGGCACCAACAAAGCCTTCATAGCCCATTGTCAAGTATGCCAAGGCCAAGATGCCAAGGTCTATGCATTGGTCACCACCTTAGTCGTAAGCCTTGGAGTGACGGTCGCCCAACGATGCGCTACGCAGTGCTCACCCATAGATTCGTAAATTTTTTTCTTCATGCTATAAAAATGAATCTCCCTCTCACTGACATCATCAATGATGTCATCAAAAACACTAAAAGAAAGTGTTGTCTCTTTGTCAACGATGATGTCATCAAAAAACAATAAAAAGCAAGTATTTCCTCTTTTACCCCCTACAAAACTATGAATTGAGGGCTTGGGGATGACCAGGAAGAGGCACAAGAGCAATCTTGACGACGATGAGACATTGATCAAGAAGGAGGAGACTCTATTCCACGAGACAAAGAGACATCATTCCATTCAACCCAAGGAAGAGGATACATTGAAGGTCTCTCATCCTCTTCTACTCTAATCCGAGAAGAAACACCATATTGGAGAATATGGGAATTTCCCATAAGTTTTGGACATGTGGTCAAATCTTTGGATTTTTCATAACTTGAACAGCATAACTCCAAATGGAGCGCTCTATAGCTCAAAAGATTCCATTTTTCAAGTGCTTTCCAATGATAGGTCACATCATATAGTTTTGAGAAACTTATATGCATGTTATACGGGTGTCACCTTTTTAGTATTTAAAAAATGGAAATCGGGAGATTCCCAAACTCACTAATATTGTGTTAAGAGAAGACACTAAAGAACTTTTTCATATTCTATCAATCCGGTTAGAAGTCATACCCCTACTCTCGTCCCTATTCCGTCTACTAGAGAGAGAGAAGTATTGCTCTCCTCGAGGCAAGAATAACCATCCACGAGGCCTACGTCATTGAATCCCGCAATCACCACCATCATCATCAAGAGTCTTACACCCTTGCCAACCAGTATTACTGCCATGTTTTTCTTCTTCTACGAATCATATTTCCATCATGGACCCGAAGAAAAAGAATTCAAAAGCAAAAATCACGAATGACCCTACTAACGTGGAAGCAATCATTGGAGTTGTGAGCATGGGAGTCACTAACAAAATCACAAGCGTGGATAACAACCCTTTGCCAATTTTGATACCATAGGTTTTTTCCCCAAATTTTCTATCCGAATTCAATAGAAATAAGATAAGTCTCTTAAGAAATATTGCGATCTTAGAGTATTCACTTGGTAAATCATTAGAACATCTTATAGGCTAGAAACTGTTAGGGAAACTACAAAATTCTAGAACTCAAGAGAAATCATGAGGATTTTTTCAAGACGGATTTATTAAGAATGAACCCCGAAGAAATTAGTCAAGGATATAGTTTAATCTAGAAACTTTGATAGAAGATTTTAAGATAAAAAATATCTCTAAGTTGAAGAAGAAACGAACTTAAGGCCAAGAGACTTGGTTACAATAATGTCATTATAAACCTTAAACTGAGAGGTTAGAGACCCCAAAATCTAGATACCCTAGGGGAAGAGCTTACTGCATAAATTTCAAAGGTCGATCGCTACGAGATTAATCATCACTTAAAAGTTGCATGAGTGCTTGAAGTCATCATTTCTTGAAGACATTAATCTTATTTGTGATTTGCTAGATTAGATCCTGATTGAATTAAGTATTGGGACAGATAAAAATTGAGGATCCCTATACCTCCCTCAAGGATAGGTGTTGAATCCCCATACCAAGAGGGGATGTCTTTACTCCTGCTGAAGCATGGACCACTGGCTCCAATGGTGAGAGGTCTCCCACCAGGGATCGTATTAAGTAGGAGGTGGTTAAGGTACCATGGGGGGTCTAGCTAGTAAATCCTTTATGCACCTAGGAACTACTTGGTCCCCTGTATGGCCCTAGTTCTACTTGGGACACCTAAAAATGCTAGCTATAAGTGGATTTGATCTTGGTGATGTGCATATGCGCCGAATGAGGCAGCATGTGAAATTTAATTTTTTTCTCCTATATGGGTGGGAGAACACACATAGTGGAACATAATCAATGAATTTGTTTTACTCTGATTGTATGTCCATGAGTAAATTAGACAAACAAACAACTATGCATAAAAGGATTCTTTTTAATTAACAAAGCTATTTTTATATGTTTCACGTAATGTGGTAGGTAATTAGATAACTAAAAACTTCCATAAAGGGAAGCGGGTGGATGGATTCTCAACAAATCCAGTCCTATGGCAGGGTGGTGTCGAGTAGCCAAGAGGTTTCCTCAAAAACAAACACCAAGAAGAAACTCTAGGAAGGACTGATTCGCTAACTTACCTAGGGTTTGGTCTTAAAACCCGAACTGTAAATTATCTTAGGGGAAAGGTACAGTAGTTGTACTAGAGCACTGCGAGGGATTTCATAAATCCTTAGTCTGCTAACTGGAAAAAAGTGTTGTACTCCATGAACCAAGGGTAATGGCAGTCACTCTTTTCGGATAAGAAGCCTCTCAAAGGACACTTCCAAGCCTCATAGGTGACTGTTACGTCAATTAGGAACCTTTAGGTTGGTCCTCTATGGGTAATGGCAAGATGCTTCCCTTGTGGGTTAGACCTAGGGTTATAGAGGCGTGCAAAATCCAATCATTCTAGTTAGAGTACGGATGGCGACGACTAGAAGGTAAACTATGGGTGACTATTAAAACGTTACTCATCACGTAATCAAGGGTGAGCACGTTATAAATGGTATCAGATCCAAAAGAAATCAAGAACTTGGTAACTCTAGCCTGAGATATGAGTTTTTTTTCCCTTCCCTTGCTAATATGTGTTTTTATCCTTCCTAGAGAGGAGAAGATTGGGAGAGGTTCCTAGTCTTCTGAGCAATGTTTACATCGGCAATGCATTCTATGAATTATGGATGGAGAATGCAAGTAATGCGGATTCTGGATCGCATATATGATCCTTCTCCACTAAATCGGGAAAGACACTGGATGATAAGTGGTGGATATTTGTATATCGACACAAACCGTCTTGCCTTCCTTCAGACCAATTTGAAGAGGATAAGATGGATGGAAAACCTTAAAGTTGTGAAGGTTTATTTATTCCATGAAGATAGATTTAATTCAACTTTATTCACTAGAGGCTGGGAGGTTAAAGTAAATCGATATATTTATGAGAAAGCAACAAAGATCATCCCAGCGGACCGAATTATAGTTGTTAGTTGCTCTAAACATTGCAACTACATCAAATATGGACTTCCTGATCTTCCTTTAAAGTACCAATTTTTAGATATCCATTCTTCAAATTCCAATTATTACCCAATGGATGTATCCAAATTCCATGCTTAGATTGTATTAAGGAAAAGTTCTCTCCCAAATAACCAGCCATCCCACAATAAACCATGTGGTTCTCCCCTTCAGTAAAAGAAATAATTTTGTCTATCCATTGAATATGAAATTGGTTACCATTCTAGCAATTAAGAATTACAAGTCACTAGATATATCTGAAATCCATGGTTAGATTCCTTAAGGTAATTCGATAAACTCTATCATGATGTAACTTTCTTTGAAAACTTAATATAAAGTATTTCTATCCTTCTGAAATGATTCCTCTTTTGAAAAGATATGAGCAAATTGTATGATAACATTCGTAGAGCTGACTAGAGAAAATCTTACGATACCACAAGAAGTTGTTACTACCCTTAATGCTACTAAGATCCAAGAAGATAAGTTCCTACTTAAGCAAATCAAAATACCTGAGTTTGATGGACAAGGCAAAAATGTCGAGGTTGAAGTAGAAATATGGGTCAAGTCCATGGAATATTATTTCATTGTTGTTGGAATTACCCCAACTAATCAAGAAATGATCGGCAACTTAAAGCTAACAGGAGAAGCCCCCAATTTGGTGGAAACAATGGTGTAAAGACCAAGGAATCTCCAAAGCATCTCTTAGTTGGGACGTATTAAAGGGTGTGATGCAAGGCCGCTATCTTCTGCCAGCATACCACACGTAGAAGATGAATAAATTATTTGGTCTAAAGCAACTTGGAATGACACTGTAAGCCTATTACTCAAAGTTTGTAACACTTCTCAAGTATGCACCACCTATGGATATTGTGTAGCAAGTATCCAAGTTTTGGCACAGATTAGATGATCCCTTGAACACACGGCTTGAAGCAATGCGTCCATCCGACCTCCAAGACGCATTGATAAGAGAAATATTGATTGTATAGGAACTCTAGTCCAAACCAAGAAACAATAAGCCTTGAATAAGTTACAAAATAGAAATATAACTAGGGGCTATGCAAAAATAGCCAAAGGTCAATTCCAATCTGCTAATAGCAAGGCTAAGACATTGGTGGTGGACAACTTTACTAGTGGTAATAAGGATACTTTTAGATGCTATTTTTGTAACAAATCTAGCCACATCCAAAGGCGATGCCCAAAACTTGGATAGAATGAACACCAAAGCAAGTTCTGTAACGACCAAAGTCATGGACAGCCACAAATAGAGGAAGAGTTGTCGACATAACCCTTAAGGAAGTAGAAGATAATGAAGGTCCCACCTTGGAAACTGACATGGAGAGAGCGAGAATTCACACCTCTCTAAACAAGAAGGGACCAAATCGATAGTTCTCAATGATTCAAACACCATCAATCTATAACATTAAACCCTTTAAAATTTTGATTGATTATGGAAGCACACATTCATTCATATCACCAAGTGGTGCTAGAAAACTAGGCATAAGACACAATGCATGCACCTTGGTTGATAGTTGAGTTAGTTGATGGAAAAGAAGTTTCCTCAATACAACAGACAAGTAAGGTGGAGTTTAATCTAGGTGGCAATCATACCAACATGCGCTTCAGAGTGATGAACCTGGGAACCTATGAGTGCCTATTAGGAATGGAATAGTTAATTCCCAATGACACTCATATTCATTGTGAAAAGGACCAAGTCACATTCTTGAATCTTGTAGGAAAACAAGTGACCACATAGGGAGAAGTAGGGAAACCAAAGATTCAATTAGCGAAAGCTTCTCGAATTGCCAAAGGTTTAAGAAAAGGGTTACCTATATGCTTAATCAAATTAAATAAGACTAAATAGGATAAAGAAGCCAAAGATAAACCCTCGTGGCTTAGAGAATATGCTCACATATTTCCTAAAGAATTAACTAAACTTCCACCACATAAAGAAGTCAGCCACGAAATCGAGCTAGCACCAAGAGCTGCACCAGTTGCAAAGCGACCATATCGAATGTCCATTCTGGAAGCCATAGAACTAAAGAAACAACTCAAACAATTCTTATATTAGGGATACATTAGACCCATTAACTCACCCTGGGGAGCTCTGGTGTTATTTCAAAAAAACAAAGATGGGACTCTTTGTCTCTACATTGATTATCCAAGGCTAAATCAGGTGATGATCAAGAATAAGTATCTAATTCCAAGGATCAACGAACTACTTCATTGACTATAAGGAGCGAAGATTTTCTCCAAGGTTGATCTCAAATCAAGGCATTACCAAATCAGAATCGAGTAAGAAGATATCCTAAAAACCACTTTTAGCACAAGATACAATCATTACGAGTTTATCATAATGTCATTTGGATTAACAAATGCCCCTACTATCTTCAATAGATTAATGCAAGATATATTCAGACCTTATCTTGATGATTTTGTCCTTGTATGCTTTGACAACATCTTAACATATTCCAAGGATGAAGGAAGTTACGAGTCACAACTACGGATAGTTCTTGAGACAATGCGGACTCACAATATGTATGCTAAGAAGAAGAAGTGTGCATTCTTCAAGAAGCAAATTGAGTATTTAGGGTTTATAGTTTCAGCAAAGGAAATTTCAGTAGATTCGGCCAAGGTCAAGGATGTACAAGATTGGCTGCCTCCAACCACCATAAGTGAAGTTCGTAGCTTTTTGGGTTTAACAGGATGGTATCGGGTCTTTATCAAGAATTATGCCTTGATTGCTGCACCCCTCACCAACCTACTCAAGAAGCAAGTTGCCATTAAATGGACCCAAGTTGAACAATCTAGCTTTGACAAGATCAAGCTGAGTTTAGTCATAGCCCCAATCCTCAAACTACCCAATCTTAGCAAAGAATTTGAAATGGTGGCCGATGCGAGCTCTGTTCCTTTGGGATGTGTACTCATGCAAGAATGACATCTAGTAGCATATTCCTCCAGAAAGTTGAAGACTCACTAGAGAAATTATGCTACTCATGACTTGGAATTACTTGCAATTATCCATGCTCTTAAGTTATGCTGACATTATCTACTCGTCATCACAAAGATAATTCTAAATATGAAGCAACGTTGGTGGATCGAAGTCTTGCAAGAGTATGATTTTGAGATCAAATATAGACTCGCAAAAGAGAATGTAATCACAAATGATTTAAGCTGCAAATCATTTATCAATGCACATATCTCAGAAGAAGCTCTTAGAGCTCAAACACTAGCTACAATGATATCAATGCCTAGCAATCCCATCATTGAGCTAGTGAAGGAGAAGGCAAATAATGATCCCAAATATCAGCAAATGCTGAAGGAAATTCAAAATAAGGAACAAAGTTCTAAGCTTAAGACAAAGTATCTTAACTTCTCTGTTAACAAAGGACTTGTCTACTTCAGGACAAGATTATGTATTCCTTCAAGTCAAGAACTTAAGAAGAAGATACTATGGGAAGCTCATAATTCCCCATTTTCAGGACATTCTGGCTATGCCAAAACTCTCAATACAGTTGGGAAAAGCTATCATTGGGAGAAGCTCAAAAGTGACATACTTAAATAAATAACTGAATGCTTGAGTTTTCCATGAATAAAAGCCGAACGAGTTAAGGTACTAGGAAAGCTACAACCACTTGATATTCCTCAAATGAAATGGGAATTCATTAGATGTATTTTGTAGTTGGATTACCCTCAGTTCAAGGAGGATACAACTCGATCATGGTAATTGTGGATATGTTGACTATGGTTACCCACCTTATTCTAGTCAAAACCAACTGCAAGGCCTCAAATATTGCTAGGTTATTTATCAAATAAATATTTAGACTTCATGGGCTGCCAAAGAGAATTATCAGCGATTGTGATTCTCTATTCACTTCCCAATTTTGAAAGGGATTATTTGAGGCTCTTGGTACACATCTTTGTTTTAGTATAGCTTATCACCCTCAAATTGATGGGCAGATAGAGCATGCAAATTAGGTCATTGAATACATACTTAGGGCATATTATTGTAAAGAACCTAGACAGTGGTGGATACGATATCTACCTTTGGTGGAATTTGCTTACAATGCATTCTATCATCATAGCATTCAGATTACCCCATTTCAAGCTCTATATGGGCAAGAATGCCTAACTCTGCTAAACTTCTCTGACCCTACCTTGAAGATTGAAGCTTCTAAGAAGATGCTTGAAGAGATGGATGAAGAAGTCAAAACCATCAAGCAAGATATACTAGTTGCCAAGGATCGGCAAAAAGCCTATGCTGACCTAGGGAGAAAAGAGCAAATCTTCCAAGAAGGTGACAAGGTTTTTATCCAAGTATGCCCAAAAAGAAGTTCTTTATCCTTGGGAAAATTCAACAAGCTAAGCCCAAGATACTATGGACCTTACAAAGTCATAAAGGCTCTTCAACCTAATTCTTATAAGGTGCAATTTCCTGAAACCCTAAAAGTTCATGATGTATTCCATGTAAGTCTCTTGAAGCCCTATGTACCTAATCCGGATTATATTCTTGATGATCAACAAGTTGTAATGCTGAGAAAGGGTATACTTGAACTTCAACCTGATAGAATCTTGGATGTAAAAGAAAGTATCCTTAGGAATATGACCCTTAGAGAATATGACCCTTAGAGAATATCTCATCCTTATGAAAGAGTACCTCCACTTTCTCTCGAGATGAGGACATCTCAATTTCTCTAAGGAGGGAAGAATGTAATGTCCCCATTACTTAGTTTATTTTAATATGCGTATACATTTCAAAGAAAATTGATTTATAAAAGTGACTCTTATTATGAAGATAATTCTTATTGTTAATGAGGTACTATATGCCAATTCATGGAAGAAAGACTTGGGAGACCCTCCCAAGACTAACTTATTCAAACTATGTTTGTAGTATAGAACAACAAAAAGAACTAACCTAGTGGAAGTGCACGTGGGTGACGACACTGTCAGGATGGGTGATCTCCTGGGAAGATTTTTCTACAAGCTAGTGGGAGCTTCTAGTGTGCAACCAATAGTGCCAACAACAAAGCCTTCATAGCCTGTTGCCAAGTACACCAAGGCCAAGATTCCAACATCTATGCATTGGTCTCCACCTTAGTTGTTGCCTTGGAGTGACGGCCACCCGACAACACCCCATGTGGTGCTCGCCCATAGATTTTTAAGTTTTTATCTTCGTGCTAAAAAAATGGAGCTCCCTCTTTGATCTCATCAATGATGTCATAGAAACTCTAAAAGAAAGTGTCATCTCTTTGTTATCGATGATGTCATCAAAAAATGCTAAAAAGCAAGTGTCCTCTCTTTTGTCTCCCCCTGCAAAACTATAAATTGAGGGCTTGGGGATGACCAGGAAGAGGGACAAGAGAAATCTTGATGAATGAGACATTGATCGAGAAGTAAGAGACTCTATTCTACCAGATGAAGAGATATCATTCCATTCAACCCAAGGAAGGGGATACGTTGAAGGTCTCTCATCCTCTTTTACTCTAATCCGAGAAGAGAAGATAAAACTTTATCATATTCTATCAATCCAGTTAGAAGTCATACCCCTACTCTCATCCCTATTGCATCTACTAGAGAGAGAGAAGTATTGCTCTCCACGAGGCAAGAAGAACCATATGTGAGGCCTACATCATTGAATCCCGCAATAACCATCATCATTATTGAGAGTCTTATACCCTTGCCAACCTATATTACTGCAATGTTCTTCTTCTTCTATGAATCATATTTTTATTATGACCCCGAAGAAAAAGAATTCAAAAGTAAAAATCACAAATGATCCTATAACGTGGAAGCAACCGTTGGAGTTGCGAGCATGGAAGTCACTAACGGAGTCACATGTGCAAATAACAATCCTTTACCAATTTTGATACCACATGTTTTTTTCCAAAAATTTCTATCTGAATTCAATACAAATAAGATAATTCTCTTAAGAAATACTACGATCTTAGAGTATTCACTTGGTAAATTATTAGAACATCTTATAGGCTACAAACTATTAGGGAAACTACAAAATTCTAGAACTCAAGAGAAATCATGAGGAAATTTTCAAGATGGATTTACTAAGAATGAACCCCGAAGAAATTAGTCAAGGATATAGTCTAATCTAGAAGCTTTGATAGAAGATTTTAAGATCGAAAATATATTTACATTGAAGAAACGGACTTAAGGCCAAGAAACTTGGTTACAAGAATGTCATTATAGACCTTAAACTGAGAGGTTAGAGACCCCAAAATCTAGATACCCTAGGGAAGAGCTGAGTGCGTGAATTTCAAAGGTCGATTGCTACGAGATTAATCATCACTTGAAAGTTGCATGAGTGTTTGAAGTCATAATTGCTTGAAGAAATCAATCTTGTTTGTGATTTTCTAGATTAGATCCTAATTGAATTAAGTATTGGAACATATAAAAATTGAGGAGCCCTATACCTCCCCCAAGGATAGGTGATGAATCCCCATACCAAGAGGGGATATTTTTACCTCCACAGAAGCATGGACCGGCTCCAATGGTGAGAGGTCTCCCACTAGGGATCGTATTAAGTAGGAGGTGGTTAAGGTGCTAGGGGGGCTCTAACTAGTGAATCCTTTACATACCTAGGAACTACTTGGTCCCTTGCATAGCCCAAGTTCTACTTGGGACACCTAAAAACCCTAGCTATAGGTGGATTTGATCTTGGTGACGTGTAGATGCACTGGATGAGGCAACACGTGAAATTGTAATTTTTTCTCCTGTATGGGTGGGAGAACACACATTATGGAACATAATAAATGAATTTGTTTTACTCTGATTGTATGTCCATGAGTAAATTACGCAAACGAACAACTGTGCATAAAAGGATTCTTTTTAATTAACGAAGTTTTTTTTATATGTTTCACGTAATGTGGTAGGTAATTAGATAAGTAAGAACTTCCATAAAGGGAAGTGAGTGGATGGATTCTCGACAAAATCAATCCTATGGCAAGGTGGTCCATATTAGCCGAGAGGTTTTTCCAAAAACAAACACAAGGAAGAAACTCTAGGAAGGGCCGATTCACTAACTTACCTAGGATTTGATCTCAGAACTCAAACTGTGAATTATCTTAAGGGAAAGGTATGGTGGCTGTGCTAGAGCATTGTGAGGGATTTCATAAATCCCTAGTTTGCTACTAGAAAGAAGCATTGTACTCCATGAACAAGGGTAATGGCAGTCGCTCATTCCGGATAAGAGCCTCTCGAAGGACACCTCCAAATGTGAGCTAGTTGTTGATAGGTGACTATTAGGGCAATTAGAAACCTTTAGGTTAGTCCTCCGTAATGGCAGGATGCTTCCCCTATGAGGTAGACCTAGGGTTATAGGGCCAAGAAAAATTCGATCATTTTGGTTAGAGTACGGATGGCGACAGCTAGAAGGTAAACTCTGGGTGACTACTAAAACATTCCTCGTCACATAATCAAGGGCGAGTATGTTACATCTCTCTCCTTTTCTAGTATGGTCTCCTTCTCTTTGTGAAATTTTGACTAGGGGTAGGGTGGATGAGAGATGCTAAGCTGGTGGGTATCTTTGTCTTTTCATTTACCCAAGCAAGGTAATTGATATATTATGTGCTAGATTAGATTCCTTGAGCGAAGTAGTTGAGTTGAAATTTTTGAAAGTTCAACTCAGTGATGATGAATTCCTAGTCTTCTAGTCATTCCTATAAGTGAAGAGACTCAAAACTAAATAAAAATAAATTAAATTCAAGAGAGTGTATCTATTTAGTCTTGTAGGAAGAAAGAAAAAAAAAACCCTAAAGACTAAAGGGAAACAAAATGAAAGAAAAAAAAACCAAAAGAATATATTAACTCTTGCCTTTGAGGTCCTAGTATGCTGTAGGGATTTCCTTGATGATGGGTGCCCTACATCCGATACCTTGCATATCTTTGGGATGGGACCTTTTAGGAAGGAGAATAAATATATATACTCTTTTGACTAAAAAATTATGTGAGAAATGCTTCAAAAGTATATTTTCAAAAAACAAAAATGAAGGAAGTATGAGAGTTAAGAACCATTGACTGGTTGTTTAGTAGAATGTGGAGGGGTAACAATTAAACCATAGGAGTCCTAATCAGTATTCTAATATCAACTTGCTTTGTATGGGTTCTTTGATAGGCATTGTACTTATTAGTGTCGCTATTTTAAAAGTAATATTTCTAGTAGGAAAGTAGTGTGGCATTTTGTTTCCTTGAGAGATTATTGTTGCTTAGTGGCTCTAGAATGCTTCCTAGTTGGTATACTCCATGCATTGGATGCAGCTATGTTATGCACTCTAGTGGGGAGAGTGAGTAAGGGGAATGCTGCTTGCATAAGTTTTTATATAGCTCAACTAAAACATTTGTCTTGATTTATTCATGATAAGATATCAGTAACTATGTTTATATCTTTTCAGTGTCTACTAGTTTTCTATGTGTTATTTTGCAGGTCTTGTAGCTATGCTCGTGGACACTTCACATTTAAGTGGGGGAGAAAATGACAATCCATAGGAACATGCTAAATATTGCAGTAATTTTCAACAAATTTATATATAATTGATACACTATTATCATATTTTTACATTAATTTAATACAAATGCGATGGAATTTGTTGTCTCCGAAGGATGTATCTCTACAGTCCGAGCAAAAGAGAAGTGTTGGTGCAAGGAAGTTCTCGTATGAGAGGTGGGTGGAGCTTAGATTTTCTTAGGTACTTAGACTATATTAATTAGAAGTATGTGGTTGAGTAGTATGATAATTATCACTAGTATTAGAAGACGGGTGAAGATTATGTGTTTTGCCTTAGTGAAGAGAAATAAAGAAAAAATAAAAAGAAATTATGTCATTGCAACCAAATGATGGAGGGCGTGGTGAGAGAGGCTACCTTCTTGCCGTGACTCATCGAGGGAAGAGAGAGAGAGAGAGAGAGAGAGAGAGAGAGAGAGAGAGAGAGAGAGAGAGAGAGAGAGAGAGTTCAGAGGTGCTTTCTTGGCCAATGAAGGAAGAATTGAAGAGAAGGCAATAACTATCATCAATATTACCAGCACAATGAAATGAAGCCATCGTAGACAACGTGATGAGAAGGGGTGTATTCTTGCTGCCACAGCCATCCAAAGAAGAGAAGGAGATCATAATAGCAATTAAGAAGTGCTAGCCTGGAGAAAGAGAATGCCATCACCTACCCCTCTTGGTGCGTAGATCGGTCGCAGATAGCTCACGTAGTGAATCCGTGAAGGTCCCCAAGAACAATGAACTCTACCTTTTTGCACAAAAAACCATGTAAAACCATGCACGACAAGAGGCAAGAGACAAATTGGGTTCAATCTCTCCCATGCCTTGTGTGAGCGCTTCACAAAGCATGTATTTAATGTATATTTCCAATCTTCATGCTCAATAATAGCCCAATTACAAAAATATGACAAGCTTTTAGCTTTTGAGTTTGCTTTCTACAAAAATAGGAAAATAAAGCTAATGGACGGTGCCCATAGAGTCTGGCACGCCCAATCTCAATGTCCAAATAGAAATAACATATTCGTGCCCATAGGCGCATACAAAATAATAATCAATAATCGATGTCTCAACAGACATAACAAAATATAGGCGTGGCGCCTATCAAAATATAGTCCAAAGGTCGAATACTCGCTAGACTCCAATGCTTTCCTCCGCCACTGCTGCTATCTCTACACATCAACTGAAGCATTCACAATCGTTAGTAAAATAATACAATTAAACCGACAAAAGTGAATACCTAGCAGTCTTTAGCTACATAAATAAATCAACTGGTTAGAAATAAATCCTAACCTTAATTTATTACGAGTGCGCACTCTAAACTCATAAACGTTTATTAATTTAATATGCATTTTGCGGAATCACCCGCTATGGAATCACCTATGTACACACTAAATTAATGAAACGCCCGAAAAGGACAGGCGTCCCCATCAACTTCTCGCACAAAGAAACCTCTTTGTGTATGAGCCCCGATCATCTAAGTTTACGGAATCCACCGTAAAACCTCACGGAATCCACCATGGCACGGAATCCACCGTGGAATATGCCTCCTGGCATCATACCCCCGGGGTGGGATAGCAATTGACCTCAATTGCTATTAGCTCAATGTGGAGCTAACAGAGTGGGGAAAGCATTTAAGTCTCTAGCGTGCATCCATTGTGCTTCCTCTACAGGATGGTTCTTAAATTTTACTAGATATCTAGAATACCTTCGGCCAGTTCTAGTGGTCATGTAGTCAATGTCTATGATGGCTTCTGGTTCAAGTATTTCAGTCTCTTCTTCTAATAAAGGTGGGTTTTCATAAACAGGGTGGATAGGTAATTGGCCTCTAAATGGTCTCAATAAACTAATGTGAAATGTATTATGAATTTTCCAATGAGATGGCAATTCTAACTTGAATGCATTGTCATTAATCTTATGAATGATTCTAAATGGTCCATAGAATCTAGGAGCTAATTTGACAATTGGATGTCTATCTACACTTTGTAGTCTACGCTTTTCTATTCTAAGCCAAACATAATCATCAACTTTGAAATTCATGGCTTGTCTTTTCTTGTTGGCTTGTTTGGTATATGATTGTTGGGCTTTAGCAATCATATCCTTAACCTCATCAAAAATACTGTTATGCATAGTAGCAATATCATCAGCACTCTGAATTCTATTAGACAAAGATGCAACAGGTGTAGATAATCTATATCCATAAATGACTTCAAAAGGTGCTTTCTTTGTAGATGTGTGCGGTGTATTGTTATATGCAAACTGTAATAAATGTAAATGAGTATCCCATGTTTGAGGTTTAGAGATAGTATATGCACGTAAAAGATCTAGAATTGTGCTGTTTGTGGCTTCTGTTTGTCCATTTGTTTCTGGATGAAATGCAGATGAGAAATCAATCTTTCTGCCTAGATTGGCAAACAGTGTAATCCAAAAATTATTACAAAATCTAGAATCTCGATCTAAAATAATCACTTTTGGCAATCCATGGTTAGTAAAAACAGTTTTCAAAAATAACTGTGCTGCTTGTGATGCTGTTAAAGTTTTCTTACATGCAATGAAATATGCTTGCTTACTAAATCTATCTACAATTGTCCAAATCATGTCATGGTTAGATTTAGTATTTGGTAAACCAGCAATGAAATCCATAGAAATATGTTCCCAAGGTTTAGATGGAATAGACAAAGGCATTAATAATCCATACTGTTTACCATGATGTCTCTTTATTCTTTGACTGAACACCAAAATATCATCAAAGAAAACAATCACACAATATTGATATTTCAGAAAGATACGGTTCATCATTCTACTGAAAGTAGCAGGTGCATTAGTTAATCCGAATGGCATGACTAAGAATTCGTAATGGCCAAATTGTGTCCTGAATGCAGTCTTAAATATGTCGGATCTATCTAGCCTCACCTGATGATATCCAGACTTAAGGTCAATTTTACTAAATATAGAAGATCCTTGCAGTTTGTCCATAAGGTCATCAACTCTAGGTATAGGATACCTATTCTTTACAGTGATCTTATTTAATGCTCGGTAGTCAATACACATACGATAAGTATTATTCTTTTTCTTGACTAAGAGTACAGGTGCACCAAATGGGGAACTGCTAGGTCGAATTAAACCTCTATTAAGTAATTCTTCAACTTGACTCTGGATTTCTTTTTGCTCTATTTGATTGTGCCTATATGGTGCTTTGCAAGGTGGTTGTGTGCCAGGAATTAAATCAATCTTATGGTCTTCTGGATGTGAAGGTGGTAAACCTGGTGGTAGGTCTTCTGCAAAACAATCCTTAAAATATGCAAGAAATTCCTTATGCCTAGGGTGCATATGATTTTCCTTTGCGTGCAATTCATTCACCCAAATGAGATATGATTTAGTATTCTTGCGTAGTGCACGTTTTGCTTGAGTATGCGAAAGCAGTGGAAAAATATGAGATGCATGCATACCATATAATGTAATAGATTTTCCTTGAAAATTAATATTCATTGTGTGCGTAGAATAATCTATCTTTGGATTATGCTGGTATCTCCAAGGCATTCCTAAAATAATGTCGCTTGACTGTAATGGGACAACTAAGAAATTTCTTTTTTCAATATATGCACCAATTTGAATCTCTAAATCTTGAACTTCTTGTGTGCCATTGTACCTAGTGCCTAAAAATGCAGCTTTTATGCGATAATGCGTAGGTACTGTATGCAATTTCAATTCCTTTACCAATTTTGTTGAAATAAAGTCATGAGTACTACCGTCATCATGCAAAATAGTTCTTTCCTTTCCATGCACCATACATTTCATAGTCAACAATGGATGTGAAGTAGGCATACCTGGTAAAGTGTCAAAAGTAGTAGTAGGATCATCCTCATCTTCAGTGAAATCTGTCATATCCTCATGTTCGTCTTCGTCCATGGCTCCAAGATAGTTGATATGTGCTGGTGGCTTCTTTGAATGACAATTTGCTGCAAGATGCCCTGGCTGGTGACACTTGTAGCATACAATTGGCTTGGCTTTGGTTACATTATTTGCAATGGCTGGAAGTCTGGGTACATTTGGATTTGGTTGTGGAATAGGCTTAGGATTTGGATTGACAGTGGATGGTAATGCAGGTGGTTTAGGCCAATTCTTGCAGAAAGATGGTGATGAGAAACGACCTGGATTAAACCTTCTAAAATTGGAATTGAATTGTTTAGATCCATAATTACCGTTGGCTTGGAATTGATGTGGTCGTCTGTCTCTTCTGCATAACTTATCTTCAGTGTCATGAGCTAAGGAGATGGCGTCTTCAAGGGTAGTAGGCTTGAACATGTTCACTTCAACGTAGTAATGTCCAAGAAGTCCAGACATATACTTCCGCTTATGTGTCGTCTCTAGTACGTCTTCAAGCATGCGTAGCTGTAGGAGTGCATTCCAAAAACGCTCTGTATACTGTGGAATAGGCTCACGATCCCGTTGTTGAAGTAAATCCCATTGCTTGATAGCCTTCTCATGAAATTGCAGTGGAAGGAAATTCTGCATGAACTTCTTCTTGAAATCTTCCCAAGTAGCAGGACATTCTATGCTCTTGCGTACTACAGTCCACCAAAGTGATGCTCTATCTATCAGATGATTAGTAACACACTTGATTTTATCTTTTTCTGGATAAGTTTCCTCATGGAAATAGTCATCAAACTGGCTAATGAATGATAAAACAGTCTTTCCTTCTCGTATGCCATTGAAAGTGCGAAATTTGAAACTTCGTTTACTTATCTTGGATTCCTTGTGAATGGTTTGTGCTTCAAGAGTGGCGTCGATGGTACGGCGAATCAAATCTTCAGCTTGTGGTTCTTCTTTATCGGTAGACGCTCTTTGTAACTTTGTCAATTGCGCTTGCAATGCTTGCCTAGCCCTTCGCTCTTCTTTCAATTGCAGCATGATTAGATCCAGCTTTTGTTCCATGGTAGGCTTAAGTAAGTCGTCTTCAGTCATAGGATCATCCATATGTGGGGTAGTCATCCTGTAAAACTCAATAAACCTTTCTCACTCAAAATTAGGTTAGCGGGATGAGCGTAGCTCAAATTCAGGGTTACAAGGCTATGTATTTTTGGGTATTTCTTTGTCTATTTTCAGAAAATCTGCAATATTTATGTCTCCGTTTGCTGAAAGTACTTCAACGAACTTGTAAATAGGTAGAACAGCTTGCCACGAACAACTTTCCAGTTCAGAGTTTTTGCATACGAACAAGTCTTCTAGGAGTTTTGAGCACTAGTCAGTTCTGATTTAGTCTGACTTGCAGAGTTGCAGACTTAGCAGACTTGCAGAGTTGTTGACTTGCTGAACTTAGGCCGACTTGCAGAACTTACAGGACTTGATTCCACTTGACTTGCTGAACTTGACTTTTGCAGTGCAGGACCTGGAGTATATCAACTTGTGTGTCTTGTCAGACTTGCAGAGAGCTTAATAACTTATGCTTAAGTGATTAAGCTTAAGCTTAATAAGCTTAATGGAGGACTAGCAGGGCGGCGTGAAATTTCGTGGGGGGGGCCGTTTTTTGGCCACGCGGATTTTTCGGAAGGTCTTCTGAGGCCACAATTATGAATTTTGAAGCTTAATGCTCTTAAGCTTTATAATTAAGCTTTTGATAAAGAGGATTAAGAGTTTTTCTCACTGTTTCTTCACAACTTATATGTGAGGATGTAGGAGTGGTCCTCCGCCTGCAGAGCCTGGTCCTTCGTGATCTGACAGTAGAAACAGGGGTTCTTGATCGCCAGAAGTCTGCCTGTATCGACGATTCGCGATGAGATTGACTGTAGAGCCCGTTTGTTCCTGGAGCTCCACCTTCGCCCGAGATTGGTAGCGATTGGAAGCTCTTGATCTCTGCTCCGCTCTGATACCACTGGTGCGCAGATCGGTCGCAGATAGCTCACGTAGTGAATCCCTGAAGGTCCCCAAGAACAATGAACTCTACCTTTTTGCACAAAAAACCATGTAAAACCATGCACGACAAGAGGCAAGAGACAAATTGGGTTCAATCTCCCCCATGCCTTGTGTGAGCGCTTCACAAAGCATGTATTTAATGTATATTTCCAATCTTCATGCTCAATAATAGCCCAATTACAAAAATATGACAAGCTTTTAGCTTTTGAGTTTGCTTTCTACAAAAATAGGAAAATAAAGCTAATGGACGGTGCCCATAGAGTCTGGCACGCCCAATCTCAATGTCCAAATAGAAATAACATATCCGTGCCCATAGGCGCATACAAAATAATAATCAATAATCGATGTCTCAATAGACATAACAAAATATAGGTGTGGCGCCTATCAAAATATAGTCCAAAGGTCGAATACTCGCTAGACTCCAATGCTTTCCTCCGCCACTGCTGCTATCTCTACACATCAACTGAAGCATTCACAATCGTTAGTAAAATAATACAATTAAACCGACAAAAGTGAATACCTAGCAGTCTTCAGCTACATAAATAAATCAACTGGTTAGAAATAAATCCTAACCTTAATTTATTACGAGTGCGCACTCTAAACTCATAAACGTTTATTAATTTAATATGCATTTTGCATAATCACCCACTATGGAATCACCCATGTACACACTAAATTAATGAAACGCCCGAAAAGGACAGGCGTCCCCATCAACTTCTCGCACAAAGAATCCTCTTTGTGTATGAGCCCCGGTCATCTAAGTTTACGGAATCCACCGTGGAATATGCCTCCTGGCATCACCTCTCCATCATTTCCATGTCTTGCCTTTCATAGGCCAATGCCGAGCCTTAATACACCCAACCAATCTGAAATCACTAGCCAAGAGAAGAATTTATTTGTTTTTCATTGCCATATCCTACTCTCGATTCCATCCACAGATGGGAAATTGTCCAAATTCACACTCTTCTCCTCAATTCGTCATCACCTAGAGAGAAAGAAAGTGATAATTTTAAGTTATAAGCTTTTAATTAAAGCTTAAGCTTTTAAACATATAAGTAACCATTCACATACCAATAATCAAATCACAAGTGAGGGTTATGAGGAGAAGAAAGGAGGATATTTCACTACCCAAGGGAGCTGAGTAGACCAACATTCGTGGCTAGACTACAGAGACACAATTTTGAAAGATGTGACTAAGACCTATGAGAAATTTTCAAGTAAGTGTGTCTTTGCTTTATCAAATAACAATACGATAAATTCATACTTTTTTATGCTTAGTATTTTTAATCTATATGTTGAGTCTTGATTGTGCATTCTATGTATTCTATATAATTTTTAGACATTGTTTGAAATTTTTAAAAATAGAAAATGAGAAAAATGCATCAAACCAAGCATGAATATACATTTGAAAAATCATAAATAATTTTAAAATTAATACTAATTATAATTTTTTAGTATTTATAATATAGAAATAAATATTTTACTTTTTATTATAATCTTTTAAAATCTATCTACTATTTTTCAAAATTATAAAACTAAGCTTCTTGAGTAAAATTCACACTTTTTATTATATCTAGATTATGAAAATGGCTTATAGTTAGTTAAAATTTGTGAGTATGGAAAGAAATATGATTTGGATTTTTTATGATTTTATGATATTTTTATAGGAGGATAAAGAATTGAAATCAACTTTTAAGTCAAATTAAACACTTGAATTGATGAAACAACAACATGAACTTAGTTTTTTAGCACGCTATTGTGTGTTTGGAGGACTGGAACAAAAGGTTTGGGAAACTCTAAAATGATTTATACAATTATTTAGAATATTTTATTTTGAAATAAAAAAGAAAAATATTTTAACAATGTAAAACATTTCATGTGGTTATCCAAAATTCATTTGTGAAAGATGTAAAATTAGTGGTATGAGGGAAAGCGTTAGCATTGCCAAAGAAATAATATAAATTGATTCATTTTAATTGTCAATCATTATAATGAGTAAGAGAGGAGGACCAATAGCATCATTTATTAATTTTGGGGAAACTCTAGGATTAAAAATGAATTTGGTATGTGCATGCGTGAAAGTGAGAAAGGAAATTATATTTACTTTGTTTGCCCTTTAGTTCAAATTTTAAAAAATTATGTTTCCATCAAAAATAAAGATAAATTAATTATTTAAGCATTAAAGTGCAATGACAAATTGCATTTTCCTTGAACTGTTATGTGTGCCACCTGAATACAAAATTTGGAATTATATATTTCTTCAAGTAGTCTCGATACACTTGCAAAAGTACTGAAGGCAACATTTTCTTTTTAACAATGTCTTTCATGGTGCTCTTTTTTCCTTTTTTTTAAATATCAACCAATACTTTCTATATTTTAAAAGACCTTGATAGGTAGTTTCTTATTATGCTCAAGATCTTCTCTTGGACAGAACTAAATTTTACTTACATCAAAGACATTACATGTTCCAATTAAGAATTTGTGACAATTGAAATTATGATAAGAAGGAATATGACAAAGGATAGACTCCCAATGTAAAGTGATAATATTACTTGTGTTCTTGGCTATAAGACATCCATTTCTGACAACTCCATCATGATAACTACAAAAAAAATAGTTGCATGTGCAATAAGAACCATGAAGATCAAAACTTTGAGTTGGCATGTGACTTATAGCTTCTTTAAGGAAAATCATGTGTATATACACAATATAAAATGGTTTTAGAGACTCAAAAGAATATTGAGAAATCTTCTCAATGGATCATAGTCTCTTGTTGAAATCCGATTGTGTACTCATAAATATGGATATTGAGACAAAGCTTATGATCGAATAAGATGGAGGTTTGTATTAGAGGTGATGCAAGCAATCAGATTTGGTAGTGGTGTCTTGAAAATGGTTTGAGCATGTTTTGCTAGTGCTGAGGCAGTTTTCCAAGTCAATGGCATCTTGTCAAGGCCATTTGAGATCAAAAGATTGGTGACACAAGGGTGTTTGATTTCCTTGCTCTTGATTTCCATCATTAATGTTCATTTTCTCTATAACTTGGATTTAAAAGTCCAATATGGGGTTATTCGAGGGTTTCCAATTTGTGATAACTACTCCTTTATAGCACAAATTTTCAAGTCCCCATGGATAGGTAGATGAGGATTAGGGGGTGATATTATGGTTACCCTCAAAGGTGTTGGATCTACTCGTAGTGTCTCAAAACTATTTTACAATTGAAAGGACTGCTTAAAGGTTAGCATATAAGATTGATGTGTCTTGAAGATAGCCCTTTGTAGGCTCAGTAAATCTTTTTTTAATAATATTATTATTGTTACATTATTTTAAAAAACCTAAACTTCTTAGAAAAAAATGAAGTTTTTCAAAACCTAACTTTTTTTAGAAAAAATGCAAGATTTCCAAGTCTAATGATTTCAAATATATATTTTTAGATGTACATCTAATAAACACTTTTGAATTTTTTTGGGTTAAATTTGATTTCTAAATCCAAAATAAAATTAGAGATTTGAAAAATTAAAGAAGGAAGAGTAAAAAGCAAATGCAATGCTAAGCATTCGTTCTTTAGTTGTACTTCAGTCCTTCAATTTGTTTGGATTCAATTGTTTTTAGATAAAAGGGATATGAGGTCAGACTAGATGACTAGAGAAAGACGAGGAGAATGAGAGGTTGCAATTTGTTTGATGAGAGAGAGACAAGATGCCATCCATTTACCAAAAGTTCAATTCTCTTTCATTTCATGAAAAGAGTTGAATGGATATTTCAGTAATGCATCTCATGCTAATTTATTAGAGTAGTATGCCACTGCCATGTTGATATTCCCACCGAGAAAAAAGGTGGATGCTGGGGGAGATAGTGAGACAAAAGAGAGGTTACCCTCCCTCACTATTAAAGATCCCGAAGGGGTGCAACCAACCGACCTCAGGAGAACTTTGTCCACCTCTCCATGATTCGAAGCTACCCGTGTAAGGAGTCCATTCTACCATTTTATCCCTCACACAGGTACAGTGACTAGAGTATTGAAGATTGAAGTATTTTCAAAGACTCAAGTACCTTCAAGAGCAAAAGAGGGTAAAACAAGGGATTCATAAGACACTACAGGGTATATACAAGTCATTACAGGTACCAACTTCATTATTTAGGTACAATTGTAGATACTACAGGGTTCCTATAGGTCCTATTCACTCTCCTATAGTATTTGATAGCTATTTAGGACCACCATTGTACTCTTACAAGTGAAAATAGGGTATTTACAGGTTGAAATAGGGTGTAGGCCTAGCTAGTTTAGACTCAGGGATTGAATTGCAAAATTTTCTATCCTAAACTTGTTATGACGTGTTATAGCACATCTTAAAGAGGGCATCCTTGGCTTCGATTTGGATCAAAAAAGTTTGGGAGTCAGAGTTTTCTAGCTCAAGTTATAGCCAATTTTCTAAGAGGGGATACTGTAAGACTACCGCCTACTATGGCTAGTCATAAAGGCAAGAATAAGGCCTATGATGAGTATGTATAGAAAATTAGAGATTCCATGCTACATAATATACCTCAAGAGGGCCCTAAAGAGCCTCAAGTGCATGGAAAAATTAGTACACTCAATAATACCATGTGTGAACATGAGAATAGAGCCAAAGACATATGGAGTTGTTATCTAGAGTGGAGCAAATGGTATTTTCTACTAGTCAAACGAAGTCTTCCATTGAGAAGTTGGTGGATTCCACTACCCAAATAAAGGCTTCAATTGTTAAGCTAGTAGAATCTAATGCTCAAATAATGGATTAATTCTCCCAATGATGCAAATTCAAATGGAAACCAACGAGGCTAAAGAGAAAGCTCGTTCAAACAGTGAATCTTAAATCCACTTCAGCCACCTAACCAAAATGGTCAAGGTCATGGTATCATTGGATGAAGGGGTATTCTAAATATTCAATATGAAGTAGGTGAGACTTCACAAAGGTATGATGACTATTTGGCTAGTTTGAATGGTACTAATTCTTCCTCAATCTTACCATGTATGTAGAGATCATTAGTGATGAAGCTAAACTCCACAAGTACATGTATGGTTTAGAGCCTTCATTATCAGTTGATGTTATGGCAGTAATCATGTGGCAAGTGGGAGCTTAAGAGTGCTAACTTATCCATCATTCAATGCTTCAACACCTCAAAGAAATTTTCAAATAACAAATAGTCCAAGAGTAGATTTCAAACAAGGGGACAACAAGTCTAAATCTATTTCAGCCAATATGAATCCAAAGTCTATTCCTATGGATCTCTATAAAGAAAGAAAGGAAAAATGATTATGCTTTAAATGTGGGAAAAAGTATACAGCTGATCATGCCACAAAGTGTGTATACAAAAATGCAAAAGCTAAGGTTCATAGTATATTAGTCTTTGAGGATTCTGAAGTTGACATTGATGTGGCCAATGCATTTGTACCTATTGTTGAAAATGAAGGTTTTGAGGAAGAAAATGTGCAATGTGTTAAAGATTGGCCAACACCTACTACCACTACTTCACTTAGAGGATTTCTTAGTCTATCTTCATTTTATCACCGATTCATCAAACATTATGTTGTTATTGCAACTACTTTGACTAATAGGTTGAATAAAGAAGATTTCTTTTGGGATGCTCTTGATGATAGTAGCTTCAACCACTTAAAGGAACTTCTTACTTCTACTCCTATTCTAGTATGCATGGATTTTTCAAAGGAGTTTACCATGCAGTGTGATGCCATTGGCCGAGGCATAGGGATTGTTATGTTACAGGAGCATGGAGTGATTTTATTTGAAAGTCGCAAGCTTACAGATAAGGAAATGGCTATGAATGTTTATGACCAAGAGATGTTGGCTATCTTGCATGCAATAAAGAAGTGGCACCATTATTTTTATGGCAGCCGGTTTAGAGTTCAAATTGATCACAAGGTCCTTAAGTATTTCCTCACTTAGTTCAATTTTACTCCTAAGCAGCGTAGGTAAGTAGCTACACTACAAAATTATGATTTTGACATCACTCATATGAGGGGCAAAGACAATGTAGTGGGTGGCTGATTCTCTTTCTCGTATGTAGGCCTATAAAGTTTCAGTACAACTAAGCTACATAATGATTGGATTGAAGAATTACAAGAAGCATATCTTTTGGATGAAGAGCTTAGTCATATTTTTAAAAAATTATAGCAAGGTCTCATGGAAGATAACTCATATTATTAGCTTCAAAATGGGCTAATCTGGTTAAATGGCAAGATTGTCAATCCCTCTACTACTTCTTTTACATGGAAAATCATGGAGGAGTTGCATTCTTTGCCTTAAGCTGGACATCTTCAAGTTTTCAAAACCTATGATAGGATTAGTAAAAGCTTTTATTGGAAAGGACCGTGGAAAGATATCAAAGATTTTGCCATGAAGTGCACGCTTTGTCAATTACCAGAAAGGGATGCAATAGTATATATACTACTCTTCACCACCACATATATACTATTCTTCACCTTTAGTTGGACATCTTGGAGTTTTGAAAACCTATGATAGGATCAATAAAATCTTTTATTGGAAAGGACTGTGAAAAGATGTCAAAGATTTTTTCATGAAGTGCATGCTTTATCATTTACCAAAAAGGGATCAAATAGTATATATACTACCCACCACCACCACAAATATACTATTCTTCACCTTTAGCTGGGCATCTTGGAGTTTTCAAAACCTATGATAGGATCAGTAAAATATTTTACTGGAAAGGATTGTGGAAAGATGTCAAAGATTTTGTCATGAAGTGCATGCCTTGTCATCTATCAAAATGGAATGGAATAGTATATCTTGGAGTTTTCAAAATCTATGATAGGATCAATAAAAGCTTTTATTGGAAAGGATTGTGGAAAGATGTCAAATATTTTTTCATAAAGTGCATGGATTGTCAGCTACCAAAAAGGCCTACTACCAAAAAGGGATGGAATAGTATATATGTAATGATGGATAGACTCACGAAGGCAACCCATTTTATTCCAACCAAGACTGAGTCTACTACTTCTTAAGTAGCTAGTCAGCTTATGGGGTAGATTTTTAGATTACATGGATTACCACATGTGATTGTTCATGATGACAAAGATTCAAAGTTCATGAGTAACTTTTGGCAAGTGGTATTCACATCCATGGCCACTAAATTGGCTCTCTCTATGGCCTATTATCCACAAAAAACAAATGGATACACAAAAAGGCTAAACAAGTGGTTGGAGACTTACCTTTGTCATTTCTGTTATGATGTCCTAAATTCATGGGATTCTTGGTTATACTTGGCTGAGTTTATCTACAATAACTCCACTCATGCTAGCATTGGAGTTTCACTCTTTGAGGCTATGTATGGTTATAAGGTGCCCTTACCCACAGTCATCTTCAACGAAATAATCAATCCTCATGGGAAAGAAGAATTGGAAAGAATGCAAACCCATCTTTAGCAATGCAAGATGAATCTTAGGAAGCCTAAGACCAAATGAATATGTATGCAGATGAGAAGAGGTGACCTTTAGAATTCCAAGAAGGAGAGTTAGTTTTGTTGAAAGTGCCCAAGTCTCAGTATTCTACTTTGAAAGATGGATCCAGTAACAAGCTTGCTCACAGATTTTATGGACCCTATAGGATTTTGAAGTGCATTGGAGACTTGGCATATAGATTGGAGCTACCCTCTTCCACTAAGATTCATAATGTATTCTATGTTAGTCAACTCAAGCCTTTTTATGGTGACCCTCTTGACATAGTTGATGAGGTGCCACTTATTGATGAAGAAGGTCTTATTCAATACATCCCATAGGTTGTTATAGGTTAGTGTGAGAAGAAGCTTCGATATCACTCCATCATTGAATATTTGATCAAATGGAGAGGTTTGCCACTTGAGAAAGCCTCTTGGCCTGATTCTATACTAGATGAGTTTCCTTACTACTGGACACTTTGGTGGCGACTGAAGCTTATTGACTATGGAGCCAGTTATGATGCAAACAAGGACTTGATAGCAAACTGTTTTAGAATAGTTTGTATTCTACCTAATTTTTAGAATTAAACCATCTACATACAGTCAAAGTACTCTGCAAGAGCTGCGTTTTGATATGTGGCATGCTTCATTCGGATACTTCTACCAAAAGTTATGGAAAATTTGATTCAGCAGGGTCTGTTCGTACAACAAGCTATCTACTTCATTTTGAGTTTATCAATTGAAGAATTAAGTCTCCAAGTACTTTTCAAGCACTCTTGATCATGTATATAGGTGAGGCTTACTTCCATTCCTTCATTTTAGTCCATGTTTCTTTAAACTTTCATTCATTTTCCCATTGTAAAGCTGAAAATAGAGTAGTACTCTGTTCCATCCATATTTTTCCAATCTTTGTAAGTTTGTTTTTTAGGGAAAAAACCTTTGGGATGGGATGGATTGTAAGAAGTTGGGAAGTATAGTGGTTTAGTGTGAGAATAATAGTAATACCATGTCAGACTGGCATAGGTATAAAAGGAAGGGACATGTAATTTTTCTCATTTTTTCACACATTAATGCATTAATGTCTATCTCCTCATTACCTTGCTTACAACTTCAATGGCTTCTTACTTCTTTCAATGTTTCTCTCTCCATTTTCTAGTCTTTCTCTCTCTTTTGCTTTCTTCTCTCTCCTCTTTCTCTCTCTCCAGTTCACTTTTTAACAAAAAGAAGAAGAAGAAAAAGAATTAGAGTGAGAGACAGAGGGGAAAAAGAGGAAAGAGAATATATTTTTTTAATTAAATCTTTTTTTATATAGTTTTTGACTTAGAAAGAGAGACAAAGAGGAAATATATAATTTGAGAGAGAGGAAATAGGGGGAGAGAAAGGGGAAGAAAGGAAATAGAAAAATAGAGAGAAAAAAACTTGAAAGAGAAAGAGAGAGGAAAAGAAAACTGAGGAGAGAGAGAGAACAAAAACGGAGACAAAGATACAAAGAGAGAAAAAAAGAAAGAAGAGGAGAGAGAGAGAGAGAGAGAGAGAGGAAGAGGGGAGAACAAAGAGAGAATTATAGAGAGAGAAAATATAAAAATTAAGAGAGAGAGAGAGAGAGAGAGATAAGAAAAACATAGGAAAATTTAAGAGTGGGAGAGGGTGGAAAAAAGGAAAAACGAGGAGAGAGAAGAAAAAGAGAGGAGAGAGGGGAGAGAAGAAAGGGAGGAGAGAGATAGAGGAAAGAAAAGCAAGGAGAGAAGAAAATGAGAGAGAGAGAGAGAAGAAAAGAAGAAGAAGAATAAGGAGGAGAGAATTTGAACATAGAAAGAGAGAATTATAGAGAGAGGAAATATAAATTTTAATTGAAAGAGAGAAAAAAATAAAGAGAGAATGAAGAGAGAGAGAGAATTTAAAAAAAGGAAAAAAAAGAGGGAGAGAGAAGAAAAAGAGAGGAGAGAGGGGGAAGATAGAGAGGAAATATATAATTTGAGAGAGAGTGGAAACAAGGGGAGAGAAAGGGAAAGAAAGCAAAGAGAAAAATAGAGAGAGAAAAGAGAGTGAGAAAACAACTTGAAAGAGAAAGAGAGAAAAGAAAAAACTTAAAGAGAGAATGAAGAGAGAGAGAGAGAGAGAGAGAGAGAGAAGAATAAGAGGAAAAAAGAAAAAAAGAAGAGAAAAAGAGAAAAAAAAGAGAGGAGAGGAGAGAGAGAAAAGAGAGAGAGAGAGAGAGAGAGAGAGAGAAGAAGAAGAAGAAGAAGAAGAAGAAGAGAGATGGGGGAAAAGAAAAAAGAGAAAAGTCTTTTCTAAATTGAAACATTTTTTGAGAGAGGGAAAAAGGGAGAGAGAAGAAAAAGGAGGTGAAGAGAGAGGGGGAAGAGAGAGAGAGAGAGAGAGAGAGAGAGAGAGAGAAGATAAAATTTAAAAGAGAGAGAGGGAGAGAAGAAAAAAAGGAAAAAGAGGAGAAAGGGTAGAAGAAGAAAAGGGGGAGAGGAGAGAGAGTGTGTGTGAATAAAAGAAGTGAGAGGAAGAAGAAGAAGAGAGAGAATATGAAGATAAAGAGAGAATTATAATAGGGAAAAGATAAAATATACATGCTTTAAGAGAGATTGAGGGGGGGAATGAAGAAGAAGAAGAGAGAGAGAGAGAGAGAGAGAGAGAGAACATGGAGAGAGGAAAATATAAAATTTAAAAGAGAAAGAGAGAAGAAAAATAGAGAGGAGAGAGGGAGAAGGAAAAGAGAGGAGAGAGAGAGAGAGAGAGAGAGAAGAAAAGTGTGGAGAAAAAAAGAAGAGAGAGATAAAAGAAGAAGAAGAAGAAGAAGAAGAGAGAATATGAATACACACACATTGAGAGAGAGAGAGAGAGAATAATAGAGAGAGGAAAGATAAAATTTAAAAGAGTAAGAGAGAAAAAATAAAAAAATTTAAAGAGAGAGAGAGAGAGAGAGAGAAGAAGAAGAAGAAGAAGAAGAAGAAGAAAAGGAATAAAAGAGAAAAGGGAGAGAGAAGGAAAAGAGAGGAGAGAGGGGGATAAGAAAAGGAGAGAGAGAGAGAGGGAGGGAGAGAGAAGAAAAGCGAGGAGAGATGAAAAGAAGGGAGAGAGAGAGAGAGAGAGAGAGAGAGAGAGAGAGAGAGAGAGAACTAGGAGAGGAGAAAAAATAAACTAAAATAGAAGGCGGAGAGAGAGAGAGAGAGACAGAGAGAGAGAGAATTAGACAGGGAATAGGGGAGGGAGAGAGAGAGAGAGGAGAAAAAAATTAGAAATAGAGAGGGAAAAGAGGAGAGAGAAAGAGAAGCAAAGGATTGTTGAGTGAAGTTGCCATGTGGTAGCCTCGGCGGGTATAAGTTATTCATGAATATATGTGTGCATCACATGGATTCAAAATAGGGTATTTTTAAAATACCATTTTTATACATCTTTCACATACAAAAGGGTGCAATATAAAGGGGCTATTTACAAATCGAATAGAAAAGGGTTATGTTTTATTCAAGAAAAATTCATAAATAAAGATATTTTTAAATAGGCCTTGAATGCACTTGATGTAGAGGATATACATATAGTAACTTCCCCGAGGCGGTAGCATGGTAACTTCTCTTGGCACGGCCTAATGATATAAAATTATATTCAATCATAGAAGCATGTAGTTGCACTGCACGTGGCAACCTAGTTTTTCTATGCCTCTGGTGCGCAGATCGGACGCAGATAGCTCACGTGGTGAATTCCCGAAGGTCCCCAAGAACAAAGTACTCTACTTTTTAGCACAAAAACCCATGTAAAAGCAAGCACGACATGAGACAAGAGACAAATTGGGTTCAATCTCCCCCATGCCTTGTGTGAGCGCTTCACAAAGCATGTATTTAATATATATTTCCAATCTTTATGCTCAAAAATAACCCAATTACAAAAATATGACAAGCTTTTAGCTTTTGAGTTTGCTTTCTACCAAAAATAGGAAAATAAAGCTAATGGACGGTGCCCATAGAGTTTGGCACGCCCAATCTCAATGTCCAAATAGAAATAACATATCCAGGCGCATAAGCGCATACAAAATAATAATAAATAATCGATGTCTCTATAGACATAACAAAATATAGGCGTGGCGCCTATCAAAATCTAATCCAAAGTCGAAAACCCGCTAGACTCCAATGCTTTCCTCCGCCACTGCTGCTATCTCTACACATCAACTGAAGCATTCACAATTGTTAGTAAAATAACACAATTAAACCGACAAAAGTGAATACCTAGCAATCTTCAGCTACATAAATAAATCAACTGGTTAGAAATAAATCCTAACCTTAATTTATTACGAGTGCGCACTCTAAACTCATAAACGCTTATTAATTTAATATGCATTTTGCGGAATCACCTGCTATGGAATCGCCCATGTACACACTAAATTAATGAAACGCCCGAAAAGGACAGGCGTCCCCATCAACTTCTCGCACAAAGAATCCTCTTTGCGTATGAGCCCCGGTCATCTAAGTTTACGGAATCCACCGTAAAACCTCACGGAATCCACCGTGGAATATGCCTCCTGGCATCATACCCCCGGGGTGGGATAGCAATTGACCTCAATTGCTATTAGCTCAATGTGGAGCTAACAGAGTGGGGAAAGCATTTAAGTCTCTAGCGTGCATCCATTGTGCTTCCTCTACAGGATGGTTCTTAAATTTCACGAGATATCTAGAATACCTCCGGCCAGTTCTAGTGGTCATGTAGTCAGTGTCTATAATGGCTTCTGGTTCAAGTATTTCAGTTTCTTCTTCTAGTAAAGGTGGGTTTTCATAGACAGGATGGATAGGTAATTGTCCTCGAAATGGTCTCAATAAACTAATATGAAATGTATTATGAATTTTCCAATGGGATGGCAGTTCTAACTTGAATGCATTGTCATTAATCTTATGAATGATTCTAAATGGTCCGTAGAATCTAGGGGCTAATTTGACAACTGGATGTCTATCTACACTTTGCAGTCTACGCTTTTCTATTCTAAGCCAAACATAATCATCAACTTTGAAATTCATGGCTTGTCTTTTCTTGTTGGCTTGTTTGGTATATGATTGTTGGGCTTTAGCAATCATATCCTTGACCTCATAAAAAATAGTGTTATGCATAACGGCAATATCATCGGCACTTTGTATTTTATTAGACAAAGAGGCAACAGGTGTAGATAATCTATGTCCATAAATAACTTCAAAAGGTGCTTTCTTTGTAGATGTGTGCAGTGTATTATTGTAAGCAAACTGTAATAAATGCAAATGAGTATCCCATGTCTGAGGTTTAGAGATAGTGTATGCACGTAAAAGATCTAGAATAGTGCTATTTGTGGCTTCTGTTTGTCCATTTGTTTCTGGATGAAATGCAGATGAGAAATCAATCTTTGTGCCTAGATTTGCAAACAGTGTAACCCAAAAGTTATTACAAAATCTAGAATCTCTATCTGAAATAATCACTTTCGGCAATCCATGGTTAGTAAAAACAGTTTTCAAAAATAACTGTGCTGCTTGTGATGCTGTTAAAGTTTTCTTACATGCAATGAAATATGCTTGCTTACTAAATCTATCTACAATTGTCCAAATCATGTCATGGTTAGATTTAGTATTTGGTAAACCAGTAATGAAATCCATAGATATATGTTCCCAAGGTTTAGATGGAATAGATAAAGGCATTAATAATCCATACTGTTTACCATGATGTCTTTTTATTCTTTGACAAATCAGACATTCAGAAACAAAATTAGATACATCTGCATCCATATGCGACCAATAAAAATCTTCAGTTAACATGCGTAATGTAGAAATGATACCTCTATGACCTTGATATGGGGGACAATGAATTTCATTTAAAACAAAAGATCAGAATGGAATAGTAACACACAGTCTCTTTTCAAAGAACATGAATCCATCATTATATGACAATGAATCAACAGGAATGAAATTATTTTGAACTAATTTTTGCCAATCAGAATGAAAAGTAATATCCTGGTGATATGTGTCTTTCATAGCAATTAAAGAATCAAAAGATATGCACAACTAGAAAGAATGGTCTGTTAAAGTCAGGCAATTGTAGAACAGGGGCATTGGTCAATGCACGTTTAAGTAAATCAAAGGATTTCTGCTGGTTTTCAGTCCATTGATAAACAATGCCTTTCTTAAGAAGTTTGGTCAGTGGTAAAGCAAGTAATGAGAAATTACGTACAAACTTCCTATAGAAACTAGCAAGACCAAGGAATGAGCGTAATTCATGTACATTTTTAGGAATAGGCCAGTGCAATATTGCATCAATTTTCTTAGGATCAACTTTAATTCCTTCTTTTGATACAATATGACCTAGATATTCTATTTCTGTCTTAAAGAATTCACTCTTGTCAGGATTTGCAAACAATTGATTTTCTTTCAGTAATTGAAAAACTAATGATAAATGCTCATAATGCTCTTTTTCACTTTGATTGAACACTAAAATATCATCAAAGAAAACAATCACACAATATTGATATTTTAGAAAAATGCGGTTCATCATTCTACTGAAAGTAGCAGGTGCATTAGTTAATCCAAATGGCATAACTAAGAATTCGTAATGGCCAAACTGTGTCCTGAATGCAGTCTTAAATATGTCGGATCTTTCTAGTCTCACCTGATGATATCCAGATTTAAGGTCAATTTTACTAAATATAAAAGATCCTTGCAGTTTGTCCATAAGGTCATCAACTCTAGGTATAGGATACCTATTCTTTACAGTGATCTTGTTTAATGCTCGGTAGTCAATACACATCCGATAAGTATTATTCTTTTTCTTGACTAAGAGCACAGGTGCACCGAATGGAGAACTGCTAGGTCGAATTAAGCCTCTATTTAGTAATTCTTCTACTTGACTCTGGATTTCTTTTTGCTCTATTTGATTGTGCCTATATGGGGCTTTGCAAGGTGGTTGTGTGCCAGGTATTAGGTCAATCTTATGGTCTTCTGGACGTGATGGAGGTAAACCTGGTGGTAGGTCTTCTGCAAAACAATCCTTAAAATACGCAAGAAATTCCTTATGCCTAGGGTGCATATGAGTTTCTTTTGCGTGCAATTCATTCACCCAAATGAGATATGATTTAGTGTTCTTGCGTAGTGCACGTTTTGCTTGAGTATGCGAAAGCAGTGGAAACATATGAGATGCATGCATACCAAATAATGTAATAGATTTTCCTTGAAAATTAATATTCATTGTGTGCGTGGAATAATCTATATTGGGATTATGTTGGTGTCTCCATGGCATTCCTAGAATAATGTCGCTAGACTGTAATGGGACAACTAAGAAATTTCTTCTTTCAATATATGGACCAATTTGAATTTCTAAATCTTGAACTTCTTGTGTGCCATTGTACCTAGTGCCTAAAAATGCAGCTTTTATGCGATAGTGCGTAGGTACTGTATGCAATTTCAATTCCTTTACCAATTTTGCTGAAATAAAGTCATGCGTACTACCGTCATCATGCAGTATAGTTCTTTCTTTTCCATGCACCATACATTTCATAGTCAACAATGAATGTGAAGTAGGCATACCTAGTAAAGTGTCGGAAGTAGTAGTAGGATCATCTTCTTCTTCAGTGAAATCCGGCATATCCTCATGCTCGTCTTCGTCCATAGCTCCAAGGTAGTTGATATGTGCTGATGGCTTCTTTGAATGACAATTTGCTGCGAGATGCCCTGGTTGGTGACACTTGTAGCATACGATGAGCTTGGCTTTGGTCACATTATTTGCAATGGCTGGGAGTCTGGGTATATTTGGATTTGCTTGTTGGATAGGCTTAGGATTTGGATTGACAGTAGATGGTAATGCAGGTGGTTTAGGCCAATTCTTGCGGAAAGATGGTTATGAGAAACGACCTGGATTAAACCTTCTGAAATTTGAATTGAATTGTTTAGATCCATAATTACCGTTTACTTGGAATGGCTGTGGTCGTCGATCTCTTCCGCGTAACTTATCTTCAGTGTCGTGAGCTAATGAGATGGCGTCTTCAAGGGTAGCAGGCTTGAACATATTCACTTCAGCGTAGTAATGTCCAAGAAGTCCAAACATATACTTCCGCTTATGTGTCGTCTCTAGTACGTCTTCAAGCATGCGTAGCTGTAGGAGTGCATTCCAAAAACGCTCTGTATACTGTGGAATAGGCTCACGATCGTGTTGTTGAAGTAAATCCCATTGCTTGATAGCCTTCTCATGAAATTGCGGTGGAAGGAAATTTTGCATGAACTTCTTCTTGAAATCTTCCCATGTAGCAGGACATTCTATGCTCTTGCGGACTACAGTCCACCAAAGTGATGCTTTGTCTATCAGATGATTAGTAACACACTTGATTTTATCTTTCTCAGGATAAGTTTCCTCATGGAAATAGTCATCAAACTGGCTAATGAATGATAAAACAGTCTTTCCTTCTCTTATGCCATTGAAAGTGCGAAACTTGAAACTTCGTTTACTTATCTTAGATTCCTTGCGAATGGTTTGTGCTTCAAGAGTGGCGTCGATGGTACGGCGAATCAAATCTTCAGCTTGAGGTTCTTCTTTATCAGTGGACGCTCCTTGTATCTTTGTCAATTGCGCTTGCAAAGCTTGCCTAGCTCTTCGCTCTTCTTCCAATTACAGCATGATAAGATCCAGCTTTTGTTCCATGGTAGGCTCGGGTAGATCGTCTTCAGCCATAGGATCATCCATATGTGGGGTAGTCATCCTGTAAAACTCAACAAACCTTTCTCACTCAAAATCAGTTAGCGGGATGAGCGTAGCTCAAATTTGGGGTTACAAGGCTATGTATTTTTGGGTATTTTCTTCTTCAATTTTCAGAAATTCTGAAATATTTCTATCTCCGTTTGCTGAAAGTACTTCAACGAACTTGTAGATAGGTAAAACAGCTTGCTGCGAACAACTTTCCAGTTCAAAGTTTTTGCATACGAACAAGTCTTCTATGAGTTTTAAGCGTTAGTCAGTTCTGATTTAGTCTGACTTGCAGAGTTGCAGACTTAGCAGACTTGCAGGGTTGTTGACTTGCTGGACTTAGCCGATTTGCAGGACTTGCAGGACTTGATTCCAAGTGACTTACTGAACTTGACTTCTGTAGTGCGAGACCCGGAGTATTTTGACTTCTCTGCCCTGTAGAACTTGCAGAGTATAGTGTGTCTTAAGCTTTGACTTAAGATTAAGAGAGTTTTAAGAGGGCTTAATGGTGGAAGAGGCCGCCGTTTCTGATCGTGAGGGGGGGGGGGTCCGTTTTTTCCGCCGAAAATTTCGGGCTGATCCTCTTGCAAGTCGATTTGTCTCCTTCTTGATTACCAAGCTTCCTAAGCTTTCTTTTAAGCTTTTAAACTAAGCTTTTTTTGAAGAAATAGATATGGCTTCTTACTGTTTTATCACGACTTGTTCATGGAGTTGAGGGAGTGGTCCTCCGCCTGCAGAGATTGGTCCTTCGCGATCTGACAGTGGAAATAGGGGTTCTTGATCGCCAGAAGTCTGCCTGTATCGACGGTTCGCGACGAGATTGACTGTAGAGGCCGTTTGTTCCTGGAGCTCCGCCTTCGCCCGAGATTGGTAGCGATTGGAAGCCCTTGATCTCTGCTCCGCTCTGATACCACTGGTGCGCAGATCGGACGCAGATAGCTCACGTGGTGAATTCCCGAAGGTCCCCAAGGACAAAGTACTCTACTTTTTAGCACAAAAACCCATGTAAAAGCAAGCACGACATGAGACAAGAGACAAATTGGGTTCAATCTCCCCCATGCCTTGTGTGAGCGCTTCACAAAGCATGTATTTAATATATATTTCCAATCTTTATGCTCAAAAATAGCCCAATTACAAAAATATGACAAGCTTTTAGCTTTTGAGTTTGCTTTCTACCAAAAATAGGAAAATAAAGCTAATGGACGGTGCCCATAGAGTTTGGCACGCCCAATCTCAATGTCCAAATAGAAATAACATATCCAGGCGCATAAGCGTATACAAAATAATAATAAATAATCGATGTCTCTATAGACATAACAAAATATAGGCGTGGCGCCTATCAAAATCTAATCCAAAGTCGAAAACCCGCTAGACTCCAATGCTTTCCTCCGCCACTGCTGCTATCTCTACACATCAACTGAAGCATTCACAATTGTTAGTAAAATAACACAATTAAACCGACAAAAGTGAATACCTAGCAGTCTTGAGCTACATAAATAAATCAACTAGTTAGAAATAAATCCTAACCTTAATTTATTACGAGTGCGCACTCTAAACTCATAAACGCTTATTAATTTAATATGCATTTTGCAGAATCACCCGCTATGGAATCACCCATGTACACACTAAATTAATGAAACGCCCGAAAAGGACAGGCGTCCCCATCAACTTCTCGCACAAAGAATCCTCTTTGCGTATGAGCCCCGGTCATCTAAGTTTACGGAATCCACCGTAAAACCTCACGGAATCCACCATGGAATATGCCTCCTGGCATTAGCCTCCCATATAGGTGAGGCAAATTAAGACACTAAGTTGTCTCAAGAATTGAACTCAACTTGAATGCATACGCACTTTGCTAGAGTAATCCAATTAGCTCATCAGATCATTTGAGTTGTCCCCTACTAGGAATCCAACTCGGCCTAAGTGCACACAAACACTTTGCTGAAGTAAACCAGCTGGCCCTTGAGGTCCTTTTGCTGTTGTGTTTCTAGTATCCATAGTACCTTTCACAAGAGGGGTGCCTTGGGGCATTTTCATACTAAAGTGAACAAACAAACTCTGCAAAGTGCTGGCAACCTTGGATTCCTCTTCAACCAGCACCATCTTAGAAATATTCACTGGCAGAGCAGTTGGGTATGCGTCTCTTCAATGGTAGAGTCCTTAATCTGCCACACGAATCTGTCTTGTATTATGTCCCATGACAAGCATGATTGGTCCCTACCATATCAATATAGTCAAATCTTGTCTTCGCAGTTGGACATCTGCATATCCCTTATCTAGAAGAGAACGATCTAGAACACGAAGAGGAATAGCACTTGTTCCTTGTTCTGTTGACCTCAAGGGCTAGTTCATTTACGCTAGCAAAGTGTTTGTGCATTTAGGCTGAGTTCAATTCCCAAGCATGTCTCAATCTTAATTTGCCTCACCTACATGGGGCCGGGGGGGGGGGGGGACTTGCAAGTGATTGCATGAGTTTGTAGTACATTACTAAATGGAATTCATTGGTTTCTCTCTTTTTTCTTTCAATAGTGTGATAGATATGAAAATGGGAAACTAGAATGTCTACAATGCTAGAGTGAGTATAATGAGAAACTAGAAGGTTTACAATACAAGAGTAAGCATAATGATTCTTTATCCATTTAAATAGGTTTCAAGTGCAGTGGGAGACAAGAGTTACCTCTCTGAATACAAGCTAGTTGGCATCATCCTTAAGTTATTTATTTGAATTTCTTTTCTCTCTCTTTATGGGGATAGTTTTGCTTGTATCAAAATTAGCTAATCAAAACACATGTCAAATAAAGGTATTCAAGGAGAACTTGGGCCAAAATACCATATTCTTCAAACTAACCATTTGGATACTATAGTCATGAAGTTGGCTTTGAGTTCTAGTATTGTTTTTTTAATGGAGTACCTTGTGCCCAATTAGAAAATTCATCAAGTACTTTGGTTTGGCAAATTATATCATGCTATAAAGAGGATATAAACTACTGTGAGATACCTTTACGTTTGGACTATCAATATTTGGATTAAGATTTGTAGGTGGGGAAAATATTTGTAGTCCTAGTTGTCCTTTTTTGATGAGACATAATAGTAGTATCTTTCATTAAGTCCTTAATAATCTACTTTAATGGAGTACTATTTGTACACATCAAATCAAGTTGATATTGTGTTAAAAATGTGCTTTATCTTGAAGGAGCTATTATAACTTGTGTATTACTTTGTAATTGGTATTCTTTGTTCATATATGCTCATACACATTGAATATGTGTATGTGTATGTGTGCATATAGGTTAAATCATATATAGCCATCAACTCTCATTTTTCTCTTGCTCACTCTTATTTTTTAATTACTCTAATTTTCATTGTATTGTATTACATTGTTATTAACAATCTTATTTACATCCATGTGTATTTGGATTAATGATTCAGTGCATATTTGGAGTTGGGCCAAGGATTTAGCTTCATCATTCAATAATGGCATATGTATGTGCTTGTCATAGTTAAGTTTTCAATATTGAGGACTCTTAGATTAATGATTGAACATTACAACCTTTGTTAATTGATGTGGATCTTTACTCTTCGTAATGAAGTACATGCATCATGCTTGTGATTATCTCTTTGATTTTGCGTCATGGTATCAAAGCCACTCTCAATCTCTCCATATTGATAGCATAGCTACCCTCACCTTTGCTATATCTTCTTCTCAAGTACACTCTCCATAGCCAAGATTATAAAACATACTCTCACTTCTTGAGCCATAACTCTCAAGTTACACTGTCATTTTCTATGGTTCTATCTAAATTACCTTCACAAGCACTTTTGGAGCTACATTTAGAGTATTTATTTCATCAATATTGATTGCCTAAAGCCTATTTTATTCCCATTCTAGTCCTCTAATTTTCCAAGCTTGAAAACCATAGCTAGCAAGGAGAAAGGTTTGTTTTTTGACATGGATCTATCTAAATACTTCATTTTGTGAGATTTGTAGCTCACCTTGAAGAGCTACTCAAGGCTCTTCTTCACCTCATAAAACAATGGCAACATTGTTACTATTAGTGGAGTACAACTTTGAAAGAAACATGGTAGACTTGGGCATTTTCAGATTGTATAATGGTATGATCCATTATAGTAAGAAAATTCCTTGAGATCCATTGAGGTGGAGCAAGATTGATATATTTTGGCCCACCATCTTTGGTTGGAAGGGTAGCCATTGGTTTTATTTGTGTTAGGATAATTTGGTTCTCCATTGAGAGAGTGTCTATAATATCAAAGGAAGCCATATCCACCAAGCTTTACAGTAGCTACTAGTTGAGATTAAGATTTGGCTTAAACTTGTTCTTTTCTTGTGCTTCAACTATATGACAAAGCAATATTCTTTACTAAAGATTTTCTCAAGCTAAAATGTCTCATCTTCTTTGCACTCTTCAAGTAAAAGCATTGAAGCTATTGATACATCTTGTCTGACAAAACATTTTATGAGTAAACCATGCAAATAAGAGAAGTAAGAGGTGCAAGCAAAATTTACCTCATTGAAGCCAATGAAGACCATCAAGCACAAAATAAAAATGATCAAGGAAAAAGGGCTTTCTAGAACTTAATTTGATTTTTTGCATCGCTAGGATTTTTAGCACCTTTCATCATTAAAATTATGATAATCGACCTTATGAATAATAATAGTTATTGCAATCAAGTAGAGTGTGTTTTTGCTTCCATTTTGTCCCTTTACTCTTCATAAATGAAGTTTGTACATCATAGTGTTGATTAGTTTTTTTCTTAAGGGTCCATTATATATAAACCCTTTATATATTGTGCACTCAATGCCTATTTTAAAATATCCTAATCTATGAATTTTTAATAAATAAAGCATACCCGTTTTGTATTCAATTTGTAAATGACCCTTTTATATGGCACCCTTTCGTATGTAAGAAATGTGCAAAAATGGTAATTTTTAAATCTCTTGTTTTGAATCTATGTGATATGCTTACATATTCGTGTATGACCCTTTAGAGGTTCTCTAATTTTGTGATAGTCTTAAGATTAGTTTTATAATTGTCTAATACATTCATAGTTTTTGAGTTCTCTCTTTCTAGGCTCGTTTTTTAGATTGAGCTTATAACACTTCTCCTTGGCTAGGTGGAATTCTAAAATTTATCCCCTTAAGAGGTTATTAACTTATTTTCTTAGTCTCAATTTTGAATTGAGACACCATAAGAATTATAGCTCCTCTCTTGTTCGCTTTTATCCCAAAGTTGGGCCTTCAAGAGGTTAGGCGATGTCCCTTTTTCCTCTAGCTCAATTTCAAAAATTGAGCCACTAAGTTATATTAGGCTCAATTACAAAATTAAGTGTTTCTCTCATTCACCTTGTGCTCAATTTCCAAACATTGAGCCCCCAACTTCTCTCTTTAACTTTAAAATTCACTCTCTAACTTTTTCTTAGAGAATCAGCCTACTTAACACGGGCAAACATGCACATTTAGATGTTCATATTTTTATTATTAAGAAGAGGCCTAAGTACTTTGTATATTCTTACTATTGAGAAGATTTGTAAGTACACGTTTATTAGGCTTACCAATCAATCTTCAAGTGGGTTGTTTAATGGATCATACATAAAATATTTTTATTGTAAGGTTTATAGTGTATATTTAAATTTTAGGTCACTTTGAAAGATTCTTTGAAATTGATACGTGTCAAAATTGGTAATTTAGTCTTTATTAAATGAGATTCAGCCATATCAAATCTAATATCTCAATGAGATTTCTCCACTTTGTTCACTCCACTACAAAATGAGATTTCTCCACATTGTCAAATTCAATCTCATACCACTTGTTTACAAATGAACCACTTTCTTCATTCCACTATTGTCAGAGAGAGAACTAGAGAGAGAGAAAGAGGAGAGAGAAGACTACAGAAGAGAGAGAAAGACTACAGGAAGAGAGAGAAAGAGAGTGACGAGGAGAGAGAAATACTAGAATTGGAGAGAGAAAGATAGGAAAGAGAAAGAAGCCATAGAAGCTGTGAGCAAGATGGAAGAGAAGGACAGTAATTGTATTAATGTGTCAAAAGATATGAAAAATTGCATGTCCTCTCCTTTTATACCAATGTCACTGTGACATGGCATAACATCAATATTATTTTTACACTAAATCCTTATTCTTCCCAGCTTCTTACAATCCATCCCTTCCTAATAGTTTTTGCCCTCAAAAACAAACTTGAAAGACTAGAAAAGGATGGATAGAACAGAGTACTACTATATTTTTACAGCTTTACAAATGGAAAAATGAATGAAAAATGATCAACATATGGACTAAAATTGAAGAACAAGAGTAGGCCTTAGCTATATACATGATCTGGAATAAGACAAGAGTATATGGAGCCATAAAATCTTCAACAAATAATCTCAAAAGGAAGTAGACATATTGTTGTGTAAACAGACCCCGCTGGACCAAATCTGCCATAACTTCTAGTAGAAGTGTCCAAATGAGGCATGCCATATATCAAAACGTAGCTCTTGAAGAGACTTTAAGCCCATGTAGATAGCTTAATTCTGAAAATTAGGCACAATAAAAACTGTTCTAAAACAGTGTATTGTCCTGATCTTGTCTGCACCAAAACTAGCTCCATAATCAATAGGCTTCAGCCACTAATGTATCCCTTAAGAAAGGAAACTCATCCAATATAGAATCAGGCCTGCAAGAAGCTTCCTCAGGTGGTAAACCTCTCCATTTGATCAAATATTCCATGATAGAACGAGATCGAAGCTTCTTCTCACATTGACCTATAACATTCTCTGGGATATACTAAATAAGACATTCTTCATCAATAGGTGGCAGCTCATCAATTATATCCACTGGATCACCATAGAAAGGCTTGAGCTGACTAACATGAAAGACATTGTGAATCTTTGTGGAAGAAGGGAGCTCTAATCTATATGCCAAGTCTCCAATGCATTTTAGGATCCGATAGGGGCCATAAAACCTATGAGCAAGCTTATTACTAGATCCATCTTTTAATGTAGAGTACCTAGACTTGGGCACCTTTAGTAAGACCAACTCTCCTTCTTAGAACTCTAAAGACTACCTCTTCTCATAAGCATACATCTTCATTTAGTCTTGAGCTTTCCTAAGATTCATCTTACATTATTGAAGAAGGGTTTGCATTCTTTCCAACTCTTCCTTCCCATGAGGGTTGATCCTTTCATTAAAGATGACTGTGGGTAAGGGCACCTTGTAGCCATACAGAGCCTCAAAGGGCGAAACTCCAATACTAGCATGGGTAGAGTTGTTGTAAGCAAACTTAGCCAAATGTAACCAAGAATCCCATGAAGTTTGGACATCATAGCAAAAATGGTGAAGATAAGTCTCTAACCATTTATTAACTCTTTCTATTTGTCCATCAATTTATGGATGATAGGCCATAGATGGAGCCAATTTAGTACCCATAGATGTAAATACCGCCTGCCAAAAGTTACTCATAAACTTTGAGTCTCTATCATGAACAATCACTTGCGGTAATCCATGTAGTCTAAAAATCTGCTCCATAAATTGACTGGCCACTTGAGAGTGAGGCATAAAATTGGATCTTGGTTGGAATAAAATGGGCTGCCTTGGTGAGTCTATCTACCACCACATATATACTATTCCATCCCTTCTTGGTAGTAGGCAAGCCAGTAATGAAATCCATAGTAATGTGAGTCCATTTACCTATAGGAATAGGTAATGGTTGTAACAAATCTCTTGGCTTATGGGTGATGTCCTTATTCTGTTGACAAGGCATACACTTCATGACAAAGTCCTTGACATCTTTCCACAGTCCTTTCCAATAGAAAATTTTACTGATCCTGTCATAGGTCATGAAAACTCCTAGATGTCCAGCTAAAGGCGAAGAATGTAGTTCCTCCATAATTTTCCGTGTAAAAGAAGAGGTAGAAGGAATGTCAATCTTTCCTTTCAACCAAATAAGGCCGTTTTTAAACTGATAATGTGAGTTTTCTTCCATAAGACCTTACTGTAATTTTTGAAAAATATGGTTAAATTCTTCATCCAAAAGATAAGCCTCCTATAGTTCTTCAATCCAATCATTATGCAATTCAATCATAGCTGAAACTTTGCAAGCCCACATATGAGAAAGAGAATCAGCCACTATATTGTCTTTGCCCCTCGTATGAGTGATGTCAAAATCATAATTCTGTAGTGTAGCTACCCACTGACGTTGCTCAGGAGTAAGATTAGACTGAGTAAGGAAATACTTAAGAACCCTATGATCACTCTGGACTCTGAATCGACTACCATACAAGTAATGGTGCCATTTCTTAATTGCATGCAAGATAGCCAATATCTCTTGGTCATAAACATTCATGGCCGTTTCTTTATTTGTAAGCTTACGGCTCTCCAAGGCAATCACTCCATGCTCCTGTAACAAAATAGCCCCAATGCCATGGCCACTAGCATCACACTATATGGTAAATTCTTTAGAGAAGTCCAGGCATACTAAGATAGGAGCAGAGGTAAGGAGTTCCTTTAACTAGTTGAAGCTACTATCTGCAAGAGCATCCCAAAAGAAAGCCTCCCCTTCTTCAACCTATCATTCAAACAAGCTGCAATAACTGCATAATGCTTGATGAACCGGCGATAGAATGAAGATAGACCAAGGAATCCTCTAAGAGAGGTAGTAATAGTAGGTGTTGGCCAATCTTTTATACACTACACCTTGGGATCAGCATGTATTCCTTTTTCACTGAAAATATGTCCCAAGTATTCCACTTCAGTTTGCATGAAAGAACATTTCTTCTCCTTAGCAAAAAGCATGTGATGTCTCAATACATCAAAAACCCTCCTCATATGTGCCAAGTGATCCTGTAAAGTCTTACTGTAGATTAGAATGTCATCAAAGAACACAAAGATAAACTAAAAGAGGAAAGGCTGCAAAATCTTATTCATCAGGCTTTGGCAGGTAGCTGGAGTATTTGTAAGCCCAAATGGCATCATTAAGAAATGATAGAGCCCTCGATCAGTCTTGAAAGCAGTCTTGACTTCATCACCCTCTCGCATTCGAATTTGATGATACCCTGACCTCAAATCAATCTTTGTAAAGAATCAAGCCCCCTTGAGCTCAGCAAGCAAATCATTAATCCTGGGTATCAGATACTTGTTCTTCACTGTGATCTTATTAAGATCCCTGTAGTCAATGCACATTCTTAAAGATCCATATTTCTTTTTGACTAACAAAACTAGAGATGCATAAGGTGAAGAACTTGGTTCAATGAATCCCATCTCAAGAAGTTCCTTGATTTGCTTGGCTACTTCCTCTCACTTGCACTTAGATAATCTATAAGGTGTCTTATTGATTGTCTTTGAGTTGGGCTCCAAATCAATAGGGTGATCTACTGCTCTCTTGGGAGGCAATGAAGTAGGCACTTCAAACAAATCCCTATACTCCTCAAGAAGAGTTGTCAAGGATGGATAGTTTGCTGAATTATTGGGCTGATCTTGCATATCTTTATTCAAATGTCAAATAAATATTTCTACTGTCTATGTCTACAATTGACATTTACATCTACATTGGAGCTCTCTACATACACTACTTCATGCATGTGTGCTATATCATTGATGCCTATAGTTAGTAGAAGTTATGCATATGTTTTGCCATGATCTTGGAATGACTTTTTGCACTAAAAAATCATAGTTTTAATGGTAAATCAGTGATGTACAACAGTGGGCTTTAGCCTAGGGCTAAAGCCTATTACTTCATGTTTGCGCATGCCTTTTGGAATCGTGACATGCTTTGGAGATGTACTTTGATGTATTGTTCATTAGGGATCAACTTTAAGTTTGATATTGCTTCAGATCATTGGTTGAGCTTGAGCTCCACTTTTGTAGCACTTGAATCTTTGTCTTTCGATGTACTTTGGCATGTACCTCACTTAAGTCTAACCGGTCTTGTCGTGCTTGGCTTATGCCATCTCTATACATTCTAGTTACATTGTCTTGGCATTGATTGCTATTGCGGCTTACTTGGGCTTAACATTTGATTGCTCGAAGCTTACTTTGGCTATTTCTAGGTTTTGCCAGAGTTACAGTTTGGATGTACTTGATGTCTATGGATGCTATGGAACCTATATGATCAGGATGTCTCATTGATGCTTGATCTTGGACACATGTCACTGGTGCACTCTTACATGCTTTGTTCGAGCTTTCTTGCTTGACATTTACGGCTTTTATGCCAATGGGAGTGTCTTAATATGCTTGACAGACATAGAGAAAGTGGGTTTATGCTACTTGAGCATTTAGATACTTGAGACTGTGATCTTCACTTGGATGTTGCATGGTTGATATGCCATGGTCCTCACAGATGTACTTGGGCTGATTTGGGCTTTGCACTTCCTGAGTATACACCTATTTGTGTCAGGTCTTGCTAGTGTTGTGTACACTTTTCCCTATTACATAGGGGGTGTGCCGGCTTATTGATGGATTCATTTGACATCCTTGGGTATTTGCTCGATGTCCATATGATTGTCACATGCTGATTTATGCCCACTTGATACTAGTTATGTTTTGACAGTCACATTGGTTGACTTGGGGCATTCATTTTGCCTACAGTTTGCTCTCATTGTACCTAGTTGTAATTTATTACAGCAAACATTTATATACAGAGACTACCATGGAATTTTCATGTTGAATCATCCTGATTTTATGTACTTTTGATGGTACTTGATGGAAAGCATCATTAGTATTAGTTCGTGGTCATTTTGCCTTGGTTTTGGTGATCTTTTAGCTATTTACATTAGAAAACAGCAAGCAGTTTTGAACTGCCTGTACCATTTTGGACTGCAGTATGGCTTCTTCTTCCACTAATAGTGCTATCTTCAACATCACTAAGCTTGATGGTACGAATCATGCCTATTGGAATAGCCAAGTTTGGCAGGTATTGGTGCAAAAATCATAGATAAAACCACTAAGGTTGCATGGAGAGCAGCCTGAAACTATGATTGATGACGAATGGATGGAGCTTGATGAGTTATACAAGTCCACCCTCATCTTGTCTCTCACTGAATAGGTACATTACAATGTGGTTGAGGAAGCACAGAGTGCATAGCAGCTTTGGGATAAGATCAAAAACCTTTATGACAAGAAAAGTCCAGCAAGTCAGATATATTGCCTAAAATAGCTTATGGACCTACGCATGAAGGAGATTATGATGATGTCTGCTCATTTGAGCCAATTCCATGCTATTCTCAAGAACTTGACTTTGTAGGGCATTACCTTCAATGATGAGGTTACTCCATTGTTTTTTCTTGGGACTCTAAGTGAGTGATGGGATATATTCCGCACTGCCTTATGTGCTCCTGCTACTATTTTGAACTTGCCTGATGTAGAAAGTGCTCTTCTATAGGAAGAACCCGTAAGAATTTGGATGCCTCTCATGTGTTGCATGCTTTGACTATTAGAGCCTAGAGATGGTAATGGAAAGAATGACCGTGGGAATAGCTGTGGTACAGAATCGCAGAAGTCTAGGTCTCTAAGTAGATTGGTAAGTTGTGCAACAAATATCGTGGGAGAAATGCTAATGTGACATGTCATTATTGCGGCAAGAAGGGTCATATACACCCACAATGTCATGAGTTATGCAATGAGAAGCGCAAAGAGGAGGAGAAAGACAAAGTACATGAAAATTCCTTTGATCGCAGCATGGTACCAATGAAATCCAGTGTGAAAATCGAGGAAATAAATGTCATGTAGACTGATGACTCTAATCGGGAGTACATACTAGCAGCTAGTTCTTGTAATGCTATGACATTGACCAAGGTTCCCTCTATGTATGCGCAGTGCTGGCTTTTGGATTCTGGTGCTTCATTTCATGTTACACCATGCTGTGAGTGGTTCCATTCCTACCGCACTGTCTCTAGTTCAATTCGTTTGGTGATGAGACATGTCACTTGCTATTGCTGGCATTGGGGATATATGGCTGCAGTTCTTTACTAGCAGTACTTTTCTGTTACAGTGTATGTCATGTACATGCGCTTACACACAGTCTTATATTTGCAAGGTAGCTTGATGATGCTAGGTTTCATGTCTCTTTTGGGGATTCTACCTGAAAAATTACACATGGCAGACTTGTGCTTGCTAGAGGTTCCAAGGGTGGCAGCCTCTATCCTCTTGTAGTTGATGGGTCCTCTGTTAACCATGTAATATCTTCCTCCCCTGCCAAATAATCCCCCCTGTAATTAACAAAAAAATTTCTAAAAAAGAATTAACACCCCCCTTACTCACACTGCCAGCTAGAGGACGGAGGTGGGGGCTGTCGTGTGTTGACAAGTGGGAGGGGGGCTGCCATGGGAAGACAAGATGGGATGGCAGAGAGAGGGAACACTCTGTGGTGGTTGATAGATGCCGTGGGTGATTGAGACAACATGGAAATACATCGAATAACCCTTCTCTCCCCCTGTTGCCATACTCTGCATGATGGGCGTCCACTTGGATGGCTTGTTGGGGATAAGGGGGGCCTCCATACCATGCTATCCCCCCCCCCCCCCCCCAATACACTAAAAGTCCCTTAGGCATAAGAAGGAGGGGATTTTGATTGTTACTCTTCCCTAGTGTTAGACTAGAGAGAGAGAGAGGAAGAGAGTAAGAGAAAAGAGAAAGAGAGAGAGAGAGAGAGAGAGAGAGAGAGAGAGAGAATTTTCCCTTGGAGGCTTCCAAGCTTCCCCTTTCTTTTTCCCCCTCTTTGAGAGGGTTCTCACGGTTGATTTCCTTCCACAAGGAATCAACTCTCCTATAGAGCCTGGGTGCGTAACTGCGAAGAAAAAACCGAATTATATGATACCTCCCAAGCGAAGTAAGGTCCAACCAAGTGTGAATCCTGCTTCAACCGATGGAGCTGTGGGTCAAGGAACCGCAACACTTGGTAACCAGGTACGTCCCATAAATCCTACTTTGATGGGAACTGTTAAAAACATAGATTGAATTCATTAGGAAGGGAGAAGTATTCTGGTAAAAATCTATGATAACTAAGCACCAATCAGGTTGCATTATTCAATCATGTTGGAAATTGTGTTTTATTGCACTCTGGCATGTTTAGAACAAACAACTTGCACAAAAGATTTCACATTTGTGCACACTAAAATCAAGGACTTTATTGATTGTGTTCATAGTGCATTAGATTTATGCACTAGTATTGGCATGCTTGAGAGGTAAAAGAAATTGAAAAATGGGTTATCAAGATGATAAAACATATTCATCATTAAGCTGAAATCATACTTTTTGCATCGCGAAATTTGTGAAATTGGAAAGGTAGGAGTAAAGGCTTGAATCAAGTCCATGAGGACCGTGAGTTGCTACGATAACGGTTAAGTATGTTTAGGTCATTGCAAGGCTAAGCCAGGTATTAGGCCCCTATAAACCTTGATCCCCAAAGTGTAATACATCATGACATAACCCATAGCATACATCCGGTATCGATAGAGAAGCAATACATGTGACAAATGAGCTTCGGCCCGCTCATGTACAGCAGCTCTAAACAGTCCAAAACTGTCAATTTCCAGCCCAAAAACAATGCCAAATCATGGGAAAATAAAATGCATACATTCCCAAGACATTAGGCATCATGTAGACCGCATATGGGCATCAAACAAGGTAACGGAAGCAGAGTATAAGCATCAAATGCCAATGCCAAGTGTGGCAGCCCTATTTCCAGCACTGTATAATAGTAAATGACAGTCCCAAATCAGCCAATATTTCAGGCCAAAATCATGGCATAATCATGTGCATACATTCCCAAGACATTCGGGCATCAAGTAGACCGCATACGGGCATCAAATAGCACAATCGTAATGGAGTGTAAGCAACAAATGCTAATGCCAATGTTGCTGCCCTGTTTTCAACCTGTTATGACTATTTATGACAGTCCCAAATCTGAAGAAATCAGCCCGAATGATCAAGACCAATGCCCAAATCTTGAATGACATCAAACATGAAGTCTATAGCCCTCTTGATCAAGGTAGAGAGCAAGAAGCAATGGCCAAGTGTGGAGCTGAAGTAGACGAGTGCTAACAGGCTGGAAAAAAATGGCGCAATCTGCCCTGTTGGTGCTAAACTTGCTATTGCTCCACGTGGGCTGAAAGGGGGTAATGGGGGGCTCAAGAAGGGCCTATCAAAGGCCTATGACAAGCCTCTTTGAGCCTTGATAGGTGTAAGGCACAATATGAGGGGAAAAGGCTTCAAGGGTTTGAAGCCATGGCTGCCCTTGCTGTTTGCAACCTGTAGATTGAAATAAAACCCTGAAAGAATGATCAAATACCTCAGTACCAATGCCTTGAAGGTGCCTCAATAGGCCGGGAAGGTGCTCGGGAAGCCAGGGAGTGACGGGAGCTCGGGGAGATCAGATATGGCTGTCAGGATGGAGATCCAATGCGTGAAGGGAAACGATGCGAAGGTAGAGAAGCACTGAGTCGAGCTCGAGCAAGAGGAAGCCAAGCTCTGATACCATTTGAAAGGTGAGAAGGATCAAAGCTTGCACGCGAGCTATGGCGGGAGAGCAAGAGCAAGAAAGAGAGAGACAAAAAATGGGAACTCCAACAGTCACAATGTGTGACCGGGCCTTCCTTTATTTACTAGTCACTAAAAAATGAATGTAAAGAATAAAGTGATGTGATGGGCGCCCACCACCTGTAGTGTGCAGTGGCGGGTATGTCAGTGTAGTAATACACGGGGCGGCACGGAGGAGGCGCCTTTACCCCAACACCTCTCTAAGTGTGGCTATCAAAGAACACTTGGGAGATGACGAGTCCTTGTAATGCCATCTCTTGCACCTGGAATGTCTAGATGAGACTTACAGGATAGCCCTACAATGTGCATGGAAGCCACGCAAGCTCGTAGAAAGGCCTATCATGACAGCTTCATCAACAAGCAGAAGGAGTTCAAGGAAGGTGACTTAGTCCTAGCCTATGATTTGCGATTTGACAAGTTTCTAGGCAAGCTTCAACAAAGATGGATGGGTCCATACTATAAGGTACTTGTCGTCAACCCCTAATGGCTATGTTCAAGTCCAGATAGTCAATGCTTCGGACGATCCTTTTCTGATTAATGGCTATCACCTCAAGATGTATTACCCTCCATGGATCCACACAATCACTGGTGATAGCTCCCTCATTCATTACACGACGGTTGATACGGATTCACCCAATGTTCTTGATAACCCTCTTGCTAATCATGATGATGTGGCTTCGTTCTATTGTCCCCTCACAGCCACCTTCAACCCCTCCTTAGCTTCCTTTCTGTCTGATCCAACAAAGGTGGAGAGGATAGTTTTGAGACATGGCGTTTTGCCATTCTCCTCTTTCAACAAAAAGAAAACAAAAAATATATATATCAATCATGGGAGAAAAGGACTTTGGTCCCTATCATGCCGACCTATTCTTTGAGAAAAGGTGGAAACACCCTCAGGAGTAGGGCAAAAGGAAAGAAAAGAAAAGGAAAGGAAAGGAAAGAAAAAAAAAACTATTATGGAAGAAAAGGAAGAAATTCATTGTCATAACAAGCATCGTTCCAAGAAAAGGTGGCATACACCCTTGGACGGGAAGCTGGCTATGGAAAAGGTGGTGACACCTTGCAGTCTAGGACATCTAAATCTCTAGCAGAGCTCTTGCAGCAGAAGTTCCAAAGCAACCTCCCTTGGTGCGTAGAATCTTGTAAAACCATCGATGCTTTTGACTCCTCCAACAGATTATATTTCCAATATGCAATCCAAGCACTAGACTTGTTGGCTACCTCCCTGATGGGTATGCCTCTTCATCAACCAATCCACGTTGACAACATTAGCCAATTGAAGCTGATCTTCATCAACAAACCTAGAGCGATGTGAGCTTTCATCCTAATCCAATGAGGATGTGAGTATGGGCTACCCTCTATATTCATCAATAGAGCGTGAGATAGAGGGTGGGGTGAGTGACCAGTCCTTGTCCTTTATATCCAATAAAGAGGTGAGATGTGTGAATGGAGCATTACACACACAGGCTGGGCTTCTCAATGCACAAAGCACAAAATTATTCCAGTGCATGGTACTTTAAGGCTCCTTGGCCTTCCCTTCTTGCACCGTATGTGCACACAGGGCGGGATGCACTATTGCACCATCAATTGCACACAAGGCATATAACCTTTGCACAAGTGGCCATGAGGATTCAATCAATGGGGTGTGAAGAACTCGAGTGCTCTCCTGTAATCATCAACAGAGTGAGATAGAAGGGGAGCTGAGCGTTATTGATTTTCCTTTCATCAACTAAGAGGTGAGGATTGAGAGACGTTCTAACACTTGGAGCCAAGTACGTTCTCGGTTCCCTATGTACACATGGGACATGCCTCCTCCACCATCACTCTACACCTCATTCTCTTTAGTGCACTGCACTATAAGGCTCCTTGGCTTTCCTTTTTGCACCTATGCCAAATGAGTTGGGACGCACGGATGCACCATCAACTGCATACATTGGCATACTCCCTCTGAACTATTTCCTTTGTCGATTTCTAAACCGGATGTGAGCTATGGGTTTCACCATATAAACCTGCCTTAACTACCTCCAAATTGAATTTTAATTGCATAGCCCTATCCGGATTGGTTCTCTGCATGATTCTCCTTTTTCCCCCACACTAATCCGGCCTACCGATTTTATTTTATTAAATTTTTCGTGAATTTTGGTGCTTGTTTTTCCTAAATTTTCCATGTGAACGCCCCCTAACACCATCGGAACTACGTTTTAACTTGACATCTCTGTCCCACAAGCTTGCCCTGACATTTTTTCTTTTTTTCCCCTCTGTTTGAATGCACATATTTTTTTCATATTAATTTCTAACTCTATTTTCGTTGGAATTTTTGCCATTTTCCCCTTGCAAACGTGCCCTACCGTCCCGGGAACCACTTTCAACCTTACCCATCCTATCAAACCACTTCTTACAGACATTTTTCATGTTCATCTAGTCGGGTTTTGATTGCTAGATCTTGCCGTATTAATTTTTCTTTCTAGTTTCAGACATGTTTTTACGGTTTTCTCCATGCAAACGTATCCTATCCTTGTCGCAACGACATTTTGATGTGATAGACTTGTCTGGCATGTCGTCTTGCCCACTCTTCCTTCTTTTGGCACTTTGCTTTGGCGAACGGATTTTTTGAAATTCATTTTTGCCTGATTTTGTGTCCCGACGTTGCGCGGATTTGTGCGTGAATGCCTTTGTTTCATCTTCTAACACCCGTAGATGTGTTTGTCACTTCCGCCATGTTCATGCTCATCCTCTTGGTCCCCGCAATGCAAACTTTTTTACCCCTACCCTACGCACGTGCGCGAGATGAGGAGGCCACCTTGTCCTTGACCTTACTCCCTCCCTTTACTCTAAGTTCTATCCCCCTTTACCCCGTTTCCTAACCCCCCTTAATTTCCCCCCTTTACCCTAAGTCTTACCCCCGCCCTAGTCCCTTACTCCCTGCTCTCGATCTTACCCCATTCCCCAAATGTTTACCTCCCCCTTTTTGGTGGCCCCCCTCATGGGCCCCTCCCATATGTGTCCCCTTCCTCCCCTCTCCCCAACTGCCCATTCCATCACCCCCTCCCTCTCGTGTGTCCCCTTCCCCCCTCCCCAACTACCCCTTCCCTCCCTCTTTCTCCTTTCTTCCCCTCCAAATTCCCTCCCCCCTTTCTCCTCCTCCTCCTCCCCCACCCACCGTTGGGCCGCCCACTTGGCTGCCCGCTGGGAGTGCCGCCTTTGCCCAGCCCGCTCTACCTCCTCTACTAGGAGCGCCGCCCTCCCACGACTGCTAGATGACCGCCACTAGAGCCTCCTCGCACAGCCTATGTCTCCCCATGCCGCTTGCCCCTCCTGCGTCGTCCTCGCCTTCCCCTTCCTTCATCTCCCTCACCCCCTCCTCCTCCCCCCTACCCCTCTTCCTACCCCATCTCCTCTCCTCCCCTAGGTGCCCCCGCCTGATCAGGTGCCCTTCCCAACCCTTTTTTTTTTCTTTTTTAAAGTAAAAACACAACACATTCATCACAAACATAAAAGCCAGTGTTGACAAGATACTATCTTCAATCTCGTCAGTCCATGCTCTAGGTGCTTGCTTTAGCCCTTAGAGTGCCTTCTTTAACGTGCACACATAAGCAAGATGCTCTAAATCCTCATAACCTGCTAACTATTCCATATACACCTCTTCTTGCAATTCACCATAGAAGAAAGCATTCTTGATATCCATTTACTGTACATTCCAATCTTTGGCTATTGCCAAAGCAACTCATAGTAAACTGAGATTATTACTTTGCCCTGCTTTTGGTGCCTCCACAGGCACTATCCAAGAGAAAGAATGAAAGAATGGGATAGCTTCTTACTCATTACTTTCTTGCTCAAATCCTTGCTTATTTTTCTTCACTTTAGCCTTTAAAACTAGCCTCTCTTAGGGTACTACTATGATACCATGTCAAGAATCACATTGTGGGGAGGTTTGCTTGAGCTGCTATGCCAAACACATACCCACGAGGGTTCACTCACAGTAAAGAAGACATGTCACCTACGTGCAAGGACTTCTTAAAAAACCCCTATTTATGAAGCTTGTAAGACTAATACATCCCCTTATTTAAGCTTATAAGATATATACATATATGAATTTTTATGTATCCCCTTTCTTAAATGTAAGTCTTCATAGAACATATACTGACTTTCTTTTTAAAAGTTGGAATTATCCTAAGAAATTAAAAGTATCAAAATGGCCATATCACAAAGTGATTTATGTAGTGGCACTTGGATACCATCGAAGTATGTGTCGTAATGTTTTTGAGTGCCCGTGCCCCCTTACCACATGAGGAGAGAGAGTAGGGGAGTCGAACCCCTTAATACTTAAAGTGACTACGCCAAGCGGACACCAAGCTCTCTTTGGAAGAAGGGAAGTTGAATCTCTCTACCAAAACCATGGGAGAGTGCCAACTCCCCCCCTCCCACACTATGATTAATTCAATAACCCTACTATGTGAGGGTTTAGGGTTTTAACCTTACTTGTCAAGGTCTCTTGTATGCCATGGAGAAACCAATCTATGGAGAGAGGTGATCAAATGCATCCCCCCCTTCTTCTTTCTCTCTATCCCCTCCTTAAATTTAAGTTCAATATAGGAAATCAAGAGGGGTCTACCACTAATGTATACGCTTAAGTGTCCCCTTCCAAAAAACCCCCTCCCTTACACTCACATGATACCATACAACATCTATAGTGAACCCCCCGAGCATATACCACACACACAAGAGAAAGCTCACTCAAGAACAGAGGAAGAGAGATGGAGGACAAAACTTTTTCTTGCCGATTTCTTCTTATTCTTTTATACACAATAAAATGTACACAAAGTATAGATAATATACAACATAAAGAAAAGTTTTCTATTAAGTCAAACAATGCATAATTGATTATATTAATCAACTGGAACTATAACTATACGAGTTGTAGGTAGGTGCAACAAAATAAATATAATAACTAATAAGTTAGTGGCTATGTGAAGATCGTAATGATCATGAATATACTAAGTGTAGACATGTGGATCCATCTAGCCAAGTGGTCCATCATCAATGTCCACACATGTTGAGTTTTCCATCTCACTAGGTGAGGTTAACACCAATACTATTTTGTGAAATGATGTAGCCTAGTAAAATATCACCTTAAACAACAATTACACATTTGAGTATATTTAGACTTAATCTTGCCTCTCAGCATCTTGTGAGACAAAGCCAGAGATGCGTCAGGTGAAGGATGGCCTTTCCAAAGACATTGAAATCATCCAAAAAGAACCTCATAAAATCAGTGAGGTAAGGCCCAAAAAGCTCCTTCATATCTCTTTGAAAGGAGACTAGAGCATTCTTGAGAGAAAACCACATCACTGTACAAATATATACTCTCCATGCAGTAATGAAAGCTATTTTAGCTTGGTCTTTTGGAACAAGGCACATTTGATTGTATTCGCTGAAACCATCAATGAAGGAGTACATCTCGTGGCGAACTACTTCATCGAGTATGATATCTAAATAAGTGATGGGGAAAGGATTTGGGATTGTGACTAAATTAAGCTTTCTATAATCCACACAACGAAAGAGTGACAATCATGGAGATCTAATCTACTCGATCTATTATAGCCATGAAACTTACTCTTAGTAGTCAATCCAACTCCTCATTGACTTGTTTAGCAATGTGAGGGTTCATCCTATAGCTTTGCATATGGATTGGGACATCATTTGATTTTAGAGAAATTCGGTGGTGTTGATAGAAATGAGGATCTAGCCCTTTCATATTAAAATATTCCCAAGCAAACACATTGAATTCAGTCAACAAACTAATGAATTGTTGATGGAATGTTGGCTATATTTTGACATTAATCTTGACTGGTTTTCAGACCAAGATAGATTGTGTCTAATTCATCTTTTTTACTCATGTCACTTTTTGCATCTGCACTTCAAACTTGTGCTTTTGATTTGGGATTTCACTGATGTTAGCATCATCAATAATCTCGTTAGTATTGGTGTCATCTTCTATGGAATCTAGGCTATGATTTTCGAAATTGTCTAGATTGTTATTCTTTTTGTACTCTTTCGGGACTTGAGGTTGCAAACTCTGGGATTGCATGTACTGTTCATTGATTTAGAGAACATTTATGGGACACCAGGGCTACAAGTCAACATTAGCCTTCCAAAACTCTTATTCCTCATCATCACTTAAGCCCTCGACCAAGCGAGTGAGGCAATATTGGTTAAGAAGACTATTATCTTGTGTCGACTCTAGCAGATTGTTAATTCATCCTTATCCCAGTTATGACTAACTCTTGCTTAGCATAGCTAAGGTCTTTCCAATAGTAGGTAGTAATCTTTGCCAACATGCTCCATATTCAAGACTACTAGGAAAACTGAAAACTGAATTGTGGCAATTTTGAGAAGTATAGGCCCGATGATGCCTAGAGGTCATACCCATTGCTTATTGATCATCCTCACTAGGAAGGGAATTTTTTTCCAATCCATTAATCCCAATTGTTGGCAAGTCACCAATGTGATGATATTGACCCCTTATCCACTATGGAGTACGGCATTTGGGATGATTTGGTCCTTCAGTAAACATGAATTACCAGAATGGTCAGATCAAACATGGAACCTATTGGGATCTTTTGAACTATTTCCTTTAACACATGGGCCTTCATGGCTGCTACTTCCAGTTTGATTGGGCACTCAGGTTGAATCATTATTAGGAGTGATCATTGAAAGCCAAGACCAGATTTAGGAGATCACATAATGGAATGGGATGGTAATGTGGACACGTCCCTATCCGGTTGATACTTTGGATGAGTCTAGAATAGCCAAAGTGTTTGGCATGTTCCCTTCCATTGTTATAGGTTTTCTTTTGTTTGTGTTGACTTCTACTAAATCACATATTTAAGAATTTGGGAATTCTTAATGTAATTAATATTTGGACACATGGTCAAATCTTATCCCCTTACTTGAAGGTGAAAATTTCCCTAGATACTATATAAGAAACCCCCCAAGTCCCAATCTCAAATATGGGGTTAAGATTTAGCCACTTGGTCATAATCTTTACTCCTTATTTGAAAGTAGAACTTGGGAGATTCCCAAATTCTCTAATATGGTATTACTACCTCACGCCTAATATCTAGGGTTTTACTCTGTCTCTATTCAAGATGATCTTCTAGATTCTTCTTAAGAGATTTTTCAGTATGAGCATCTAAAATTTGACTTTTTTGCTTGCCAGGATGAGCTTCTGGCTGCTTTCTTATTTGAATTCTAGGGCAACTGCCCTGGTTCTTCACTCCACTTGGTTGTTGCAAGTGTTCTCATGTAACTTGTTTGTTTTCCTCTTGTGTCACGTGTGCTATTCGTTGGGCAAAGTCCACTTTTAATCAAGTTGGGGGTTGGATTTTTTCCTACTATGGGTGGGGGTGAGTCTTCATAGACTATTACATTCCCTGGGTGGGATATGCTAAGTAAAATACAATTGCCTAGAGCTTCCTTGGGTTCTGCCTTGCATTTAACCTTCGAATTAAAACTTGGGACTGAATATTGCATGGTTGCTAGCTCACATATGGTCTACATCTTGCTACCTGTGGTGTGGTAGACTTTCTCTTGCTCAGCCCATGAACTCCCTGTGGATCACAACGCAGTACCCTTTTAGGTTTTACCAAACTAGGTAATCACATGCACCTTTGATGATCTCCACTATGTTAGCACCAAACATATGTGTTAGGCCTTGTCTTTGTCTTTTTTGAGCATCATAGACATGGATATCTGAATACTTGGATCACAAGTGCACTTTTTATATACAAAAGAAGCAATGTTTACCTAATGGCTGAAAATTCCCTCAGCCTCTTCCACCTCCACCTCTACCACACCCACCATGGCCATTGCTAGGTTGCTCATAGTCCCGATTGGTACATGCCACAGCAAGGGTAGGAATCGATTTGGCCCAAAGCTTTGTCCATTGGCTGAAAGTGTTTGCTCTGGTCCCTTGCCATCATCTAGGATAGGCCATCTAGTACCTACCATTACATTGGTAGTACTCAGTGTTGTGCATGGCCATGTTACAAATGTTGCATCATTTTAAGTTTAGGCGACATTAAATTTGAACATGTCTTGGATTGTTGCATTGTGTGCACCAAAGGTTTCGAACCTCATTCTTTTTTATGTTTTCCACTTTATTCTTAGGTTTATTTTTTTATTCTTCCTCTTCGGAGTCAGATTCTACATTGCTAGAGTCTGCTTCCAAGTAAGAATCAAAAGTGGACTCACTGCTATCATCATGTTCATGTTTTGGGATGGACTTCCTAGATTTCTTCCCTTTTCTTGACTTTTCTTTTGATAAGAACTACTCTAACAAGAGAGCTTTCTTATAGAATGGGTAAATGTTATTACCCAATAGATCATTAGAAGCAAATGCTTTCTGGAAAGGTTTGTTGAAACTTTGAACATAAAGGGTATTCAACATTTCATCTTTTTCCTAGGCATTGGCATCAATGCGAATGTTGAGTATTGTGAACTTGGCAGTATATGCCTAGACATATTTGTCACCATGCTTAAGGTGGTGGAGTCTTTTGCTTGTGCTACATTTTCTACAACTTGAGAGAGGTGAAAAAGAAGAGAAGAGAAGGAGAGAAGAGAAGAGGTGGAGAGGAAAGAAAGAGGAGGAGAAGGGAAGAAGAGGAGAAGAGAGAAGAGGTGGAGAAGAATGTAAAAAGGCAATGAAAAAGGATCCCCCTATTTTGGATGGTCTCCATTGGCCACCTTCATATCCCCTATTGAAACCACCAAAAATGAGCTTAATCATAATCCTAACCATCCCAAATTGAGTATTATTAAAAATTAATGATGTATTGGTTGGGGGGAGGACATTACAAGAAGTTGCCACTATCCTCTATCTTCAAGCCCCATAGATGGGAAACAAACATACACGCAAATCAACAAAATTTCTTCCTGGCTATTTGAGTAAGATAGACATGTGATGCTCTATCACCAATTAAGATAATGAGGCACAATGAACCGCACAAATCATGCTAAGAAATCATGACACTTGCATAAAGAGATAAATCACATGTAAAGCAAATGCTTTTAAGAGTGATAAGATATCACTAAATCCGGAGGAGTATGAATGATACAATTAGTAAGCATCAAATAAGAAAGAAATATTCCTTTATCATCAACCAGTATTCACATAATCAAAAGTGACAACCAAAGTAGCTCACATAGAGCTTGAAATTCTAACAATCACATCTTATAACTCTAGAAATTTGTAGTTTAAACTATGCTATTATTTGCATTAATTTATATATTCCCCCTTCTTCTACATGATCCAACTCCTTATTAATGTATTTATTAGTACTATAAGTAAATCCACTTAATGTATGACATGAATTTATTTACAAAAATGAGTTTCAAAATGGAGATGATCCAAAACACAACTATATGAATAATAATAAAGGTTTCCACATGACAATCATGTGAATGCCTTATGAGACTCTTCACAATTTCTTACTCTCCCTATAAGATATACCTTGTTTTTACATGTATATATAGTAGAAATAGGAATTTTAAATGCTAGCTTATAATTGCTTGCATTTAGTCCACTTTGGTTATTAGACTATGTTTATGAATCCTCTAGACTCCCTCTAGATAGGTGCTGTTGCAAAGTGAAGACTCCAAATGTTATTGCACGTAAATTGATAGACATGAGGAAAATGCATGAATTGTACATAGAAAATGGGTGTCTCAATGAATGTGAGGGTAGAATATAGCAAGTAAGTGAGCAAATAATTTGAGACATAGTGTAAACTAGGCCTACTTTACTCCTCCCTATGGTTCATGATTTTTTCAATAAAAAGACCAAGTGCCTTATGCAAAGTAATACTATCTATAGACCTTTTTGCAATGGCCTTCCAATTTTGAGCCCTTGCTCGAAGAAGTTTCCCTTTCTCACCCTCTATAAGTTGTCTAGTAAGGGTGGCTATTTGGTTCGCATCAAATAGGGCATCCTTGTGTATTGGCTTACTAAGTTGCAATCCAACTTGCCATGTATCCACGATTAATTTGGAAGTAAGCACTTGATCAGTGGCAAGGGGACAACCCAATATAGGAACACCCCCAGAGAGGGACTCCAAGGTGGAATTCCAACCACAATGGCTTAAGAATCCACCAATTGCAAGATGTTGGAGGATGTGAGATTGTGGGGCCCACTCTACCAGAAGCCCTACATCACTAATGTCAAACTCAGTAGCATCTATACTACACCTACAAGCAATTAAAAAATGTTGTTCTGATGCCTTTAATCCTTGGACAAGCTCTTTCAAATCCAAAGGGGTGAGCCTTGCCATGCTACCAAAAGCCACATACATGACACTATGTGGTTTTTGCTTATCTAACCATTCCATGCACTCATTAGCAATAGATTCATTATGATCCATTCCAATTATCTCTTCTTCTAGCATAAATAGAGGGCCAATCGCATGTGCATCAACATTATTATGCACTTTGATGGAGTTGAAGACGGACTCTTCTAAATCATGGATGGTGTTAATTAAGAGTAGGGATGCCTCACAAACCCTACGCACTTGGTCTATGTAGAAGGAGAAAATAATGTCCGACTTATCCTCAATTTGTAGAAAAGAAGGAAAATCCTTACGATCAAGGTCCCCAATGCATGGTATATGCACTTTCTCTGTATAGTCATCAGGCACATGATGGTATAATGGACGACTTGCCAACCTCCTGCCATGCACTAGGTCATCAATGTCTTCCTCAAAGGTAGATCTCCCACTTGGCACTGCAATTAAGCATACAAAGTTATGATATGAAATTGATTTTTGAATCACATGCAAAAGATCAATTGATAATACCATATGGTAGAATAAAATTAAATCATTTTTTGTAGTTGTACTCAAATTTTATTTAGCCTACAGTTACAAATAGAAGGAGCAAGGGCATGTCTTTAAAATATCACTGCTACAAAAGGAGATTACCTTTCATGAGTAATTTCAAGAGAAATAATCACATGCAATTAATTGAGTGCGAAAAGAGTACCTTTCATGAATTGTAAGAAAAATGATCACATTCAACATGTTGACAATTTTCACAATGCTTGTTGATTATATAATGCTATAACTTGGAGGGAAACTTGAAATATTTTATCTTTAGTAAAGCCATAGTTATTTTGCTATGACATCGAAACTACATATTATCCTCTTCGTATCATTAGCTTGAAAGGAATGTCATTTCCACCCTAGTTGTGAGGGTATACTAAAGCTTGAAGTTCTTCAAAGTAATAGTACACCAAGTTGAGAAATTAAGGTTTCCTAACCACAATATGGTAGATATGTGAGCTGATGCACACAAATGTACTTTTGGTTCTCTTTTGATACAATTGACATCGCATGCCATCCTCCTCTATGAATCATTGAGATGGAAAGAAAAGTGTAGAGTATATTGCAACTCATTTGATAAGAAACCACATGACAATCCTCATGCATTTGTAAGCTTATGAGTGAGAACAATTATTGCAATTCTAGTTTTAATGACCAAGTTGCATTTGTACACCTATATTTTATATAAACACAAGTTACACTTTTATATAGTTGTATATCTGTAATGGCTTAATCATTGTGCTTTCACTAATTTTTTGTACAAAAGATCTTACCATGTGTACAATATAAGCTCATATCACTTTTTTCTACCATAAGAAACAATAAAATCCTTCCTCTTTAGTCTTTTGCTCTCTTACCACATCGTTTCCTACTTTGTTTATGTAAGAGATGGAAAATAGGGTACATAGGGGTAGGTACTACTATTTTGTACCCAATTTTGACATAAGACAAGTCTCCTTCATCTCCTCTCTCTCAAGTCTCCTTCATCTCCTCTCTCAAGTCTCCTTCATCTCCTCTCTCTCAAGTCTCCTTCATCTTCTCTCTTTCTCAACTTTCATGGTCCCTCTGATTTTCTAGTCTTTCTCTCTCCTTGTCACTCTCGTTCTCTCTCTTCTACACCTCTTCTTCTCTCTCTTTTGCAATATTCTCTCTCTTCTTTCTCTCTCTTTAGTCATGTCCTTGATAGTTTACCTATTCTTGATGATTGAAAATAGTATTTCATGCACCTTGTGTAGCATCCTTGCACCCTCCATCAATGTTTATAAAGAATTAGATCAAATAATAAACAAAACTAAATTACTAAAAAGTAAAATTTTATACATTCTAGTGTGCAGTCCTTGTACCCTCCACCAACATGCATATATAATCAATTTAAATATGTCAAAAAACTAATTTTAAGATTTAGTGGATCTCAATGCAACAACATTCTAGTGTGCAATCCTTGTACCCTCCACCAACATGCATATATGATCAATTTAAATATGTCAAAAAAACTAATTTTAAGATTTAGTGCATTTAATGCAACATGCTATGTAGAAACTTTTGTAAATAGACAAGTATATGGGAGCTCAAAGGAGTAAATGTTTGTATAATAAGAAAGGATTAGCACCCTTGTATTATGAAAGAAGAGTTTTACGAACATCCATATCTTCATAGATACATAGATTGCATAATGAGATACTTACACTTCTTTAAGTTACATGAATTTAGAAATCTTACTAAAAATGAATGCATAAAAGCTTTCTTTTGATGAAAATGATAAGATTCATGCTTTACATTTTTGGCTATGCATTTAGCAAGTGAGAATTTAAACATGGACTTTCATAAGGTCTTGAGTTATTTCAACTAAAAGTGTGCCTTATAAGTAAAAATTGATTGAGTCAAAAGTGCACTGTATTCCATGTTATTCAGCTTTTCCTTGAGAACTTGAAAAAGAATAGGTGGTGACACATGTATAAGCCATGAATAGTAAATGTCAAAGTACAAGTATTATGGCTCTTGGCAAGAGAGAGTTGGATGACTTTGGCAACTAGAGCTCTTCTTTAGCTAGGGCTCTTCTCTTCTTATAGGAGGGAGTTCTAGGGTTTTCTCCCATTACTACTAGAGTTTTCCCTAAATTCATGGGCATCTATAAGAGGAGTTCTAGAATTTTGTTTTGGTGCAATGACCATTGGATTGAGAGTTGGCATCCTCACAATGAAAGTAGGTGTATTATCACATCCTTGTATTTGATCTCATGGAAAGCTATAAATCATATTTATGAGACCAATTTTGAAAGCAATGAGCTTGAGGATCTAGTGTCAAACCACTCTTTTGGCCAGAATGGATAATGTTGGGGTTCCGTGTAATAATGACCAACATATGGTATACTTTGGATTGAGAGGGATGTCAAATGACATGGATTAGCAATCATTGGGTCCAACCATTGCTAATGTGGCAAGATGATGATGTGGCAACAAGATTTCATGCAAAAAGTAGTGCAAAAGCATGTATGTACCTTGTTTTTTGTGGAAAAAAACAAAATGATGATGCTATTGATAACCAGAACAACTAATAATGATGAGAAAAGTAAAATCAATGCAAGGGGAAAAACATTCAAGGAGCCAACATGGACTATGGAGAAAAAGTGGAGCACAGAAATAGCAACATAGATTTTTTCATAGACCATGTCTTAACAGTGATGAAGAGCGACAAAAAGCTTAGTAATAGCTTAAGCTTTAAAATTAAGGAAAGTGAAGTGCTTTATGTGCACCTGGTGGAGTATGAAGGGAGTTTACGCAATCTTTCAAGGGAAAGGATGGGCAAAGACTATGAGGAGGAGGTGAGTAAGTGCAACATGAAATGCTACTAAGGTGAAGAGGACAAGAAGAGCATGGAAGCACTTTGTGGAGGGTTCAATGCAAATTTTGACGGGGATCTAATGGCCGTACATGTACTTCTATCTTTAGAGGTTTAGACGAAGGCTTGTTTCCTAATGTTTTCACATGCTAACCTATTAACCCTTGCTACAGAAGATCTTGTCTCTATACCAACTCAATATATGCTTTTGGGAATTGTGCACTAACCATAAAAGATAGACAAGGGATATATGGAAATAGATACTCCCTTATCGAGGGGGATTGCCATTCTTATTTCAAAATACCCTATTTTGTGTAATATTTCCACGCAATTAAAAGTTAGTTGCTTAGTACGAAAGTTAGTTAGTCAATTAATAAGTTAGTAAGGCTACTAACTAAAGTAAAAACTAACTAACATTGTTAACTAACAATTTTTATTTAATTAAGAATATGTTTTTTTAAAAGAAAAAAAAGAAAAGAGAGATTGGCAAAATCATGTGTGCAACGATCACAGTTTACACGCAGTAAATAGCACTTTGAATAGGGAGAAAAAGAAGGAGTGATCTAAAAATTTTCTAAGCAAGTGTCTTGGAGTTTTACCCCCCTCCGGCCAATGGAACCATCAGATTTATGATTTGAGCATTAGATCACTGATTTTTCCAGGATCCCCTCCATAAAGAGCTCTTCCTCTTAGCCACAACCCTTCTTCTCTTGTTTAGCTATAAATATGAGGCATGGGAGGCACAAGGAAGCACAAGGAGACCCCGAGAGGTTTAGAGAGAGAGAGAGGAGTTACCTTGAGAGGCTACAAGGGAGAGAGTTAGGTCAATTCCCCCTATCTTGGTCTTCGACTAAGCCATCTTCTCTTATGCTCTTCCATCTCAAAATCCATTGCTCATTTATCTCTCAAATCTACTTGTAGAAGATGGCCCCCAAGCAAAGAATGTCGTGTGCGGATGGCAATCCTACAGCTAGCAACAAAGCTTTGGGCAAAGGCATCACTGTCAATCCAATTGCGGTACTGGTCGTAAGTAATGTATTTCCAAATTGATAGATGCTTGCTTTGATTCTCCCATGAGATACATTAGGCCACATACTATGATGCACGAGAATAGGTCATTGAAAATGATAAATTTCATCTCACATATTCGAAAGGTGGGGTTTGCAAAGTGCATCTAGATGCTATGCGACAAATCCATACATAGCAAGAATAGAATATACGGTTCCAAGGTATTGTCGACTCCCTCTTCTTGTGAATTAATAGTTATGTTTTCACCATGTTGAAGGGATATGTTGAGCTTGCATGCCTAATGGATTGCATGGCAAGCAACTTAGTCTAAAAGAGAATCATTTTCAAAGCTCTAGACCCTTGCCCAAGCTCTCGCTAATATCATGTTTATCAATCCAATTTGGGGATTGGGCTAGATACGAACAACAACTCCAAGCCTCAAGGCAAGTAGAAAGCTCAAGGGATTAGGAAACCCCAGACAAAGTAAAGACCACTACGTTTGGGAAGAGGGCTGGGTTATCGATCAATGTAAGTAATATATAGGACTCGCATCTTGTACAATGTTTGAAACATTAACTTATGCCCTAGCTAAGGGAAGGGAGTGTTAAGTAAATTTTGCATAATATCGCTCCTAGATCCCAAGGGGGAGAGCGAATATGCGATGGAAAGGTTATCGCTTCTATTCTTATATTGTTTGGAAAAATACAATTGGTTTTGTTGGTTGTTCAAACATGCTTTTGCATTCAACTAATTGTTGAATTGTCATTTGAATGATTATTCCAAGTCTTATGATTTATGGTAAATGCATGGCAAGGGTCTCTGATGACAAGTTGCCGTGGGAATAAATGAATGTTTTCTAAAAGATGATATTAGGGTTGAATGCCTTGTTTGTGTTTGATTTTTAAAGGATTTAATTAAGAAAATGATATTTTGCATGTGTGGATCATCTCCAAGGTCACATCTCGGATTAACCCGAGAAGAGCACTGCTAGATTCGTAGGCTGAAGGTCAAGTGGTTAAAAGGCCAACCACATAAATGGTGTTTCACTCCTAGGCCGCTTGTGGATCAAGTGGAGCTCTGGACACCCCTTGCCAACTCCGAAACAGAGTTGAGGACATCCGTGGCCCCAACGTTTGTGGTGTTGGAAGATCCTATTATAGTTAAAGGATGGAAATTATGGTGCTGTGTGATTTGGACCGGGTACTTCTATAGGGGCAAAAGGGACATATAATTTCTCCTATATGAGCAGGAGACAAAGATTAACCGAAAGATAAGTTAAGGAACTTGTTTGTCAAAAGGATTGCTTGCTCTCTTTTCATGCCAATGCTTTAAGTTATGCGAACAAACCCTATTCCCTAAAATGCTTAATTAAGAAAGTTGATTTTAAATGTCACACATAAATGTGATAGGACCTAATTAGATAACTAAAGAACGCCCACTGAGGGAAGCGAGTGGGCGGAACCCCCAATGGGTTTGTCCTATGAGAGGGTGGTCCCAGATAATTGAGAGGATTCTCACAAGGTTTTACAAATGTCCCTAACCCTTAGGTATTGCTAGGTTAGAACCCCAATTCATGCCATTATAGGGGACCAAAATGGGACTATACCCTACAAGTAGAGAGGTTGAGCGACACATCCCTCTCATTTCCTATTCTCTTTGACCCAAGTGCAACATGGGTTTTCTTTAATTTTGGTATCTCTGCTTAAAGTCGGATGTCCAGGACCTAATGCTAGAATGCTGCCAGGAGACCTTGACCACTAGGAACCTAGATTTTAGGTCGATCCTAGTGGGTTCGCGGTCATGAACGTTCCGTTGCGAGGCATACTCAAGAAATCCTGGGTGACAAACCCCATGGCATTCCATGGGAGTGCCGGGAGGCACCACGTAGACTTATCTCTTGATGGACCTCTAAAAATGTGCTTAGACAACTGATAGGCGGGCACGTTACATTTTGTGAGCTGTATTTGGTGGAATTGAGATGGCTATAGGCAAGGGTATTGAAGCTTGAGAAGCTAGATCAAGTTGGTGATATTAAAGATGACCTGTTTGTAAAAAATTTTGAATAAGGTTATACACACTCATGCCAAAGGCACGATAAGTACAATCATGTATCTTTGCTCTGTCTTTGTTTGTAGCAATTATGAAAGTAGAGAGTACAATTTATATTGCCCACAAACTAAGCATATTTGATCGGATATCATATTTGTGAACAATTTTTTGTAGTCTTTACTTTCATGCATCAAGGAGAAAAATATATACCTATTTTGAATGGTAGGCAATCAACTATAACACTAAATGAGGCAATTTTCAAGCCTACATAGAATTCCAATAAATTCACAGATTAGTCTATTATGATGGACTTGTTGATCAAAGAGTAGAGATTAAGCAATCTAAGGCTATGGAAAAATGACTATTCAAATATTTTGTAGCAATATATTCAATACATATTTATCTAGTTGTACTTGTTCTAGCTCTCACAGTGCCTCTTATGCATCAAATTATTTAGCAATAGTTTTTTCCAGTATGTGTGAGGAGGATAAACTTGTTTCTTTTAAAGATGGTATAAAATTCCAAACATGAAATAGCTACTATTATGCAACTACATACGATGATGTTTCAACAATGACACTTGATACTGATGTGACTTGACTCCTATAAAAAGGCCATTATTACTAAGTGGGTTTGTAAGTTCAAACATAAGCCAAATTCTAGTGTTAATCACCATAAGGCTTGGTTTGTGGAAAAGGGTTATGCTCAACAAAAGAACATTGCCTTTATAATAAGACCTTCACTTGCACTTACCATGCGATGACAATTCCTAGAATTTGTATATTAAAGTAATTCATATTGGTTGGATTGTGATCAGTGGAACTTTAAAATGGCATTTATCATGATAATTTGAATGAAGAAGTGTGTGTGGTAACTCATGCATATCATGGCTATGAACAAAAAGTAGCCCACATGGCCACTTCTAATTGTGAAGCTAAGTACTCATGGTATTTATTGTGTATGGCCAAAGCCATCAGGGCTTAGGTAAGAAGAGTTTGTAGCACATAGAAGTAAAAAGCAAAAATATGTGGATTACTATATCAAATTAAACAAAATATTAGAGAAATAAAATTCATGCAAAAAAGAAGTTATGAAGTTGTACGAAAGCATATTCTCTTGCACATATTGAGGGTTGCATTGTGGTCTATCATATTTGATGAGTCTCTAGAGTCAAGTAATTGTTAAAACCAAGTTTTAAGAACTATTAAAGTTTTTAAATGAGCTATTCACTTATATAATTTTGAGCTTTCTCACAAATTAATGGATTTAATAACCCTTCAAAATAAGAGCTATTAGCTTTAAAAACATCTAAAAATATTTATTTGACATATAAAAATATTTAGATGTTAAAAAATAAAATCATAAGTTTAACTAGATTAATATTTATTTTTGTAAATTAAATAGCTAAATATTATAATATGTAATAAATAGTTAATAAATAAATCTCACATGTTTAAGTTGTTTAAATTTTAGATTTTAATTTTCAATAAATTAAATATTGCAAAAATATTGATAAAAGATCAACCAAAGAATTGTAATAACATTACTTAATCAATTTATTCTTCAAGTAGACATATGTAGGAGGGGGACTCTTAAGAGATGGTGGCAGCTTTCCTTGTTAAATTCCTACAACTTTAAATCTAACAACTTGTGTTATGCCATTGGAAGTATGGTGACATTTTCCCCCCCCAGGTTTTGTAAATGTTCATATCTACTTGAAAAATAAATCCCTTAGTTCTTTAATACTACTTGTGTACCTTCTACTTTAACATTTACTTTACTTTTAAGCTATTAATTATAAACAATTGTAAGATATGTAATTTTTTTAGTTTGAGTCATTCATTAAACTAACTTAAAATTTGAATTACTTCAAGAGATTAAAAAGGTCACTAGACATACTTAAACTAAGGTTTCCTTAAGCCATAACCTTAGTAATCCTTGAAAATTAAAAGAGAGAAATAGTAAGATGATTTTAAAATTTATTACTTAATTCTAAACATTTTCTTTCTCATTTCTTAGCCAAGACCAACCATACAACGTACACTAAAAATTTATTGAAGTTGCAAGAAAAATTATTTCATATCAAATTTTATTTCCTATGAAATATTGTAATTTATCATTTCTTATGAGTGGATATTTGCAACTTGAAGTCCACTTTTGAAGTCATTTTATGAACACATCTAGGGCCTTCCTTTACATGTAAGAATGCACATTATCCTAGATCATTTTAAAGTTTACTTATATCTTTTATCCAAGACATTTGAAGGTCTATGTGATGGTTCCCTACACCATGTCCCTTAAATGCAATGTTATAGCTACGATATAGAACTCAAAAGTGACTTTATCTAGCATTGCAATATACTTGATTACCAAACTCTAAAGTGGCCATGCCTATCAATTAAGATTCCTCACACATGAAGTCATTTTGTAGCAATTGGACTTTACATATGCATATGCTTTAGTTTACTTTGAACATTGCAAATGTAAGGCAATTTGAAAACTTTTCCGGGGCGTAATATCCTTGAAAAGTGTTGCTTGACTTATCTAGAGCATAAAATCAAAAAATGTAAATGTTTTTAAATTAATATATTTCATACCTTTTGGCGCGTACCAGTCAGTTTTAAAAGAATTGAAATATTATAACACCATTTTTATAAATTTTTTATATACAAAAGGGTATCATATAAAGGGGTTACTTACAGATTGAATAGAAAAGGGTTGTGTTTTATACAATAAAAATTCACAGATTAGGATATTTATAAATAGGCCATGAACACACGTTATATAGAGAATATATATATAGTGAACCCCCCGAGCTTCTACATTGGTCAGAAAGGGGATATTAAAGGTGGAACACTAGCTCGATTCAAATAATCAAATCCTCAATACTAGCGAGGGCCTAGGAAGATGGGGGCTCTCCAATTCTTTTAGACTAACTTGTGAATTTATTGTAAGTGCCCTTTGGCAGAGTTCTCCTGTACAACTTGTTGAGTAGGGGCATGATCTTACCTTGGCCTAGAAATTCATGGTGTTAAGTTGGAGAAAAACTTAATGCCAAGGATATTAAAGCACTGCTTCATCCATCTTTAGTGGAATCAAGGAAGATGGAAATCAATTTATTTTTAAATTAATATATTTCATACCTTTTGGCGCGTACCAGTTTTAAAAGAATTGAAATATGATGATGATGCCAAGGCCTATAAACTAAAGCTAAAGTTCAATGATTGATAAGAAGAGCATGACCAAATGGGGATGAGTCTCTTGAGGTGCGCACCTTTGAAGGGGAGCGTGCCTTGCGAGAGGAGGGTGGACGCGTGGAGGTACACCTGAAGCTCGGCAGCGAGGCTGGTCCAGAGGGCGACACGCGGCACGCGCAGGCGGTCGGCAAGATCCTGGGCCCACCCCAGGTACACGTCGGCCAGGATGCAGGCCACGCGGCGGCCTGTCATTGGCCGGATACTGTCGAGGGCCCGGTCGACGGCGAGAGGCAGGGAGCGGTCGAAGGCACGGAGGAGGCCTCGGACGTAGTCCCACGAACCCGCCGGCGCGTCCTGTTCGAGCTCCACCGTCACCACGCGAAGCCGGCCCCCACACGTCAGCAGCAGCTGCGGCGGAGCCGACGTGTCGGACGCCCATTGGTGTTCTCCGAGGAGCATGGCCAGGTGGGTGGTGTTGCGGCTGGTGTTGATGAAGGTGACGGCGCAGGAAGCGGGCGGCGTGGAGCGGAGCAGGGCCCTGCAGAGCTGCAGCATGGGCCGTATGTGCCCCGGCAGCGGGAATGGTATCGCCACCACCTCCATCCCCTGCTCGTGCTCATCCCCCATCTCTCTCTCTCTCTCTCTCTCTCTCTCTCTCGCAAAAAGCATGAACCCAGTGTTTCGGATAAGAGTTTATAGGCACTACATTTGCTCTTTACCCCTTCGCCCTCCCTCCATTCATTGGTCTAACATTAGTGGCCTTAGACTTTTCTAAACATGAAAGTGTCGTAAAGATCAAGAAAATCTCGAGTGTACTAATAAAAGGAGTAAAATAGTTATAAGTATCCTCGAGACTTAAGACTTAAGCATAGTACAACTTTTCTTAATATCGTGAAATCTATTTTATAGATTATTTAAAGCTTTCCCTTGGGGATTCTCAACCAACTCAACTGGACCAGAGCCTATGTGGCACAAGGAGGAGAGGTTTGGTATCCAAGAAATAAAGATGGCTGTTTTCAAAAGGGGAAAGGTGAGAGCCTATGTGGCACAAGGAGGAGAGGTTTGGTATCCAAGAAATAAAGATGGCTGTTTTCAAAAGGGGAAAGGTGAGTCTTTGAAAAGTTGTACCTATTTGTGGGTGTTCTATAGAGAGCAAGAGAGGGGTTCGGTATTCAAGAAAGAAAAAATGGTTGCTTTTGAAGGGTGATATGATGATACAAAGGGGAAAGGTGAGTCTTTGGAAAGCTGTTAGTGGCTCTTTCTCCAGAGAAATGATTTTCTTTTCTAATTGAACATATGAGCTAACATGATATTATATATTTTAGTGGTCTACCTATAATGTACATATACTCTAAAAACACCCGTGACAAATGCATATAAAAAGAGAGATGAATTTTCTTTTAAAGACACGAGATGACATTTTAATGGTTAAAAATATGCATTCAATATGTATATATACTACACACACACACACACACAAACATTGTATTAAAATATTAAAATTTATCTCAATTTTAAAAAATAACATTGAAATTATCAATTACAATGGTTGTTGATTGCATATGGCCTCATTAAACACATTTTTAAGACTCCCAAAATAGCCTCACATGTGAAAAAGTACTTTTTAAAAAAGTAAAAAAATAAGAGCTCCCTTTTTAGATTAAAAACATCATTTTCGACACAAGTTCTAATTAGAACAATAACTTTATTATTAAATAATTTTGTTTGAATTATTTTAAAAGCAAGATCTCATACAAGCCTTACATTTCCAAGTGCAATATTCTCGTATCTCTATCAAGGTTAAGTAAGGTCCTTATGTGCCCTATTGCAAGAAAAAGCACACTAGTCATCACCAAATAAAACCTTGTAATAAGTGATCAATCCAACCTTTTTTTTGTCTCACTATCTTATGAAACATGATTTTTTCGGCCATGATTATATTTATATGAGGTATTCTTGCTTTCATCCAAATTGATGGTAATGAACTTTTTTTGGATGCTATTGTGTGAAACACGAGTTTCATGTTGATGTTTTCTCCTAACTACATCATTATTCACATTTCATACATCAAGGACTATAGTTTGTATCTTTCACTTAATTTTTTAATTTTTCTTCCTTATTTGAGTTTCTTTTTTGCAGTTATTTGTTTTTTTCAAGGTTAGAGTGTCAAAGAGGGAGCTATCCCTTAAGGGAATCGAGGAAGAGATTTTGGAGGATAATTGTAATGACACTCTTTGATTTTCTTCAAAAGACAAAAAACTCATCCAAGTTTATGTACATTAAGGATGTATTGAATACTCCTTTTGATTTGCATGAGCTCTTAGGATATCTTAAACTTATTTGGGGGAATATGAACTCAAAAAGAACCCTTTAGCTTAAGAGTTAATAACTCCCTAATGACAAGAGATTTGAGATGGACCAATAATGAAGAGGGGATGGTGTACACATTTTGTCCACTTTTCTTTTCATTCTTGACTCAAAAAGATGGTTTCTCTCAAAAGTTGTGTGGTCTTGCACAAAATTTCTACTAAAAAATCATTTTCACTTACTAAGAAATGCTTGTATTCTAACATTGTGAAGGAAATTTGAGAAATTTTGTATTTTGAAATTTAAAATTTATTCATTCATCATTATAAACATAAATTTTTATCTCTCAAAATATGGCCCAAATTTCTATGTGGATCATATGCAAGCAATCCCTACCTAAATAGTAATATGTAACCTTAGGGAGCCTCCCTTTTAGAACATGTAAGATACCACGTGAATTCAAAGAAAATGATATTTTATTTAGTAAAATTTATAAAAGTATATTTATAAAATACATTTTTCTTGTAATTAAAAATTATAAATTTAGTAAAGTAAAAGGTGTCATTTTATGGCCTTATAGCATGTACAGAAAAGATGTTTCTTAATATCCTTTGAACACACATTATATGGATGATTTTTAATACGTACACCCCCTGAATATATAACCCTTTATAAGGGAGGAAAGGGTAGGTGGGCCCTTCCATTGATTGAAGAACATAATGGCACTACTATCACATATGGGAATGGATCCCATGATTTCCCTTTGTAAGCCCAAGCTCTAACTAGTAGGGTAAATGTCTAACGGTGTTAATACATGTAGTCCATAATATGATATTTTGAGACTATAGGCTCTTTTTTGGTATTTTAAATTAAAAACCATCATTTTTTTGTGAAAAAAATCACATTTTCTCTCATCATGGCATCTAGACCTAAAATGTTGACTAATTAGAAAGAGTAATCCTTCCCTTAATCTCTTCCTTATGAGGCCCTTTTCGAGCATACCTTTTCCCTAATTTGAAGAAACTTGAGGTATACATGGAATATTATACTAGACATGTAGAGAGTCTCACAATTAATAATTAGATTCAATTTAATTATGTGATCAAAGCAACCAATTCTCACAAGATAGCTTCAAATACTATATTTTATCTTATTGATGAGGAATTTAGAAAGCGTGAAAAAATCCATCTTTTTCATAAGGATCAACAACAATGTATTTTGATCCAAAAATACAAGATTCATTGTGTATGGAATATTATTCTTTAGAGAAAGTACAAGAGAATAACATAGAATATATTACATGCATGGATCAAGAGGTTATATTTAATAGTCAAAATATAAAAAAGGCAGAAGAAAAGGAGATAGAATTGAGTATAGGGATTGAAAAAGGCCCTCTTGATTATATCCCTACATTTCCTACTTACCTTATCAACAAAAAAAGATATGTATTGCTCACAATGATATTTAACATCTCTTCTATCTTAGAAGAGATTATTACTTTGCCATCCTCGCAGCATGGGGCGAGATTGACAACAATTTCATAAGTTATGAACCATGTCCACTAGCAGCTTTGGATGTTAAGAGGGAGATTTCTAAGATAGCTCCATAGCCTTGTATATATGTATTGATTAGATTTAAAATATGAAAATCTCGAGGGATCCACATTATAGAACTTGTAAGATACTATGTGAATTAAAAAGAAAGTGTATTATATTTAGTAAAACTTACAGGATTATATTTATAAAATGGATTTTTTAATTATAATTTCAAAAATTTCATAAGTTTAATGAAGTAAAAGTGGTAATTATAAAGCCTTATAGCATATCAAGTAAGGATATTTCTTAATATCTTTTGGACACATGTTATATAGATGATTTCTTATAGGTGGACCCCTTGAGATGAAAAGAAGGGCCTATTCTAGAAGAAGAGTTCTTAGAGGTCCAGAAAAGACTTGGCATTGAAGGCATGGGGTATGAAGAAACACTAAAGCCTCCATAAAGACCTTGATAACTTTCTTGGAAGATCCAAGGACTCTAGGTTACTAAAGCTTTGAAAAAGCCAAGGCCTTGTTTAGTATATTGGAAGCTTAAATAATCAAACTATTGCAATTTATCACTGTAGATTCTCAAGCTCTCTAAGTTTACCAATGATGCCTTTAAATACTATTTCGAAAGTCATTGGATCTAAATTTTTCAAAAGACGAGTGGAGGAAAATATAATATTGGTAGATAAGAAGAAGCGATAAGGGTTTTTGGCTACATGCCTAGTTACAATGAGTCTAGAGCCGAATATTTTAGAGTTCTTAGCTCCTATTTACTCTCCCATATAGGAGATATAAAAGATTTGAAGATTCTCCTGAGCTACAAAAGCAAGAGTTTTTGAAATATAGAGGCCTTATTGAGTGGGATAAAACCAAAGATTCCTTTGCAATAGAATCGGAATGAAGGATCTTAAAGAGTGAAGGGTTCTTGAAACCCATGTTTTACCTTCTCTTTGTTTAGTTTGTAACCATTTTGAAAATCTTTGCTAAATTTCATAAGGATTTAGATATCATTCTTTTCTTTTTTGGGTAACAATTTGTATAGTTTTTATGAAAATCTATTCTATGGTATGGTTGTATCTTTAAGCTTAAATTTATGCCAAATTTATCTATAGAACTATAAAAAAACCTCTAATAAACTATTTGCTTTGATTCTTCCTTCTATATATCTTGTGTGTCTAAAGTATTTTGTTCTTACATGATAATGTGATTTTTTCATGCATTGGGTTGACCAAATAGATAGACTTCTATATTGTTTGATAAAATATGGAGTATGGTTGTATAAAATATGCTACATAAGTAAAAAATAAAGAGAGTAGTTAAAAATATTATATGAGTTAGACAATGAAGGAATATAACAATGCTAACTTCGTACCATATCTTCTTATTGTATAGTGAGTGAACTATTGACTACCCCAAGCTTTTGTCATTGCCTTTTTGAAAATGTTCAATTGGTCTTTGAAGTCTTTGAGATCATCATCTTGTCGGAGAGAGAACTAGGGAGAGTGAAAGAGGAGAGAGAAGACTGCAGAAGAGAGAGAAAGACTCCAGGAAGAGAGAGAAGAACAATGATGAGGAGGGAGAAATACTAGATTTGGAGAAAGAAAAACAAGAAAGAGAGAAAAGCCATGGAAGTTGTGAGCAAGATGAGAGAGAAGGATAATAATTGTATTAATGTGTCAAAAAGATATAAAAAATTACATGTCCTCTTCTTTTATACCAATGTCAGTGTGACATGACATAATATCAATATTATTTACACTAAGTCATTATTCCTAGCTTCTTACAATCCATCCCTTCCCAAAAGTTTTTGCCCTCAAAAACAAACCTGAAAGACAAGAAAATGATGGATAGAATAGAGCACTACTCTGTTTTTACAGCTTTACAAATGGGAAAATGAATGAAGTATGACCAACCATATGGACTAAAATTGAAGAACAAGAGTAGGCATCAGCTATATACATGATCTGGAATACTTCAAAAGTATATGGAGCCATAAAATCTTCAACATATAATCTCAAAATGAAGTAGACAGCTTGTTGTGCAAATAGACTCTGCTGGACCAAATCTGCCATAACTTCTAGTAGAAGTGTCCAAATGAGGCGTACCATTGATCAAAATGGAGCTCTTGAAGAGTACTTTAAGCCCATGTAGATAGCTTAATTCAAAAAATTAGGCACGATAAAAACTGTTCTAAACCAGCGTGCTGTCCTGATCCTGTCTGCATAATCACTAGCTTCATAATCAATAGGCTTTAGCCACCAATGTATTCCTTAAGAAAGGAAACTCATCCAATATAGAATCAGGCCTCCAAGAAGCTTCCTCAGGCGGTAAACCTCTCCTTGCGATCAAATATTCCACGATAGAACGAGATCGAAGCTTCTTCTCACACTGACCTATAACAGCCTTTGGGAAGTACTGAATAAGACCTTATTCATCAATAGGTGGCAGCTCATCAACTATATCCATTGGATCACCATAAAAAGGCTTGAGCTGACTAACATGGAAGACATTTTGAATCTTTGTGGAAGAGGGAAGCTCTAATCTGTAAGCCAAGTCTCCAGTTTGCTTAAGGATCCGATAAGGGCCATAAAACCTGTGGGCAAGCTTATTACTAGATTCATCTTTTAATGTAGAGTACCTAGACTTGGGCACCTTCAGTAAGACCAACTCTCCTTCTTGAAACTCTAAAGGCCGCCTCTTCTCATCAGTATACATCTTCATTTGGTCTTGAGCTTTCCTAAGATTCATCTTGCATTGTTGAAGAAGGGTTTGCATTCTTTCTAGCTCTTCCTTACCACGAGGGTTGATCCTTTCATTAAAGATGATTGTGGGTAAGGGCACCTTGTAACCATACAAAGCCTCAAAGGGTGAAACTCCAATACTAGCGCGGGTAGAATTGTTATAAGCAAACTCAGCCAAGTGTAACCAAGAATCCCATGAGGTTTGGACATCATAGCAAAAATGGTGAAGATAAGTCTCCAACCATTTATTGACTTTTTCTGTTTGTCCATCAGTTTGTGGATGATAGGCCATAGATGGAGCCAATTTAGTTCCCATAGATGTAAATACCGCCTACCAAAAGTTACTCATAAACTTTGAGTCTCTATCATGAACAACCACCTATGGTAGATTGACTTTTCATCAAAAAGAAGAGTCAATTTTTCAATCTTCACAAAGGGCGCGTAATGAGGAAACCGTTATAATCCATGTAGTCTAAAAATCTGCTCCATAAACTGACTGGCCACTTGAGAGGCAGTAAACTGAATCTTGGTTGAAATAAAATAGGCTGCCTTGGTGAGTCTATCTACCACCACATATATACTATTCCATCCCTTCTTGGTAGTTGGCAAGCGAGTAATGAAATCCATAGTAATATGAGTCCATTTACCTGTAGGAATAGGTAACGGCTATAACAAACCTCCTGGCTTATGGGTGATGTCCTTATTCTGCTAACAAGGCATACACTTCATGACAAAGTCCTTGACATCTTTTCACAGTCCTTTCCAATAGAAACTTTTTCTGATCCTGTCATAGGTCTTGAAAACTCCTAAATGTTCAGCTAAAGGTGAAGAATATAGTTCCTCCATAATTTTCCGTGTAAAAGAAGAGGTAGAAGGAATAATAATCTTACCTTTCAACCAAATAAGGCCATTTTTAAACTGATAATGTGAGTTTTCTTTCATAAGACCTTGCTGTAATTTCTGAAAAATATGGCTGAATTCTTCATCCAAAAGATAAGCCTCCTGTAATTCTTCAATCCAATCATTATGCAATTCTGTCATAGCTGAAACTTTGCAAGCCCACATACGAGAAAGAGAATTAGCCACTATATTGTCTTTGCCTCTTGTATGAGTGATGTCAAAATCATAATTTTGTAGTGTAGCAACCCACCGACGCTACTTAGGAGTAAGATTGGATTGAGTAAGGAAATACTTAAGAACCCTATGATCACCGTGTACTCTGAATCGGCTGCCATACAAGTAATGGTGCCACTTCTTAATTGCATGCAAGATTGCCAACATCTCCTGGTCATAAACATTTATGGCCATTTCTTTATTTGTAAGCTTACAGCTCTCAAAGGCAATCACTCCATGCTCCTGTAACAAAACAGCCCCAATGCCATGGCCAATAGCATCACACTATATGGTAAATTCTTTGGAAAAGTCCGAGCATACTAAAATAGGAGTAGAGGTAATAAGCCCCTTTAACTTGTTGAAGCTACTATCTGCAAGAGCATCCCAAAAGAAAGCCTCCTTCTTCAACCTATCAGCAAAAGGAGCTGGAATGGCCACATAATGCTTGATGAATCGTCGATAGAATGAAGATAAACCAAGGAATCCTCTAAGAGAAGTAGTAGTAGTAGGTGTTGGCCAATCTTTTATACATTGCACCTTCGTGGGATCAGCATGTATTCCTTTTTCATTGACAATATGTCCCAAGTATTCCACTTCAGTCTGCATGAAAGAACACTTCTTCTCCTTAGCAAAAAGCCTCTGATGTCTCAATATATAAAAAACCCTCCTCATATGTGCCAAGTGATCCTGTAAAGTCTTACTGTAGATCAAAATGTCATCAAAGAACACCAAGACAAATTGAAAGAGGAAAGGCTATAAAATCTTATTCATCAGGCTTTGGAAGGTAGCTAAAGCATTTGTAAGCCCAAATGGCATCACTAAGAAATGATAGAGCCCCCGATCAGTCCTAAAAGCAGTCTTGACTTCGTCACCCTCTCGCATGCGAGTCTAATGATACCCTGACCTCAAATCAATCTTCATAAAGAATCGAGCCCCCTTGAGCTCATCAAGAAAATCATCAATCCTGGGTATCGGATACCTGTTCTTCATTGTGATCTTATTAAGATCCCTCTAATCAATGCACATTCTGAAAGATCCATCTTTCTTTTTGACTAACAGAACTGGAGATGCATAAGGTGAAGAACTTGGTTCAATGAATCCCATCTCAAGAAGTTCCTTGATTTTCTTGGTTACTTCCTCTCGTTCACACTTTGATAATCTGTAAGGTGGCTTATTGATTGTCTTTGAGTTGGACTCCAAATCAATGGGGTGATCTACTGCTCTCTTGGGAGGCAATGAAGTAGGTACCTTAAATAAATCCCTATACTCCTCAAGAAGAGCTGTCAAGGCTGGATGGTTTGCTGAATTATTGGGCTGATCTTGCATCTCTTTATTCAAATGCAAAACAAATATTTGTGAGTGCCTCTTGTACTCCCTTTTGAGTTGTTGAATGGTAGTAAGCTGAAAATATGATATACTAGGAATTCCCAGTAAATGGATAAGCTGTCCATTGAAGATAAACTCCATATACAACTATGAGAAATCCATATTGATCTTGCCTAATGTCATCAACCAATCATAACTGAGTACAATGTCTATAGGCCCCATTTCCAAAGTGATTAGATTTACTTTTGCTTCAAAGTTTTCAGCCAGCTATAAAGAAACATGTGGGTATATATGTGTGCTAATTTCCTCTTCACCATTGGCCACTTGAACTCTGATGGGCTGTTGTAAATCTGTGGGAATACAATTCAGCTTGTCCATTGATGGACTTATTCATAAAACTATGGGTACTGCCACTGTCTATCAGAATGAACACTGGCTTTCCACAAATGTTTCCCTTCATACGGAGTGTATTAGGGCTCTTAGATCCTGTCCAAGCATCCATGGAAATAGAACAATTAGTGGCAGCAAATGGCTCGTGATGAGTCCCACCTGGATCAAAAGGAACACTTCCACTTGGATCAAAAGGAAAAGAGTCAGCTAGATCATAGAAATACTCTTGCCCAACTTCTTCCTTAAGATCTTCATTTTCATCATTGAGTGCAATTGCATTAGCTTCATCCATCTCATCTTCAAAATCCTCAAAGACTAACATACTGTGAAGCTTGGGTTTGATATTTTTGTATACACACTTTGAGGCACGATTAGGTGTATACTTTTCACCACACTTGAAACATAAGCCTCTCCCCTTGTTTGAAGTCAACTCTAGGACTGTTTGCTGTCTTGAAATTACTTTGAGATTTAGAAGCATTGAACGGTGGATAAGTTGGTACCCGTAAGCTCCCATTTGGCACATGATTGCTGCCATAAGTGTTACCAACTTGCCCCTGTTTAAAAACAATCCTTGACTATCCAAAACCAGGCTAAAATGAAGATTCTCTTCTGTACTTTCTTCCATAGCGCTCCACAAAGCTCAATAGCCTTAAAGAGGGAAGTAGGGTTTTGTGCCATGACATCAGCTGATAAAGATGGCTCTAAACCATACATGTACTTGTGGAGCTTAGCCTCATCTCACTGATGCTTTCTACATACATGGTTAGGTCGAGAAATTGGTTAGTGTACTCTCTTACACTTAGGCCTCTTTGTTCCAAACCATACCATCTCCGTGCCAATTTCTCTTTTTCAAGAGGGGAGACAAATACTTCAGCCATAAGTGCCTTGAAACCTTCCCAATTCTCTACAAGTATGTTTTCTTTTTTTATATACCTCCACCAAGTATGGGCAAATCCCTCCAAATGCAAGGAAGAAAAATGAATTTTCATGTCATCAGTTTTAGGGAATATGTCAAAGTAGGATTCCATCTTAGAGGTCCACTCTTCTAAATCAGATGGTGAAGATGACTTACCATTAAATTTGGCTAGAACAATCTTGTCCTTTAGCTCTCTTTCATGGAATGGTTGTTGTCCCAAAATAGGCTGATCATGAGTACCATGTATGGAGCCCCCAAATTGAGGTGGAAATCTCCCAATAGGTGGCTGAGAACCACTATGCAATCTTCCTGTTGGTAGAGGACCCCTAGGAATTTGAGTATTTAGCCCAAAAGCTTGAGAGTTAGCTCCATTAAAATTGCCCAAATAGTCATCATGCCATTGTGAAGCCTCACCTACTTCATATTGGCTATTTGGGATGCGTCTTCTTCCAATAATCCCATGACAATGACCATTTTGGTTAGATGGCTGAAGTGGGACTGAAGGCTCACTGTTTGAATAAGCTTTCTCCTTAGCTTCTTTAGATCCCACTTGCATTTGCATCCATTGGGAGAATTGTTCCATAATTTGAGCATGAGATTCTACCAACTAACTTCTCAATGGAAGACTTCGTTTGATCAGTAGACAAAACTATTTGCTCCATTCTTGATAATATGGTCTCATGACGTTCCCTATGTCTTTGTTCATGTACGCACAAGGTATTATTGAGTATACTAACTTCCACTTGTTGTTGAGGCTCTTCAGGGCTCTCTTGAGGTGCATTATCCAACATGGAATCTTTGATTTGCTGAGCATAATCTTCCTGGACCTTATTTTTACCCTTATGTCCTGCCATAATAGTGCAGTCCTGCAGTACCCCCTGTCAGAAAAATGGCTATAACTTTTGCTAGGGAACTCCGATTTCAAAATTTTTTAGTTCAAATCGAAGCCAAGAATGCCCTCTTCGAGAGAGCTATAGCACGATATAACAGATTTAGGACAAAAAATTCTGCAACTCGATTTTTGAGTCTGAACTATCCATATCTGCACCCTGTTTTAACCTGTAAGTGCCATGTTTTGACCCTGTAAGGCAAGATAGTAGTGGGACATCAGAAGAGGACACCACTCCCTTGAAGGAGTCGGATATGTACCCAGAAGCAGCCCGCGGGACCTTCATTCGTGAAGTAGAAGGTGAAAGGCAGTTAACCTTTGTGGATTTAGAAGGCACTGAACGCCACTTGAAGGTGGGTAGTAGTCTCTCAGAAGAGGAGTTGTCAACCTTGTATAACTTGTTGAAAGAAAATTTGGACGTGTTTGCATGGTCTTACAAAGACCTAAAGGGGATTGATCCCACAATATGTCAACATCATATTGACTTGGAGCCTGATGCCAAGCCAGTACGGCAACGACAGAGGCGAATGAACCCGAATTATTCCACATTGGTGAAAGCGAAGCTGCTGAAGCTTCTGGAAGCCGAGTTCATTTATCCAGTGGCAAATAGTGAATGGGTTTCACCCATCGTGGTTGTACCCAAGAAGAATGGCAAATTGCGAATATGTGTGGATTTCCGAAAGCTTAATTCCAAGACAAAGAAGGATCACTTTCCAATCCCTTTCACAGACCAACTGTTGGACACAGTGGCAGGACATGAACTTTATTCCCTTCTGGATGGATTCAGCGGATACAACCAAGTCCAAATCGCAGAAGAAGACCAATCCAAAACAACCTTCACCACAGAATGGGGGACCTACGCTTACCGAGTGATGCCATTTGGGCTCTGCAATGCCCCTGCTACTTTTCAACGAGTCATGATGGCCGCATTTCAAAATCATCTGCACGACTTTATTGAGGTATATTTGGATGACTTCTGTGTCTATAGTTTGATCCGTGAACACTGGGGACATTTGGAACAATGCTTTGACCGATGCCGGGAGTATGGGATTTTCCTCAACCCCGACAAATGCATCTTTGGGGTTTCTTCTAGAGTTCTGTTGGGCCACATTGTCTCTGCACAAGGGATATCAACAGACCCTGCAAAGATCGAAAAGATTGCAGCTCTGGCAGCATCCACCAACCTCAAACAGTTGAGGGGATTCCTAGGCCATGTGGGTTACTACAGAAGGTTCATAGCCCATTTTGCGACAAAGGCAACTTCCTTGCAGAAGCTCCTGAGGAAAGATGCAGAGTTTTCTTGGACAGAAGAATGTGACAAAGCCTTCCACACTCTGAAGCAGTGTCTAATTGAGGCACCCATTCTGCAACCTCCTGATTGGACGAAAGAGTTCCATGTACACACTGATGCATCAATTGAAGGCTTAGGTGCTGTCCTCTGCCAGAAGGGCTCCTCCAAGTTGGATCAACCGATCTATTATGCAAGCCGAAAAGTCACTGATAGGGAACGGAACTATACAGTGACCGAGCTGGAGTGCTTGGCAATGGTGTTTGCCCTGGAGAAGTTTCGCCATTACCTCCTATCTACCCACTTTAAATTTTATGTGGATCATGAGGCCCTGTCCTTCTTGATGAACAAAGAAGATGTGAAGGGACGAATGATGAGATGGCTCCTTTTATTCCAGGAGTTTGACTTTGAGGTGATTACTAAGCCTGGTCGTTCCCATGTTCTGGCTGATCATCTGTCGCGTATCCCACAAACTGCAGACGAGGAGCAGGATGATCCAGACCTCCCTGATGCTTCCCTATTCTTGGTAGAAACTGTAACTCCCTGGTATGCAGACATTGCCAATCTGCTGGCAACCCAACAGTACCCTCCTGGTATTTCTAGTCGGGAAAGGAAGAAGCTCATGCTAGAATCAGCCCCCTACACCCTGCTAGGCGGTGCACTATACAAGAAAGGCAAAGATGAAGTACTCAGAAGATGTGTTGCAGGAGATGAGATTGGGATTGTTCTGAAGGCTTGCCTTTACGAGCCATGTGGAGGTCACTTCGCAGGAGAAGCTATGGCCAGGAAGGCTCTGCTAGCAGGATATTGGTGGCCTGCAATTCACAAAGATTCCTATGATTACTGTAAAAGATGTGATGATTGTCAAAGAATGGGGAAACCCACCAAGACAAGTGCCATGCCATTGCAACCTATCCTTCCGTTGAAGCCGTTTGAGAAGTGGGGCATCGACTTCGTAGGTCCGATCGACCCTCCCACCAGAAGGAAACAGAACAGATACATCCTCGTATGTACGGATTATGTCACAAAGTGGTGTGAAGCTAAAGCCCTAAAGCGGGACGATGGTAACAGCGTGGCCCTGTTCATGTACGAGAATATCATCACCCGTTTTGGCAGTCCCTTAGAGCTGGTAAGTGACAGAGGCACTCATTTCCTTAATAAAGTCATGGAAGAGTTGACAGAGTTGTATAAGATCCGCCATCGTAAGTCCACTCCCTATTACCCCAGAGCCAACGGCCAAGTCGAAGTCACCAATCGCATCCTCTGCTCGATTCTGACAAGAACAATTGCCGCACATCGTCGTGATTGGGACGATCGACTTACAGAGGCCCTCTGGGTGTACAGAACCTCCCATAAAGCAGCAACGGGACAGACACCTTTCCAGTTGGTGTATGGTACAGAAGCTGTTTTTCCTGTTGAACTGGAACTACCCTCTTTGAGAGTGGCTATCAAAGAGCGTTTGGGGGATGATGATTCACTGCAACGCCGTCTCCTGCATTTGGACTGTTTGGACGAAATTCGTCGGATGGCTCTACAGTGCATGGAAGCCACGCAAGCCCGACGTAAGGCTTACCATGACAGTTTCATCAAGCACAAAGAGTTCAAAGAAGGTGATTTGGTTCTAGCCTATGATTCACGCTTTGGCAAGTTTCCTGGCAAGCTCCAACAGCGGTGGATGGGCCCCTATAAGGTACTTGCAGTCAACCCTAATGGCTCTGTCCAAGTGCAGACCGTTGATGCCTCTGATGATCCCTTTCTGATCAATGGATATCGCCTGAAGAAGTACTTCCCTCCTTGGGGATCTTGACAATTACGGACACTTGATCCTTTCCCTCATTGGCGCGGCACTGTACTTCTTATGATGTTACTTCTGTTAGCCGTTCTTCAATCACTCCTGATGAAGTGGACGCAACCCTCTATCTCCTCAAACCCCCCTTCTAGCCTTGATTTCTTATCCTCTATTTTCCACCAGCGACAGTGGCGAGGTGGGTTCTGACAAATGGTCTCTCTACCATTCCCTTGCTCAATATTGAAAAGAAAAAAAAACATATCGGTTATGGGAGAAAAGGACTTAGGTCCCTGTCATGCCGACCTATTCTTCGAGAAAAGGTGGAAACACCCTCGGGAATAGGGAAAAAAAGAAAAGAAGAAGAAAAAAAAAAATCTGTTATGAGAGAAAAGGAAGCAATTCCCTGTCATAGCAGGCCTCGTTCCAAGAAAAGGTGGTAAACACCCTTGGGCGAGAAGCTGGCTGTGGAAAAGGTGGTAACACCCAGCAGTCCAGAAAGTGGATTCATTAATTGATATCCCTAGGATCCAATTCCGACGCTGCCTCCCTTGGTACACTGTGTCCTGGGTCTCTTTGCAAAGTGACTAACTGTCCTCTAGCAGACGACATGTTCCTATCCAACACAATGTTCGATTTGATGGCTATCTCCCTGGGTACGCCTCTTCAACAGCTGATGACGCGATCTTCATTGACAACCCCTTGAGTGATGTGAGCTTTCATCCTAACCGGATGGGGAAGTGAGTACGGTTGCCCTTTGTATCTATCAACAGAGAGTGAGGCAGAGGGTGGGTCGAGAGACCAGTCTTTTCCCTTCAAATCAAATGCGAGGTGAGAAGTGTGAATGAAGTGTTGCATGCACGGGATGGGCCTCTCAAAGCACAAAGCACGATTTGTTCTGTGCACTGCACTATAAGGCTCCCTGGCCTTCATTCTTGCACTGTATGCCGGCACAGGGCAGGATGCACTGTTGCACCATCAACTGTGCACAAGGCATACACCCTTTGCACAAGCGACTGTGAGGATTACATCAATGGGTTTCAGGAAAAGGCTGCCCTCCTGTATCTATCCACAGAGCGTGAAACAGCGGGTGGGCTGAGTGTGACTGGAGTTTCTTCAATCAATTACCGAGAGGTGAGATTGAGGGACGTTACGACACTTGGAGTCAGGTATGTTCCCGTTTCCCTATGCACCCACGGGATGGGTCTTTACCGACATCACAAGACACATCACCCTGTTCTGTGCACTGCACTGTAAGGCTCCCTTGCCTCCCTCTTTGCACTTATGCCAGACGGGTTGGACGCACTAATGCACCATCAAATGTGCACCCTGGCATACTCCTTCGCACCATTTTCCCCTTGTCGATTCCTCAACCGGGTATGAGATATGGGTCTTAATCCTTATTCTTCAAGAGATATTAGTCATGGGGCGAGTGACTGATCTTTCATTCCAATTGAGTGACTGTGAGTTGAGTGCAATATCCCTCATCATCGACGAATTTCTTGCGATTCCTTCCATCAGCTACCTCCCTGGGTGCTGCCGCGTGGTCCCTGCCATGACGGACGTGTGCGCTATAAAGATGCCTTGGTCCCTCCAGCGCCGACAACAACACTGGACGTGCCATCGACACTCAACCTTGATTCTTGACGAAACGGGCCAAGTTTTTCTAACCCTACAACTTCTGGTTCTTAGTGATGGTCATGTTTTAAGTGTGGGGATGTTAGTGGATGGTCTATGGCGTGGTCCTAGGTCCCTGTTGCTCGGTTAACCCTATCCGTTAAGGTCTTAAGTGTGGGGACGCGTCCCTGCGCGTCTCTCGTGCATACTTTTCTGCATATGTCTTAACATGTTCATGCATGAAGGCCATGACTTGCTTTTACCCTAATGGGATTCCTTCCCACCCATCCGGTTACGTTCCGCCCACCCTTGGGGCTGTTCCCTTACAGTTTTCCTTCATTCCCTGATTTTGAGGTCCTTCCATGTGAATGCACCCTACGTTCACCAAAGTCCCCATCCAACCTTATAGCCCTGTTCCTCCCATTGAACGGTCCATTTTTCCTTTTTACCTACCCCTATTCTGGTGCACGGTTTTTGAGTTATTAATTTTTGAAGCATTTTGTGCAATTTAGCCGGGTTTCCATGTGAACGCGCTTTTCTTGCTTCGGAACCGTGATCTGATGTCATAGCCCTGACCACCACTTTTCCCCTGACATTTTTCCTTTTTATTCCACATCATTTCGGTACATGGTTTGTCCGTTATTAATTTTCCGGTTTTTTAAGACTTTTTCGTGTGTATTTTTGACATTTTTCCATGTGAACCTACCCTATTTGCATCGGAATTCCAATTTGATTTGACAGCCGTGTCCCCTGTGCCTTCCCCCACCTTTTTCCTTTTTCCTCCACCCTTTTTCGACTTCTGGATTTTTACTTATTAATTTTTAAATGAGTTTTCGAGAGTATTTTTGGAGTTTTTCACATGTGAACCCCTCCTATTTCCGCCGGAACTGCGTTTTAACGTGATAACCCTGTGCCACCCCTTCCTGCGGACATTTTTCCTTCTTACTGCATGTCATTCCGGTGAATGGTTTGTTCGATATTAATTTCCGATCCCATTTTCAGGTTTATTTTTTGGGTTTTTCCCATGTGAACGCGTCTTCTCTCGGTCGGGATTATGTTTTGATGTGATAGGATTGTCGGGCACATCTTTCTGCATAGTTTTCCTTTTTTCTGTACCTCATTCCGATGCACGGATCTTTCGATATTAATTTTTAAGTTACGTTTTTTGTTTGTTTTTTGTATTTTTTGCACGTGACCGCCCTTTACCTGTCCCGGAACCCCCGTCCCGTATTTTCCTTGTTTTCCCCCTGTCGTCCTGCCCACTTTTCGTTTTTACGCTATTTCGTTTTGACGTCCGGATTGGGAGTTATTAATTTTTCTTTATTTTTACGTTTTTTCTCGCGCCCGTTTTGCGCTTGAACGCGCCTTTTTTCGATTTTACGAATCTCCACGTGCCCCGGTCGTGTCCGCGTAACCCATACCGTCTTCCCCGCGCCATTTCAATCCCGTCACGGCAAATTTTTTTTACCCCGCCCCGCGCACGCGCGCGGGACGGGGGTACGCACCCTTTCCCCCCACCCCTTCCCCTCACCTGCCCACCCCATGGCCCCCCCATGGGCCCCCCCACCCCTCCCCCCCCCCCCCCCCCCCCCCCCCCCCAACTGCCACCCCTTCCCCAACCGCCCTTCTCAATCTTTCTTTCTCTCTCTCCCTTTCTTTCTCTCTCTCGGTGCACCCTCTCCCTCCTCCCCCCAGCCCACCGTGCTTCCTCCTTCCTCGCCTTCTTCCGCCTACCCCCAGCCCCCCCGACTTCCTCCTTCCCCCCCCGACTTCCTTCTTTCCTCCCCCCCGCCTTCTTGCCTTCTCCTCCTCCCGCAGCCGCCATCCTCCCTACCCCTCCCTGCCCCCCCAGCGCCTTCCTCCTCGCCTTTTCTTCCCCTGCCCCCCCAGCGCTTTCCTCCTCCCTCGCCTTCCCTCCCCGCCAGCAGCCCCTCCTACCCCCGCCCGCGCCTGCTACCTCCTACCCCTCCCCCAGCGGCCTTCTTCCCCCCGCCCACCGCCATCTTCGCCTCCTACCCCCCGCCCGCCATCGCTATCTCCTCCCTACCTCCCGCCGTCTCCGCCTACTCCCTACTCCCCGCCCGTCCGCTTTCCTGCCTACCCCCCGCCCGTTCGCTGTCTTCTCCCTTCTCCTCCCGCGCCACGTCGCCCCAGACACGCCGCCACGTCGCCCCGCCGTCGCCGCCAGCGTTCCGACCACCCAGGCCGCCGTCGCCGCCGTCGCCGCCACGTGGAGCCGCCGTCAGCCGTCGAAACGCCGCCATCCACCTCCCCTTCCTCCTCCTCTTCCTCTTCCACCTCCTCTCTCAGGCTAGTCACTAACCTCCCTAGTTAATTAACTAACCTAACTAGGTTAAACTAACCCTAGTTAATTAACTAACCTAACTAGGTTGAACTAACCCTGGTTAACTAACCTAATCCCACCCACTAACCCTAACCTAACCTTAGTTAGGTTAACTAACCTAATCCCACCTACTAACCCTAACCTAACCTTAGTTAGGTTGACTAACCTACCCTGACTAACCTAGCTGACTGACTTACCTGACTAGACTTAGGTAGACTAACCTGACTTATCCCACTAACCAGATTTAATTGACTTATGCTTAACTGACTTATCTGATTAATGTGATTTAGGTGACTTAATTAATCACTACATTCATTTTTCCATAAAAAAATTTCAGAAAAATTTCTAAAAATTCCTTTTGCCTTTTGTCAATTTTTGGGAATTTGTCTGCTGGAAATTGCCTACCCTATAATTTCTGAAAATTCCACATTTCCTAAATTTACCCCTAAATTGCCACTAAATGTAGAAAATTCATTTAAAAATTTGTAAAAAATTCTAAAAAATTTCTCAAAACATTCTAAAAAATTCCCCTCACCTCCCTTGCTCATTTTCCATTTATTCAACCATAAGTAATCACAACTAAAAATTAAAAAAAAAATAAAAAATAAAAAACCAACACAAACCAAATCAACACATCTGCTAAGGTGTTGTCATTGTTGTTTCATCAGTGCTCTTTACTTTTCCTTTACTGGAACTCTTCCGTGTGCATTCCTGCATTACATACACACCCCTTCCAGGTATTTATTTTATGTGCTTTATTTATTTTTCATTTTCCCCTTAATCACAAATTAATTGTTAAAATAAACCCTTTAATTCACCCGCAGTTTCCACGCGCATTCGCGCTAAACACACATTTTTTTTAAATTAAAATAAACCAGCCATTCACTTAGCACGCGCTACGTGCGCTAAAGAGGCACTTTAAAATTTTTTAATTAAAATCAACCCGCCATCACATGAGCACGCGCTGGCAAAAAAGCGCTCCACATCACCTTAATTTGTAATCAATGAATTGCATTTAGAGACCCAGTCGGGAATCGAAGTCCGGGAATCGAATAACTGCACCGTTTTAACCTAATAATTGGTAAATAAATTTATAATAAGGAACCGCCGTTTTCTTGTTAAGGTTTATCACCTAATAAAAATTCACCCATTTTTATTAATTAATTAAAATCAACCCTTCATTAAATTAATTCCCCCCTCACTGCACTTAATTCCCCTTTTTAATGAAGCGTTTCGTGGGATGGGTTTGCGCAGTTCTTAGTGTTATTTTCCATGGTCCAGTCTTGGTTTATCACAGATATAGTTTTGATATGTGTCGGATATGGTATGGTTTTGGTTTCCTGTCTTAGTTACGGTTACGGGTACGGTATGCAATTTTTTTTTTATTGCCTGCTACGGGGTTCAGGGTGTTTGTCTGATGCATCGCATGAAGCTTTCGGTCGCATTTGTCTCAAGGTCATGTCAAATTTTTTTTTTCTAGGATGTGGTTTGCTTGGGGTTAGTAGGTCGAGTCACGTTTTATTGGTAATTCTCTTATCCATGGTTTTTGACTGTTGCTTTGCAGGCATTCTCCTTGATTGTCTGTGTTTGTGGTGTGTGTGTAACCATCTGAATGGCGCCTTCTCATACTCCTCCCCCTATCCAGTACGTCCCAATAGTTAGTAGGGATTACTCGTCCCTACTTACTTTTGAGCCCCTCACGAAGGCGGGACTTGCTGCTTTTGTGGCCACTCCTTTTCCATTGCTTCCAGAGGATCCGTCCTTATGTGATGAGTTCCTGGCCTCTTACAGCAAGAAGACAGGCGTAGTCCACGGAATGTCTATGACATTGACATCTCGAGGCTTAGGGAAGGCTCTATCTTTACCCTCCAAAGGAGAACCTTTTGTGACCACTCGTCAGCTCTTTTCTAATGAAGAGATTCTCAAGCTGTTGCAGAAGCAGACAAGGGAAGTCCTTGATGTTAAGAAAGTGATAAACTCTTCAGGAGTTTCGTTTTCTATGATCACTGATTCCGTATGGAAGACGATGTGTCAGTTCCTTCAGGACAGGTTCATGCCTGCCAAAACGCCATCCCACTATTTGTCCAAAGAGCTTTTCACAGCTTCCAAGATGGTGCTGAAAGGCGTTGCTATTGATTGGAGCACATACCTCCTTACTAAAATGGATCAGCATTTTGTTAAAGTCACCAGGGGTAATGTTACCAATGTTACCTATGGATCCTATTTGTCTGCCTTCTTGACCTATTCAGGTTTACAGAAGACTGTACCTCCACCTCCTCCATCAGATCCAGTACCTCCTCCTCCACCTTCAGAAGAGTCAGCCCCTATTGACATTGAGGATGATGATTCTCCGCCTCCCCTGGTCATACAACGCAAACGCTTGAAGAGGGTAGTGGATAAAGCCCCTTTTGTACTTCCATCAGTGCCTATCCCTACTACTTCTGGCAGTGAACTCCCTGGGTATCTCACTTGTAATAACCTGTTCAGAGCACATCGAGAAGGATCCTTGGAGATCTCAGTTCCTTCCCTGAACAGTCTCGTCTCAGGAGATGCCATTCCTTTCCTCTGCAAGGATATTCAAAGTTCCATTGAGTTGTCAGTGACAGCCTGTGTTCAACAGCTGTACGCATCTTTCTATGAAGAGCTCATGCAGTCCAAAGACCAGTTGCATAAGGCAACATCTGAGTTAGCTTCTGCTAAGGATACCCTAGCAGATCTATTTAAGCAAATGGAACAGCAAACCCAACTAGTTGCCACTCAAAGTGATGAGATTTCTTCATTGAAGACCCAGTTATTCGAGGCTCAGTCACAGGTTACTAGCCTTTCAGCAGAGAAGGAGAGGATGTCCAGCGAAGCGGAAGAATTCCAAGTTCTTTTAGATGACAAGCTTTTAGCTTTACAGACTGCTAATGACACAGTGGCCAACCAAGCCTCCCAAATCCAGCAGTTGCAAGATCAGCTTGCAAAGTCCCGCTCTGTTCCTCCAAGCCCTCCTGTTCCATTAATTCCTACTCTTTCACAGCAAGACTTGGCTGCCCTACAGAGACAGGCTACTTTGTGCCCTCTATTCCAAGACAAAGTGGAAAGATTGCAGTCCAGAATGGACTTGTTATGGTCTACCTTTGAGCAGTTTCAGGACTTTGTCTTACCAGACCATTCTTTCTTTGTCCACTACCACTTACAGAAGTTGGTCTTCTACATGAAGCTTTCCACGATGGATTTACCTTTTCCAGAGGATGGCTGGAGTGGGGCTTGGTCTGCTGAGTTGTTGACAGAGGTAGTCAGAATGGTCTTTGAAGATTCTGTCATGCCAGACACCATGTTGTTGTCATACATGTATCTACGAGGAGATTTGTTAATTCCAGATGAGGTAGATATGGCATGGTATGTGGGGGATGTGGTCTTACAGGCTGTTTTATATGTCAATCATTTGGAGTTGCGCATAGCTGATATGTTTCAAAGTTATTCCTCCAAAGTAGCTGATTGTCAGGATAATTCGTGGCATCCCATGATTGATTCGGTGGTCCTCAATCAAAGACAAAACACAGCTCCTACCTTTGTACAGAGTACTAACCAACTGAGGATGGATCTCTTAACCTATCTTTCCAAACATAATCCATTTGATGCTACCTTCTTTGATGCCTATCATAGACGATCTCTCTTAGGACCTTCTGTTCCTACCCTCCTCTATTACCAACAATTGGCTCACCGCTATGATATATATTTTTCCCTTTGTCAGTCTAATTCCACAATTATTTTACCACTTCTTTTCCAACCTTCAAATTTCCCTCAAATTCCTATTTTCACTTACTGTTCCTTTATTGAGGATAGGGTATTTTCCCCTTCTCCACCCTGTCCTTCACCCCTCATAAATGTACCCTCTACATTTCCTATTTATCAGTTAACACCGTTCCTTAGTGATTCCTTACAAATTTCTGCCACTCCTTCTTTAACCTTTTCTTCCTTTTATGATTTTTCCTATCCTTCCCTACATCCACTTTCCCTTATTCCATTACCCTCTCCTAACACTTCCATATCTCATCCACCTCAGTTGGTTAGTGACTGTGACGGTTTTGATAATCGGATTTCTAGAAGAAGGGGATGGAGTTCGGATGATTGCCTTACAGGACCACAGATTAATTGGCTAGTAATTCCAGGAGAATGGACAGCTTCCAGTCAAGCTTATCAGAACTATGTTCATTTTGCCCAACAATATTCACAGTCTGCAGATCCCTCAGTGAGATTAACTGCTCACTTTGCTTGGTACCTGGCGTATATGCATAGGCACTCTCATACTGATTCAAAGCCTATTCCAAAGTTGTGCATGAATGTCAATGTTAGCATTGATTCCCAACAGCTGGAGATACTGTATTTTCATGCCCTCTGTTTGCCTAGCAGATACTTGGTCCTGTTGGAAAGGATGTGCTGTCTCCAATTTTTTCAAAATCCTCCTAAAAACTTTGTAGATGAATCCTTATCTATGGATCGATTCTGACAACATCAATCTTTTAAGAAGGATCATCTTCATTGATACCTTTCCAATGTATGGTGGAAGCTTTTAATGAAAATCTTTCTTTTTGAAGAAGTCATTCAGATGGTTGTGTTGTGTATCAGTGTTTGTGTTGTGAGTTCATGTATGTCAAACGAACGTGGTGGTTTCCTATTGGATTTTGTGTACGAGCTATGTTTTGGAGATTTGTAAAGATGGGGTCGTGGTTGGAGAATTGAAGCTGATGCTGAAGAAGACGAAGCAAAAATTTATATCCTTTACATAATTTGTTGAGATTTTTAGTTTAATAAGAGGTGTTAATTTCAAAAGAGTTTTCCTTTCTTTGTATTTTTATATCAGAAACAGGTTATAAGTTGGGGTCGTGGTGGATGGATTCTTTTTGAGAAGATATTGAAGATCAAAGTTGAGCTTTTCCATGAACTTGTATTCCCTTTTTCCTGGGTCGCAAGGACGCTTCCTTATTAAGTGTAGGGATATGTTGAGTGTTGAAATGACTTGTGTTTTGGCTGATTTTTGTTGTTTTTGAGAGCTAAATGGTTGATTTTATAGGATGATTGATTGATTTGGAAGTGGTTTGAGAGTGTTTTAGATGATAATGATTGTGTTTCGGAAGTTCATGATGTTTGTTGATGGTTCTGTGATGTTCTGATAGGTTCTGATTGGTTCTGTATACCTTCTGTTTCGCTCTGTTTTGCTCTGTTTTGTTCTCATTGTCTTCTGTAAGGAGGGAAGGAGTATTGATTGATGAAGAATGAGATATTGTGAAAGTTTATTGAATGGTTTGTGAGAGTTTGGAATGATTTGAGAGTGAGTTATGAGGTTTTGATGACCTTCTGTAACCTTCTGTAGGTCTTCTGTAGAGCTTCTGCTTCTGTTCTGTTTCTGCTTCTGTTCTGTTCTGGTACTGTTCTGTAGACTGTTCTGTATGCTTCTGTAAGTGTTTTGTGGAATGTATATGTGACTTTGGGAAAGTTTTCTAGCCTTGGAAAGAGGTGAATACAAGTGCAAAAGAGCTGAAAGAAGTGGAAGAAGTAGCTGCTAAAGACTCAAGTGAAGACTAGAGTGAAGTGACAGTAGTGAGCTATGAAGAGACACTGTAGTGGCTTTGGTGACTCTTCATATCAGACATACCTCTTGGGAGGGGTATCCACGACCTAAGAGTGATTATTGAGAGTGATTTTTGAGAGATTGTAGTGAGGATATGATGTATTATTGATGGAGTGAGATAGAGAGAGTCAGAGATAGCCAATTCTACTCAAACAAAGTGATTGTATATGAGAGATTGAGAGAGAAGACTATGAAGATATTGAAGATGAATACTATGTGATGTATTTCCATTCAAAGATGGTGTACTTCTTTGCTTTCTTTGTTCTATTGATGGATTTTATGAAGATGTTGAAGAATATGGTTGATTCTATTAAAACCGTGGGAGATCTATATGATGCTGCATGAAGATTTGTTGTGCCTGGTGTTCTTTTCTTCATTGTGATCATATGAAATATGAAAAACAAGCTTGTTGATGTTACAAGATAGATTTTCTTGCAAGAGAATCCCCTTTTCCTTGGTGTTCCTCTCGGGGCTCCATTTGGAAAGTCTTCAATATTCAATTCTCCACTCGCTATACTTGTGTGAGGGATAAAACGGCATGACAGGCTCCCTACACAGGCTCTGAATCACCGGGAGGTGGGCAAAGTTTCCCCCGGGTCGGTTGGTTGCACCCCTTCGGGATCTTTGATAGTGAGGGAGGGTCACCACTCTTTTGTCCCACTATCTCCCCGGCATCCACATTTTTCCTCGGTGGGTATATCAACATGGCAGTAGTTTGCTAATCCAATCAATCAGCATGAAATGTATTTCTAAAATATTCATTCAGCTCCTTTCATGAGATGCAATTGAATGAAATCTTGAAAGTTTGGATAGGGAAAGGGTCTTACCAATGCAATTCTGGTGCGCAGATCGGACGCAGGTAGCTCACGTAGTGAATTCCCAAAGGTCCCCAAGAACAAAGCACTCTACTTTTTAGCACAAAAACCAATGTAAAAGCAAGCACGACATGAGACAAGAGACAAATTGGGTTGAATCTCCCCCATGCCTTGTGTGAGCGCTTCACAAAGCATGTATTTAATATATATTTTCAATCTTTTTGCTCAAAAATAGCCCAATTACAAAAATATACAAGCTTTTAGCTTTTGAGTTTGCTTTCTACCAAAAATAGGAAAATAAAGCTAATGGACGGTGCCCAAAGAGTCTGGCACGCCCAATCTCAATGTCCAAATAAAAATAACATATCCAGGCGCATAAGCGCATACAAAATAATAATAAATAGTCGATGTCTCTATAGACATAATCAAAATATAGGCGTGGCGCCTATCAAAATATAGTCCAAAGATCAGAAAACCCGCTAGACTCCAATGCTTTCCTCTGCCACTGCTGCTATCTCTACACATCAACTGAAGCATTCACAATCGTTAGTAAAATAACACAATTAAACCGACAAAAGTGAATACCTAGCAGTCTTCAACTACATAAATAAATCAACTGGTTAGAAATAAATCCTAACCTTAATTTATTACGAGTGCGCACTCTAAACTCATAAACGTTTATTAATTTAATATGCATTTTGCGGAATCACCCGCTATGGAATCACCCATGTACACACTAAATTAATGAAACGCCCGAAAAGGACAGGCGTCCCCATCAACTTCTCGCACAAAGAATCCTCTTTGCGTATGAGCCCCGGTCATCTAAGTTTACGGAATCCACCGTAAAACCTCACGGAATCCACCGTGAAATATGCCTCCTGGCATCATACCCCCGGGGTGGGATAGCAATTGACCTCAATTGCTATTAGCTCAATGTGGAGCTAACAGAGTGGGGAAAGCATTTAGGTCTCTAGCGTGCATCCATTGTGCTTCTTCTACAGGATGGTTCTTAAATTTCACGAGATATCTAGAGTACCTTCGGCCAGTTCTAGTGGTCATGTAGTCAGTGTCTATAATGGCTTCTGGTTCAAGTATTTCAGTCTCTTCTTCTAGTAAAGGTGGGTTTTCATAGACAGGGTGGATAGGTAGCTCACGTAGTGAATTCCCAAAGGTCCCCAAGAACAAAGCACTCTACTTTTTAGCACAAAAACCAATGTAAAAGCAAGCACGACATGAGACAAGAGACAAATTGGGTTGAATCTCCCCCATGCCTTGTGTGAGCGCTTCACAAAGCATGTATTTAATATATATTTTCAATCTTTTTGCTCAAAAATAGCCCAATTACAAAAATATACAAGCTTTTAGCTTTTGAGTTTGCTTTTTACCAAAAATAGGAAAATAAAGCTAATGGACGGTGCCCAAAGAGTCTGGCACGCCCAATCTCAATGTCCAAATAAAAATAACATATCCAGGCGCATAAGCGCATACAAAATAATAATAAATAGTCGATGTCTCTATAGACATAATCAAAATATAGGCGTTGCGCCTATCAAAATATAGTCCAAAGATCAGAAAACCCGCTAGACTCCAATGCTTTCCTCCGCCACTGCTGCTATCTCTACACATCAACTGAAGCATTCACAATCGTTAGTAAAATAACACAATTAAACCGACAAAAGTGAATAGCTAGCAGTCTTCAGCTACATAAATAAATCAACTGGTTAGAAATAAATCCTAACCTTAATTTATTACGAGTGCGCACTCTAAACTCATAAACGTTTATTAATTTAATATGCATTTTGCGGAATCACCCGCTATGGAATCACCCATGTACACACTAAATTAATGAAACGCCCGAAAAGGACAGGCGTCCCCATCAACTTCTCGCACAAAGAATCCTCTTTGCGTATGAGCCCCGGTCATCTAAGTTTACGGAATCCACCGTAAAACCTCACGGAATCCACCGTGGAATATGCCTCCTGGCATCAAATTCAGTGACTCACTGATTGCTAGTACTTATCATTTTACAATATTTCAGCTTGGATAAAAGAATTTAGCCAATCAATGGATTAGAATGAGAAAATTCATCAATCAATAGATTCAATCAATTGGATTCAAGTGTTATGCTGGAAATTTCAGATTGAAGCCTCTAATTCACTGATTAGAACTAATATGCATAGAGCAAACATTGCATTACATGAATGGATTGATTCAAGCAAGGGTTGGTTGAAATTTGATGGATATTATTCAATTCTTTAATCTCAATCAAATGGATTAAGCTCAGCAAATGGATTAATGAGAGAGATTAAGAATTGAAGAAGAGTACCTTTGACATGGTTGATGATGACTTGATCAATCTTCATATGCTTGATAAAGCCTCCAATGGTCCAATGTTGCCAAAATAATCTTCAAGACTTGTGTATTCAATGCTTAAGAACAAACTTCAAGCTTCAAATGCTTGAGATTGAAGCATTAAACCCGTTTCCCCCAAATTTTGGCTCCATGGAAGCTCTTGAGCTTCAATATTTGACCATTCGTGCTTAATCCTTGCAATTTGTTGAAGAATCCTTACTGAAATGATCCCACAGACTGAAAAGATGAAGAATCTTCAAGAAATTGTTGAGAAATGAAAGCTTGGGCTGAAGCTTTTATGGCTGCCCATGGACTGTTCATGTAGGGTTTCAAGAGAGTGAAAGGATGAAGAATATAGCCTCATTTGAGAGCTTACACAATAGAGAGTTGAAGTAGACCATGCCAAAGATCATTGAGAAGCATCAGTGCTGAATATTTGCTGAAGATTGATGAAGAACAGGGCTGGAAAAATCAGCGCAAAATTCGGGCTGCTGTCTTACACACGTGGCTGTCCATACAGTCATGAAATTGGTGCTCTACCTATTCCATTTGATGCCTAGAAGGCCATTATGCATGCCATTATTGAAGAGAAGCAAGGATCAGTGAAGGAAGAGAAGATCTCTGTTGAAAACTCCATGGACGCTTGGCCAAAACTTGGAGAAAGAGGAAGGGAAGACCTCTTTTGAAAAGTAACCATAGTTTAACCCCAAATTAAGCCCGGTTAACTCTCCTTTACCCTAGTTACCTCTAGTTTTGCATGAAATTTAATGACGACCTGCCACTTTAGCCATCCTCTGCCATATTTGACCTTGGAGATCTCCAGATGTAGTCTCTTACTAACGGTAGATGGTCTGCAGCACTCCACTAGTCACTATCTTGTACAATACTTGTCTGAAATTGATTTTGATGGAAGAAAATAGGACTAAAAATTAGAATGACAAATGGATCAAAGAACAATGCTTTGATACCACTTGTTAGAGAGAGAACTAGGGAGAGAGAAAGAGGAGAGAAAAGACTGCAGAAGAGAGAGAAAGGCTGCAGGAAGAGAGAGAAGAAGAGTGACAAGGAGAGAGAAAGACTAGATTTGGAGAGAGAAAGACATGAAAGAGAGAAAAGCCATGGAAGTTGTGAGCAAGATGAGAGAGAAGGACAGTAATTGTATTAATGTGTCAAAAAGATATGAAAAATTACATGTCCTCTCCTTTTATACCAATGTCAGTGTGACATGGCATAATATCAATATTATTTACATTAAGTCCTTATTCCCAGCTTCTTACACATATTTTCAATAAATTTTATCACAATTAAAAAATATTTTATCTAGTATTTTTAAAAATTTGGCTTTTCTATTCTGAGCCTGTCCATTATCAACACGATGCTTAATGGTATTATGTAAGAATTTTCATTGATTGTATTTAATGGTTGAATCTCCATTTCTAAAGTTTATCTTACGAAGTTTTTCATGAAAGCATAGGAATATTCTAGCCTTTTCCCCATCAATAGATGGCCTTTTGGATATATAATTTTCATACTTAGACTTTTGAGGATTTAGTTTAATAACAATACCTCCATGCAAACCAATTGCATGCTTGAGCTCAACTCTTGTGCCTCGTCTAAAGACAAATCATAGAATCTAATCATCAAATGTTGTAGGGTAGGTAGCTCAATAAAAATGCCATTAAATTCATTAAAAATAATATCTTTCTTCTTGCATTTGAAGTTGGCATTTATATGGAAAGGTTCACCCAAGACTTTTATCACTTTACCATTAACTCTTTGTCTGATAGTCTTCACCACAGATGACCTTGGAAGTAAACAATTGCATGGCTAATCTTATTTCATATTTGATTGCATTAGTTGGATGCTTAATGAAAGAATCCAAGCATCATCTCTTTAGTTTTTAGAATTTCTTCTTCTCAAGAGTATTTTTTGGGACTGTTGAGGACAAAATATGATAATAGAATTGAGATGTTGTTGAAGCATCTCTCTCACTTAATTTGGCTAAAGAAGAGACCTAAACAAGATCAACATCATAACTCAAATAATATTACAAGCAATGCTATATTTTAACATTTCGTAAGTAAAAAGATATACCTTACTACTTGGATTATTTTACTACAACCACGTGTTTATTTATCAAGGTATAAACTTTTTAAAATTTCAAAATAATTCTTATTTTGAAAAATATTTTCTCTCTCTAGGATCTTTTACACTAAGGATGTCAAATGATAGTTTGATAGAGAATATATATAGGATGTTTTGAATGAGGATGTAGGAGATACGAATGCTAAGATTGAAGATGTAGTTGTGAAGATTTTAGATATTATTCAATATATGCAAGCCAAATAAGGTGCTCTTCAAGGTGTTATCCTATCAGAATATGTGATCAATGCTATGAAGTTGGCTTATCCATGGATGCATAATGATGGCTACAAAGCTAGAGTGGATTAAGCCACTTCACTTACATTTCTACATATGTTGCAAGGTACCCAAAAATGGATAATAGATCAAGAAAAAGCGTTCTTTTATGTACATGCTAATGGAACAAATATGAATATATTGTATGAATATATCTTGGTCATTGGATAACTCTTCCATACCATTAGCATCTTGAAAAGCACTTTACATCCATGCATCATTAGCAAACTTAGCCTGCACATCTATAGAAACCACATCTACATCATGCAAATCACATGTATCTTTAGGTTTCATAATAGTATCCCAAGAAGTAAGTGGAAAGTTTCCAAGGTTATCATGCACAATATTTACTACTACTTATTGGTAAAGAGATCTCATAGTGCACCTCTCCAACTTTTAGTATAGTCTTTGTGGTAGCATGGGCCCAACGATTCCTAGAATAATGACTCTTGGGTATCACCCCCCTGAAGCCAATTCATCCTCTATATAGTGCATATGCCATACATATATTGTGCTATTACTACATATCATAGTCTTCACTACAATACTATTCATTTTAGCACTATCTACAATAAGGTCTTTTGTTTTTTCATAAGTAGCTTTTGCATTTGCATCATCTTCAGAAACCAACTATATGCCTTGCAAATATGTTTTTTCATCACTTTGTATCATAGCTTGAGTTAACTCACTCAAAAACTATATATTTTTAATAATATCTATAATTTCTTCATGGAACTCTCATTTCACAATTCTAAGGATTTTACTTAATGTAAACTCGATTTTACTATTTAGAATTCTCCCTTCCAAAATCTTTTTAAGATCTATGGTTGTCTCCATGTCAAAGACTAGCTTGTATCTTGGTTGCTTTTTCTTCGGCTTTTCTTGTTTTTTTTTAATTTCTGCTCTTTCTTCTTCTATACATCTTCCACATTATGCTTTGGTCTGGGTCTAGCAAGAGGCATAGACTACTTAGGCTCTATCCTACCGCCGCCCTAGTAACTCTATTTGAGGTCCCTGGTTTCATGTCATCTCTTTTTCTTTTATCTTCACTATTACATTTGTGTTCTTTTGCTTTACCAAATAAGCAGAATAGGAATCCATAGGGGAATCCCACCCAATTTTCTCTCTAATACTCCAACCTATATCATTTTACTATGTCTTTGGCAATTTACCTGTACCTATAGTCTGTATGGCATGGGTTCATAACTCTACTTTCTTACCTGCACCAAAAACTAGAGATCTCTCTATTTGCAGTCCATACATAGTAGCATTTATGGCTATATAGGCATTTTGTTCTACAAGATATTCATGAATCTTTTGCATACCTCCCTTCCCGAAGTTTGTAGAAAGAGGTATACAAGTTTCATTTGCATGAATCCTCCCATCCTTCCAAATAATCAAATTTATTCTTAAAGCATCTTTGTATGACAAGCAATCTTTGCATTCATGCTCTATACTACCACATCATATGTAGTGATGGACAAAATCTCTACTATGTGGGATCATATTCGAAGTAGAAGCTTTCCATGACTCTTTAAGCTTAACAATATTGACCTAAAAATCTTGCATATTTCTAATAAGTTCATCCATAACACTGCCTTTTGAAGAATCTATATAAGGCATGAAGGTAGATGCCTAATCACTAGCTTTGACACTCTCAACTAACTAAACATAGGCCTAGGCATGGCTAATTGCTCTCTTCTTCTATATCTCTTCACTAGTTTAGATATAGCATCCTGCATATCTTTCCATTCAGTCTTGATGCCGTGTTCTATAGTATCATCCTTTAAAAGCTTCTCTAGCTCTAGCTACAATAAAGGGTCCGCTACCTTTAAAAACAAAAGTTATTTCGCTCTAAGAAAAGATAGTTGTTTTACATTGTCCAATTGATCAAACTTCATCTCAAACTCTCTTTGTAGTTCTGTAGAGTGGAAAAGCCCTTTGTAGGTTTATGAATCCACTTTAGGAAAGTCCGCTTGGTTACTTTGTTTGTATTCTCTATGAAATACTCCTTTTTTAGAGCTCTCTTGAAATAGTCTATGTATTCTTATAAGCTTTTTAAATGGACTCTACGTCACTTGAAATTGATAAGAAACAACCTTGGTAAAATATCTCAGTCTATTATCTATTGATATATTAGCAAGCTCTAGCTTCTCTACATAAAAACAAAGAAATCTTGAAATATTTCTACTATCAAACTTCTTCACCACTGTAATCACTTCTTGAAAAATTCTAGCAATTGTCTCTTCATGTTTAATCAATTCATAAGTCCTCTAAATCTATGATATGTGTTATTCTTAGAATACCTTCATCTTTAGTTGGTTCTCCCATCTTGTAGACTCTAAGGTAGGCCTTTCATGTCAAATTCACTAAATATTAAGGGTTGCAAAGGTCTAGGCCTAAATCTACTAGGAGTCAAGGGAAAAGAGAAGATAGATGGAAGAGGAAACAATTAGAAGAAGAAGACTTGAATATACTATAGATTAGAAGAAACATATGGAAACTTTGTATAACTACCTTTAATCTAAATACACTGTCGTAAGATGATAGCTTGGGCAAACTCTATCTAAGATGATAGCTTACACCACTCTTTCAGGTGTTAGAAATCACAACAACAAATACAAAGGAAACACTTGGAAAATACTAAATAATACCCTACCAAAATAGCTTGGATATGCATGAAAAAACACATAACCAATTCAGCCCTCTTTCTTTGGTAAAACCCTATTAGATCTCTTCAATTATAGCCACGCAAATGCTTTCAGTTATTACCTATAGTAGCAGGTAAAGATATCTTCAAAAATTTCCCAAAAATTAATCTCTTAAATGTAAGCCTTTCTCGACTAAATGCACATGAAAAGAGGTAGAACCACTTGACTTTTACTTCAGCCTCGTGAATCACAATAGTAAATCACTTGTTTATTTTCCCAACTACTTTTTAACTTCCAAACTCTTATTGATTGCTTGAGTGCATTTACTAAATTTGTTTTCCTCTATGCTGGTACAACTTGTTTCAACAATAACTTTTTCTTATTAAATCAAAATAGGGTGCTATGGTACTCAAATGGAAGTGACAAACCTAATTAACAAGTCAACGTGAGAAAAATTGTGAAGATCCTTTTAGAATAGTTGAAAACACCATTTTTTGATAAATGCATCATTTTTAAATATATTTTGGCTTGGAAGTCTTGTACTACTCAAAATAAGACCTTGTATTTTTTTACAGCTACCCAAAGATCTCATTAATTTATTAAAACTTAATACTAGATCCTTAGACTATCTCAAAGACTAGTTCTATTCCTAGAAAACCTTGTAAAGACTCCTCACCATGAGTCTTTGTACAAATGGTCTTTCCTATGGTTTTCCTTCATTGAACCTATAATCATATGACATCACTATACTTCGAATCATGTGAAGGTTCTGAGATCTGTAGATGTGTTTTTTAATAAAGAAATCAACAGTGTTGATGTTGATGAATGGAGAAAGTAAAGGGGAAAGCACTGAGGTCAATATACCACAAATTGCTAAGCATATGGGAATCCAAAAAAGAAACCTACATATAGCCAAACATCACATGGCAATGGAAAGTGAAGCTAGTGGTTTGTTCCTTGCATTTGTGTATCATAGACAAGATAGACAGAGAACCCACATCTCTCAACTTGTCAAAGACTTAGTCTTTTAGTTTTGGGTGGCTGAGACAAGGGTGTCCCCCAACAATAGAGAGGATGCTTATTGTAAAAGACTCGCTAGATGTTTGTATGTAAGACATCCAGTCCACCTTTTGGAGGAGCCTTTAGTAGTGATTTGTTTTGTACATATCATTGTTTATTGGTAGTACAACCTAGTTTGGGTGTTTTGCACCACTTGCTAGTTGTCTTGCAATGCTAAGAAGTTGTGAAAGATTTACTATACTTGTCTCGAAGGATTCCAAATGTAATATTTGAGTCAGTATACCTTTTTTTTTGAAGCAATGATGTTGGTGAATGATGAAAGTAGGGCGAAGTTGTGATATGAGCATAGCACAAGCTACCAAGCTTGTGGGAATCTACAAAAGCAACTTATATACAATCAAACATCACTTAGCAATGGTAGGTGAAGCTAGTAGTTTATTACTTATATTTGACAATTTAATTTATTGGTCTATAATAATTTGCAATGTTATTTATCTCTAAATATTTCTAAAGCACTCATCCTTATGATTATTTTCCAATCCCTTTTGTCTTTGAACCAATTTTTTATTTTATTAAAGCTAGTCACAAATGTATTATAACTCTTTTCTATCTCTAGACAAGTCTTTTATTTAATACACTCTTCTATCTCTCAACTAGTTTTTCATTTTATTGGAGATAGGTACAAGTGGTGCACTATAACTCACAGGTGGTTGCTAGCACTACCACTTATTACAAGACACATGACTAGTTACAAGTGATGCTCCGGCACTTAGAAATGCTACACTATCAATCATAGATTATGTGCTTCACTTATGGTCACTTACAATCACTTTGCCATAGTGTGCTACCATTTACAAGCTATTTGCCTCCCACTTGAAAGTGTGCTACACAGTGCAACTGGTCCACTCTATGACTCGCAATGGAACACTAATCCTTGAAAGTGGGGCACTACCATTCATAAGTGATATGCCACCCCCTACAATTGGTCTTGTATCACTTTCAAATGCTTCTCTAAACTTTATAAGTTGTCCTCTACCACTTGCAAGTGATACCCCCACCACTTGGAATAGGTTCTCTATCACTTACAACTAGTCCTCTATAACTTGCACCTAGTCCTCTACCACTAGCAAGTAGTGCACTACCACTTGCATCTCATTTCTACCATTTACAAGTGGTGTGCTCCTATTCATAAGTGATATACACTCCATTGAAAGTGGGATACTACCATTCATAAGGGATGTCCCACCCCTTACAAGTGGTCCAGTATCACTTACAACTACTCCTCTAAACTTTCTAAGGTGTCCCCTACCACTTATAAATGATACCTCCACCGCTTGTTGGAGCTAGTCCTCTATCACTTGCAATTGGTCCTCTATAACTTGAAATTGGTTCCCTACCAATGGCAAGTAGTGCATTGCCACTTGCATATGGTCCCCTACCAATTACAAGTGGTGTGTAGCAGCTTCAAGTGCTCCCATAGAGCTTGTAAATGGAGCTCTACCACTTCAAGTTGGTGAGCTACCATTCCCAAGTGGTCTAATTTGCCTCATAATTGGTCTCCTACCACTTAAAGGTTGTGCATAAACTTTCAAGTGGTGTACTACCACTTATAAAAGCTTTATGCCCACTATGTTGCTACTTATAAAGGCTTCCATGTATTCCCATAGAACTTGTAGTTGGAGCACAACCACTTCTACGTGGTGATCTACAATTCCCAGGTGGTCTACTTCCTCTTACATGTAATCCCCCACCATTTAAACCTCTTACATGTAGTCCCCCACTATTTAAAAGTGGTGCATAGAAGTTTCATCTATGCTACCACTTACAAAAGAAAGATTATCATTTTCAGTGCCTTGCTACCACTTACAAGTGCTTTATTCTGATGATGCAAGTGTCTTTACCACATACATGTGGTGTAACACTATTTGAAAGAGGTTCCTTGTCACTTACAACTAGAAGCCTTCCAATGGAAGACAATGCACCACTATTCCTAAGTGGTATAGTACATTCCAAGTGGTTGTTTACCACTACAAGGTGGTGCATATCACTTCCAAGAGGTTTGCTATCACTAACAAAAGGTTTCCCACCACTAACTAACACTAAGCTACTCGTACATATTTGTTGGCTAAACTCCCGTGGTTGCAAGTCAACTATTTATGCTCATCACTTATTTATAAAGGTGGATCCTCCACTCTCTAATGGTTGTTTTTGACTTCAAGTGGCTGCCATCTCTCATGAGTGGTAAGTCCTAAAATTTAGTGATCTTCAAGCTATTGGTTGCCCACTGCTTTGAAGTGGTAGCAACCACTTGAAAGTCCTTGCTTATTAACTAAGGAGTGGACTTGGGGAGTCCACCTATAATAAATTATCTATATAACGTGGGTTCAAAGGATATTAAGAAATACCATTTCTTTACATGCTATAAGGCCTTAAAATGACCCCTTTTACTTTACTAAACTTACAAGTTTTTTTCAAATTGTAATTTTAAAACTCCTTTTGTAAATATAATCTTGTAAATTTTACTAAATATAATACCCTTTATTTTGAACTCACATGGTATCTTACATGTTCTATAAGGTGGATTTGCTAGGGGAATGGATTGCCACCACTTGTATATAATCAATCATATTATTCTACAGATTTTATCACATCTTTCCATTGACTGATAAGAACTTTCATATGGTTAAATCGCCACTTTTTAAAAAGAGCTCTCTTTCTTGGTACTTAGTATTTGAACATCATTGTGAAGTAGTTATTATGCAGTTTAACTTGTTGGTAAAAACTAAAAATTGGTATTCAACACTAAAATGTGTTGGCTCTTAAGTGTGGTCTCAAGTGATCATAGACTACCATTTTTGAACATCACTCCTATCTGACCTTTTGGAAATGTTGCCCACCTCTATGTTGTTAACATCACTTTCAAGTATTGTGATATTTCTTTCAATGTTATCACATCACTCTTATGCCACTCAACAGTGGTATTGCAACACTTTTTAGTAGTGCCTCCATACATTTTATGTTGTGTAGTTTACAAGTGAAACATTTCTACCAAATGCAGTTCTTAGAGGCATCAACTTCTTTTTAGTTGGTGATCCGAAATTGACTATGTCCTATTTTATTCTTAACAATACTGTATTTGTGTATTGAACATTGAGATCTATATTAGATTCAAGGAAAAGTCTATAGGTATCCATATTTCTCAATATTCTTTTTAGTCTATGAAAATATTATTTATCCAAAAATTAAGGGATCACTACACCTGTTGTTGTACTGTGTATATACATATGATTTTCCCTAAAGGAGCTATAAGTCACATGCCAATTCAAAGTTTTGATCTTCATGGTTTTTGTTGCACAATCAACTATTTTTATGTAATTGTCATGATAGAGTTGTCAAAAATGGATGTTTTACATCCAAGAATACACACAATAGTATCACCTTACTTTGGGAATCTATCCTTTGTTATATTCTTTTTTATCATAATTTCCATTGTCACAAATGCTTAATGGGAACACGTCATCAAAGCGTTTGGGATCAAAAGTCTATTGGGGGGGTAAGAGACAACAGGGTGAAGGGAAATTCAAAGAGAGGATTAGACAGAAGAGAAGGAGTTCAAAGAAATAGAAGATGTAGAAGAATACTCACAGAGGTGAAGCTTGTCAATTTATTTCTGCATTATGAGAAGATAAATCTCTTGTAGACAAAAATGTGCATACCTTCATCTATGCTACTTAGATCGCCAATCCGATGCTTTCATTGGCTCCGAAAGGGGGGTAAAATACTAGCACACCTGGCTAGAATTCTGCCAGATCACTCCTTCTTCATCTCTCACTTCGGGGTGTTGTTCACTACCTGAAAACTGTGATCGCACATCGCAGGATTTCGCAAACCCTTCTTTTTACATAAAATCCTCCCAAAATGGCTAAAAATTACACGCTTTCTTTTACATGTCATCCTATTCTAGAAGTTGTCGATAGTTTTTGGATTTTTACAAGAGATAATATCTAAAATATCAAAAATTGGCTAAACTTGTCCAAAAATCTAGTATTTTTGGACCATCCATACTTCGAGTACTGACATTAATGACTAATATGGCATTCATCTCTAGATCAATAAGAAAGCTGCACTCTATAGTTTTTCACATTGTGTCCATGTAGTGGTACGACATCCATCCCCTCTTAACCCGCACATCCTCCTGCATGTGCCAAAGTCTTATGGATCTATAGTGTCAGAAGAAGTATCCTTTGTCGTGTCAATGTCTTCATCTTCTACCTTTTCTTCTTCCATATTCTCATGTTCATGCTCAGCAAACTCTTGAATGAATTCATACGTCTCTAAAGTGTCAATATAAATAACCTCTTTTTCTGCCCTATTTTCAACATTAGTTATTGCAAAAATTTCAATCACTGTATCAACATCAACTAGCCTTGAAAATAGCTTTGAAATACATTCATTTGCAGCCATCAAACCATATGTCTTTAGCTCTTTTTTAGCCCATCCTACATATTTCTTTTCAACCCTGGACATGACTGAAATATTCTTAAAACTGCAAAGACTACATGCTGTCCATTCTTGCAATCCAAACACAAACACAGGTTTCCCCTTTCTTGGAGGCATAATTATCTTCCTAGAGGCATTGCTGAAAGGTGAGAAGGATTGAAGCTTTCTTGAAAGAGCTATGGCAGGAGAGCAAGAGCAAGAAAGAGAGAGAGATAAAATGGGAACTCCAACAGTCACAATGTGTGATCGCGCCTTCCTTTATTTAAACTATCAATAAAAGAATAAAGAATAAAGTGACCATGATGGGCACCCACCACTTGCAGTGTGCAATGGAGGGCGAGTATTGTCAATGTAGTAATACATAGATGGCTAGGTGGAGGTGCCTTTATCCCCAACAACCTCCCACTTAAAGGTAAATATGCCCCATTGAGGAGTGAAAAGAAAAAAAGAGAAGACAGTACAATGTACACACGCACAATAGGATGAGGAAAAATGTCATCTCATCAAACACCCATCAATCTCATGAGGAAGGAAAAGTGCTTAGTAGTGAGGCTTTTCATGAGCAGATCTGTAGGATTTTTGTCAATGGAGATCTTGACAAGGTCAATAGACGTGTCCTCCAAGACCCCACATATGAAGTGATACCTCACCTCAATGTGTTTCGTCTTCGCATGGAAGACCGGATTCTTGGCTAGTTGAATAGCACTCATAGAATCTAAATGCAGCATAGGTAAAGCATCAATCCCAAGATCATGAACCAAATGGCCCAACCATATGGCCTCCTTGCAAGCCTCAGTGGTTGCAACATACTCGGCCTTAGTGGTAGAGAGAGCCGTACACTTCTAAACCCTGGACATCCAAGAGACATCACCTCTAGCATAGATGAATACATAACAAGAAGTGGACTTCCTACTATCTGCATGTCCTGCATAATCGGAGTCTGTGTACCCCACAACTCTTGTATCCTGGCTACCATAGCAAATACACATTTTTGCTGTGCCCTTAAGGTTCCTCATGATACCCTTCATGACATCCCAATGTTTCTTAACATGTATAGCCATATAGCATGTCACAACACCAACTGCAAAGGCAATATCTAGACGAGTGGCTATCATGGTATACATCAAACTGCCCACAGTTGATGCATAAGGGATCGTGGCCATCTCAGCCCTCTACTCATCTAATCGGCCTGTGAGACCTTCACATAAGAAGGTCATGGACAACCAATAGGATTCATGTCCTACATGCGAAAACACTCAAGGAGTTTATGAATGTACTCCCTTTGTGAGAGGTAGAGTAGTCCCTGATGCTTGTTGTGCTTAATGTGCATACCAAGAATGTGAGAGGCATGTTCCAAATCCTTCATCTCAAAGCTCTTCTTCAGCTGAGATTTAAGAGCATCCAAGTCATGGGCTTTCCCTGCTATCAGCATATCATCCACATAAAGTACCAAAATAAGCAATGAGCCATCACAAGCTTTCTTCGTGTAAAGACACAGATCCATAGCACTCCTGCTATAGCCCTATGATTGCATAAAGGCATCAAACCTATCATACCACTCCCTAGATGCCTGCTTCAAGCCATAAAGGCTTTTCTTCAACTTGCACACTAGGTGCTCCCTATTAGGTTCTGCAAAGCCCTTAGGCTGCTCCATGTAGATCTCGTCATGCAAATCCCCATGCAAGAATGCAGTCTTGACATCCATCTGATACATGTCCAAGTCAAGCTGCATGACTAAGGCAAAAACCAAGCATAGGGTGGTCATCTTGAACACAGGAGAAAAGACTTCATCAAAGTCAATGCCATGCTCATGTTTAAAACCCTTAGCAACAAGTCTTGCCTTATAACCCGGCTTGGGGTGTCTTATAACCCGGCTTGGGGTGTCTGGGGGTACTACATCATGGCTGTGGATGAACTTTTGTGCCTGCAGATCCCAGAGGCGGTAACCCATCTCACCTACATCTTCGTAGCCAAGGAAAATGCATTTGATAATCTTAGGATCCAGCTTATTATGCTTCTCCTTGGGCACATGGTAGTATGCCTCACATCTAAAGACTCGTAGATGCACATAAGGTGAATGTTTCCCAGTCCATACCACCTCTACAACCTGGAAACCCAAACCACTGGAAGGTGACCTATTTATGATATGCACAACTGTACTGACTGCCTTAGCCCAAAAGCTTTGTGGTAGGCCTACATGGCTAAGCATACTGCGTACATGCTTTTGGATGGTTCTATTCATCTGCTCAGCCAAACCATTTTGGGTTGGGGTATAGGGGGTGGTCAACTGACACTTAATACCCCTCTCGTCACATAGCTTCTCAAAGGAATGTGAAACATATTCTCCTCTATTGTCAATCCTAAGGCATTTTTGCCTATCCGCAACCTCGTTCTCAACCAATGCAAGCCATATCTGAAACATAGCCAAGACATTGGATTTAAGATTAATGGGATAAGCCCAAACTTTGCACAAAATATTGTCAATAAACATCACAAAATACTTTGCACCACCCATAGACTGATAGGGCATGGGCCCACAGACATCTGAATGTACCAATGCTAGGGATTCACTCATGTGTGTCCTACCAGACTTCTTATGTGTATTCCTAGTCTATCTGCCATAATGACAATGCTCACATGAATCAAAACACGCATAGTCAAGGGGTGGTAAGTACTACAAACCATAAACCATTTTCATTTCCTTCAAGGAAATATGGCCCAAATGGACGTGCCAAAGAGATATATGTGGGATGAAACCCACATATAAAACATGGTATATGACGTGCCCACCTATTGTGGTGGCTGTCTACGCACGTTTTGGCAATCCATCGAGAAACGAATCTAAGCATCACCACCCGGCACTCCCATGGAATGTCATGGGTTTTTTCGCCTATGGTTTCCCAAATCCTCCTCACAATGGAATGCTCACGGCCGAACCCACTAGGATCGACTTGAAACTTGAGTCCCTAGTTGCCAAGGTCTCTTGACAGCATTCTAGCATTGGGTCCTGGACATTCTACTTTAGCAGAGTTACCCAATTGGAAGCAGATCCATACCCTACTTGGTTCAAGGAGAATGAGAAATGAGAGGAATGCATCGCTCCACCTCTCTGCCCATAGGGCATAATCCCATTCTGATTCCCTAATACGGCATGAATAGGGTTTTAACCCTGTGGTGCCTAAAGGTTGAACAACGGTAAAACATTGTGAGAAGCCTCCTAGTTCTCTAGGACCACCCTACCGTAGGATAGATCCATCACGATTCCGCCAACCCGCTTCCCAATATAGGCATAGTTTAGTTATCTAATTAGTCCCTATCACATTTATGTGTGAGATTTAGAAATAGCTTCCTTGATTACGCCTTTTCGGGAACAAGGTTTGTTCATGTAATCTTACGGCACTGACACGAAAATAATTTCACACAGGTTCCTTGGAATTAAAATTAATATTAGCATTTTAGCTGAGATACAAGTCTTGTTCAAAAGAGACAATATCTACAATCCATGAGGATGCACCTTATTCCCTCCAAGCTTTCGCCCTTGCACTAGTAATAGGGGCCCTTGAGAATCTATCTCAAGTCACGCAAATCGTTTAAGTATGATCCAAAGGCAGGGAATTTATAGCCAGAGTCCCCCCTAGCATCCAAGTGTCCTCCTATGTTAAAACTAATGTGGAGAGACCTCTCGTGGTGGGTTAGGTCCACATTCCGGCCATGGCTATTTAGAACCCCCTTCACTAGGGTTGGCGGCCAACTGGGGGTGGTTTGGCGCGCCTTCCAAAAGTTCAACCTGATTCATTATTCCCATTTCTTTTATGAGTTTGGGGTCTTAAAATCTTTTTACAAGTGGTGTTCCTAAATTTATAAGCACAAACAATGGTGTAGGTGAGTGCTCCGGACATCTGCTAAGGTGGAGTCCCTATCTTTGACGCTTAGCGTTTGTCCTTCTTGCATTGGTGGTAATTTCCAATATCCTCTGAGGGATAGTGAATACCTTCTTTCTGACCCCACTCCTATGTGATAGGAGCGAGCAATTATGCAATTGAATCTATATCCGATAGTTCTCGGATGGTAGTTGTCCTAGCTTGCTAGCCTTTTGTCCAGGGTTCTTGTCTTAGAAAAAGGACATTCGAGTTCTCTTGTATTAACATCGAGTTGTGTCATGGTTAAAGGAGATATCTTCAAGGTTGTTTCAGCTTTATTGAGGCCAGATGTAGAATAGAGACAAATGAGTGTTTTACTTGTCTCAAGGTCCTCCTATGAATGTAACAATAGTTTGGCTCATTTACTTTTAAACCCTAAATAAGTCAAGTTAAGCCCTATCCTTGCATATATAGGATTCATCTTATTGAACTGCCCTGATAAATTAAGTTTAGCACTTCATATGCACGTCTTATAACTATCTTTAAGATGAATCCCTAGCAGTGCAACTGAAATTGTCCATGATACCACGCAATCTAGATGCGAGTCCTTTTTAAGATGAAGTCATCATGCCTAATGCAAGTGTGAGCTACTTCTCCCCAAAGGTTTATAGTGGCCTAATACCTGGCTTAGCCTTGCAATGGCCTAAACATACTTAACCGTTATCGTAGCAACTCACGGTCCTCATGGACTTGATTCAAGCCTTTACTCCTACCTTTCCAATTTCACAAATTTCGCGATGCAAAAAGTATGATTTCAGCTTAATGATGAATATGTTTTATCATCTCGATAACCCATTTTTCAATTTCTTTTACCTCTCAAGCATGCCAATACTAGTGCATAAATCTAATGCACTACGAACACAATCAATAAAGTCCTTGAGGTAACTAGAATGTATAGAGATGGCATAAGCCAAGCATGACAAGATCGGTCAGACATAAGTAAGGTACATGCCAAAGTACATCGAAAGACAAAGATTCAAGTGCTACAAAAGTGGAGCTCAAGCTCAACCAATGATCTGAAGCAATATCAAACTTAAAGTCGATCCCTAATGAACAATACATCAAAGTACATCTCCAAAGCATGTCCCGATTCCAAAAGGCATACGCAAACATGAAGTAATAGACTTTAGCCCTAGGCTTGAGCCCACTGTTGTACATTAGTGATTTACCATTAAAACTATGATTTTTTAGTGCAAAAAATCATTCCAAGATCATGGCAAAACATATGCATAACTTCTACCAACTATAGGCATCAATGATGTAGCACACATGCATGAAGTAGTGTATGTAGAGAGCTCCAATGTAGATGTAAATGTCAATTGTAGACATAGATAGTAGAAATATTTATTTTACATTTGAATAAAGATATGCAAGATCAGCCCAATAATTCAGCAAACTATCCAGCCTTGATAGCTCTTCTTGAGGAGTATAGGGATTTGTTTGAAGTGCCTACTTCATTGCCTCCCAAGAGAGTAGTAGATCACCCTATTGATTTGCAGTATCTAATACCCAGGATTGATGATTTGCTTGCTGAGCTCAAGGGGGCTTGATTCTTTACGGAGATTGATTTGAGGTCAGGGTATTATCAAATTCAAATGCGAGAGGGTGATGAAGTCAAGACTGCTTTCAAGACTGATCGAGGGCTCTATCATTTCTTAGTGATGCCATTTGGGCTTACAAATACTCCAGCTACCTTCCAAATCCTGATGAATAAGATTTTGCAGCCTTTCCTCTTTTAGTTTGTCTTTGTGTTCTTTGATGACATTCTAATCTACAGTAAGACTTTACAGGATCACTTGGCACATATAAGGAGGGTTTTTTATGTATTGAGACATCACATGCTTTTTGCTAAGGAGAAGAAATGTTCTTTCATGCAAACTGAAGTGGAATACTTGGGACATATTTTCAGTGAAAAAGGGATACATGCTGATCCCAAGGTGCAGTGTATAAAAGATTGGCCAACACCTACTATTACTACCTCTCTTAGAGGATTCATTGGTCTATCTTCATTCTATTGCCGGTTTATCAAGCATTATGCAGCTATTGCAGCTCGTTTGAATGACAGGTTGAAGAAGGAGGCTTTCTTTTGGGATGCTCTTGCAGATAGTAGCTTCAACTAGTTAAAGGAACTCCTTACCTCTGCTCCTATCTTACTATGCCTGGACTTCTCTAAAGAATTTACCATATAGTGTGATGCTAGTGGCCATGGCATTGGGGCTATTTTGTTACAGGAGCATGGAGAGATTGCCTTGGAGAGCCGTAAGCTTACAGATAAAGAAATGGCCATGAATGTTTATGACCAAGAGATGTTGCTATCTTGCATGCAATTAAGAAATGGCACCATTACTTGTATGGTAGTCGATTTAGAGTCCAGAGTGATCATAAGGTTCTTAAGTATTTCCTTACTTAGTCTAATCTTACTCCTAAGCAATGTCAGTGGGTAGCTACACTACAGAATTATGATTTTGACATCACTCATACGAGGGGAAAAGACAATATATTGGTTGATTCTCTTTCTTGTATGTGGGCTTGCAAAGTTTCAGCTACTACGACTGAATTGCATAATGATTGGATTGAAGAACTATAGGAGGCTTATCTTTTGGATGAAGAATTTAAACATATTTTTCAAAAATTACAGCAAGGTCTTATGGAAGAAAACTCACATTAAGATGGAATAGTATATATGTGGTGGTAGATAGACTCACCAAGGCAGCCCATTTTATTCCAACCAAGATCCTGCCTCACTCTCAAGTGGTCAGTCAATTTATGGAGCAGATTTTTAGACTACATGGATTACCGCAGGTGATTTTTCATGATAGAGACTCAAAGTTTATGAGTAACTTTTGGCAGGCGGTATTTACATCTGTGGGCACTAAATTGGCTCCATCTACGACCTATCATCCATAAACTGATGGACAAACAGAAAGAGTTAATAAATAGTTAGAGACTTATCTTCGCCATTTTTGCTATGATGTCCAAACTTCATGGGATTCTTGGTTACACTTGGCTAAGTTTGCTTACAACAACTCTACCCATGCTAGTATTGGAGTTTCGCCCTTTGAGGCTCTGTATGGCTACAAGGTGCCCTTACCCACAGTCATCTTTAATGAAAGGATCAACCCTCATGGGAAGGAAGAGTTGGAAAGAATGCAAACCCTTCTTCAATAATGTAAGATGAATCTTAGGAAAGCTCAAGACCAAATGAAGATGTATGCTGATGAGAAGAGGTGGTCTTTAGAGTTCTAAGAAGGAGAGTTAGTCTTACTAAAGGTGCCCAAGTCTAGGTACTCTACATTAAAAGATGGATCTAGTAATAAGCTTGCTCATAGGTTTTATGGCCCCTGCCGGATCCTAAAATGCATTGGAGACTTGGCATATAGATTAGAGCTCCCTTCTTCCACAAAGATTCACAATGTCTTTCATGTTTGTCAGCTGAAGCCTTTCTATGGTGATCCAGTGGATATAATTGATGAGCTACCACCTATTGATGAAGAAGGTCTTATTTAGTATATCCTAGAGAATGTTATAGGTCAATGTGAGAAGAAGCTTTGATCTCGTTCTATCATGGAATATTTGATCAAATGGAGAGGTTTACCACCTGAGGAAGCTTCTTACAGGCCTGATTCTATATTGGATGAGTTTCCTTTCTTAAGGGATACATTTGTGGCTGAAGCCTATTGATTATGGAGCTAGTTTTGGTGCAGACAGGATCAGGACAACACACTATTTCTGAACAGTTTTTATTGTGCCTAATTTTCAGAATTAAGCTATCTACATGGGCTTAAAGTCTCTTCAAGAGCTACGTTTTGATATATGGCATGCCTCATTTGGACACTTCTACTAGAAGTTATGGAAGATTTGGTCCAGCGGGGTCTGTTTACACAACAATATGTCTACTTCCTTTTGAGATTATTTGTTGAAGATTTTACGGCTCCATATACTCTTGAAGTATTCCAGATCATGTATATAGCTAAGGCCTACTCTTGTTCTTCAATTTTAGTCCATATGTTGGTCATTTTTCATTCATTTTCCCATTTGTAAAGCTGTAAAAATATAGTAGTACTCTGTTCTATCCATCCTTTTCTAGTCTTTCAAGTTTGTTTTTGAGGGCAAAAACTATTAGGAAGGGATGGATTGTAAGAAGCTGGGAAGAATAAGGATTTAGTGTAAAAATAATATTGATGTTATGCCATGTCACAGTGACATTGGTAGAAAAGGAGAGGACATGCAATTTTTCATATCTTTTGACACATTAATACAATTACTGTCCTTCTCTCCCATCTTGCTCACAGCTTCTATGGCTTCTTTCTCTTTCCTATCTTTCTCTCTCCAATTCTAGTATTTCTCTCTCCTCGTCACTCTCTTTCTCTCTCTTCCTGTAGTCTTTCTCTCTCTTCTGTAGACTTCTCTCTCCTCTTTCTCTCTCTCTCTCTAATTCTCTCTCTGACAATAGTGGAATGAAGAAAGTGGTTCATTTGTAAACAAGTGGTATGAGATTGAATTTGATGATGTGGAGAAATCTCATTTTGTAGTGGAATGAACAAAGTGGAGAAATCTCATTGAGATATTAGATTTGATATGGCTGAATCTCATTTAATAAAGACTAAATTACCAATTTTGACACGTATCAATTTCAAAGAATCTTTCAAAGTGACCTAAAATTTAAATATACACTATAAACCTTACAATAAAAATATTTTATGTATGATCCATTAAACAACCCACTTGAAGATTGATTGGTAAGCCTAATAAACATGTACTTACAAATCTTCTCAATAGTAAGAATATACAAAGTACTTAGGCCTCTTCTTAATAATAAAAATATGAACATCTAAATGTGCATGTTTGCCCATGTTAAGTAGGCTGATTCTCTAAGAAAAAGTTGGAGAGTGAATTTTAAAGTTAAAGAGAGAAGCGAAGCCAAGGATGCCCTCTTTAAGATGTGCTATAACACGTCATAACAAGTTTAGGATAGAAAATTTTGCAGTTCAATCCCTGAGTCTAAACGGGCTAGGCCTACACCCTATTTCAACTTGTAATACCCTATTTTCACTTGTAAGAGTACAATGGTGGTCCCAAATAGCTATCAAACCCTATAGGAGAGTGAATAGGACCTATGGGAACCCTGTAGTACCTACAATTGTACCTAAATAATGAAGTCGGTACCTGTAATGACTTGTATATACCCTGTAGTGTCTTATGAATCCCTTGTTTTACCCTCTTTTGCTCTTGAAGGTACTTGAGTCTTTGAAAATACTTCAATCTTCAATACTCTAGTCACTGTACCTGTGTGACGGATAAAATGGTAGAATGGACTCCTTACACGGGCAGCTTCGAATCATCGAGAGGTGGACAAAGTTCTCCCGAGCTCGGTTGGTTGCACCCCTTCGAGATCTTTAATAGTGAGGGAGGGTAACCTCACTTTTGTCTCACTATCTCCCCTAGCATCCACCTTTTTTCTCGGTGGGAATATCAACATGGCAGTGGCATACTACTCTAATAAATTAGCATGAGATGCATTACTGAAATATCCATTCAGCTCTTTTCATGAAATGCAAGAGAATTAAACTTTTGGTAAATGGATGGCATCTTGTCTCTCTCTCATCAAACAAATTGCAACCTCTCATTCTCCCCGTCTTTCTCTAGTCGTCTAGTCTGACCTCATATCCCTTTTATCTAAAAACAATTGAATCCAAACAAATTGAAGGACTGAAGTACAACTAAAGAATGAATGCTTAGCATTGCATTTGCTTTTTACTCTTCCTTCTTTAATTTTTCAAATCTCTAATTTTATTTTGGAATTAGAAATCAAATTCAACCAAAAAAAATTTCAAAAGTGTTTATTAGATGTACATGTAAAAATATATATTTGAAATCATTAGACTTGGAAATCATGCATTTTTTCTAAAAAATTTGGGTTTTGAAAAACTTCATTTTTTTCTAAGAAGTTTAGGTTTTTTAAAATAATGTAATAATATTATTATTATTAAAAAAAGATTTATTGAGCCTAGAAAGGGCTATCTTCAAGACACATCAATCTTATATGCTAACCTTTAAGCAGTCCTTTCAATTGTAAAATAGTTTTAAGACACTACGAGTAGATCCAACACCTTTGAGGGTAACCATAATATCACCCCCTAATCCTCATCTACCTATCCATGGGGACTTGAAAATTTGTGCTATAAAGGAGTAGTTATCACAAATTGGAAACCCTCGAATAACCCCGTATTGGACTTTTAAATCCAATCTATAGAGAAAATGATCTTTAATGATGGAAATCAAGAGCAAGGAAATCGAACACCCTTGTGTCACCAATCTTTTGATCTCAAATGGCCTTGACAAGATGCCATTGACTTGGAAAACTACCTCAGCACTAGCAAAACATGCTCAAACCATTTTCAAGACACCACTACCAAATCTGATTGCTTGCATCACCTCTAATACAAACCTCCATCTTATTCGATCATAAGCTTTGTCTCAATATCCATATTTATGAGTACAAAATTGGATTTCAACAAGAGACTATGATCCATTGAGAAGATTTCTCAATATTCTTTTGAGTCTCTAAAACCATTTTATATTGTGTATATACACATGATTTTCCTTAAAGAAGCTATAAGTCACATGCCAACTCAAAGTTTTGATCTTCATGGTTCTTATTGCACATGCAACTATTTTTTTTGTAGTTATCATGATAGAGTTGTCAGAAATGGATGTCTTATAGCCAATAAGACAAGTAATATTATCACTTTACATTGGGAGTCTATCCTTTGTCATATCCTTCTTATCATAATTTCAATTGTCACAAATTCTTAATGGGAACGTGTAATGTCTTTGATGTAAGTAAAATTTAGTTCTGTCCAAGAGAAGATCTTGAGCATAGTAAGCAACTACCTATCAAGGTCTTTTAAACTATAGAAAGTATTGGTTGATATTTAAAAAAAAGGAAAAAAGAGCACCATGAAAGACATTGTTAAAAAGAAAATGTTGCCTTCAATACTTTTGCAAGTGTATCGAGACTACTTGAAGAAATATATAATTCCAAATTTTATATTCAGGTGGCAGACATAACAGTTCAAGGAAAATGTAATTTGTCATTGCACTTTAATGCTTAAATAATTAATTTATTTTTATTTTTGATGGAAACATAATTTTTTAAAATTTGAACTAAAGGGCAAACAAAGTAAATATAATTTCCTTTCTCACTTTCACGCATGCACATACCAAATTCATTTTTAATCCTAGAGTTTCCCCCAAATTAATAAATGATGCTATTGGTCCTCCTCTCTTGCTCATTATAATGATTGACAATTAAAATGAATCAATTTATATTATTTCTTTGGCAATGCTAAGGCTTTCCCTCATACCACTAGTTTTACATCTTTCACAAATGAATTTTGGATAACCACATGAAATGTTTTACATTGTTAACATATTTTTCTTTTTTATTTCAAAATAAAATATTCTAAATAATTGTATAAATCATTTTAGAGTTTCCAAAACCTTTTGTTCCATTCTAAACACGCAATAGCGTGCTAAAAAACTAAGTTCACGTTGTTGTTTCACCAATTCAAGTGTTTAATTTGACTTAAAAGTTGATTTCAATTCTTTATCCTCCTATAAAAATATCATAAAATCATAAAAAATCCAAATCATATTTCTTTCCATACTCACAAATTTTAACTAATTATAAGCCATTTTCATCATCTAGATATAATAAAAAGTGTGAATTTTACTCAAGAAGCTTAGTTTTATAAATTTGAAAAATAGTAGATAGATTTTAAAAGATTATAATAAAAAGTAAAATATTTATTTCTATATTATAAATACTAAAAAATTATAATTAGTATTCATTTTAAAATTATTTATGATTTTTCAAATGTGTATTCATGCTTGGTTTGATGCATTTTTCTCATTTTTCTATTTTTAAAAAATTTCAAACAATGTCTAAAAATTATATAGAATACATAGAATGCACAATCAAGACTCAACATATAGATTAAAAATATTAAGCATAAAAAAGTATGAATTTATCGTATTGTTCATTGATAAAGCAAAGACACACTTACTTGAAAATTTCTCGTAGGTCTTAGTCACATCTTTGAAAATTGTGTCTCTGTAGTCTAGCCACGAATGTTGGTCTACTCAACTCCCTTGGGTAGTGAAATATCCTCCTTTCTTCTCCTCATAACCCCCACTTGTCATTTGATTATTGGTATGTGAATGGTTACTTATATGTTTAAAAGCTTAAGCTTTAATTAAAAGCTTATAACTTAAAATTATCACTTTCTTTCTCTCTAGGTGATGACGAATTGAGGAGAAGAGTGTGAATTTGGACAATTTCCCATCTGTGGATGGAATCGAGACTAGGATATGGCAATGAAAAGCAAATAAATTCTTCTCTTGGCTAGTGATTTCAGATTGGTTGGGTGTATTAAGGCTCGGCATTGGCCTATGAAAGGCAAGACATGGAAATGATGGAGAGGGGTAGGTGATGGCATTCTCTTTCTCCAGGCTAGCACTTCTTAATTGCTACTATGATCTCCTTCTTTGCTTTGGATGGCTGCGGCAGCAAGAATACACCCCTTCTCATCACGTTGTCTACGATGGCTTCATTTCATTGTGCCGGTATTATTGATGATAGTTATTGCCTTCTCTTCAGTTCTTCCTTCATTGGCCAAGAAAGCACCTCTGATCTCTCTCTCTCTCTCTCTCTTCCCTCGATGAGTCACGGCAAGAAGGTACCCTCTCTCACCACGCCCTCCATCATTTGGTTGCAATGACATAATTTCTTTTTATTTTTTCTTTATTTCTCTTCACTAAGGCAAAACACATCATCTTCACCCGTCTTCTAATATTAGTGATAATTATCATACTACTCAACCACATACCTCTAATTAATATAGTCTAAGTACCTAAGAAAATCTAAGCTCCACCCACCTCTCATACGAGAACTTCCTTGCACCAACACTTCTCTTTTGCTCGGACCGTAGAGATACATCCTTCGAAGACAACAAATTCCATCGCATTTGTATTAAATTAATGTAAAAATATGATAATAGTGTATCAATTGTATACAATTTTGTTGAAAATTACTGCAATATTTAGCATGTTCCTATGGTTGTCATTTTCTCCCCCACTTAAATGTGAAGTGTCCACGAGCATAGCTACAAGATCTGCAAAATAGCACATAGAAAACTAGTAGACACTGAAAAGATATAAACATAGTTACTGATATCTTATCATAAATAAATCAAGACAAATGTTTTAGTTGAGCTATATAAAAACTTATGCAAGCAGCATTCCCCTTACTCACTCTCCCCACTAGAGTGCATAACATAGCTGCATCCAATGCATGGAGTATACCAACTAGGAAGCATTCTAGAGCCACTAAGCAACAATAATCTCTCAAGGCAACAAAATGCCACACTACTTTCCTACTAGAAATATTACTTTTAAAATAGCAACACTAATAAGTACAATGCCTATCAAAGAACCCATACAAAGCAAGTTGATATTACAATACTGATTAGGACTCCTATGGTTTAATTGTTACCCCTCCACATTCTACTAGACAACCAGTCAATGGTTCTTAACTCTCATACTTCCTTCATTTTTGTTTTTTGAAAATATACTTTTGAAGCATTTCTCACATAAATTTTTAGTCAAAAGAGTATATATATTCATTCTCCTTCCCAAAAGGTCCCATCCCAAAGATATGCAAGGTATCGGATGTAGGGCACCCATCATCAAGGAAATCCCTACAGCATACTAGGACCTCAAAGGCAAGAGTTAATATATTCTTTTGGTTTTTTTTTCTTTCATTTTGTTTCCCTTTAGTCTTTAGGGTTTTTTTTTCTTTCTTTCTACAAGACTAAATAGATACACTCTCTTGAATTTAATTTATTTTTATTTAGTTTTGAGTCTCTTCACTTATATGAATGACTAGAAGACTAGGAATTCATCATCACTAAGTTGAACTTTCAAAAATTTCAACTCAACAACTTCGCTCAAGGAATCTAATCTAGCACATAATATATCAATTACCTTGCTTGGGTAAATGAAAAGACAAAGATACCCACCAGCTTAGCATCTCTCATCCACCCTACCCCTAGTCAAAATTTCACAAAGAGAAGGAGACCATACTAGAAAAGGAGAGAGATGTAACATACTCACCCTTGATTATGTGACAAGTAATGTTTTAGTAGTCACCCAGAGTTTACCTTCTAGCTGTCGCCATCCGTACTCTAACCAAAATGATCGAATTTTTCTTGGCCCTATAACCCTAGGTCTACCTCATAGGGGAAGCATCCTGCCATTACCCACGGAGGACCGACCTAAAGGTTTCTAATTGCCCTAACAGTCACCTATCAACAACTAGCTCACATTTGGAGGTGTCCTTTGAGAGGCTCTTATCTGGAAGGAGCGACTGCCATTACCCTTGTTCATGGAGTACAACGCTTCTTTCTAGTAGCAAACTAGGGATTTATGAAATCCCTCGCAGTGCTCTGGCACAGCCACCATACCTTTCCCCTAAGATAATTCACAGTTTGAGTTCTGAGATCAAATCCTAGGTAAGTTAGTGAATTGGCCCTTCCTAGAGTTTCTTCCTTGTGTTTGTTTTTGGGAAAACCTCTCAGCTAATATAGACCACCCTGCCCCATAGGACTGGTTTTGTTGAGAATCCATCCACTCGCTTCCCTTTATGGAAGTTCTTACTTATCTAATTACCTACCACATTACGTGAAACATATAAAAACAACTTCGTTAATTAAAAAGAATCCTTTTATGCACAGTTGTTTGTTTGTGTAATTTACTCATGGATATACAATCAGAGTAAAACAAATTCATTTATTATGTTCCATAATGTGTGTTCTCCCAGCCATACAGGAGAAAAAATTACAATTTCACGTGTTGCCTCATCCAGTGCATCTGCACGTCACCAAGATCAAATCCACCTATAGCTAGCGTTTTTAGGTGTCCCAAGTAGAACTTGGGCTATACAGGGGACCAAGTAGTTCCTAGGTATGTAAAGGATTTACTAGTTAGAGCCCCCCTAGCACCTTAACCACATCCTACTTAATACGATCCCTACTAGGAGACCTCTCGCCATTGAAGCCTGTCCATGCTTTCGTGGAGGTAAAAATATCCCCTCTTGGTATGGGGATTCATCACCTATCCTTGGGGGAGGTATAGGGCTCCTCAAATTTTATATGTTCCAATACTTAATTCAATTAGGATCTAATCTAGAAAATCACAAACAAGATTGATTTCTTCAAGCAATTATGACTTCAAACAGTCATGCAACTTTCAAGTGATGATTAATCTCGTAGCAATCGACCTTTGAAATTCACGCACTCAGCTCTTCCCCTAGGGTATCTAGATTTTGGGGTCTCTAACCTCTCAGTTTAAGGTCTATAATGACATTCTTGTAACCAAGTTTCTTGGCCTTAAGTCTGTTTCTTCAATTTAAATATATTTTCAATCCTAAAATCTTCTATCAAATCTTCTAGATTAGACTATATCCTTGACTAATTTCTTCGGGGTTCATTCTTAGTAAATCCATCTTGAAATTTTCCTCATGATTTCGCTTGAGTTCTAGAATTTTGTAGTTTCCCTAATAGTTTGTAGCCTATAAGATGTTCTAATAATGTACCAAGTGAATACTCTAAAATCGTAGTATTTCTTAAGAGAATTATCTTATTTCTATTGAATTCAGATAGAAATTTTTGGAAAAAAACATGTGGTATCAAAATTGGTAAAGGGTTCTTATCTGCACCTATGACTCCGTTAGTGACTTCCATGCTCGCAACTCCAACAGTTGCTTCCACGTTATAGGGTCATTCTTGATTTTCACTTTTGAATTCTTTTTCTTTGGGGCCATAATAAAAATATGATTCGTAGAAGAAGAAGAACATTGCAGTAATATAGGTTGGCAAGGGTGTAAGACTCTCAATGATGATGATGGTTATTGTGGGATTCAATGATGTAGACCTCACATATGGTTCTTCTTGCCTCGTGGAGAGCAATACTTCTCTCTCTCTAGTAGACGCAATAGGGACGAGAGTAGGGGTATGACTTCTAACTGGATTGATAGAATATGATAAAGTTTTATCTTCTCTTCTCGGATTAGAGTAAAAGAGGATGAGAGACCTTCAACGTATCCCCTTCCTTGGGTTGAATGGAATGATATCTCTTCATCTGGTAGAATAGAGTCTCTTCCTTCTCGATCAACGTCTCATTCATCAAGATTTCTCTTGTCCCTCTTCCTGATCATCCCCAAGCCCTCAATTTATAGTTTTGCAGGGGGAGACAAAAGAGAGGACACTTGCTTTTTAGCATTTTTTGATGACATCATCGATAACAAAGAGATGACACTTTCTTTTAGAGTTTCTATGACATCATTGATGAGGTCGAAGAGGGAGCTCCATTTTTTTAGCACAAAGATAAAAACTTAAAAATCTATGGGAGAGCACCACATGGGGTGTTGTCGGGTGGCCGTCACTCCAAGGCAATGACTAAGGTGGAGACCAATGCATAGATGTTGGCATCTTGGCCTTGGTGTACTTGGCAACAGGCTACGAAGGCTTCATTGTTGGCGCTATTGGTTGCACACTAGAAGCTCCCACTAGCTTGTAGAAAAATCTTCCCAGGAGATCACCCATCCCGACAGTGTCGTCACCCACGTGCACTTCCACTAGGCTAGTTCTTTTTGTTGTTCTATACTACAAACATAGTTTTAATAAGCTAGTCTTGGGAGGGTCTCCCAAGTCTTTCTTCCATGAATTGGCATATAGTACCTCATTAATAATAAGAATTATCTTCATAATAAGAGTCACTTTTATAAATCAATTTTCTTTGAAATGTATACGCACATTAAAATAAACTAAGTAATGGGGACATTGCATTCTTCCCTCCTTAGAGAAATTGAGATGTCCTCATCTCGAGAGAAAGTGGGGGTACTCTTTCATAAGGATTACCTCATCCACCCAAGTGACATCCTCTTCAGGATAATCCTTCCAATGGATGAGATATTCTCTAAGGGTCATATTCCTAAGGATACTTTCTTTTACATCCAAGATTCTATCAGGTTGAAGTTCAAGTATACCCTTGCTCGGCATTACAACTTGTTGATCATCAAGAATATAATCCGGATTAGGTACATAGGGCTTCAAGAGACTTACATGGAATACATCATGAACTTTTAGGGTTTCAGGAAGTTGCACCTTATAAGCATTAGGTTGAAGAGCCTTTATGACTTTGTAAGGTCCACATTATCTTGGGCTTAGCTTGTTGAATTTTCCCAAGGATAAAGAACTTCTTTTTGGGCATACTTGGATAAAAACCTTGTCACCTTCTTGGAAGATTTGCTCTTTTCTCCCTAGGTCAGTATAGGCTTTTTGCAGATCCTTGGCAACTTGTATATCTTGCTTGATGGTTTTGACTTCTTTGTCCATCTCTTCAAGCATCTTCTTAGAAGTTTCAATCTTCAAGGTAGGGTCAGAGAAGTTTAGCAGAGTTAGGCATTCTTGCCCATATAGAGCTTGAAATGGGGCAATCTGAATGCTCTGATGATAGAATGCATTGTAAGCAAATTCCACCAAAGGTAGATATCGTATCCACCAATGTCTAGGTTCTTTACAATAATATGCCCTAAGTATGTATTCAATGGCCTAATTTGCACACTCTTTCTGCCCATCAATTTGAGGGTGATAAGCTATACTAAAACAAAGATGTGTACCAAGAGCCTCAAATAATCCCTTTCAAAATTGGGAAGTGAATAGAGAATCACAATCGCTGATAATTCTCTTTGGCAGTCCATGAAGTCTAAATATTTATTTGACAAATAACCTAGCAATATTTGAGGCCTTGCAGCTGGTTTTGACTAGAATAAGGTGGATAACCATAGTCAACATATCCACAATTACAATGATCGAGTTGTATCCTCCTTGAACTGAGGGTAATCCAACTACAAAATACATCTAATGAATTCCCATTTCCTCTAAGGAATATCAATGGTTGTAGCTTTCCTAGTAGCTTAACTTGTTCGGCTTTTATTCATGGGAAACTCAAGCATTCGGTTATTTATTGAAGTATGTCACTTTTGAGCTTCTCCCAATGATAGCTTTTCCCAACTGTATTGAGAGTTTTGGCATAGCCAGGATGTCCTGAAAATGGGGAATTATGAGCTTCCCATAGTATCTTCTTCTTAAGTTCTTGACTTGAAGGAATACATAATCTTGTCCTGAAGTAGACAAGTCCTTTGTCAACAGAGAAGTTAAGATACTTTGTCTTAAGCTTAGAACTTTGTTCCTTATTTTGAATTTCCTTCAGCATTTGCTGATATTTGGGATCATTATTTGCCTTCTCCTTCGCTAGCTCGATGATGGGATTGCTAGGCATTGATATCATTGTAGCTAGTGTTTGAGCTCTAAGAGCTTCTTCTGAGATATGTGCATTGATAAATGATTTGCAGCTTAAAGCATTTGCGATTACATTCTCTTTTGCCAGTCTATATTTGATCTCAAAATCATACTCTTGCAAGACTTCGATCCACCAACATTGCTTCATATTTAGAATTCTCTTTGTGATGAGTAGATAATGTCTCCATAACTCAAGAGCATAGATAATTGCAAGTAATTCCAAGTCATGAGTAGCATAATTTCTCTAGTGAGTCTTCAACTTTGTGGAGGAATATGCTACTAGATGTCATTCTTGCATGAGTACACATCCCAAAGGAACAAAGCTCGCATCGGCCACCATTTCAAATTCTTTGCTAAGATTGGGTAGTTTGAGGATTGGGGCTATGACTAAACTCAGCTTGATCTTGTCAAAGCTAGATTGTTCAACTTGGGTCCATTTAATGGCAACTTGCTTTTTGAGTAGGTTGGTGAGGGGTGCAGCAATCAAGGCATAATTCTTGATAAAGACCCGATACCATCCTGTTAAACCCAAAAAGCTACGAACTTCACTTATGGTGGTTGGAGGCAGCCAATCTTGTACATCCTTGACCTTGGCCGAATCTACTGAAATTTCCTTTGCTGAAACTATAAACCCTAAATACTCAATTTGCTTCTTGAAGAATGCACACTTCTTCTTCTTAGCATACATTGTGAGTCCACATTGTCTCAAGAACTATCCGCAGTTGTGACTCGTAACTTCCTTCATCCTTGGAACATGTTAAGATGTTGTCAAAGCATACAAGGACGAAATCATCAAGATAAGATCTGAATATATCTTGCATTAATCTATTGAAGATAGTAGGGGCATTTGTTAATCCAAATGACATTATGATAAACTTGTAATGATTGTATCTTGTGCTAAAAGTGGTTTTTAGGATATCTTCTTGCTCGATTCTGATTTGGTAATGCCTTGATTTGAGATCAATCTTGGAGAAAATATTCGCTCCTTGTAGTCAATCAAGTAGTTTGTCGATCCTTGGAATCAGATACTTATTCTTGATCATTACCTAATTTAGCCTTGGATAATCAATGTAGAGATGAAGAGTCCCATCTTTATTTTTCTGAAATAACACCGAAGCTCCCCAAGGTGAGTTAATGGGTCTAATGTATCCCTAATATAAGAATTGTTTGAGTTGTTTCCTTAGTTCTATGGCTTCCAGAATGGACATTCGATATGGTCGCTTTGCAACTGGTGCAGCTCTTGGTGCTAGCTCGATTTCATGGTTGACTTCTTTATGTGGTGGAAGTTTAGTTATTTCTTTAGGAAATATGTGAGCATATTCTCTAAGCCACGAGGGTTCATCTTCGGCTTCTTTATCCTATTTAGTCTTATTTAATTTGATTAAGTATATAGGTAACCCTTTTCTTAAACCTTTGGCGATTCGAGAAGCTTTCGCTAATTGAATCTTTGGTTTCCCTACTTCTCCCTATGTGGTCACTTGTTTTCCTACAAGATTCAAGAATATGACTTGGTCCTTTTCACAATGAATATGAGTGTCATTGGGAATTAACTATTCCATTCCTAATAGGCACTCATAGGTTCCCAGGTTCATCACTCTGAAGCACATGTTGGTATGATTGCCACCTAGATTAAACTCCACCTTACTTGTATGTTGTATTGAGGAAACTTCTTTTCCATCAACTAACTCAACTATCAACCAAGGTGCATGCATTGTGTCTTATGCCTAGTTTTCTAGCACCACTTGGTGATATGAATGAATGTGTGCTTCCATAATCAATCAAAATTTTAAAGGGTTTAATGTTATAGGTTGATGGTGTTTGAATTATTGAGAACTATCAATTTGGTCCCTTCTTGTTTAGAGAGGTGTGAATTCTCACTCTCTCCATGTCAGTTTCCAAGGTGGGACCTTCATTATCTTCTACTTCCTTAAGGATTATGTCGACAACTCTTCCTCTAGTTGTGGCTGTCCACGACTTTGGTTGTTACGGAACTTGCTTTGGTGTTCATTCTATCCAAGTTTTGGTCATCGCCTTTGGATGTGGCTAGATTTGTTACAAAAATAGCATCTAAAAGTATACTTATTACCACTAGTAAAGTTATCCACCACCGATGTCTTAGCCTTGCTATTAGCAGATTGGAATTGACCTTTGGCTATTTTTGAATAGCCCCTAGTTATATTTCTATTTTGTAACTTATTCAAGTCTTATTGTTTCTTCGTTTGGACTAGAGTTCCTGTACAATCAATATTTCTCTTATCAATGCGTCTTGGAGGTCGGATGGACGCATTGCTTCAAGCCGTGTGTTCAGGGGATCATCCAATCTGTGCCAAAACTTGGATACTTGCTACACAATATCCATAGGTGGTGCATACTTGAGAAGTGTTACAAACTTTGAGTAATAGGCTTCCAGTGTCATTCCAAGTTGCTTTAGACCAAATAATTTATTCATCTTCTACGTGTGGTATGCTGGCAGAAGATAGTGGCCTCACATCGCACCCTTTAATATGTCCCAACTAAGAGATGCTTTGGAGATTCCTTGGTCTTTACACCATTGTTTCCACCAAATTGGGGCTTCTCCTGTTAGCTTTAAGTTGCCGATCATTGCTTGATTAGTTGGGGTAATTCCAACAGCAATGAAATAATATTCCATGGACTCGACCCATATTTCTACTTCAGCCTCAACATTTTTGCCTTGTCCATCAAACTCAGGTATTTTGATTTGCTTAAGTAGGAACTTATCTTCTTGGATCTTAGTAGCTTTAAGGGTAGTAACAACTTCTTGTGATATCGTAAGATTTTCTCTAGTCAGCTCTACGAATGTTATCATACAATTTGCTCATATCTTTTCAAAAGAGGAATCATTTCAAAAGGATAGAAATACTTTATATTAAATTTTCAGAGAAAGTTACATCATGATAGAGTTTATCGAATTAACTTAAGAAATCTAACCATGGATTTCAGATATATCTACTGACTTGTAATTCTTAATTGCTAAAATGGTAACTAATTTCATATTCAATGGATAGACAAAATTATTTCTTTTGCTGAAGGGGAGAACCACATGGTTTATTTTGGGATGGCTGGTTATTTGGGAGAGAACTTTTCCTTAATACAATCTAAGCATGGCATTTGGATACATCCATTGGGTAATAATTGGAATTTGAAGAATGGATATCTAAAAATTGGTACTTTAAAGGAAGATCAGGAAGTCCATATTTGATGTAGTTGCAACGTTTAGAGCAACCAAAAACTATAATTCGGTCTGCTGGGATGATCTTTATTGCTTTCTCGTATATATATCGATTTACTTTAACCTCCCAGCCTCTAGTGAATAAATTTGAATTAACTCTAGCTTCATGGAATAAATAAACCTTCACAACTTTAAGGTTTTCCATCCATCTTATCCTCTTCAAATTGGTCTGAAGGAAGGCAAGACGGTTTGCGTCGATATACAAATATCCACCACTTATCATCCAGTGTCTTTCCCGATTTAGTGGAGAAGGATCATAAATGCGATCCAGAATGCACATTACTTGCATTCTCCATCCATAATTCATAGAATGCATTGCCGATGTAAACATTGCTCGGAAGACTAGGAACCGCTCCCAATCTTCTCCTCTCTAGGAAGGATAAAAACACATATTAGCAAGGGAAGGGAAAAAAAACTCATATCTCAGGCTAGAGTTACCGAGTTCTTAATTTCTTTTGGCTCTGATACCATTTATAACGTGCTCACCCTTGATTACGTGATGAGTAACGTTTTAGTAGTCACCCATAGTTTACCTTCCAGTCGTTGCCATCCGTACTCTAACTAGAATGATTGGATTTTGTATGCCTCTATAACCCTAGGTCTAACCCACAAGGGAAGCATCTTGCCATTACCCACCACAGAGGACCGACCTAAAGGTTCCTAATTGATGTAACAGTCACCTATAATCAACTAGCTCACATTTGGAAGTGTCCTTCGAGAGGCTTCTTATCCGGAAAGAGTGACTGCCATTACCCTTGGTTCATGGAGTACAACACTTTTTTCCAGTTAGGATACTAAGGATTTATGAAATCCCTCGCAGTGCTCTGGCACAACTGTTGTACCTTTCCCCTAAGATAATTTACAGTTCGGGTTTTAAGACCAAACCCTAGGTAAGTTAGCGAATCGGTCCTTCCTAGAGTTTCTTCCTGGTGTTTGTTTTTGGGGAAACCTCTTGGCTAATCGACACCACCCTGCCATAGGACTGGATTTGTTGAGAATCCATCCGCCCACTTCCCTTTATGGAAGTTTTTAGTTATCTAATTACCTACCACATTACGTGAAACATATAAAAATAGCTTTGTTAATTAAAAAGAATCCTTTTATGCACAGTTGTTTGTTTGCGTAATTTACTCATGGACATACAATCAAAGTAAAACAAATTCATTGATTATGTTCCACTATGTGTGTTCTCCCTCCCATATAGGAGAAAAATTTACAATTTCACGTGTTGCCTCATCCGACGCATCTGCACGTCACCAAGATCAAATCCACCTATAGCTAGCGTTTTTAGGTGTCCCAAGTAGAACTTGGGCCATACAGGGGACCACGTAGTTCCTAGGTGCATAAAGGATTTACTAGCTAGACCCCCCATGGTACCTTAACCACCTCCTACTTAATATGATCCCTGGTGGGAGACCTCTCGCCATTGGAGCCAGCGGTCCATGCTTCAGCAGGAGTAAAAACATCCCCTCTTGGTATGGGGATTCAACACCTATCCTTGGGGGAGGTATAGGGATCCTCAATTTTTATCTGTCCCAATACTTAATTCAATCAGGATCTAATCTAGCAAATCACAAATAAGATTAATGTCTTCAAGAAATTATGACTTCAAGCACTCATGCAACTTTTAAGTGATGATTAATCTCGTAGCAATCGACCTTTGAAATTTATGCAGTAAGCTCTTCCCCTAGGGTATCTAGATTTTGGGGTCTCTAACCTCTCAGTTTAAGGTTTATAATGACATTATTGTAACCAAGTCTCTTGGCCTTAAGTTTGTTTCTTCTTCAACTTAGAGATATTTTCGATCTTAAAATCTTCTATCAAAGTTTCTAGATTAAACTACATCCTTGACTAATTTCTTCGGGGTTCATTCTTAATAAATCCGTCTTGAAAAAATCCTCATGATTTTTCTTGAGTTCTAGAATTTTGTAGTTTCCCTAACAGTTTGTAGCCTATAAGATGTTCTAATAATTTACCAAGTGAATACTCTAAGATCGCAGTATTTCTTAAGAGACTTATCATATTTCTATTGAATTCGGATAGAAAATTTGGGGAAAAAACCTATGGTATCAAAATTGGCAAAGGGTTGTTATCTGCACCCGTGATTCTGTTAGTGACTCCCATGCTCACAACTCCAATGATTGCTTCCACGTTAGTAGGGTCATTCGTGATTTTTGCTTTTGAATTCTTTTTCTTCGGGTCCATGATGACGGAAATATGATTCATAGAAGAAGAAGAAGAACATGGCAGTAATACTGGTTGGCAAGGGTGTAAGACTCTTGATGATGATGGTGGTGATTGTGGGATTCAATGACGTAGGCCTCGTGGATGGTTATTCTTGCCTCGAGGAGAGAAATATTTCTCTCTCTCTAGTAGTCGGAATAGAGACGAGAGTAGGGGTATGACTTCTAACCGGATTGATAGAATATGAAAAAGTTCTTTAGTGTCTTCTCTTAACACAATATTAGTGAGTTTGGGAATTATCTCCCAATTCCCATTTTTTAAATATTAAAAGGTTGGCACCCGTATAACATGCATATAAGTTTCTCAAAACTATATGATGTGACCTATCATTGGAAAGCACTTGAAAAATGGAATCTTTTGAGCTACAGAGCGCTCCATTTGGAGTTATGGTATTCAAGTTATGACAAATCCAAAGATTTGACCACATGTCCAAAACTTATGGGAAACTTCCATATTCTCCAATATGGTGTTTCTTCTCGAATTAGAGTAGAAGAGGATGAGAGACCTTCAATGTATCCTCTTCCTTGGGTTGAATGGAATGATGTCTCTTTGTCTTGTGGAATAGAGTCTCCTCCTTCTTGATCAATGTCTCGTCCTCGTCAAGATTGCTCTTATCCCTCTTCCTGGTCATCCCCAAGCCCTCAAATCATAGTTTTGTAGGGGATAAAAGAGGAAATACTTGCTTTTTATCGTTTTTTAATGGCATCATCGTTGACAAAGAGACAACACTTTCTTTTAGTGTTTTTGATGAAATCATTGATGATGTTAGTGAGGGAGATCCATTTTTGTAGCATGAAGGAAAAAAAATTACGAATCTATGGGTGAGCACCGCATAGCGCATCGTTGGGCGACCGTCACTCCAAGGCTTACGACTAAGGTGGTGACCAATGCATAGACCTTGGTATCTTGGCCTTGGCATACTTGACAATGGGCTATGAAGGCTTTGTTGGTGCCATTGGCTGTGTGCAGGAAGCTCCTACTAGCTTGTAGAAAAATCTTCCCGGAGGTCACCCATCCCAGCAGTGTTGCCACTCAAGTGCACTTAATTACCAAGTGACTATTCACTAGGTTGGTTCTTTTTGTTGTTCTATACTACAAACATAGTTTTAATAAGCTAGTCTTGGGAGGGTCTCCCAAGTCTTTCTTCCATGAAATGGCATATAGTACCTCATTAATAATAATAACTATTATATTCATAATGAGAGTTAGTTTCATAAATCAATTTTCTTTGGAATGTATACACACATTAAAATAAACTAAGTAATGGGGACATTACAAGAGAAATACAGAAAAATAAGAGAAGCCATAGAAGTTGTGAACATGGAGATGAGGTAAGAGACAATAATGTATTAATATTCGAAAGAGATGCAAAAAAGTACATGTCTCTCCCTTTTATACCTATGTTAGTGTGACAACGTATTATTATTATTTCTACACTAAACATCTCTTCTTCCCATCTGCTTACAATCCATCCCATCCCAAAGGTTTTTGCCCACAAAAACAATGCTAAAAAAGTTGGAGAGGATGGATGAAACAGAGTACTACTCTATTTTCAATTATACAAAGTAGAAAAAAGATTGAAGGATTGAAGACATATCGACTGAAATGAAGAAATGAAAGTAAGCCTTAGCTATATACATGGCATTCTTGTTTGCATCATGTAAGCTAGGATCGAGGTGTATGGGTTCAGATGTACTTTTACCACATTGGAACTTGTAGTTTAGGTGGATCTAGAAGAACAGTCACATATGACATGTTTTTATGCACCCCACTTGAAGTAATGGTGGGATATTCCATTCGAGGTTCTTTGAATATATCCTTCCATCATTGTTGCATGAGTTGTATCTCTTCCGACCATCTAGCATGTGTTTTAGCATTTGTCAGTGTAGTTCGCCTTTGTAGGCTAATATGCTTATGGACTTCACGATTAAGCCTGTTGATAAATTTATGCTTTTGAGTAGGCTCATTAGGGGTTGGGTTCATCTTTCGAATAAACATTTCCATATGCTCAATGTAATGCTCAACACTTTTGGCTACCCCTTGGGATAAATAGTCCAACTAAAGAGCTAACTAATCTGGGAAACCTTGCTATTGAAACTTTTTCAAGAACACTCTTGATAAGGCAGCATAAGACCCTTTATTTTGAGCATTCAAGAATTGCTAGAAAAATATGCAACTTTTGATCATCCCACTATTTCATTTGTTTACACAAGTCACCTCAGACCATAGTCCCACAAATTGGGTAAAATCGGCTAGCCTTATGGGACTCCAAGCCATCGTTTCTCTAAATAATGTACTTAGCTTGTGATCTTGAATAAAGTCAACTCACATGAGTTCCTTGGGTTTCTTGAATAGGGATCTTAACCCTATATTAGGTATGTCTTGTGATGACTCTCCTTGGTGGGGAATTCTAAATAAGAATCATAAACCTAAATCTATTACTTGCTCTATCCACGAAGCTTCCATTGGCTCTTTAAATAGTCAGTTCAATCCAAAAGTGCACTCCAAATCCCATTCAAAAAAATATTCATTGCTCCATGTTTGAGCTTGACAAATGTCTATTCCCAAGTTCAGTAAAGCATTCACACTTTCTAGCCTCTCTAGTAGGCAACCAAGATTTTTGACGAGCTACTCGTTCCCTTATAAATTGGTTTTGAGCTTCAGTTTTTTGTTTCTATCTCTCCTCAAAACTCATCCACTACTAGTCTAGTACCCACTAATATCATGCTTTGCAAATTTCTTTCAACTTATACATTTCATGGTTGCATATACGCTCCATAATTTGAGAATAGTCGATAATTCTTGGTCTACTTCTCCATATGGTAGTTTCTCCCCCTGCTCAATAAGTAGACCTAAAATTGAAGCAAACCTCTCTTACTTCTTTTATGTCAAAAGTAAAATTTCTAGACTTTGGATATAGTAAACCCTTCTAAACGTTCAATAAGCTATGCGAAAGTAACAATCAAAGTGGTATGACATGCTAATCGTCTTTATTTTCATTTCATCTATCAACCCAAAGTGTGTTGCTAAGAAAACAATGGTTTGTGTGTAGTCACTATACCCACAACTCCAAGAGGATAATTGTTCAACATCTACAGTTAAACATGGGCCAAAATATTTGTCCCTCTCTACTAGTTCAATGTCTCTTGCCCAATCTAACACTTGTCTTTTGCAATCTTGGGGAAATTTTGGAAAATAGGCTCTTAAGAAAGATACTTCGCAATCACTCATTAAGTTTATGAAAATCTACCTAGGATTTGAATGTCCTACGGAGATTTACCACCCATTCGAGTACACTTGGCTCCTAGTAAATGCACCAAAAATTTGACTAGCCCGAGGCTGTGAACCACTTTAAACTAGGTTTTCAAGCCAACTCCTGAGAGTTGTCGCACTTGATTGGTATGATTTATTGCTAATTTCTATAACTTGACTAAGCCTTCCAAATATTTATGACACTCTTTCATTGCAAGAGTCCAACACAGAGAATGCCTAGAATCTAAGTAAGCTTACTCAATTTCATTGAATTCACTTTTTATGATGACTCATGGCTAGGTTTCTAGATTAGGCACTAGAATTCTAATCCTAAGCTAGCTATGGTTTCCCACCATCTTGCAAGGGCAGCTCCTCGTATTTTGCACCTTGCTATACTTGTGGTAGTTTATCCAGGAAGTTTATTTGTTTGATTTTAAAGAAGTTGCCTCAGAGTATAGATCTGTTTCATCTATACGTTCACCATTTAAATTCATTTTTAAATTTTTTTGTCCACCTTTATAGCTTATTTTCTTTTATTTATTTAAAAGAAAAGCATTCAAAGAAATTAACTTAACATTCAAAAATCCATATGTCTTAATTTTCCTTTTAGAAATGTCACCCCTCTCTACAAAATGCAATTTGTCATTGCATTTTAATACTTAAATAATTAATTTATTTTTTACTTTTTGATGAAAACCTCCTTTTTAAAAATTTGAACTAAATGACAAACAAAGTAAATACACTTTTCTTTCTCACTCTTACACATTCATATATAGAATTTATTTTTAATCTTAGAGTTCCCCCCTAATTAATAAATTATGCTATTGGCCCTCCTCTCTTACTCATTATTATGGTCGGCAATTAAAATTAATCAATTTATAGTAATTATTTGTCAGTGCTAAGGCTTACCCTCATACTACTACTTTTATGTCTTTCACGAATGAATTTCGAATAACTACATGAAATGCTTTACATAGTTGGAGTATTAAAAAATATTATATTTGATTAGTATACAATTTGTAATTATTTATGATTTTTCAAAGGTCTACTTATGCTTGGTTTGATGCATTTTTCTCATTTTTCTATTTTAAAAAAAATCAAATAAGGTTTAAAATTTATTTGGAATAATAGAATGCATAATCAGGGTTGAGTGTATAGATTAAAAATATTAAGCATGAAAAATTAAAAATTTACTATATTGTTATTTGACAAAGTAAAGATACAATTACTTGAAATTTTATTGTGAGTCCTAGTCGTGTCTTTGGAAATTGTGTCTCTGTAGTCCATCTAAATGTCATTCTACTAAGCCCCCCTAGACAACAAAATCTCATCCTTTCTTCTCCTCACAACCCCACTTGTCATTTGATTATTAGCATGATATTGTTACTTATATGTTTAAAAGCTTAAGCTTTAATTAGAAGCTTATAACTTAAAACTATGTCTTTCTTTCTCTCTACATGACGATGAAATGAGGAGAATAGTGTGAATTTGAACCATTTCCATTTTTGGATGGAATCAGGAGCATGATATGGTGATGGAAAGAAAAATAAATTATTCTCTTGGCTGGTGATTTCAAATTAGTTGGGTATATTGAGGTGCTCAGCATTGGCCTATGAAAGGCAAGGCAAGGCAATGATAGAGAGAGGTAGATGATATCATTGTCTTTCTCTCTGGATCTTCCTGATTGCTACTATGATCTCCTTCTATTCTTTGGATGGCTCCCAAAGCAAGAATGCACCCCTTCTTATCACGTTGTCTACAATGGCTTCATTTCGTTGTGTCAATAATATTGATGATAGTAATTGCCTTCTCTTCAATTGGCCCCCTCTTCTCTATCTTCACTAGTATTTAGTTGCAATGACATCATTTCATTTTATTTTTTCCTTATTTGTCTTCACTAAGGAAAAATACATAATCTTCATCCACCTTCTAATACTAGTGATAATTAGCATACTACTCAACCACCAACGTCTAATTAATCTCGACTAAATGCCTAAGAAAATCTAAGATTTACCCACCTCTCATGCGAGAACTTCCTTGTACCAACACCTCTTTTGCATGGATTGTAGAGATGTATCCTTTAGAGACAAAAAATTCAATTGTATTTGTATTAAATTAATGTAAAAATATGGTAAGAGTGTATCAATTGTATATAATTCAATTGAAAATTATTGCAATATTTAGCATATTTCTATGGATTGTCATTCATAAATATATCATAGGGATTATATGAGTAAGGTAGAGATATGGGATTTTTAGCCTCAAGATTGATTTTTTTTTTAATTTTGTTAGCAAGAAAGGTTGCTACACTATTGATATTGAGAAATTCCAATAAGCATCACATCTTGATCTCATCCTTTAGCTTTGAAAAGTAGTTACCTTTATGAAGTTGCCACAATGGTTTCTTCAATAGCTACCACAAGTCAACTTGAGGCTATTATTACCAAAGCCAATGTTGCGCCAGAGTCATATCAATAACATGTTCTAGTCTCCTTGAGTCAACATGCAATAGTCATGCATCATCCATTTTAACACGACATCACCTCCACTTCAAGAACACTTCAGAACTCCATGAAGAACACAAAAAACCTTCGAGATGATGAAGGCTTATAGCCCCTTCTTGTATGTGTCAAATTGGCTATCTTATCCTAGATTTATACACATGTGGCCCTCATAATATGCAAGCAAGTTATCTAAAAAACATATGTGGCTAGCTACTCCAAATTCGCTTAATAGTCATATATCCTAGCCTAGCTGTTGAGTGTTGAAATGACCTATTTTTTGGCTGATTTTTGTTGTTTTTGAGAGCTGAATGGTTGATTTTATGAGATGATTGATTGGTTTGGAAGTGGTTTGAGAGTGTTTTGGATAGGTTGGAATGGTTTTATTAAGCTCATGATGTTTATTAGTAGAGATGTGAAGTTATGATGATGTTCTGATATGTTCTGATTAGTTCTGTTTTGTTCTGTTTTGTTCTGTTTTCTCTCTGTAAGGAGGGATGGAGTATTGATTGATAGGGTTTAAGATTGTTTGGAAGCTTATTGAGTGATTTTTGATGGTTTGGAATGGTTTTGGTATGAATTATGTGGCTCTGATGCTTTCTGTTGACCTTCTATAACTCTCTGATGAGCTTCTGATGAGCTTCTGTAGACCTTCTGTATGCTTCTATACGTGTTCTGTTGGATGAGAGTGTAGCTTGGGAAAGTTTTCTAACCTTGGAAAGAGGTGAATACAAGTGCAAAAGAGCTAAAATAAGTGAAAGAAGTAGCTGCTGAAGACTCAAGTAAAGACTGGAGTGAAGTGACAGTGGTGAGCTACGAAAGGACACTGTAGTGGCTCTCGTGCCTCTTCATATCAGACACACCTCTTGGGAGGGGTATCCACGACCTAAGAAGGATTATTGTGGGTGATTATGAGAGATTTTAGTGAGGATATGATGTACTATTGATGGAGAGAGAGAGAGAGAGAGAGAGAGAGAGAGAGAGTCAGAGATAGCCAATTCTATCAAAAACAGAGTGATTGTGTATGAGAGATTGAGAGAGAAGACTATGAAGATATTGAAGATGAATACTATGTGATGTATTTCCATTCAAAGATGGTGTATTTCTTTGCTTTCTTTGTTCTATTGATGGATTTTGTGAAGATATTGAAGAATATGGTTGATTCTATCAAATCCGTGGGAGATCTACATGATGCTGTACGAATATTTGTTGTGCCTGGTGTTCTTTTCTTCATTGTGATCAAATAATAAAAAAGCTTGTTGTTGTTACAAGATAGATTTTCTTGCAAGAGAAATCCCTTTTCCTTGGTGTTCCTCTTGGGGCTCCATGTTTTTGGTGCGCAGCCGGGGAACCTTGCCATCAACAAGCACCAGAAGAGGCTGAAAATGAAGGAAATGGCATTGCCAAGAAGAGAAGAATTCAATGGATGTTTGTAAAGTTCCTTCTTCCACTGAAGAGTTGGAATTTCTCATAATCAAAGCCACTTTCCAGAAGAAGTTCATCCCACAATGACGGAAACACATCACCATCATGATGCATGCTCTATGTAGTGGACAATTTCCTCTTCATGATGAAGCAGCAGAAACTTGCATCTTGGTGGAAAACTGTTTGGGAACAAATTGAAGAGCAGAAACAAAGAGAATGACCATCCATGGAAGATTTGGCATTCATTGAGAAGTTTCCAGACATCATCAAGTGGGAGATTGTGAAGAAGCTTCAGGAGTCTTGGTCTGTAGAGGTTCACAAAGACAAGAAGGAAAAGAGTTGGAATTTGTTCGTGGATGCTCAACAGCAAGATACATGGGATGCTTGGTGCACTGACAATCTTCTGTTTGTTCAATTGGCAACCCACTGGAAGTTGGTAGACAGAGTGTTTTTTACAACATACACTGTTGAGACCATTAGAAGCTGGCATTACTATGATGATGGCACCACTACAATGCTTAGACGTATGTATTTCGACACCTTCAAAACCGAATACCTTCCTCTGTGCAGTGGCATGAAAGCAAAATTCAGAGACATTGAAAAGGAAGAAGTAGAAGAAATATTGGCAAGACAGTCCTCTAGAGACTTAAGCCTTCTGTTATCCCTCTGTGGAGCACTAACAACAGAGTGGAGCCAACCCCCTGATGAATGACACAATAAAGAGGCAAGAGTTAGAACGAGTCCAGAGGTACGTGAGAAGAGAGAAAGCAAAAATCAAAGCTGAGAACGAGCTCGCACCAGAAGCCGCCTTTGACGCCCTTGCAGAACTCTTTACAGAAGTCCCAATGGCACATCAAGCCCTTCCTCCTCCTTCTGGAGGTCCACTTCCAAGCAAGATCTGTCCTAGAAATATTGATGATAGGCCAGCGAATGTAGTTCCATTGCTAGTTTTTAAGGGAGAGTACAATGAAGATCCTGATCTTCATGTAGCAGAGTTTATGGTAGCATGTGTGGCTAACAATGCCAGAACCCCTAACCATTGGTTGGCAATATTCCCCGCCACTTTCAAGGGCGCGGAGTTTCAGTGGTATGAGAGACAAGCAGCAGGAACTTTTGGCACATGGGACGACCTGAAGTTGGCCTTCCTCACTAAATTCAAGCGTGAAGGTTTTGAAGAGCAGATGCGAGAGGAATTTATGAATTTAAGTTAGTCCTCTGGAGAAAGAGTAGAAGCTTATATCTCACGAATGGAATCCATCCTGAAGAGATGGACTAACCATAATCTAGATGATGGCATTTAGAAGGGGGTGTTTCTCAGAGGATTACAACCAGAAGTCTGTAAGTTTGTGGAGCTGCAAAGACCAACCACACCGCAAGCTGCAACAGAAGATGCAAGACTGTACGATGAAGTGGAAGCTAGATTGGCGATGAATCCAGGAAGAGGAGTCCTACCTCCTCTGATGCCAGGAGTGATGTACCCACCAAATGCAGTCCCAAGGACGGTCCCCTACCCCTACCAACAGGTGCCCCCAGTATCACAGTACAGTGCACGAAATCCACAGTGGCCACAATCAATGCCTCAAATGATGGTTTAACCACAACAACAATGGTCCCAACCAATTTCTCCAATGCCAAATCAGCAGCAACAGTGGAACCCTACCAACTGGAGCCAACAGCCAACAGTTCAAACAAGAGCTCTGAATCAAAATTAGAATAGAGACCCCTCTGTACCAGCCCAACCTGTTTATGCAGTGACTACAGAGACTCCTCAAAACCCTACTGCCAATGCCTCAGGAGGAGAAAGCTTGAAGGATTATTTATCCAACTCAGTTGCAAATATAAAAAAGGAGTTGATGGATGTGATTACAGAGCAGCTACAGACGCTGAAAGTGAATACCGCTAGCATATCCAATGTGGCAGGAGCAGGAAGAGATGTGATGCGATCAAATACTTGGTGTGGTAAGTGTCATCAAGCAGGCCATTTAGCCACTGAATGTACACGAAAACCAACCATCCCGGGAGCTTTCTGTTACTACTATTTGCGGAAGAACCATACAGAGGATATTTGCTCTCTAAAGGAGATGCATGATAGGAGAAGGAAGGAAGAAGACGCAAGATTCAACTTGCTGGAATCTAAAATGACAACACAAGATATTGGACCCAAGCCTAGAGAGTTTGATCCTAATTTCGGACCCAGAAGATTTCCATCCCAAAGTTACAGAGGAAGATAGTCTGGTGGTGGTCAGAGATCAGAAGTAGAGTGTTACAAATGCGGAGAAAAGGGACACATTTCACCAAATTGTCCAAATCCCAGAAGGTCAGTGGATTATAAGCCCTTATGCAGTCGATGCAAAGGAGAAGGCCACACTGCAAAAGACTGTCCATGTCCAGCCCCAGTGAAAAACAGTGCTACTGATAGTCCAGCCAAGGCCCAAGATCCTACCTCCAATTTAGTGGAATTGGAAGTTGCTGCCATTACGTGTGCAAAGAAGGAACCACCTATCCAGAAAGAAAATAATCCTCCTGCCAGAATAGTAAAGTTCAATCTTCCACCAGAAGAACAGAACAGAACAGAGCCTGACAGTGCCGTACAGAGCACCACAGTGCCACAGAGAGTCACAGAGACAGTTCTAGAGACAAGACCAGAGGTCCAGGAGATAGAAGAGGAGGAGGTGCCACAAGTGGCAAAAGAAGTCCCCATGATGCTCCTGTTGAAAGAAACAAGGAAAGTGAAAATGGGTGTTGCCCCATTCCCTAATCGGTTAGAGAAGCCAGTGGATCCTATTAAGGAATACGATCTGGTCAGAGATCTAGATACCTTTAAACCAAACCTCACATTCCGACAATTATTGATGTTGTCTCCCAGTTGCCGAAAAAGGTTCAAAAGTATACTGACAAGAAAACGTGGATTAAGGATTGCTCCCTCAACAGCAACAAAGTCCAACAAAGCTCCAGAGCCTGTAAAAGAAGTGGACGTGGCTAACGCCTTCCTAGATCCGAGTACCCCAGAGACTGGCATGTGGATAGAAGGCTACTTTATTGCAAATGCACTGCTTGATGGAGGTTCATCAGTGAACATTATGACGGATGCAACCCACCCAATGGCTCATCAAACTGGCGGATTAGAGTAGAATTAAGCCTTTGGGCATTCTCCCATATGTGAAAACTACAGTGGCTGGAAAAGATTATTGGCTAACCTAGGACGAATTGGTTCAAAGGAACCTTGACCTTGGGTAGAGGACCCAACAAAGTGGTGCTGAAGCTATATGGTGCTCAAAAAGGACATGGATCCACCTCCTTGGAATTATCTTTTGACTCCCCTAATGAGGCTACAGATGGAACATCAGCAGACGAAGATGCTGTCAAATAGATCCTTCCCAAGAAAATAGTGCCACGTTCCTTAACAGTGGATACTGTACGCCAACTCCCAAAAGATGCAAAGCCCTTATCAATGGGAGAATACTTCCTGCCTGAACCAGAAATGATTTCTGAAATCACTTCTGACAATGAGATAGAAGCATGGATGTACTGCTCTCCCTGTTACATGGCCATAGTAGAGCCAGAGATAGAGGCAGAAGATGAAACAGAGAACCTGTTCTTCTCTTACAGAGCTCCTACAGAGACAGAGACAGAGATAGAGATAGAGACAGAGACAGAGACAGAGCCAGAGATAAGAGACAGAAGAGAATGGAGATGATATTGAAGAAGAAGATTATGAAAGCGAGATGGAAGAGTCTATCCCACCTGAAGAGGTTATATATGAAGAAGAAGTTCTAGAAGCATCAGAAGCAGACGAACTCATGCTGTGGGACAGAATGGAGATGGTACCATTTGGTCTGGTAAATGGATTTTCTCATATGCAAAATCTTTATAAGAAATGGGTTAAGAAGAACAAGCCGTCTTTCAGCAGTGGCTCTTGCCGCCCTCACCCACCTTTGCCAAGAAAAGATGATGATGATGCACCGTGCCAACAAGCACCAGTCTCACAATTCCAACAGGCATCAGAGGGTCCCTGTTATGTGATGTTCCTGGACGCGTCATCAGAAGATGAGTCTTGAATCCTTGTCTATGGATCATTTTCGAAATCACCAATCTTTCAAGAGGGATCATCTTCATTGATACCTTTGCCATGTATGGTGGATGATTTTTAATGATAAATCTCTCTTTTTGGAGGAGTCATTCAGATGGTTGTGTTGTGTGTAGTGTTTGTGTTGTGGGTTAATTGATGTAATAAGATCGTGGTGGTTGCCTATTCGATTTGCATTTGTGCAAGCTACATTTTTGGAGAATTGTGGTGATGGTGTTGCTGGTTGGATAGTTGAAGATGCTGATGCAGAAGAAGAAGAAACCTCTTATATCCTTTACAAGTTTGTTGTGATTTCCAGTTTGATAAGAAGTGTTAATGTATAAAGGGTTTTCCTTTCGTTGTATTTTTATATCAGATACAGGTTATAAGTTGGGGTTGTGGTTGGATGGAATGTTTTTGAAGATATATTGAAGATCAAAGTTGAGCTTTTGAATGAACTTGTCTTCCCTTTTTCTTGGGTCGTGAGGACGCTTCCTTATTAAGTGTGGGGATATGTTGAGTGTTGAAATGACCTATTTTTTGGCTGATTTTTGTTGTTTTTGAGAGCTAAATGGTTGATTTTATGAGATGATTGATTGGTTTGGAAGTGTTTTGGATAGGTTGGAATGGTTTTATTAAGCTCATGATGTTTATTAGTAGAGATGTGAAGTTCTGATGATGTTCTGATTGGTTCTGTTGAGCTTTTGTTTTGTTCTGTTTTCTCTCTGTAAGGAGGGATGGAGTATTGATTGATAGGGTTTGAGATTGTTTGGAAGCTTATTGAGTGATTTTTGATGGTTTGGAATGGTTTTTGTATGAGTTATGTGGTTCTGATGCTTTCTGTTGACCTTCTGTAACTCTCTGATGAGCTTCTGTAGACCTTCTGTATGCTTCTGTATGTGTTCTGTTGGATGAGAGTGTAGCTTGGGAAAGTTTTCTAACCTTGGAAAGAGGTGAATACAAGTGCAAAAGAGCTAAAAGAAGTGAAAGAAGTAACTGCTGAAGACTCAAGTAAAGACTGGAGTAAAGTGACAGTGGTGAGCTACGAAAGGACACTGTAGTGGCTCTGGTGCCTCTTCATATCAGACACACCTCTTGGGAGGGGTATCCACGACCTAAGAAGGATTATTGTGGGTGATTATGAGAGATTGTAGTGAGGATATGATGTACTATTGATGGAGAGAGAGAGAGAGAGAGAGAGTCAGAGATAGCCAATTCTATCAAAACATAGTGATTGTATATGAGAGATTGAGAGAGAATACTATGAAGATATTGAAGATGAATACTATGTGATGTATTTCCATTCAAAGATGGTGTATTCCTTTGCTTTCTTTGTTCTATTGATGGATTTTGTGAAGATATTGAAGAATATGGTTGATTCTATCAAATCCGTGGGAGATCTACATGATGCTGCATGAAGATTTGTTGTGCCTGGTATTCTTTTCTTCATTGTGATCAAATAAAACCTAATAAAAAAGCATGTTGATGTTACAAGATAGATTTTCTTGCAAGAGAATTCTCTTTTCCTTGGTGTTCCTCTTGGGGCTCCACTAGCATGTTGATTCAAATACTCTCTCACTTCTTCACATAGTCAACCCGATGATAATTACGGCATCTCCTTCCTTCATGCAACTTCATCCTTGACATTATATTTGTGGCCAACTCTAAAACTGCATTGCCATCTTGAAGGGCAATACAAACAATCATGATCAACACCAATTACCAATGGCAATCCTCCTTTTGTCAGCTCCCCCCAATCCATGATCACAACTCTATACATATAGTGTTCAATATACTGATATGCATTTTAAAGCTTTTTCTAAGGCTGTAAAGCCTTAGATTTGTTATGCTTTGCTTTTACAGTTTCGTATCCCTTATGCTGCCCCTTAAAGGCTTAGCATCACTTCTCATAATTTCACAACAAATTTTAATTGCAATGGTTCTTTCAAACTTTCAAGGGAAAAAATCTCAAGCATGGGTATACACTCATGCCCAACCATCTCAGAGATATCAAAACCAACTTGTAAAGAATCACTTGTTGTTCAACATTTTAGAGCCTTCTAGGTTGTGTCTTTTATGTTCTGAAATTGTTATCATGCTCGCTAGGGCTCTCAAGCTATGCCAATGCACATTGCCACCATTCACAAAGGGTGGGATCCAACTTTCCTTAATGCAAATATTATTTGTGGGAAAAAACGTGACATATTTAGCTCTCCCCCTAATCCACAAATATTTATGTGCAATGGTCCACCTAGATCAAAGATGTAAATAATTCCACTCTCATGGTGATGACCAACAAGGAATATTTTTTTGAGCACCTTGAACATAAAAATAATGCTGCTCTCATCAAAATTCCCTTTAAAACTATACTTCTTGAACTCCTAGATCAAACACATAGATTACATCCTCTTCATCCCATGCACAATACTTCCATAGGCCTAAAGAAAAAATTAGAAGAACCAACTAATTTATATGCATATGAAAACTCTAGCATTATGCTCCATAGGAAACATGGTCATAACAATTGATTCATCATCTTGCCCTCTTTGATACCTATCTTCGATTTCCATACCACTTTCTCAAAAATTGTAAGATTTACAAACATTTATATGCATTCAAGTAAGAAAGCAAAGTTTTGAATGAGCTTTTGCATCCCTCTAGGCATATACATACCAATAAGCACAATTTCTTCCTTTGAATTGATCTCCATATAGCAAAAGGTCTAATCACACCTCAAATCCCATATTACTTTCTCATCAAGTGGTAATTCCAATGGCTTCACCATGTAATCTTCCTTGATACCTTGGACATCACACAATGTTGCATTCATCCACCAAATATTAGGAATAGCCTCCTCTATTAGCATACTCTAGTTCTCTTTCATAGACATAACATATGTTGGCCTTTTCAACATAAGCATAGTACTAGCATCCTTCAGAACATCCTCATGTGCATATTCTAATAGATTAGAGCCTCCAGAAGAAATATCCAAGACCATTTCTTTACCACTTTCATTGGAAACAAATCTTGAAAATACAAGTCAAAAAAATAGTCTTCATCAAGAGTAGAGAAAAAGATAACAAGTGGAAATTCTGCTCCATGCACATCATTTCCATCTTCTCTTGGCACACAATATGCTCAACATCATCATCATTACTTTCCAGGTTATCCAAAAACATCCTTTCAACACAAGAAGTATCATCCAACTCCAAGGGCACTCATCTAGAGTTCCCTCATCCTCTAGCATACATGCCAGGTGATCTAGTCTACTTTTTTTAAACACACAATCTTCATCAACCATCTCTACAACCAACTCATCACCAATAACATTAGAAACATCAACACAATCATGATGTATATCTTTATCATGATGACTAACAACATCTCTCAATACATCACTAAATCTAGAAGTAACATCAAGTTCCTCCTCACAAACCAAGGAGTCCAAACTAACATCAGCATAGATAACACCTCATGTGTTACCACAAAGATATAAGGGACTCATGGAAGCACTCCCCCTCTTCTCTATCACTGCCAAAGATAGTAATACTTATAAAAAATGAGATTTCTTCATAGCAAAAAAATAATCCACTAATGTACATCCTTCCCTCTCATTTTCATACATGTATGCCTTCACTTCAACATGCTGATCGCCACCTTTTTTATATACGCCATATGCAAAATCCTAAACTTTTTGCCATATTGGATCCAAAACATCCCTATAATCCTCATAATAGAATCCCATCTATCTAATATCATTGAATTGAAGCAGTAAAAATCCCTAAAACTTTATGTAAGTCTGATATTCACTCATAGCAGAACATCTAGGATGAACAAAGAAGAAATTTTACATAAACAATGAGAGGCTTTCCCAACTACTAATAATATCATGCAATAAACAATTGATAACTTTCAAGGGATAGCCTTCAAATCCCTACAGAGCAAAACCCACCATATCTTCATCATCCACAATATAAAACATTTGCATACGCAAAACAACATAATCAACCCAAGCATTAACATCTTCATCCAATCTCCCATGGAAAGCCACCATATTGTGATCAATAAAATTGCCACGTAATAACACCAAACCACTGTCGGCGCTCCTTAGCTCATTGGGGGCACCAAAAAAGATGTATCATGAGTGGTGATCAAGGATAATCCTCTCACACAACCCAAAGACACAAGGGAAAAGGAGCGCTAGTATAGGTTTGTGGCTTGATGTGCTTGACCCTAAAAAAAACCCAAAATCTCATTATAACTATCGTGTAGCGATCTTCAAGATGCAAAAGAAACATAAAAAGAGGAAATTTTTATTTCTCCTATGCCACTACCCAACCACCCAAGAACATTTCAAAATTCTTCATATACATGAAACAATATTTTAAAATAGATGTAACCATCATGACACATTAGTCTTTTGTCATTAGAAGTGGGGTATCCATGATAGTTTCTTCCACAAACTTCATAAATATATCATAGGGCTTATATGAGTGAGATAGAGATATGGGCTTCTTAGCCTCAAGATTAATAATATCTTTTCTTTGACAAGGAGGGCTGCTATACTTTTGATATTGAGTAACTCCAATAATCATCACATCCTGATCTCATCCTTTAGCTTTGACAAATAGTTACCTTTATGAATTTTCCACAATGGTTGCTTCAATAGCTACCATGAGTCATATCGAGGCTATTATTGCCATAGTTGATGTTGCCTCCTTACATTTAGATAGCCAAAGTCACATCAATAACATGCTTTAATCCCCTTGAGATAACACATAGACAGTAGTCATGCATCATCCATTTTAACACGGCCTCACATCCACTTTAAGAACACTTGAAAAATCCATGAAGAACTCAAAAAACCCTTGAGATGATGAAGGCTTGCAACCCCTTCTTGTATATGTAAACCTATTATCATATCCTAGAATTATACACATGTGGCCCCTCATAATATGCAAGCAAGTTGTCCAAAAAGGCATATGTTGCTTATGTCAAGGAGAGGATTGGAGAGAGAGAAAGAGGAGAGAGAATTTTGTAAAAGAGAGAGAAGGAGTGCAAAAGATAGAGAAAGAGAGTGATGAGGAGAGAGAAATACTAGAAAAGGAGAGAGAAAGACAAAAAAAAGAAGAGAAGCCATAGAAGCTATGAACAAGGAGGTGAGGTAAGAGACAATAATGTATTAATGTTCCAAAAAGATATAAAAATTTACATATCTCTACCTTTTATATCTATGTCAGTGTGACAAGGTATTATGATTATTTCTACACTAGACATCGGAAAGGATGGATGAAATAGAGTATTACTCTGTTTTCAATTATACAAAGTAGAGAAAAGAATGAAAGATTGAAGACATATGGACTGAAATAAAGAAATGAAAGTAAGCATTAAATATATACATGTTGTTGGGTTCTTAAAAAGAGTTTGGAGCCTAAGGTCTTCAAGAAATAGACTCAAAATGAAGATGGTAGCTTGCTATGAGAATGTAGCTCTTGAAGAGTACTTTGACCTTATGTAGGTGGCATAATTTTAAAAATTTGGTAGATAAAAACTAATCTAAAACAAATTGTTGTGTCATGACACTATCTGCACCATAATTGGACAATAATTATGCTTTTGCCACCACCAATGTATCCCATAGGTAAGGAAACTCATCTAATATAGATTCAAGCCTCCATGAAGCTTCTTAAATTTGTAAACCTATCCATCTAATCAAATATTCAATGATAGAGCAAGAGTAAAGCTTCTTCTCATGCTCATCTATGATAGCCTCAAGAATGTATTAAATAAGACATTCTTCATCTATAGGTGGCAGCTCTTCAATTGTATCAACAGGAGCACCATAAAAAGTCTTGAGATGACTAACATGGAATACATTATGAATCTTAGTGGAAGAGGGTAGTTCCAATCTATATGCCAAGTCTCGAATGTGCTTCAAGATTCTGTAGGGTCCATAGAACTTGTGAACAAGCTTCTTACTGGATTCATCCTTCAACATAGAGTAACGAGACTTGGGCATTTTTAGTGAAATTAAATCTTTTTCTTGGAACTATAAAGGTCTCCTCTTCTCATCTGCATACATCTTCATTTGATCTTAGGTATTCCTAAGATTCATCTTACATTGTTGAAGAAGGGTCTTATTCTTTCTAATTCTTCTTTCCCAAGAGGATTGATTTTCTCATTGAAAATAATTGTGAGCAAGGGCACCTTATAACCATACATAGCCTCAAAGGGTAAAACTCCAATACTAGTATGAGTGGAGTTATTACCAAGAATCGCATGAATGTTGCACATCATGACAGAAATGGCAAAGGTAAGTCTCCAATCACTTGTTTACACTTTCTGTTTCTCCATCAATTTGTGGATGATGATAGGCTATAGAAGGAGCCAATTTAGTGCCCATGGATGTGAATATCGCTTGCCAAAAGTTACTCATGAAATTCTAATCTTTGTCATGAACAATCACTTGCAATAATCCATGTAATCTAAAAATCTACTCCATAAACTGACTAGCCACTTGTAAAGTAGTAAATTGGGTCTTGGTTGGAATGAAATGGACAGCCTTAATGAGTCTATCCACCACCACAAATATACTATTCCATCCCCTTTTTGATAGTAGGAAAGCCAATAATGAAGTCCATGATAATATGCATCCATTTGCCCATGGGAATAGGTAATGGCTATAACAAACCACTTGTCTTATGGGTGTTATCCTTATTCTATCCTTATTCTACTCACGAGACATGCACTTGGTGAAAAAATCTTTAACATCTTTCCATAGTCCTTTCCAATAAAAGTTTTTACTGATCTTATCATAGGTTTTAAAAACTCCAAGGTGTCCAACTAAAGGCGAAGAATGCAACTCCTTCATATTTTTTTGTGTAAATAAAGATGTAGATGAAATAACTATCTTAACATTTAACTAGATATTAAGCCATTTTTAAGCTGATAATATGAGCTTTCCTCCATGAGATCTTGTTGTAATTTCCGAAAAACATAGCTAAGTTCTTTATCGAAAAGATAATATTCCTATAATTCTTCAATTTAGTCACTATGTAGCTGAGTCATAGTTGAAACTTTACATGCCCACACACGAGAAAGAGAATCAGCCATTACGTTGTGTTTGCCCCTCATATGAGTGATGTCAAAATTATAATTTTGCAATGTAGCTATCCATCTACACTACTTAGGAGTAAGATTGGATTGAGTGAGGAAATACTTAAGGACCCCTTAATCACTTTAAACTATAAACAAGCTACCATACAAATAATGGTGCCATTTTTTAATTGCATGTAAGATAGCCAATATCTATTGGTTGTAGACATTCATAGCCATTTTCTTATCTATAATCTTGTGACTTTCAAAGGAAATAACTCCATGCTCCTATAACAAAAAAATCCCTATGCCTTGACCACTAACATCACACGGTATGGTAAACTCATTTGAAAAATCTGGGCATACCATAATAGGAGTAGAAAGTAAGGAGTTCATTTAATTGGTTGAAGCTACTATCTGCAAAGTGTATCCTTAAAGAAAGCTTCCTTCTTCAATCGGTTAGTCAAATGAGTTGCAATAGCCACATAATGCTTAATGAATTGGTGATAAAATGAGGATAGACTAAGAAACCCTCTAAGTGAAGTAGTGATAGTAGGTGTTGGCCAATCTTTAGCACACCACCTTCTTGGGGTTAGCATGGATCCCTTTTTCACTAATAATATGTCCCAAGTACTCCACCTTAGTGTACATGAAAGAGAATTTCTTCTCCTTATTACCAAAGAGTCTGTGATGTCTCAATACATCAAAAACCTTCCTCATATGTGATAAATGGTCATGAAGCATCTTGTTGTAAATCAAAATGTCATCAAAGAATACTAGGACTGCAAATGTCATCAAAGAAAATCATCAATTCTGGGTATTGGGTACCTATTCTTCTCTGTGATCTTGTTTAGATCCCTGTAATCAATACACATCTTGAAAGATTTGTCTTTCTTCTTCAATAAGACCAAAGATGCATAAGGTGAAGAACTAGATTCAATGAATCCCATTTCAAGAAGCTCCCTGATTTGTTTGGCTACTTCTTCATGCTCACGTTTAGACAATCTATATGGTAGCTTATTAATTGACTTTGAGTTTGGCTCCAAATAAATAGTGTAATCTACTACTCTCTTAGGAGGCAATGAAGTAGGTTCTTCAAAAAAATCCGTGTACTCCTCAAGAAGAGCTTTCAAAGTTGGATGATTTGCTAAATTTTTAGACTAATCTTCAACCTCTTTATTCAAGTGCAAAATAGAAGTCTATGCGCACCTCTTGTACTCCTTGAGTTGTTAAATGGTGATCAGCTAAAAATCTAATTTACTAGAGATTTCCTATAAATGGATGAGTTGTCCATCAAAGATACACTCTATATATAGCTATAAGAAATCCATAATAAAATTTTCCAATGTCATCAACCAATCACACCTAAGTACAATATGTATGGGCCCCATTTTCAAAGTAATCAGATTTACTTTTGCTTCATAATTTTCAACTGGCTATAAAGAAACATGTGGGCATATTTGAGTGTTGAATTCTTCTTAACCATTGGCTATTTGAGTTCTTATGAATTGTTGTAAATCATTGGGAAAAGAATTCAATTTATCCACAATGGACTTATTCAAAAAGTTGTGTATACTACCACTATCTATCAAGATAAACGCATCCTTCCCATGAATACTCTTCATGCAAAGTGTATTAGGGCTATTAGAACTTGTTCAGGTCAAAAGGAACACTACCATTGGATCAAAAGGAAACATGTCGACAAGATCATAAAAGTATTCTTGCCCAACTTCTTCATCAATATCCTCATTTTCAATGGTAATTACAAATGCATTGACCTCAGTAGTATCATTCTCTAAATCTTTAAAGACTAACATACTATGAACCTTGGCATTTGCATTTTTATATACACACTTTGTTGCATGATCAGTTGTATACTTTTCTTCACATTTGAAGCATAAGCCCTTTTCTTTCCTTTCTTTGTAGAGGTCTATAGGAACGGACTTTGGATTCATATTGGATGAAGTAGATCTAGACTTGTTGTCCCCTTGTTTAAGATCCAATCTTGGACTATTTGCTGTCCTGAAATTGCCTTGAGGTCTTGAAGCATTGAATGATGGATAAGTTGGCACTCTTAAGCTCCCACTTGGTGCATGATTGCTGCCATAAACATTACCAACTTGTCCCTATTTTAAAATAATCCTTGGTTTTCCATAAATAGGCTAAATTGAAGATTCCCTTCTATACTTTCTTCCATAATGTTTTGCAAGCTCAATAGCTTTGAAAAGATTTGTAGGATTTTGCACCATAATATCAACTGATAAAGAAGGTTCTAAACCATACATATACTTTTGGAGTTTAGCTTAATCACTAATGCTCTCTACATACATGATAAGGTTGAGGAATTGGTTTGAATAATCCCATACACTTAGGCCTCTTTGCTCTAATCCATACCATCTATGTGCCAATTTTCCTTTTTCAAGAGGAGAGACAAAGACTTCAACCATAAGTGTCTTGAATGCATCCCAATTCTCTACAGGTATATTTTCTTTCTTGATGTATCTCCACCAAGCATGTGTAAATCCTTCCAAATTTAAAGATACAAAATGAATCTTCATATCATTAGTTCTAGGGAATATATCAAAATATGATTCAAGTTTTGAAATCCATTCCTCTAGATCAGATGGTGAAGATGACTGTCGATTGTACATTGCCAAAATGATCTTATCCTTCAACTCTATTTCATGAAAGGTTTGCTATCCCAAAATGTACTATTCATGGTTAGTAGGCATTGAACCTCCAAAATAAGATTGTACTCTTCCAATAGGTAGCTAATTAGAACTAGTGTGCAGCCTTCTCAATGGTAGAGGACCCCTAGGGGGTTAGGGATTTAGCCCATAAGCTTGGAAATTAATACCATTCCTACTACCCAAATAGTAATCATGACTTTGTGAAGCCTCACCCACTTCATATTGACTATTGGAAATGCCCCTTCGTGTTGAGATGTAGAGAGAGAAGATATGTAGAGATGCGATAGGGACTGAAGAGACACACCATATACACTCCCAAAGACTACATATTGATCACAATCTACTTATATATAGGGTAGACCTAGTCTAGATAGGGTGACCTGTATAGCTTCAACACCCCCACTCAAACAAAGGTCTCTAGCTGCGGGTGAAAAAAAACCATTGGGGAGCACAAGGGGAAAACTTGAGCTTCTATATAAAAATGTACAAACATGATCAAGAAGGATTATTGTGTGCATATAAAGTGAATCCATGCATGTGAAGTGAAACGAAATATGTATGTACAAAGATGACCAAGAGGTCTAAGGTGTATGTGCATATGTGAAGTGTGTGGTGCCTACAAGGAGTATGTACAATGGCACTACGATTTCATAGTAGATTAATTCCCAAAGATTCAAGTTGAGACAACTCCAAGTTTTGAGTGCAACAGAGTAAAGTGTGCTTCATTGAGTCCTTTGATGAATATATATGTAGTCATTTGAACACTTGGACAATGTTCAATCATGATCATGCCTTTCTTTACTTCATATTGAACATAATGATAATGCACTGCAATATGTTTAGACTTGTTATCTTGAACATAGTCTTTAGCAAGACTAATAGCACTTTGGTTATCACATCAAAGTGGTGTGATGGAGAGAGGAGGATGGACAATATCTTATAGAACTTGTTGAAGCCATACTAACTCTCAAGCCGCTAAAGATGCAGCTACATGTTCAGCCTCTATAGTGGAAACAACAACAGAATGTTGTTTCTTGCTAGTCCAAGGAACAAGACAACCATTGATAAAGAAACAATTTTCACTTGTAGAACACATAGATAAGTGAGAGCTTGCCCAATCTACATCTGTATAACCCAAAAGTTAAAGTGAATGTAGAGAATCAGAGTTTTGTTGGCATCGATAAACCAACCCAAAATCTTTAGTGCCTTTCAAATACTTCAAAACTCATTTAGTTGCAGCCCCCAATGTTTAAGGCATGGAGAACTTAGATGTTGAAGAAAATTTGCATAAAAAAGAATGTCAGGGTGAGAATTTAAGCCAACAAATTGAAGACATCCAACAAGATTAGCATAAGGTTGATGTAATACTAATTGTCCGTCATTTTGTAGAAAGTGAGAGTTTTTGGTAGAGCTCACAAGACAAGGAGTACTAGCAAGAGATGTGTAGAACCCAAACCAGACTTCTGAATAATATTTTCAATGAACTTCATTTGACGTAGTAATTAAAAACAATTTTCTCAATCATGTTGAATTTGAATACCAAGACATGAGTGTATGTCTCCAAGATCAACCATGTCAAATGCAAAAGATAAAACCTTCTTTACTTGTTGAAGGAAGTTGAGATGGTTAGAAACAAGTATGGTATCATCCACATATAGAGCAAGAATAACAAAACTATCATTGCGACGCTTGACATATAAGTTAGGATCTGAAGAACAAGAGATAAAACCTTGTTTTTTAAGGAAGCTTGTGAAGATTGTTTGAGACCATAGAGTGCCTGATGAAGTTTGCAAGTAATATTTTCCTTATGTTTGACTACAAATCCCTCTGATTGCTCCATGTTTTGTAAGGAAGCTCGTGAAGATTGTTTGAGACCATAGAGTGCCCGATGAAGTTTGCAAGCAAGATTTTCCTTATGTTTGACTACAAATCCCTTTGGTTGCTCCATGTATATCTCTTCCTTTAAATCACCATTAAGAAAAGAAATTCTCACATCCATTTGGTGAACCTCCAAATCAAACTCAACAACAAAAACTAACAAGACCCGAATATTGGTAATACGAACAACAAGTGAGAAAGTTTCTTGATAATCAACTCCTGCAATTTGTGAGAAACCTTTGGCAACTAGCCTTGCTTTGAATTTGTTAAATGTTCCATCTACTTTTATTTTAGTATTATCAATCCACTTGGATTTAATATCAATATGTCCACGTGGTAACTCAGTTAGAACCCATGTACATTTAGAGAGAAGAGATTCATACTCAGCTTCCATGGCCTCCTGCCATTGTTCCTTTTGTGGGGTTGACATGGCATCACTATAAGGGACATGATCTTCACAAATATTGAGAGCATTCTCAAGAATGTCAACATCATCAACATGACAAGTACCATGCTCATTATCAATTGAATGATCAACATAAAGATCAATGCCAAGGTCATCATCAGCAATAATAGGTGCAAGTTGTGAATCTTGATTTGAAGAGTTAGTATTATCCTGTGAAGGAGGTTCATCATCATATAGAAAATGAAAAGAAGTGAGTAATAACTTCGTATTATCATCGTCCTCTAATGACCACATCCACCTAGCATTCTCTTGAGACCATGTGTTGCCCATAAGTTGCTCATTGAAAATAGCATCACGACTTATGATTACCTTCTTGGAAGATGGATCATAAAACTTGTATCCCTTAGAAAAAGCTGAATATCCAATGAAAATAACTTTCAAACTGGGAGGATCAAGTTTTTTGCGAGTCTCTTTGGGCACATGAATATAAGTAATACATCCAAAAGTTTGAAAATATGAAGCAAAAGAAGTTTCACCTGTCCAAGTAGTAATCGGTATTTTACCCAAGGAGCAAATGTAGGAAGATCATTTTGCACAAATACTACTGTTAAGATTGCTTCAGCCCAGAAACATCAAGATAAGCCAGAATGAATGAGCATACATTGCACGGCATTGAGAATAATCATATTTTTACATTCAACAATACCATTCTATTGAGAAAAGTAAAGAATTGTATATTCATGATGATGAACACCCTGATTATTACAATAATCATCAAAATCATTTGAAATGTATTCTCCACCATTATCAGTACAAAGTTTATTGATGCAAAGACCAGTATGAAGTTCTGTAGATTTTTTATATTTCTTAAATAAAGCTTTTGATTTGTGTCGCAAGAGAAAAACCGTGGTGTATATTGAGAAGCCATCAATAAAAGTAACGAAATACCGATATTGAGATTTTGATGGAGGAAAAGGTCCACAAATATCATTGTGAATAAGATTAAGCAAATCTCTAGAATGAGTTATGGTGGAAATGGAAAAGGGTTTGTGAAAATGCTTTCCAAGTTCACAAATATCCATATGAGGATGAGCTTTGAATTCCATACCTTGAACAAGGTCATGTCGATAAAGATCGACAAGCTTTGAAAAATTAGAGTGAACAAAACGATGTTGCCATATTTTGCTGTTAAGATTGCCAATAGCTATAACAATATTTGTAACATCTTCATTTAAAGATAATTAAAAAATATTACCATTTTGAGGACCAACATCTATGGTTTGGGCATCTTTCTTTTCAATGTGACACTTGGTATGGTCAAAACCGACAAAGAGACTAAGATCCACAAGACTTGCAACTAAAAGAAGGTTCCTTTGTGGATTTGGGACATGTAAAACTCCATGCAGAATTCTTGTTGAAGAAAGAGTACCGAGATATAAATCACATATACCTTTGCCTTGGCAGGTTGGATCATCAACAAGATAACCCAATTTCTTGACAGGAATAGAATGATAATTATGCAACCATTAGGACTGATATATCATGTTTTTCATAGCACCAAAATAAATAATAAAAAGAGATCTATCACGAACATGAATTATCATTTTCGGAGAGAGAGAATAACTCACACAATTTGCTTCTTCAGTATTGTTGTCATGTGAAGCAACATATGCTCTATTACGATTTGAATCAAAATGATGGATTGGATGATAACTCTTTTTATAGTAGTCACAAGGAGAATAATATTTGGATAAATGTGATTGTTTATTTGTAATACCATGTTCTTCATCATATTGTTTTTCCCAACAATCATCTGTAATGTGACCATTTCTATTGCAATAAGAACAATGTATGTTAGGAAACTTGAGATAAGAGAAGTTACCACCACAATGAATTCTACATGTAGAGCGTGGAAAGGGATGCCTTCTTCGAGAAAGTAAATATTGGTCTATTTTTTATGATTGTGTGTCCTCTTGTGAGATCATAATTGTTTCTTGATTTGTGTGTCACCATTCATGTCATTGTGAATATTCAATCAAAGATATACAAGCTTGATCAAAATTGATCCCATCTTTGTTAGATAATATGGTAACAATATTATCATAAGCAAGATCCTTTATAGTATTAAGAAGCTGTGTTACCAATTGATTTCATGGAATAGCATCACTAGTAAGTAGCAAGCTGATTGATAATGTTCTTGAATGATTTGATATGGATTGCCATAGAATTTGCGATGTTGTATTGTAACTCAGTAAGTTGACTAGGAAGATAAAGTATTTGGAGCCCCAAGAGGAACACCAAGGAAAAGAGGATTCTACTGCAAGAAAATCTATCTTGTAACATCAACAAGCTTTTATTTCATTCTTTTGATCATCAAAACAAAGGAAACATCAATTCTTCAAGCAGCATCATAGTAGATATCTCCCACGGATTTGATAGAATCAACCATAATCTTCAACATCTTCATAGAATCCATCAATAGAACAAAGAATATAGAATAATATACCATATTTGAATGGAAATCAATCACATAATATTCATCTTCAATGTCTTCATAGTTTTCTCTCTCAATCTCTCATATACAGTTACATTGTTTTGATAGAATTGACTATCTCTCTCTCTCTCTCTCTCTCTCTCTCTCTCTCTCTCTCTCAATAGTACATCATCTCCTCACTACAATGCTCTATAATAACTCTCAATAATCCTTCTTAGGTCGTGGATGCACCTCCCAAGAGGTATGTCTGATATGAAGAGTCACCAGAGCCACTACAGTGTCTTTTCACACCTCACTACTGTCACAGTCACTTAGTCTTCTCTTCAGTCTTCAACAGCTGCTTCTTCCATTTGTTTTAGCTCTTTTGAACTTAGATTTATCATTTTCAAAAGTTAGAAAACTTTCCCCAAAGTCACACATACTTTCTATAGAACACTTACAGAAGGTCCAAAAAACAGTTACAGTACAGTACTAGAGCAGCTATAGTTCAGTTACAGAGCAGAGACAGAGGCTCTACAGAAGGTCTACAGAGGGTCATCAGAACCTCATAACTCATACTCAAACCATTCAAAACTATCAAAAACTATTCAATAAGCTTCCAAAAGATCTCAATCTTCATCAATCATCAATCCATGCTTCATACATAAGAAAATCAGAACAAAACAGAAGCTATACAGAAGGTATACAGAACCAATCAGAACATCAATAGAACCTATCAGAACATCATAGAGCTTCATATCTCCACTAAAAATCATCATAACCTTGCAAAACATAATCAATATCATCCAAAACACTCTCAAACACTTCCACTAACAACCATACATCACTCTAAATCCATCAAAAATCAATCATTCAGTCCTCAAAAATATCAAAAATCAATCAAAAATTCAGTCTTTTTTCACTCTCAACATATCCCCACACTTAGAAAGGAAGCATCCTTGCAACCTAAGGAAAAGAAGAATATAAGTTCACTAAAGAGCTCAATTTTATCTTCCGTAGGATCTTCAACATTCTCGCCAAACCACGACCCCAACTTATCACCTGTATCTGATAGAAAAATACTACTAAAGGAAAACTTTGTTATTCATTAACTCATCTGATAATCATTTAAAAGTCATAACAAATTTGTAAAGGATATAAAAGGTTTTTCTTCAGCTTTTCACCATAGGCGTTCCATCCACCATCAATAGCTTGAAAAGAGCTCTCGAACAAATTATTCTCAATCAGCACGAACTCATCACATACAATTATTACAACACACACAAACACTAACACAACCATTTGAATGACACCTCCAAAAAGAGATATATATAATTAAGAATCATCCACAATACATTGCAAAGGCATCAATGAAGGTGATCCCTTTTGAAGGCTTGGTGGTTTCGAAAACGATCCATGGAGAAGGATTCATCTACAAATGTCTTTGGAGGATTTTGAAATAACTGCAGGCATCACATCCTTTCTAGCAAAACAAGGTATCTGCTAGGGAGACATAGGCCATGAAAATAGAGGACATCCAACTATTGGGAGTCAATGTTCACATTGACATTCATACAAAGCTTTGGAATGGCCTTTTGATCATAATGGGAATGCCTATGCATGTATGCTAGATACCAAGCAAAATGACCTGTCAATCTCACTGAAGGATCTAGAGATTGTGAATATTGGTGAGCAAAATGAAGGTAATTCTGGTATGCTTGATTGGCAGTAGTCCAATCCCCTAGAATTATTGGCCAGTTTATCTAAGGCCCTGTAAGAGAATCAGTTGAGCTCCATCCTCTTCATCTTGGAATTTGCTGATCAAATCCAACATATTCACTAATTAACTGAGGGGGTTGAGAAATAGAAGTGGCAGGAGATGAAAGTGGAATAAGTAAAAGAGGATGAATAGATGGGTAAGCAAAATCATAAAAGGAGGAATAAGTTAAAGAAGGAGTGGTTGGAAATTTAAGGGTATCAGTTAGGAAAGGTGTTAATTGATAAACAAGAAAAGTAGAAGGGATATGGATAGATGGAGAAGGGCATGGTGGAGAAGGGGAAAACACTCTATCTTCGATAAAAGAGCAATAGGTAAATATGGGAATTTGAGGAAAACCTTGAGGTTGGAAAATAAGAGGTAAGATAGCTGCTGAATTGGTTTGATAAAGGGAAAGATAAGTATCATAGCGATGAGCCATTTGTTGGTAGTACAATAGGCTAGGAACAGAGGGACCTAAGACAGATCTTCTCTAATAGGCATAAAAAAAGGATGAATCAAACGGATGGTTTTTGGAAAGATAAGCTAGGAGATCCACCCTCAGTTGGTTAGTGCTCTACACATAAGTAGAAGCTATATTCTGACGTTGATTCAGGATCACGGAATCAATCATTGAGTGCCATGAATTGTCAGGGCAAGTAGCCACTTTTGAGGAGTAACACTGGAACATGTCATCTATTCGCAACTCCAAATAATTGACATACAAAACATCTTGCAAAACCACATCCCCTACATACCAGGCCAAATCTACTTTATCTAAAATCAACAGATCACCTCGTAGATACATGTAAGACAGCAACATGGTATCCGTCATCACAGAATCTTCAAACACCATATGGACCACTTCTGTCAGCAACTCAGGAGACCAAACCCCACTCCAACCATCCTCTGGAAGAGGAAGATCCATCGTTGAAAGCTTCATATAGAAGGCCAACTTTTGCAATTGATAGTGGACAAAGAAAGAATGGTCCGGAGGAACATACTCCTGAAAGTGCTCAAATGTAGACCATAACAAATCCATCCTAGACTGCAATCTTTTCACTTTATCTTGGAACAAAGGACACAATGTGGCCTGTCTCTAGAGAATTGCCAAGTCTTGCATAGAGATAGAAGGAATCATAGGAATATTGGGGCTTGGAGGAACAGACTGTGACTACGTCAGTTGGTCTTGCAACTGCTTGATTTGGGAAGCTTCTGATTTCACTGTATTATGAGCAGTCTGTAAGGCTGAGAGTTTTGGATCTAAAAGAGTCTGAAACTCTTGAGCTTCTTTGGACTTCTCTTTGGGCCTCAATCATTTTGGTCTGCTGCTCCATCTGCTTAAACAGATCTGCAAGTGTATCTTTAGCAAAGGCTAACTTTGTGGTTTCCTTATGCAACTGGTCTTTGGACTGCATCAGTTCTTCATAGAAAGAAGCATACAGCTATTGAACACAAGCTATCATTGAAAATTCAATCGAACTCTAGATGTCATTACAAAGGAATGGAATAGCATCTCCTGATACTAAACTGTTCAGTGAAGGGATTGATATTTCCAAAGAACCCTCTCTATGTGCCTTGAACAAATTGTTACATGTGAGGTAAGCAGCGAGGTCATTGCCAGATGTAGCAGGAATTGTGACTGAAGGAATAACTGAAGGAGTTTTATCTGCCACACGCTTCAAGAGCTTCCATTGAATGACCAATGGAGGAGGGGAATCAAGATCCTCTATGTCAATAGGTTCTAACTCTTTTAAAGGTGGAGGGGGAGGTACTGGATCAGATGGAGGTGGTGGTAGCACACCCTTCTTTAGACCTAAGTATGTCAAGAAAGCATACAGGTAGGAACCATAGGTAACATTTGTGACATTTCCCCTGGTTACTTTGAAAAAATGTTGGTCCATCTTTGTAAGTAGGTAAGTACTCCAATCAATGGCCACCCCTTTTAACACCATCTTGGAAGCTGTGAAGAGTTCTTTGGACAAGTAATGGGATGGTGTTTTGGTAGGCATAAACCTGTCTTGGAGGAACTGGCAGACTAACTTCCAAAGAGGATCAGTGATCATGGAAAACTTCTGTAACAACTTGAAAATCTCATCATTGAAGAATAATTGTCTAGCTGTAACAAAGGGCTCTCCTTTGTAGGGAAGAGACAAAGCCTTCCCTAACCCTCGGGGTGTCAACACCATGGAAGCACCATGAACCAAGCCCAACTTCTTACTATATGATGCAAGAAACTCATCACACATGGATGGATCATTTGGAATCAATAGAAATGAGGCAGCCACGAAAGTCGCAAGTCCTGCTTTCGCTATAGACTCAAAAGCTAGTAGGAAAGAATAATCCCTACTGATCAACGGGACATACTGGATAGGAGGAGGAGCGTGAGGCACCATTCAAATGAAAAACACACACCACAACACAGACAATCACAAAGAATGCCTACAAAACAACCAAAATAGCTATAAAAAAGAAATCAATCAAAAGAATGACACACATACATATACGTAGCTAACCAATTTATCACCCCAAACAACCCACATCCTAGAAAAAATTCGGCATGACCTCTACACATATGCGACCAAAAACTTCATGCGATGCAACAAACAGGCATCCAAAATCCCGTATCAATCAGGCAAGAAAAAAAACTACAAACCGTAATCGTAATTATAGCACATAAGCAAACCATAATACCATAAAAATGTACATCATGACCTAACCATAACCTTGACCAACAATTTCAACTAAGAGAATTTTACGCACCCATCCCACAAAGCGTGTTTATTAAAAAGGGAAAAAAAGTGCAATGAGAGGAAATGGTTTTAATGAAGGGTGGTTCCTTCTTAAAATTTTAATTACAATTTACTAGGGTGAAGCAGTGCTTTATCGAAACCCAGACTACGATTCCCAGACTGGGGTCTCTAAATGAAAATTCATTAATTAAAAATTAATGGTGATGTGGAGAAATTTTTTGCCAGCGCGTGCTTTTTTTTAAATGGCTGGTTCATTCTTATTAAAAATTAAGGTGCCTCTTAAGTGCACGTAGCGTGTGCAAAGTGAATGGTTGGTTGATTTTTAATAAAAAAGTGTGTGTTTAGTACGAATGCGCGTGGAAAAGTGGGTGAATATAGTTCATTTTAGCAATTAATTGTGATTAAGGAATGATAAAAATAAATAAAGCTAAAAAATAAATACTTGGTAGAGGTGTGTATGCAATAGATTGAAGGCGCATGGAGTAGTCCCAAATGCAAGGAATCCAGTCAAAAAAAAAACAAACACCACTGACTGAAAAAAATAAAGCACCTTAGTGTGTTTATTTTATTTGGATTTTATTTTTTATTTTTTATTTTTTCATTTGTGGTTTTTTTTTCAATTGTATTTTAGGTGTGTTTGTATTGCGTATAGTGTATGGTTTGGTTTGTTTGTTTTGTTATTTTTTTATTTTTCTGTTTCCGTTTTTGTTTTTTTTTAATGTAATAATTAAATCGAGATATAGGATACATGAATATATTGTGAAGTGTAAAGGTGGAATTTCAGCAATCCAGCAAGTGTCAACAATGTATTTGAATTTATCCATGATTTTGCAGCTGATTTTTGGATTTTAAAATGGTTTTTTCTGAAGTGAGTATTAAATTTAGGAATTTTGACTTAAAATAATATTTTGGGCATTTATAAAAATATTTTGAATTGAGAAATTAGTGGCAAAAGGGGCAAGGGGATTTGTGAAAATTTTTGGAAATTTTTTGGATTTATTTCTAAAATTTTGCTAAATTTTAATGAATTTTACTCATTTTACATGTATTTTTGAAGTAATTTTGAAATTTTAAATTTTATGCAATTTGTTTTCTTAAATTTCCACTTTAAAAAATATTCCAAATGATTTTAGCAATATTGGTAAATTTTTAGAAATTTTTTGGTAATTTTTTTGAATTTTAAATGAATTTTTGGAATTTTTATGTGTTTTATGTTTATTTTTATGTATTTGCTGGTTGGAAAATAAAAGGCGGTACTCGAACTGCATGTGAACAACGGAGGATAACTGCGTGTGAACAGTTGACTGCAATACCTCACCGCACGGACAAGTCGGAAGCGCATCCTTGCGCGTGAATGCCCGTTAGTACACCCGTACATAGCGAGAAAATAACGAAGGAGAAAAGACAAGAACGGGGGCTAACTGAGTAGATGAAGTGAAGTAAGTGAGCTTAGTCTGAGAAAGTTGATTAAGATAGTTTAGTGAGGTAAATCAATTAGGTTAGTTAGGTTAGTTAGGTCAGTCTGGTTAATTTTATTAAGTCTGGTAAATTAGGTTAGTCTGGTTAACTAGGTTGAGTTAAGTAATGTTAGTTAGTGTAAGTAATATAAGTTAAGTAAGCTAGGGTTAGTTAGGTCTAACAATGGTTAGGTTACTCTAACTAGGGGTAAGTTAAGTGAACTGGGGATGAGGGTAGGCTAACTAGAGGTGAGTTAGGCTAACTAGGGGTTAGTTTAGGTAACTATGGTTAGTCAAACTAACTATGGTTAGTCACTTTAATTAAGGGTGAGTTAGTTGGCTAGGGGTTAGTCTAATTAGGGTTAGGGTCATCTAACTAGGGTTAGATTAGGTTAACTATGGTTAAGTTAATTAACTGTGGGTGAGTTAATCTAACTAGGGTTAGGTTATGTTAACTATGGTTAGGTTAACTAACTAGTGTTAAGTTAGTGTAACTAAGGTGAAGTTAATGTTAACTGTGGTTAGGGAGTTTAACTAAAGTTAGGTGAACTAACTAAGGTTAGTGAGACTCACTAACCAGGGGTTCCAGGGGAGGAGGAGGAGGAGGAGGAGAAAAGGATCGCTGGTGGCGGCGGCGGCAGGGAGGAGGAGGAAGGAGAAGAGAAGGAGAAGGGGGAAGAAGAAGGGGAGGAGGAAGGGGAGGAGAAGGAGAAGGGGAAAGAAGAAGGGGAGGAGGAAGAAGGAGGAGGGATGGGCGGTCGAGGCGGCGGGCGCTCCACGGCGAGTGGCGATGGAGGCTTGACCGAGATCCGGCAGCGAGGGCGCAAGCGACGGCGAGCACAATGGCGATTGCTAGCAAGGGCGGCGATCGAGGCGGCGGGCACAGGGGCTCCATGGCAGGCGGCAACTGCACGGCCGAGGGGGGAGAGAAGAAGGAGGAGAAGGAGGGAAAAGAAGAAGGGGAGGAGCAAGGGGAAGAAGAAGGAGAAGGGAAGAAGAAGAAGGGGAAGGAAGAAGGGGAGGAGGAAGGGGAAGGAAGAAGGAGAGGAGATGAGAAGAGGAGGCCGCGGAGGAGCGTGATAGGTAAGGTAGGTAGGGGTTTTTTTTGGATAATTATTATATTTTTTGTTTTAATAATTCAAATGTTGTTCTTTGTTTTTTTTTTCTTTTTTCCTTCTTTTCTTTCTTTTTGTTTGTCTTTTTTTCTTTTTTTTGTTTGATTTATTATTATTAGTATTATTTGTTCTTTGTTCTTTTTTCTTTTTGTGTCCTTGTTGTTTGTTGTTTTTTTTTCTTTTTTTTGGAAAAATAAAAATAAAATTAAAAAAATGAAAGATGTGTGGGCAAAAAAATGCACCCTCATCCCATGCGCATGTGCGGTGCAGGAGTAACAAAATTTGCAATGACGGGATCAAATGGGGCAGGGACGATGATGTCGAACCATAGACGCCATGGGGGCATCCCGAGGCACGTAAAACCAAAAAAAATGTGCGTTCACGCGCGACATGAAAAACACAGTCACACGGTTAAAAGGAAGAAAAATTAATAAAACCCAAACCGTACGTCCGATCGAAAATCTGTAAAAAGGAAAAATGTGCCAAGAGACGAGGGAAAATGATGGAAACATGCAACACGGGTTCGGGGGCAAAATTCGAGTGTTTACATGGGAAAAACGCAAAAAACAAGCTCAAAAACACATACGTGTATTAATGCCAGAAAATCTGCGCATCCGAACGAAGTGTGAAAAGAAGGAAACTTGTGTAGAACAAGGTGTCCTACAACCTTATCATGGCAAAACACAGTTCCAATTGAGATAGGATGCGTTCACATGGAAAAAACCCCAAAAACGAGCCCAAAAATAGACTCGAAAATTAATATGGGAAAATTTGTGTACCGGAATAGAGGATGATAAAAAGGAAAAATGTCTGAAAAAAAAGGATTCGCAGGGTCGGTACATCAAAACTCAGTTTGGGGGAAACTAGGAGGGGTTCACGTGGAAAAAACACGAAAAACACACAAAAAAACACACAAAAAAACACACGAAAAATTTAATAACTAAAAATTCAGCAGTCAGAAGAGGGGGGATGAAAAAGGAAAAAGTGGGGGAAAGCTGGCAGGACACGGTTGTTAAATTAACCTTCCATTCTGGTAAAAATAGGGCAGGTTCACATGGAAAAATGTAAACAATAGACACGAAAAGGCCTGAAAATCTGTAAAAATTCATAATGGATCAATTGTGCATCGAAAGGACACGAAATAAAAAGAAAAAGTGTCAGGGGGAATGGGTAGGATAGGGCTGGCACATCAGACTAGGGTTCCGAAGCAACAAAGATGCGTTCACATGGGAAACAAGCCAATTTATGGGAATTGCTTCAAAAATTAATAATTTGAGAGCCTTCTATCGAAACAGGGGTTGATAAAAAGCAAAAATAGGCAGTTCAAAGGGATGAACACGGCTCTAAGGTTGGATTGGGATTTTGATGAATGTAGGGTGCGTTCACATGGAAAAATCACAAAACAAAAAATAAAGAAAAACGACCAAAGAACAGCTCCGAGGACAAGGTGAAATAGAATGGAGGGGTGGGGAAGGGACCCCATCAGGGTAAAATGAAGTCATGGCATAGATATATGATCAGAACAGAGTATATGCATGGGGGTATGCAACATAGACGCACATGGACGCATCCCCACACTTAGAACCTTAGCAGGGAGAGTAAACCGAACATCAAGGACCTAGTACCACACATCAGACTAACCACAAACGTCCCCACACTTAAGACATGACCATCACTAAGAAACAAAAGGTGTAGGGTTAGAAGAACTTGGCCCATATTGCCGAGGAGGAATGTCAACTATCGAGGTTGCGTCTTGTGTCATGGTCAGCTGTAGGAGGTAACAAGGTGCCTTCATAGCACACGTCCTTCAACCTTCATGGCAGGGACCATGCGGCAGCACCCAGGGAGGTAGTTGGTTGAAGGAATCACAGAAAATTCGTTGATGGCGAGGGATATTGCACTCAACTCATGATCACTCAAATGGAATGAAGGAACAGTCACTCGCTCCATTACTAACATCACTTGAAGAAATAATAATGAAACCTAGAGCTCATACCCGGTTTAGGAATCAACAAAGGGGTGGTGTAGAAAGAGTATACTAGGGTGCACAATTAATGGTGTATCAATGCGTCCAACCCCTCTAACATAGGTTCAAGTAGGAAGGCCGAGGAGCCTTGTAGTGTAGTGTACAGAATAGAGTGATGTGTCCTGTGCTGATGGCAGATACCCAGCCCGTGGGTGCAGAGGGAAACAAAAATGTACCTGACTCCAATGGTCGTAACGTCCCTCAATCCTCACCTCTCGATAATTGGTTGAAGAAACACTAGTCACACTCAACCCACCCTCTGTCGCACACTCTGTTGAAAGATATAGAGGGCAGCCCTTTCTTGAAACCCATTGATGTAATCATCACTATCACTTGTGCAGAGGTTGTATGCCTTGTGTGCTTTGATGGTGCAACTGTGCATCCCACCTTGTGCCAACATACAGTGCAAGAAGGAAGGCCAGGGAGCCTTATTGTGCAGTGCACGGCCTGTTATGACAGGGAACTTCTTCCTTTTCTCCCATAACAGTTTTTTTTCTCTCTCTTTCTTTCTTTTTCTATTTTCTTTTTTTTTTCTTTTAAGAAAGAAAATGTTAAAAATGCCATGTGTGAGGACCAACCTCGCCACCATTGTTGGATCAGACAAGCAGAGAACAAGGTTGGGTTGAGATGTTTCTGTAAGGGATTAGCAGAATGAGACCGCCTCATGAGGAGAATCATAAGGGCTATAAGAAGCACGATGAGAAGGAAAGTGCGACGCCCAAAAGAGGAAGGGTAGGTCGACTGTGATTGTCAAGATCCCCAGGGAGGGAAGTACTTCTTCAGACAATAGCCATTGATCAGGTAAGGATCATCAGAGGCATCAACAGTCTGTACCTGAATAGAGCCATTAGGATTGACAGCAAGTACCTTGTACGGGCCCATCCACCATTGTTGAAGCTTGCCAAATCTCGAATCATAGACTAGAACAAAATCACCTTTTTTGAACTCCTTGTGCTTGATGAAACTGTCATGATAGGCCTTGCGTCACGCTTGAGTGGTTTCCATGCACTGTAGGGCCATCCGTCGTATCTCATCCAAACATTCCAAGTGCAGGAGGCGGCGTTGCACTGACTCATTATCTCCCAAGCATTCTTTAACTGCCACTTGCAAAGAGGGCAATTTGAGCTCAACAGGGAAGACAGCTTCTGTACCATATACTAGCTGGAAAGAGGTCTATCATGTAGCTGCCTTATGGGAGGTTCTGTATGCCCAGAGGGCCTCTGTAAGTCGATCGTCCTAGTCACAACGATGTGCGGAAATCGTTCTTGTTAGAATCGAGTAGAGGATGCGATTGATGACTTCAACTTGGCCATTGGCTCTGGGGTAATAAGGAGTGGACTTGCGATGGTGGATCTTATACAGTTCCGTTAGCTCCTCCATAATTTTGTTAAGGAAATGAGTTCCTCGGTCACTTACCAACTCGAGGGGACTGCCAAAACGAGTGATAATATTCTCGTACATGAACAGGGCTACACTATTACCATCATCCCACTTCAGAGCTTTAGCTTCACACCACTTTGTGAAATAATCCGTACATACTAGGATTGGAGCCCCGAGAGGAACACCAAGGAAAAGGAATTCTCTTGAAAGAAAATCTATCTTGTAACATCAACAAGCTTGTTTATCATGTTTCATATGATCACAATGAAGAAAAGAACACCAGGCACAACAAATCTTCATACAGCATCATGTAGGTCTCCCACGGATTTGATAGAATCAGCCACATTCTTCAACATCTTCACAAAATCCATCAATAGAACAAAGAAAGCAAAGGAATGCACCATCTTTGAATGGAAATACATCACATAGTATTCATCTTCAATATCTTCATAGTCTTCTCTCAATCTCTCATATACAATCACTCTGTTTGAGTAGAATTGGCTATCTCTGACTCTCTCTCTCTCTCTCCATCAATAATACATCATATCCTCACTACAATCTCTCAAAATCACTCTCAATAATCCTTCTTAGGTCGTGGATACCCCTCCCAAGAGGTATGTCTGATATGAAGAGTCACCAGAGCCACTACAGTGTCCTTTCATAGCTCACTACTGTCACTTCACTCTAGTCTTCACTTGAGTCTTCAGTAGCTACTTCTTTCACTTCTTTTAGCTCTTTTGCACTTGTATTCACCTCTTTCCAAGGCTAGAAAACTTTTCCAAACTACACTCTCATCCATCAGAACATATACAGAAGCATACAGAACAGTCACAGAACAGTACCAGAACAGCTACAGTACAGAACAGAACAGAACAGAGACAGAAGCTCTACAGAAGACCTACAGAAGGTTACAGAAGGTCATCAAAACCACATAACTCATACTCAAACCATTCCAAAATCTCACGAACCATTCAATAAACTTTCACAAGATCTCAATCTTCATCAATCAATACTCCATCCCTCTTTACAGAAGACAATCAGAACAAAACTGACCAAAACAGAACAAAACAGAAGGTATACAGAACCTATCAAAACATCACAGAACCTCCAATAAATATCACGATCTTCCAAAACACCATCATTATCATCCAAAACACTCTCAAACCACTTCCAAATCAATCAATCATCTCATAAAATCAACCATTCAGCTCTCAAAAATAACAAAAATCAGCCAAAAAAAACAAGTCATTTCAATACTCAACATATCCCCACACTTAATAAGGAAGCGTCCTCGCGACCCAGGAAAAAGGGAATACAAGTGCATTTAAAAGTGCAACTTGGATCGTCAATATCTCTTCAAAAAGAATCCATCCACCACGACCCCAACTTATAACCTGTGTCTGATATAAAAATACAAAGAAAGGAAAACCCTTTAGACAGTAACACCTCTTAGCAAACTAAAAATCACAACAAATTTGTAAAGGATATAAAAGTTTGCTTCTTCTTCATCAACATCATCTTCAATTCTGTATCCACGACGCCATCACCGCAATTCTCCAAAATGTAGCTCGTACACGAAATCCAATCCAATAGGAAACCACCACGTTTGTTTTACATAAATGAACTCACAACACAAACACTAATACACAACACAACCATCTGAATGACTCCTCCAAAAAGAGAGTTTTTCATTTAAAAAGCATCCATTATACATTGGAAAGGTATCAATGAAGATGATCCCTCTTAAAAGATTGATGTTGTCGGAAACGATCCATAGACAAGGATTCATCTACAAAGTTTTTAGGAGGATTTTGAAAAAATTGGAGACAGCACATCCTTTCCAACAGGACCAAGTATCTGCTAGGCAAACAAAGGGCATGAAAATACAATATATCCAGCTGTTGGGAATCAATATTCACATTGACATTCATGCACAACTTTGGAATAGGCTTGGAATCATTATGAGAGTGCCTATGCATATACGCCAGGTACCAAGCAAAGTGAGCAGTTAATTTCACTGAGGGATCTGCAGACTGTGAATACTGCTGAGCAAAATGAACATAGTTCTGATAAGCTTGACTGGAAGCTGTCCATTCTCCTGGAATTACTGGCCAATTGATCTGAGGTCCTGTAAGGCAATCATCCGAACTCCATCCCCTTCTTCTGGAAATCTGATTATCAAACCCGTCACAGTCACTAACCAACTGAGGTGGTTGAGATATAGAAGTGTTAGGAGAGGGTAATGGAATCAGGAAGAGTGGATGAAGGGAGGGATAGGAAAAATCATAGAATGAAGAAAAGGTTAAAGAAGGAGTGGTAGATATTTGAAGGGAATCACTAAGGAATGGTGTTAACTGATAAATAGGAAATGTAGAGGATACATTAATGGATGGAGAAGGACAGGGTGGAGAAGGGAAAAATACCCTATCCTCAATAAAGGAACAGTATGTAAAAATGGGAATTTGAGGGAAAGATGAAGGTTGGAAAAGAAGGGGTAAAATAGTGGTGGAATTAGATTGACAAAGGGAAAGATATATAGCATAGCGGTGAGCCATTTGTTGGTAATAGAGGAGGGTAGGAACAGAAGGTCCCAAGAGAGATCGTCTATGATAGGCATCAAAGAAGGTAGCATCAAATGGATTATGTTTTGAAAGATAGGCTAAGAGATCCATCCTCAGTTGATTAATACTCTGGGCAGAGATAGGAGCTGTGTTTTGTCTTTGATTTAGGACCACCGAATCAATCATGGGATGCCAAGAATTATCATGACAATCAGCCACTTTGGAGGAATAACCCTGGAACATGTCAGCTATGCGCAACTCCAAATGATTGACATACAAAACAGCTTGTAAGACCACATCCCCCACATACCATGCCATATCCACCTCATCTGGAATTAACAAGTCTCCGCGTAGATACATGTATGACATCAACATGGTATCTGGCGTGACAGAATCTTCAAACACCATTCTGACTACCTCTATCAACAACTCAGCAGACCAAGCCCCACTCCATCCATCCTCTGGAAAATGTAAATCCATCGTGGAAAGCTTTATGTAGAAGACCAACTTCTGTAAATGGTAGTGGACAAAGAAAGAATGGTTTGGTAGAATATATTCCTGAAACTGCTCAAAGGTAGACCATAACAAATCCATTCTGGACTGCAATCTTTCCACTTTATCTTGGAATAGAGGGCACAAAGTAGCCTGTCTCTGAAGAGCAGCCAAGTCCTGCTGTGAAAGAGAAGGAATCAATGGAACATTAGGGCTTGGAGGAACAGAGCGGGACTTTGCAAGTTGATCGTGCAACTGCTGGATTTGGGAGGCTTGGTTTGCCACTGTGTCATTGGCCATCTGTAAAGCTGAAAGTTTGTCATCTAAGATAGCTTGGAATTCCTGTGCTTCTCTGGACATCCTCTCCTTTTCCTCTGAAAGGCTAGTAACCTGTGACTGAGCCTCTAGTAACTGGATCTTCAAAGAAGAAATCTCATCGCTTTGGGTGGCAACCAGTTGGGTTTGCTGTTCCATTTGCTTAAACAAATATGCAAGGGTATCCTTAGCAGAAGCTAACTCAGATGTTGCCTTATGCAACTGGTCCTTAGACTGCATGAGTTCTTCATAAAAAGACGCATACAGCTGTTGAACACAGGCTGTCACGGATAATTCAATGGAACTTTGAATATCTTTACAGAGGAAAGGAATTGCATCTCCTGAAACGAGACTGTTCAGGGAGGGAACTGAAATCTCCAATGATCCTTCTCGATGTGCTCTGAACAGGTTATTACAAGTGAGATACCCAGGGAGTTCACTGCCAGAGGTAGCAGGGATGGATACTGAAGAAAGTACGGAAGGAGCTTTATCCGCTACCCTCTTCAAGCGTTTGCGCTGGATGACCAGGGGAGGCGGAGAATCATCATCCTCTATGTCAATGGGTGCTGACTCATCTGAAGGTGGAGGAGGAGGTACTGGATCTGATGGAGGAGGTGGAGGCACAGTCTTCTGGAAACCTGAATAGGTCAAGAAGGCAGACAAATATGATCCATATGTGACATTGGTAACATTACCCCTGGTGACTTTAACGAAATGCTGATCCATTTTAGTGAGGAGGTAAGTGCTCCAATCAATAGGAACTCCTTTCAACACCATCCTGGAAGCTGTGAAAAGCTCTTTGGACAAATACTGGGATGGCATTTTGGCAGGCATAAACTTGTCCTGGAGAAACTGACAGATCGTCTTCCATACGGGATCAGTGATCATAGAAAAGGAAACTCCTGAAGAGTTTATCACCTTCTTAACATCGAGGATTTCCCTTGTCTGCTTTTGCAACAGCTTCAGAATCTCTTCATTAGAGAAGAGCTGACGAGTGGTCACAAAAGGTTCACCTTTGGAGGGAAGAGACAGAGCCTTCCCTAAGCCTCGCGGTGTCAAAGTCATAGAAATTCCCTGGACTAGTCCTGTCTTCTTGCTGTAAGAGGCCAGAAACTCATCACATAACGACGGATCCTCTGGAAGCAATGGAAAAGAAGTAGCCACAAAAGCAGCAAGGCTCGCCTTCGTGAGAGGCTCAAAAGTAAGTAGGGAAGAGTAATCCCTACTAACTAATGGGACGTACTGGATAGGGGGAGGAGCATGAGAAGGCGCCATTCAGATGGTTACACACACACCACAAACACAGACAATCAAGGAGAATGCCTGCAAAGCAACAGACAAAAAACCAAGGATAAGAGAATAACCAAACAAGAAAACGTGACTCGACCAACTAACCCCAAGCAAACCACATCCTAGAAAAAAATTCGACATGACCTTGAGACATATGCGACCGAAAGCTTCATGCGATGCATCAGACAAACACCCAGAACCCCGTATCAGGCAATAAAAGAAAAAACTACATACCGTACCCGTAACCGTGTCAAAGACAATAAACCAAAATTGCACCACATTCGACACATAGCAAGACTATATCGTTGATAGAACGCTAAGGATTGCGCATACCCATCCCACGAAACGATGGTTCATTAAAAAGGGGAATTAAGTGCAGTGAGAGAGGATTAATTTAATGAAGGGTTGATTTTAATAAATTATTAACAATGGGTGAATTTTTATTAGGTGATAAACCTTAGCAAGAAAACGGCGGTTCCTTCTTATAAATTTAATGACCAATTATTAGGTGAAAACGATGCATTAATTCGATTCCCGGACTTCGATACCCGACGGGGTCTCTAAATGCAAATTTATTGATTACAAATTAAAGTGATGTGGAGCGCTTTTTTGCCAGTGCGTGCTCATGTGACGGCTGGTTGATTTTAATTAAAAATTAAAGTGCCTCTGTAGCGCACGTAGCGCGTGCTAAGTGAACAGCGGGTTTATTTTAATTTTAAAAAAATGTGTGTGTTTAGCGCGAATGCGCGTGCCATGGTGGTAATTAGGTTTGATTTATGTTAAATATTGGTGTGTTTGTTTGTTTGTGTGTTTTTTTTTTGGTTGTTTTTTATTTAATTATTTTTATATTAATCGTGGGTTTTTTAGGTAGCTTGTGTTTTTTTTTTTGTATTTAAAAAAAACGAATAGAAGGAAAATACCTGGCAGTGGGTGTATGAAAATGCAAAGAATGCGCTCTCCTCAAGCCAAAAATATCTGGATTTGTTCTAGACGTTTAGTTGGGGTGTTGGATGAAAAAGTTTTTTATTTTGTTTTTTTTTGTTTGTTATTGGATTGATTTGTTTTTTATTTCAAAGGAATTTAGGTGTGAAATTAAATATTGTGACAGCTGATAAAAATATGCCAAAAATAAATAAAAATATTAAGGAAAATGTTTGGAATTTTTCAGAAATTAATTTGGAATTTTTTAACATGTTGAATGAATTTTTAGCATATTTTTGGGTAGTTGGAAAGATTTTGGAATTTTAAAATGGGCAAAAATATGTTTGTGAAATTTACAGGTTGAGAAAAATATGGCCATGGGTTGCAAAAATAAAAGGAAAATGTTCGAGATTTTTCTGGATTTTTTTTCAGAATTGAAAGGAGTTTTTAATGAATTGTTTGTATTTTTCAATGGTTTGGTTGGTTTTTGGTTTTTTTTTGTTTTTTTTTTTTAAAAATTGAAAAAGGGTTTGCGGGTATGTTAATTAAAAATCAGGGAAAAATACCCAGCAATAGGCTGCGTGGCAGCAACCAACTTATGATCGTCCGCACACGATCCCGCACAATCACACGATCAAGCACGAACAATCGAACAATCACACACTCATGCGTGTGGCGGCGTCGCGAGGGAAAACCGGGATTGGGTAAGCGTGTTTGCTGCGGGTCTGCAGGGTAGGACAATGGTGAAGAAGGGTGGGTTCTTGCTGCAGATCTGCAGTGGAACAGGAGGTTGTGTGGGGTTAGGATAGGGTTTTGGTGTGCTTGGGTGGGGGTAGGGGGATGTGTGATGGGAAGGGGGGCTTAGACGGAGTAAGGGTTTAGTGTGTGTGGATGGGGGGGGAAGGGGCTGAGAGGGAGGTGTAGGGGGATGTGTGGGAATGGGGGACAGTGGGGGGAAGGGGGGCGTAGATGGGGTGGGGGGAAAGTGGGTTAGAATGGGTGGGAAGGGGGGTTAGTGGGGAGGTGGTTTAGTGGGTGGGAAGGGGGGTTAGTGGGGTGGGGAGGGAGTGTTTGAATGGGGGGAGGAAAGGGGGCTAGGGAGGGGGTTAATGGGGGGTGGGTTTTGAATGGCAGGAAGGCGGGAGGCTGGAGCGGACGTGGAGGCCGGGCTGGAGGCGACATGGGCGGGCGAAGGGCGGTGGCTTCACGGCAGTCGGCGGCGGCTGTGACAGGGAGGCGGCGGCGGTGACAGTGACAAGGGGGCGGCGGCCAATGAAGGTGACAAGGGGGCGGCGGCCGACGATGCCGCTGGACGGCCGGGGCGACGGGAGGGTGAGGCGGGCGCGTCAGACAGGGGCGGAGAGGAGGCAGGGCGTCGTCGGGCGCGGGCACAGGGCAGGCAGGTGGTCATGTAGGAAGGAGAGGAGGGAGGAGGAGTGTGCAACCACGTCAGCGGCGGCGCGTGCAGGTGGGTCGTGCTGATGGGAGGATGACGGCGGCGGCGACTTCCTCTTGCCCTGCAGACCCCAACTTACCACCAACCGCCTCACGCCACAGGGAAGGCCTGTCGTCGCTGACCTGTCCTCGCTAGGCGGTGGACCCGAGCCGCGCCCCTCTGCCACGAAGGTGGTGTTGGCCAGGCGCGACAAGGTAGGGCAGGCAGGCGGAGGGCGAATGGCAGGCAGCCGGCCGCTGTCGCAAGGAGGAAGGAGAGGGAGGGAAAGGAAAGAAAGGAGAGGAGGGGGAGCAGAGGAGGAGCAGGGAATGGAGGAGGAGGAGAGGGGGGTACGCAGAAAGAGGGAGAGGAAGGGGGGGAGGCAGTTAGGGTAGGGAGGGGTCGGGGTAGGGTGGGGGTGGGTAGGGGGGTGCCCAAGGGGAAGGGTAGGGAGAGGGGTGGGTAGGGTATAGGGAGGGGTGCCCAAGGGGAAGGGTAGGGAGAGGGGTGGGTAGGGTATAGGGGGGGGTGCCCAAGGGGAAGGGGGAAGGGTTAATGGGCAGGGGCCCATGCAAGGGGCGTACCCCCTCGTCCCGTGCGCGGGGCGAGAGTAAAAAAAATTGCCGTGATGGGATTGAATGGGAGCCGGAACGTCGCGACGGGGAACGTGGAGGCAATCATGGCGCGTGAAGACACGTAAAATCGAAAAAAGGGCGCGTTGACGCGCAAAACGGACGCGCGAATACACGGAAAAATAAAGAAAAATTAATAACTCCCAATCGGATCGTCAAAGCGAAATGGCGTAAAAACAAAAAGTGGGCAGGACGACAGGGGGAAAACAAAGAAAATATATGACGGAGGTTCCGGGAAGGGTAAAGGGCGGTCACATGCAAAAAACACAAAAAATGAACCAAAAAACACAAATAAAAATTAATATCGGAAAATCCGTGCATCGGAATGAGGTGCAAAAAAAAGGAAAACTGTGCAAAAAGACGTGCCCGACAATCCTATCACATCAAAACATAATTCCGACTGAGATAAGATGCGTTCACGTGGGAAAAACCCAAAAAAAAACCCAAAAATGGGATCGAAAATTAATATCGGACGAACCGTTCGCCGGAATGACATGCAGTAAGAAGGAAAAATGTCTGTAGGAGGGAGTGGCACAGGGTTGGCATGTTAAACTGTAGTTCCGGTGGAAATAGGAAGGGTTCACATGCAAAAAACTCCAAAAATACTCCCGAAAACTCATTTAAAAATTAATAAGTAAAAATTCGAAAGTCGAAAAAGGGGGGAGGAAAAAGGAAAAAGGTGGGGGAAGACACAAGAAACACAGCTGTCAAATCAAATTGGAATTCCGATGCAAAGAGGGCAGGTTCACATGGAAAAATGTCAAAAATACGCACGAAAAAGGTTGTAAAAAATCGAAAAATTAATATTGGACAAACCGTGTATCGGAATGACACGGCGTAAAAAGGAAAAATGTCAGGGGGAAAGTGGTTGTCAAGGCTATGACATCATATCACGGTTCCGAAGCAAGCAAAGCACGTTCACATGGAAAACCGGCTAATTTACACAAAATGCTTCAAAAATTAATAACGTAAAAACCGTGCACCGGAACAGGGGTAGCTAAAAAGGAAAAATGGTCAGTTCAAAGGAGGGAACAGGACTATAAGGTTGGATTGGAACTTTGGTGAACGTAGGGTGCATTCACAGGACAGGACCTCAAAATCAGGGAATGAAGGAAAACGGCAAGGGAACAGCCCCAAGGGTGGGTGGAAAATGAACGGTCGGGTGGGAAGGGACCCCATCAGGGTAACAGCAAATCACGGCATACATGCATGAACAGGCTAAGGCATATGCAGAGGGGTATGCAATATAGACGCGCAGGGACGCGTCCCCACACTTAAGACCTTAACGGATAGGGTTAACTGAGCAACAGGGACCTAGGACCACGCCATAGACCATCCACTAACGTCCCCACACTTAAAACATGAACATCACTGAGAAACCAAAGTGGGAGGGTTAGAAAAACTTGGCCCATTTCGTCAAAAAGCCAGGGTGAGTGTCGATGGCACGTCCAGTGTTGTTGTCGGCACTGGAGGTACCACGGCACACGCAGATGTCCGTCATGGCAGGGACCACGCGGCAGCACCCAGGGAGGTAGCTGATGGAAGGAATTGCAGGAAATTTATCGATGACGAGGGATATTACACTCCTCTCACAACCACTCAATTGGAATGAAAAAACAGTCACTCGCCCCATGACTAATATCACTCGAGGAATAAGGATTGAAACCCATATCGTATACCCGGTTTAGAAATCAACAAGGGGGGATGGTGCAGAAGGAGTATGCCAGGGTGCACATTTGATGGTGCATTAGTGCGTCCAACCCGTCTGGCATAGGTGCAAGAAGGAAGGCAAGGGAGCCTTACAGTGCAGTGGACAGAACAGGGTGACGTGTCTTGTGATGGGGGCAAAGACCCATCCCGTGGGTGCACAGGGAGACGGGAACATACCTGACTCCAAATGTCGTAAAGTCCCTCAATCTCACCTCTCGGTAATTGATTAAAGAAACTCCAGTCACAGTCAACCCACCCTCTGTCTCACTCTCGGTTGATAGATACAGAAGGGCAGCCTTTTCTTGAAACCCATTGATGTAATCCTCACGGTCACTTGTGCAAAGGTTGTATGCCTTGTGCGCATTTGATGGTGCAACTGTGCATCCCGCCCTGTGCCGGCATACGGTGCGAGAAGGAAGGCCAGGGAGCCTTATGGTGCAGTGCACAGAAACAAATTGTGCTTTGTGCATTGAGAGGCCCATCCCGTGCGTGCAACACTTCATTCACACTTCTCACCTCTCATTTGATTTGAAGGGAAAAGACTGGTCTCTCGCCCCACCCTCTGTCTCACGCTCTGTTGATAGATACAAGAGGGCAACCATACTCACTTCCCCATCCGGTTAGCATGAAAGCTCACGTCACTCGATTGTTTGTCGATGAAGATCGTGTCATCAGTTGTTGAAGAGGCATACCCAGGGAGGTAGCCACCAAATCGAACGTTGTATTGGACAGGAACATGTCGTCTGCTAGAGGACATATAGTCACTTTGCAGAAAGACCCAGGACACAGCGTACCAAGGGAGGTAGCGTCGAAATTGGATCCGAGGGATATCAATTAATGAATCCACTTTCTGGACTACTGGGTGTTGCCACCTTTTTCACAGCCAGCTTCCCGCCCAAGGGTGTGTACCACCTTTTCTTGGAACGAGGCCTGCTATGATAGGGAATTTCTTCCTTTTCTCTCATAACAGATTTTTTTTTTCTTGTTTTCCCCTATTTCCGAGGGTGTTTCCACCTTTTCTCGAAGAATAGGTCGGCATGACAGGGACCTAGTCCTTTTCTCCCATGACCGATATGTTTTGTTTTTTCTTTTTCTTTTTCTTTCTTTCTTTCTTTTCCTTTCTTTTTCTGTTTTTTTTTTCGAATTGAGCAAGGGAATGGTAGAACTACCATTTGTCAGAACCCACCTCGCCACTGTCGCTGGTGGAAAATAGAGGATAAGAGATCAAGGCTGGAAGGGGGGTTTGAGGGGAATAAGGGTTGCGTCCATTTCATCAGGAGTGACTGAAGAATGGCTATCAGAAGTAGCATCATAAGAAGTACAGTGCCGCGCCAATGAGGGAAAGGATCAAGTGACCGTAATTGTCAAGATCAAGTGACTGTAATTGTCAAGATCCCCAAGGAGGGAAGTACTTCTTCAGGCGATATCCATTGATCAAAAAGGGATCATCAGAGGCATCAACGGTCTGTACTTGGACAGAGCCATTAGGGTTGACGGCAAGTACCTTATAGGGGCCCATCCACCGCTGCTGGAGCTTGCCAGGAAACTTGCCAAATCGTGAATCATAGGCTAGGACCAAATCACCTTCTTTGAACTCCTTGTGCTTGATGAAGCTATCATGGTAAGCCTTACGTTGAGCTTGCGTGGCTTCCATGCACTGTAGAGCCATCCTACGAATTTCGTCCAAACATTCCAGGTGCAAGAGATGGCGTTGCAGTGAATCATCGTCCCCCAAACGGTCTTTGATGGCCACTCTTAAAGAGGGTAGTTCCAATTCAACAGGAAAAACATCTTCTGTTCCATACACCAGCTGGAAGGGTGTCTGTCCTATTGCGGCTTTATGGGAGGTTCTATACGCCCAGAGGGCCTCTGTAAGTCGATCATCCCAATCACGACGATGTGCGGCAATCGTTCTTGTCAGAATCGAGCAGAGGATGCGATTGGTGACTTCGACTTGGCCATTGGCTCTGGGGTAATAAGGAGTGGACTTGCGATGGCGGATCTTATACAACTCTGTCAACTCTTCCATGACTTTATTAATGAAATGAGTACCTCTATCACTTACCAGCTCTAAGGGACTGCCAAAACGGGTAATGATATTCTCGTACATGAACAGGGCCACGCTGTTACCATCGTCCCGCTTTAGGGCTTTAGCTTCACACCACTTTGTGACATAATCCGTACATATAAGGATGTATCTCTTCTGTTTCCTTCTAGTGGGAGGGTCGATCGGACCTACGAAGTCAATGCCCCACTTCTCAAACGGCTTCAACGGAAGGATAGGTTGCAGTGGCATGGCACTTGTCTTGGTGGGTTTCCCCATTCTTTGACAAGCATCACATCTTTTACAGTAATCATAGGCATCCTTGTGGATGGTAGGCCACCAATATCCTGCGAGCAGAGCCTTCCTGGCTGTAGCTTCTCCTGCAAAGTGACCTCCACATGGCTCGTCATGGCAAGCCTTCAGAACAATCCCAATCTCATCTCCTGCAACACATCTTCTGAGCACTTCATCTTTGCCTTTCTTGTACAGTGCACCACCTAACAGGGTGTAAGGGGCTGATTCTAGCATAAGCTTCTTCCTTTCCCGACTAGAAATACCAGGAGGGTACTGTTGGGTTGCTAACAGATTGGCAATGTCTGCATACCAGGGAGTTACAGTTTCTACCAAGAATAGGGAAGCATCAGGGAGGTCTGGATCATCCTGCTCCTCGTCTGCAGTTTGTGGGATACGCGACAGATGATCAGCCAAAACATGGGAACGACCAGGCTTAGTAATCACCTCAAAGTCGAACTCCTGGAAAAAAAGGAGCCATCTCATCATTCGTCCTTTCACATCCGCTTTGTTCATCAGGAAGGATAGGGCCTCATGATCCACATAAAATTTAAAGTGGATAGATAGGAGGTAATGGCGAAACTTCTCTAGGGCAAACACCATTGCCAAACACTCCAGCTCTGTCACTATATAGTTCCGTTCCCTATCAGTGACTTTTCGGCTTGCGTAAAAGATCGGTTGATCCAACTTCGAGGAGCCCTTCTGGCAGAGGACAGCACCTAAACCTTCAATTGATGCATCAGTGTGTACATGGAACTCTTTCGTCCAATCAGGAGGTTGCAGAATGGGTGCCTCTATCAGACACTGCTTCAGAGTGTGAAAGGCTTTGTCACATTCTTCTGTCCAAGTAAACTCTGCATCTTTCCTCAGAAGCTTGTGCAAGGAGGTTGCCTTTGTTGCAAAATGGGCTATGAACCTTCTGTAGTAACCCACATGGCCTAGGAATCCCCTCAACTGTTTGAGGTTGGTAGGTGCGGTCAGAGCTGCGATATTTTCGATCTTTGCAGGGTCTATTGATATCCCTTGTGCGGAGACAATGTGGCCCAACAGAACTTCAGAAGAGATCCCAAAGATGCATTTGTCGGGGTTGAGGGAAATCCCATACTCCCGGCATCGGTCAAAGCATTATTCCAGGTGTTCCCAATGTTCACGGATCAAACTATAGACACAGAAGTCATCCAAATATACCTCAATAAAGTCGTGCAGATGATTCTGAAATGTAGCCATCATGACTCGCTGGAAAGTAGCAGGGGCATTGCAGAGCCCAAATGGCATCACTCGGTAAGCGTAGGTCCCCCATTCTGTGGTGAAGGTTGTTTTGGATTGGTCCTCTTCTGCGATTTGGACTTGGTTGTATCCGCTGAATCCATCCAAAAGGGAATAAATCTCATGCCCTGCCACTGTGTCCAATAGTTGGTCTGTGAAAGGGATTGGAAAGTGATCCTTCTTTGTTCTAGAATTGAGCTTTCGGAAATCCACACATATTCGCAATTTGCCATTCTTCTTGGGTACAACCACGATGGGTGAAACCCATTCACTATTTGCCACTGGATAGATGAACTCGGCTTCCAGAAGCTTCAACAGCTCCGCTTTCACCAATGTGGAATAATTCGGGTTCATTTGCCGTACTGGCTTGGCATTAGGCTCCAAGTCAATATGATGTTGACATATTGTGGGATCAATCCCCTTTAGGTCTTTGTAGGACCATGCAAACACGTCCAAATTTTCTTTCAACAAGTTGTACAAGGTTGACAACTCCTCTTCTGGGAGGCTGCTACCCACCTTCAAGTGGCGTTCAGTGCCTTCTGCATCCACAAAAGTTAACTGCCTTTCACCTTCTACTTCATGGATGAAGGTCCCACGGACTGCTTCTGGATACTGATCCGACTCCTTCAAGGGAGGGGTGTCCTCTTCTGATGTCCCACTAGAACCAACTTCTTCTTTTGGTGGAGACTTAATTTGCTCCTTGAGATGTTGAAATGGGATTAGAGCCGTCTCAGGTTTGGTTTCAAGATTAATTACCTCTTGACTTGAAGACTCCTCTTCTGAAGATGACCCATCCAGGAACGTCACATAACAGGGACTCTCGGATGCCTGTTGGGTTTGTGGGACTGGTGCTCGTTGGCACGGTGCATCATCATCATCTTTCTTCGCCAAGGATGGGTTAGGACGGCATGAGCCACTGCTAAAAGACGGCTTGTTCTTCTTAATCCATGTCTTATAAAGATCTTGCATATAAGAAGATCCATTTACCAGACCAAATGGTACCATCACCATTTTGTCCCATAACATGAGCTCGTATGTTTCTGATGCTTCCGGAACTTCTTCTTCAAATGTATCCTCTTCAGGTGGGATAGACTCTTCTATTTCACTTTCATAATCTTCTTCGTCCATATCATATCCATCCTCTTTTGTCTCGGTCTCTGCTTCTGCTTCTGCTTCTGTTTCTGTCTCTGCTTCTGCTTCTGTTTCTGTCTCTGTAGGAGCTCTGTAACAGAAGAACAGATTCTCTGTTTCATCTTCTACCTCTGTCTCTCGCTCTGCTATGGCCATATAACAGGGAGAGCAGTACATCCATGATCTATCTCACTATCAGAAGTGATTTCAGAAGTCATTCCTGGTTCAGGCAGGAAGTATTCACCCATTGATAATGGCTTTGCATCTTTTGGAAGTCGGCTTACAGTATCCACTGTTAAGGAACGTGCCACTGTTTTCTTGGGAAGGATCTGTTTGATAGCATCTTCATCTGCTGATGTTCCATCTGTAGCCTCATTAGGGGAGTCAGAAGATAATTCCAAGGAGGTGGATCCATGTCCTTTTTGAGAACCATACAGTTTCAGCACCACTTTGTTGGGTCCTCTATCCAAGGTCAAGGTTCCTTTGAACCAATCCATCCTTGCTCGGGCTTCAAAAAGCCATGGTCTGCCCAGTAACAAAGGATAGGATGTACCATAAGAGTTTGGCTTCACCACCAAATAGGTTAGCCAATAATCTCTTCCAGCCACTGTAGTCTTCACATATGGGAGAACGCCCAAAGGCTTGATTCTACTCTGATCCGCCAGTCTGATGAGCCATTGGGTTGGTTGCACTCCTTGTAAGCCTAGATCCTTCATTGTCACATCCGTCATAATGTTCACTGATGAACCTCCATCAATCAGTGCATTTGCAATAAAGCAACCTTCTATCCATACGCCAGTCTCTGGAGTACCCGGATCTAGGAAAGCATTAGCCACATCCACTTCTTTTACAGGCTCTGGAGCCTTGTTGGACTTTGTTGCTGTTGAGGGAGCAATCCTTAAACCACGTCTTCTTGTTAGTATACTTTTGAACCTTTTCCGGCAACTGGGAGACAACATCAATAATTGTCGGAATGTAAGGTTTGGTTTAAAGGTATCTAGATCTCTGACCAGATCGTATTCCTTAATAGGATCCACTGGCTTCTCTAGCCGGTTAGGGAATGGGGCAACACCCATTTTCATTTTCCCTCTTTCTTCCAACAGGGGCATCATGGGAACTTCTTCTGCCACCTGTGGCACTTCCTCCTCTTCTGTCTCCTGGACCTCTGGTCCTGTCTCTGTAACTGGCTCTGTATTTCTCTGTGGCACTATAGTGCTCTGTACGGCACTGTTAGGCTCTGTTCTGTTCTGTTCTTCTGGTGGAAGATTGAACTTCACTGTTCTGGCTGGAGGGTTATTTTCCTTCTGGACAGGTGGTTCTTTCTGCTTTGCACGCGTGATGGCAGCAACTTCCAATTCCACCAAATTGGAGGTAGGCTCTTGGGCCTTGGCCGGACTATCAGTAGCACTGTTTTTCACTGGGGCTGGGCTTGGACAATCTTTTGCAGTATGGCCTTCTCCTTTGCATCGACTGCATAAGGGCTTGTAATCCACTGACCTTCGAGGATTTGGACAATTTGGTGAGATGTGTCCCTTTTCTCCACATCTGTAACATTCCACTTCTGATCTCTGACCACCGCCAGACTGTCTTCCTCTGTAACTTTGAGAGGGAAATCTTGTGGGTCCGAAATTAGGACCAAACTCTCTAGGCTTGGGTCCAATATCCTATATTGTCATTTTGGATTCCAACAAGTTGAATCTTGCATCTTCTTCCTTCCTTCTCCTATCATGCATCTCCTTCAGAGAGCAAATGTCCTCTGTATGGTTCTTTCGCAAACAGTAGGAACAGAAGGCTCCAGGAATAGTTGGTTTTCGTGTACATTCAGTGGCTAAATGGCCTGCTTGATGACACTTACCACACCAAGTATTTGACCGCATCACATCTCTTCCTGCTCCTGCAACGTTGGATATGCTAGCGGTATTCACTTTCAACGTCTGTAGTTGTTCTGTAATCACATCCATCAACTCCTTTTTGATGTTGGCAACTGAGTTGGATAAGTAGTCCTTCAAGCTTTCTCCTCCGGACGTACTGGCAGGAGGGTTTTGAGGAGTCTCTATAATCACTGCATAAACGGGTTGGGCTGATACAAAGGGGTCTCTGTTCTGGTTCTGATTCAGAGCTCCTGTTTGAACTGTTGGCTGTTGGCTCCAGTTAGTAGGATTCCACTGTTGCTGCTGATTTGGCATTGAGGAAATTGGTTGGGACCATTATTGTTGTGGTTGAACCACCATTTGAGGCATGGTTTGTGGCCACTGTGGATTTGGTGCACTGTACTGTGATACCGAGGGCATCTCTTGGTAGGGATAGGGAATAGTCCCTGGAACTGCATTTGGTGGGTACATCATTCCTGAGATCAGGGGAGGTAGGACTCCTCTTCCTGTATTCATTGCCAATCTAGCTTCCACTTCATCGTACAGTCTTGCACCTTCTGTTGCAGCTTGCAGTGTGGCTGGTCTTTGCAGCTCCACAAACTTACGGACTTCTGGTTGTAATCCTCTGAGAAACACCCCCTTCTAAATGCCATCATCTAGATTATGGTTAGTCCATCTCTTCAGGATGGATTCCATTCGTGAGACATAAACAACTACTCTTTCTCCAAAGGACTGACTTAAGTTCATGAATTCCTCTCTCATCCGCTCTTCAAAAACTTCACGCTTGAATTTAGTGAGGAAGGCCAACTTCAGGTCGTCCCATGTGCCAAAAGTTCCTGCTGCTTGTCTCTCATACCACTGAAACGCCGCGCCCTTGAAAGTGGCGGGGAATATTGCCAACCAGTGCTCAGGGGTTCTGGCATTGTTAGCCACACATGCTACCATAAACTCTGCTACATGAAGATCGGGATCTTCATTGTACTCTCCCTTAAAAACTGGCAATGGGACTACATTCGCTGGCCTGTCATCAATATTTCCAGGACGGATCTGGCTTGGAAGTGGACCTCCAGCAAGAGGAGGAAGGGCTTGATGTGCCATTGGGACTTCTGTAAAGAGTTCCGCAAGGGCGTCAAAGACGGCTTCTGCTTCTAGCTCGTTCTCAGCCTTGATTTTTGCTTTCTCTCTTCTGACGTACCTCTGGACTCATTCTAACGCTTGCCTCTTTATTGCGTCATTCATCACAGGGGGTTGGCTCCACTAGGTTGTTAGTGCTCCATAGAGGGTTAACAAAAGGCTTCAGTCTCTGGAGGATTCTCTTGCCAACATTTCTTCTACTTCTTTCTTTTCAACGTCCCTGAATTTTGCTTTCATGCCACTGCACAAAGGAAGGTATTCGGTTCTGAAGGTGTCAAAATGCATACGTCTGAGCATTGTGGTGGTGCCATCATCATAGTAATGCCAGCTTCTGATGGTTTCAACAGTGTATGTTGTGAAAAACACTCTGTCTACCAACTTCCAGTGGGTTGCTAATTGAACAAACAAAAGATTATCAGTACACCAAGCATCCCATGTATCTTGCTGTTGAGCATCCACGAACAAATTCCAACTCTTTTCCTTCTTGTCTTTGTGAACCTCTACAGACCAAGACTCTTGAAGCTTCTTCACAATCTCCCACTTGATGGTGTCTGGAAACTTCTCAATGAATGCCAAATCTTCCATGGATGGTCATTCTCTCTGTTTCTGCTCTTCAGTTTGTTCCCAAACAATTTGCTACTAAGATGCAAGTTTCTGCTGCTTCAACAGGGAGAGGAAACTGTCCACCACATAGAGCATGCATCATGATGGTGATGTGTTTCCGCCATTGTGGGATGAACTTCTTGTGGAAAGTGGCTTTGATTATGAGAAATTACAACTCTTCAGTGGAAGAAGGAACTTTACAAACATCCATTGAATTCTTCTCTTCTTGGCAATGCCATTTCCTTCATTTTCAGCCTCTTCTGGTGCTTGTTGATGGCAAGCTTCCCCGGCTGCGCACCAAAAACATGGAGCCCCGAGAGGAACACCAAGAAAAAGGAATTCTCTTGCAAGAAAATCTATCTTGTAACATCAACAAGCTTGTTTATCATGTTTCATATGATCACAATGAAGAAAAGAACACCAGGCACAATAAATCTTCATACAGCATCATGTAGATCTCCCACGGATTTGATAGAATCAGCCACATTCTTCAACATCTTCACAAAATCCATCAATAGAACAAAGAAAGCAAAGGAATACACCATCTTTGAATGGAAATACATCACATAGTATTCATCTTCAATATCTTCATAGTCTTCTCTCAATCTCTCATATACAATCACTCTGTTTGAGTAGAATTGGCTATCTCTGACTCTCTCTCTCTCTCTCTCCATCAATAATACATCATATCCTCACTAAAATCTCTCAAAATCACTCTCAATAATCCTTCTTAGGTCGTGGATACCCCTCCCAAGAGGTATGTCTGATATGAAGAGTCACCAGAGCCACTACAGTGTCCTTTCATAGCTCACTACTGTCACTTCACTCTAGTCTTCACTTGAGTCTTCAACAGCTACTTCTTTCACTTCTTTCAGCTCTTTTGCACTTGTATTCACCTCTTTCCAAGGCTAGAAAACTTTTCCAAACTACACTCTCATCCATCAGAACACATACAGAAGCATACAGAACAGTCACAGAACAGTATCAGAACAACTACAGTACAGAACAGAACAGAACAGAGACAGAAGCTCTACAGAAGACCTACAGAAGGTTACAGAAGGTCATCAAAACCACATAACTCATACTCAAACCATTCCAAACTCTCACAAACCATTCAATAAACTTTCACAAGATCTCAATCTTCATCAATCAATACTCCATCCCTCTTTACAGAAGACAATCAGAACAAAACAGACCAAAACAGAACAAAACAGAAGGTATACAAAACCTATCAAAATATCACAGAACCTCCAATAAATATCATGATCTTCCAAAACACCATCATTATCATCCAAAACACTCTCAAACCACTTCCAAATCAATCAATTATCTCATAAAATCAACCATTCAGCTCTCAAAAATAACAAAAATCAGCCAAAAAAAACAAGTCATTTCAACACTCAACAAGGATGTATCTGTTCTGCTTCCGTCTGGTAGGTGGATCAATGGGACCCACGAAATCAATCCCCCACTTCTCGAACAGCTTTAGGGAAAGAATAGATTGCAGTGGCATGGCACTTGTTTTGGTGGGTTTCCCCATTCGCTAATAAGCATCACATCTCTTGTAGTAATCATATGCATCCTTGTGGAGAGTCAGCCCAGTATCCTGCTAAGAGAGCCTTCCTGGGGCTGTCACTTCTCCTGCGAAGTGTCCACCACATGGTTCATCATGGCATGCTTTCAATACTATGTCGATTTCATTCCCTGTAACATATCTTCGCAGCACTTCATCTTTGCCTCTCTTGTACAATGCACCGCCTAGCAAAGTGTAGGGGGTGATTCTAACAGAAGCTTCTTCTTCTCATAGCTTGAGATGCCAGGAGGATACTGTTGAGTTGCCAGGAGGTTGGCTATGTCTGCACACTAGGGAGTAACTGTTTCAACTAGAAACAAGGAAGCATCAGGAAGGTCTGGATCATCCTATTCCTCTTCTTCTGTGTGAGGGATCCGTGATAGATGATCGGCTAGGACATAGGAGCGGCCAGGCTTAGTGACCACTTCAAAATCTACTTTGTTCATTAGGAAGGACAAGGCTTCATGATCCACATAGAACTTGAAATGCATTGACAGTAGATAGTGTTGAAACTTCTCCATTGCAAACACCATTGCCAAGCACTCAAGCTCTGTCAATGTGTAGTTCGGTTCCCTATCAATGACCTTTTGGCTTGCATAATAAATGGGTTGATCTAATTTAGAGGGGCCCTTTTGACATAGGACAGCACCTAGCCCTTCAACTGATGCATCTGTGTGCACATGGAACTCCTTTGTCCAGTTAGGAGGCTATAAGATAGGTGCTTGGATAAGGCATTGTTTTAGGGCATTAAAGGCTTCTTCACAGTCATCAGTCCAAAGGAAATCCGCATCTTTCCTTAGGAGCTTGTGCAGAGGGGCTGCCTTGGTTGCAAAATGTGCAATAAATCTTCTGTAGTAGCCCACATGGCCAAGAAATCCTCTTAATTGCTTGAGGTTTGTTGGTGCTGTTAAGGCGGCAATCTTTTCAATCTTTACAGGGTCTATTGTAATCCCTTGTGCAGAGACAATATGGCCCAAAAGAACTCCTGATAAGACACCAAAGACACATTTGTCGAGGTTGAGAGAAATCCCATACTCTCGGCATCTGTCAAAACATTGCTCTAGGTGTCCCCAGTGCTCACAGATTAAGCTATAAACACAAAAGTAATCAAGATACACCTCAATGAAATCATGAAGATGATTTTGAAAGGCAGCCATCATTACTCGTTGAAAGGTGGCAGGAGCATTACAGAGCCCAAATGGCATCACTCTATAGGCATAGGTCTCCCATTCTGTGGTGAAGGTTGTTTTAGATTGGTCCTCTTCTGCAATTTGGACTTGGTTATATCCATTGAATCCATCCAAGAGGGAATACAACTCATGGCTTGCCACTGTATCCAACAGTTGGTTTGTAAAAGGGATAGGGAAATGATCATTCTTTGTCTTCGAATTGAGCTTTCAAAAATTGATACATATTCAAAGTTTCCCGTTCTTCTTGGGTACTACCACAATGGGCGAAACCATTCACTATTAGCTACGAGATAAATGAACTCTACTTCAAGAAGTTTCAATAATTCAGCCTTCACTAGAGCATAATAATTAGGATTCATTCAGCTTTGTCTTTGCCTTACAAGTTTGGCATCAGGCTCTAGGTCAATGTGATGTTGACATACTGTGGGATCAATCCCCTTTAGGTCTTTATATAACCAAGAAAACACGTCTAAGTTCTCCTTTAATAAGTCTCGCAGGACCACTAATTCTTCTTCTAGAAGATTGAGTGTTGAGTGTTGAAATGACTTGTTTTTTGGATGATTTTTGTTGTTTTTGAGAGCTGAATGGTTGATTTTATGGGATGATTGGTTGATTTGGAAGTGGTTTGAGAGTGTTTTAGATTATATTGATTGTGTTTTGGAAGTTCATGATGTTTGTTGATGGTTCTGTGATGTTCTGATAGGTTCTGAATGGTTCTGTATACCTTCTGTTTTGTTCTGTTTTGGTCTGCTTTGTTCTGATTGTCTTCTGTGAAGAGGAATGGAGTATTGATTGATGAAGAATGAGATATTGTGAAAGCTTATTGAATGTTTTGTGAGAGTTTGGAATGAGTTGAGAATGAGTTATGAGGTTTTGATGACCTTCTGTAACCTTCTGTAGGTCTTCTGTAGAGCTTCTGCTTCTGTTCTGTCTCTATTCTGTTCTGTACTGTAGCTGTTCTGGTACTGTTCTGTAGACTGTTCTGTATGCTTCTGTAAGTGTTCTGTGGAATGTATGTGTGACTTTGGGAAAGTTTTCTAGCCTTGGAAATAGGTGAATACAAGTGCAAAAGAGCTGAAGGAAGTGGAAGAAGTAGCTGCTGAAGACTCAAGAGAAGACTAGAGTGAAGTGATCGTAGTGAGCGGTGAAGAGACACTGTAGTGGCTCTGGTGACCCTTCATATTAGACATACCTCTTGGGAGGGGTATCCACGACCTAAGAGTGATTATTGAGAGTAATTTTGAGAGATTGTAGTGAGGATATGATGTATTATTGATAGAGTGAGAGAGAGAGAGTCAGAGATAGCCAATTCTACTCAACCAGAGTGATTGTATATGAGAGATTGAGAGAGAAGACTATGAAGATATTGAAGTTGAATACTATGTGATGTATTTCCATTTCAAGATGGTGTATTTCTTTGCTTTCTTTGTTCTATTGATGGATTTTGTGAAGATATTGAAGAATATGGTTGATTCTATTAAAATCCGTGGGAGATTTACATGATGCTGCATGAAGAATTGTTGTGCCTGGTGTTCTTTTCTTCATTGTGATCATATGAAACATGATAAACAAGCTTGTTGATGTTACAAGATATATTTTCTTGCAAGAGAATTCCCTTTTCCTTGGTGTTCCTCTCTGGGCTTCATGTTTTTGGTGCGCAGCCGGGGAATCTTGCCATCAACAAGCACCAAAAGAGGCTGAAAATGAAGGAATTGGCATTGCCATGAAGAGAAGAATTCAATGGATGTTTGTAAAGTTCCTTCTTCCACTGAAGAGTTGGAATTCCTCATAATCAAAGACACTTTCCACAAGAAGTTCATCCCACAATGGCGGAAACACATCACCATCATGATGCATGCTCTATGTGGGGGACAGTTTCCTCTTCCTGTTGAAGCAGCAGAAACTTGCATCTTGGTGGCAAACTGTTTGGGAACAAACTGAAGAGCAGAAACAGAGAGAATGAACATCCATGGAAGATTTGGCATTCATTGAGAAGTTTCCAGACAACATCAAGTGGGAGATTGTGAAGAAGCTTCAGGAGTCTTGGTCTGTAGAGGTTCACAAAGATAAGAAGGAAAAGAGTTGGAATTTGTTCGTGGATGCTCAACAGCACGATACATGGGATGCTTGGTGTACTGATAATCTTCTGTTTGTTCAATTAGCAACCCACTGGAAGTTGGTAGACATAGTGTTTTTCACAACATACATTGTTGAAACCATCAGAAGCTGGCATTACTATGATGATGGCACCACCACAATGCTCAGACGTATGCATTTTGACACCTTCAGAACCGAATACCTTCCCCTGTGTAGTGGCATGAAAGCAGAATTCAGGGACGTTGAAAAGAAAGAAGTAGAAGAAATGTTGGCAAGAGAGTCCTACAGAGACTGAGGCCTTCTGTTAACCCTCTGTGGAGCACTAACAACATAGTGGAGTCAACCCCCTGATGAATGACGCAATAAAAAGGCAAGCGTTGGAACGAGTCCAGAGGTACGTGAGAAGAGAGAAAGCAAGAATCAGAGCCGAGAGCGAGCTCGCAGCAGAAGCCGCCTTTGACGCCCTTGCGGAACTCTTTACAGAAGTCCCAATGGCACATCAAGCCCTTCCTCCTCCTGCTGGAGGTCCACTTCCAAGCCAGATCCGTCCTGGAAATATTGATGATAGACTAGCGAATGTAGTCCCATTGCCAGTTTTTAAGGGAGAGTACAATGAAGACCCCGATCTTCATGTAGCAAAGTTTATGGTAGCATGTGTGGCTAACAATGCCTGAACCCCTGAGCATTGGTTAGCAATATTCCCCGCCACTTTCAAGGGCGCGGCGTTTCAATGGTATGAGAGACAAGCAGCAGGAACTTTTGGCACATGGGACGACCTGAAGTTGGCCTTCCTCACTAAATTCAGGCGTGAAGGTTTTGAAGAGCGGATGAGAGAGGAATTTATGAACCTAAGTCAGTCCTCTGGAGAAAGAGTGGAAGCCTATGTCTCACGAATGGAATCCATCCTAAAGAGATGGACTAACCATAATCTAGATGATGGCATTCAGAAGGGAGTGTTTCTCAGAGGATTACAACCAGAAGTCCGTAAGTTTGTGGAGCTGCAAAGACCAGCCACACTACAAGCTGCAACAGAAGGAGCAAGACTGTACGATGAAGTGGAAGCTAGATTGGCGATGAATACAGGAAGAGGAGTCCTACATCCTCTGGTGCCAGGAATGATGTACCCACCAAATGCAGTTCCAGGGACTGTTCCCTACCCCTACCAACAGATGCCCCCGGTATCACAGTACAGTGCACCAAATCCACAGTGGCCACAATCCATGCCTCAAATGATGGTTCAACCACAACAACAATGGTCCCAACCAATTTCATCAATGACAAATCAGCAGCAACAGTGGAATCCTACCAACTGGAGCCAACAGCCAACAGTTCAAACAGGAGCTCTGAATCAGAACCAGAACAGAGACCCCTCTGTACCAGCCCAACCCGTTTATGCAGTGATTACAGAGACTCCTCAAAACCCTCCTGCCAGTACGTCCGGAGGAGAAAGCTTGAAGGATTATTTATCCAACTCAGTTGCAAACATTAAAAATGAGTTGATGGATGTGATTACAGAACAACTACAGACGTTGAAAGTGAATACCGCAAGCATATCCAATGTTGCGGGAGCAGGAAGAGATGTGATGCGGTCAAATACTTGGTGTGGTAAGTGTCATCAAGCAGGCCATTTAGCCACTGAATGTACACGGAAACCAACCATTCCTGGGGCCTTCTGTTCCTATTGTTTGCGAAAGAATCATACAGAGGACATTTGCTCTCTGAAGGAGATGCATGATAGGAGAAGGAAGGAAGAAGACGCAAGATTCAACTTGCTGGAATCCAAAATGACAACACAGGATATTGGACCCAAGCCTAGAGAGTTTGGTCCTAATTTCGGACCCAGAAGATTTCCCTCTCAAAGTTACAGAGGAAGACAGTCTGGCGGTGGTCAGAGATCAGAAGTGGAGTGTTACAGATGCGGAGAAAAGGGACACATCTCACCAAATTGTCCAAATCCTCGAAGGTCAGTGGATTACAAGCCCTTATGCAGTTGATGCAAAGGAGAAGGCCACACTGCAAAAGACTGTCCAAGCCCAGCCCCAGTGAAAAACAGTGCTACTGATAGTCCGTCCAAGGCCCAAGAGCCTACCTCCAATTTGGTAGAATTGGAAGTTGCTACCATCACGCGTGCAAAGCAGAAGGAACCACCTATCCAGAAAGAAAATAACCCCCCGGACAGAACAGTGAAGTTCAATCTTCCACCAGAAGAACAGAACAGAACAGAGCCTAACAGTGCCATACAGAGCCCTACAGTGCCACAGAGAGTTACAGAGATAGTTACAGAGACAGGACCAGAGGTCCAGGATACAGAAGAGGAGGAAGTGCCACAAGTGGCAGAAGAAGCTCCTGTAATTCCTCTGATGGAAGAAAGAGGGAAAATGAAAATGGGTGTTGCCCCATTCCCTAACCGATTAGAGAAGCCAGTGGATCCTATTAAGGAATACGATCTGGTTAGAGATCTAGATACCTTTAAACCAAACCTCACATTCCGACAATTATTGATGTTGTCCCCCAGTTGCCGGAAAAGATTCAAAAGTATACTGACAAAAAGACGTGGTTTAAGGATTGCTCCCTCAACAGTAACAAAGTCCAACAAGGCTCCAGAGCCTGTAAAAGAAGTGGATGTGGCTAATGCTTTCCTAGATCCGGGTACTCCAAAGACTGGCCCGTGGATAGAAGGCTGCTTCATTACAAATGCACTGATTGATGGTGGTTCATCAGTGAACATTATGACGGATGTGACGATAAAGGATCTAGGCCTACAAGGTGTGCAACCCACCCAATGGCTCATCAGACTGGCGGATCAGAGTAGAATCAAGCCTTTGGGCATTCTTCCATATGTGAAGACTACTGTGGCTGGAAAAGATTATTGGCTGACCTATTTGGTGGTGAAGCCAAACTCTTATGGTACATCCTATCCCCTGTTACTGGGCAGACCATGGCTTTTTGAAGCCCGAGCAAGGACGGATTGGTTCAAAGGAACCTTGACCTTGGGCAGAGGACCCAACAAAGTGGTGCTGAAACTGTATGGTTCTCAAAAAGGACATGGATCCACCTCCTTGGAATTATCTTCTGATTCCCCTAACGAGGCTACAGATGGAACATCAGCAGATGAAGATGCTGTCAAACAGATCCTTCCCAAGAAAACAATGGCACATTCTTTAACAGTGGATACTGTAAGCCGACTTCCAAAAGATGCAAAGCCATTATCAATGGGTGAATACTTCCTGCCTGAATCAGGAATGCCTTCTGAAATCACTTATGATAGTGAGATAGAAGCATGGATGTACTGCTCTCCCTGTTACATGGCCACAGCAGAAGCAGAAGCAGAAGCAGAGACAGAGGCAGGAGAGGAACCAGAGAATCTGTTCTTCTGTTACAGAGCTCCTACAGAGACAGAAGCAGAAGCAGAAGCAGAAGCAGAGACAGAAGCAGACGCAGAGACAGAGACAGAGACAGAAGAGGATGGATATGATATGGACGAAGAAGATTATGAAAGTGAGCCAGAAGAATCTATCCCACCTGAAGAGGATACATTTGAGGAAGAAGTTCCAGAAGCATCAGAAACCGATGAGCTCATGCTATGGGACAGCATGGTGATGGTACCATTGGGTCTGGCAAATGGATCTTCTCATATGCAAAACGTTTATAAGAAATGGATTAAGAAGAGCAAGCTGTCTTTTAAGTGTGGCTCCTGCCGTCCTAACCCATCCTTGCCAAAGAAAGATGATGATGATGCACCGTGCCAACAAGCACCAGTCCCACCAACCCAACAGAAATTAGAGGGTCCCTGTTATGTGACGTTCTTGGATGTGTCATCTTCAGAAGAGGAGTCCTCAAGCCAAGAGGTAATTAATTTTTACACCAAACCCGAAAAAACCCTTATTCCATTCCAACATCTCAAGGAGCAACCTAAGTCTCCACCAAAAGAAGAAGTAAGTTCTAGTGGGACATCAGACGAGGACACCACTCCCTTGAAGGAGTCGGATCTCTACCCAGAAGCAGTCCGCGGGACCTTCATCCGGGAAGTAGAAGGTGAAAGGCAATTAACCTTTGTGGATGCAGATGGCACTGAATGCCACTTGAAGGTGGGTAGCAGTCTCCCAGAAGAGGAGTTGTTAACCTTGTACAACTTGTTGAAAGAAAATTTGGACGTGTTTGCATGGTCTTACAAAGACCTAAAGGGGATTGATCCCACAATATGTCAACATCATATTGACTTGGAGCCTGATGCCAAGCCAGTACGGCAACGACAGAGGCGAATGAACCCGAATTATTCCACATTGGTGAAAGCGGAGCTGTTGAAGCTTCTGGAAGCCGAGTTCATTTATCCAGTGGCAAATAGTGAATGGGTTTCACCCATCGTGGTTGTACCCAAGAAGAATGGCAAATTGTGAATATGTGTGGATTTCCGAAAGCTTAATTCCAAGACAAAGAAGGATCACTTTCCAATCCCTTTCACAGACCAACTGTTGGACATAGTGGCAGGACATGAACTTTATTCTCTTCTGGATGGATTCAGCGGATACAACCAAGTCCAAATCGCAGAAGAAGACCAATCCAAAACAACCTTCACCACAGAATGGGGGACCTACGCTTACCGAGTGATGCCATTTGGGCTCTGCAATGCCCCTGCTACTTTCCAACGAGTCATGATGGCCGCATTTCAAAATCATCTGCACGACTTTATTGAGGTATATTTAGATGACTTCTGTGTCTATAGCTTGATCCGTGAACACTGGGGACATTTGGAACAATGCTTTGACCGATGCCGGGAGTATGGGATTTCCCTCAACCCCGACAAATGCATCTTTGGGGTTTCTTCTGGAGTTCTGTTGGGCCACATTGTCTCAGCACAAGGGATATCAACAGACCCTGCAAAGATCGAAAAGATTGCAGCTCTGATAGCACCCACCAACCTCAAACAGTTGAGGGGATTCCTAGGCCATGTGGGTTACTACAGAAGGTTTATAGCCCATTTTGTAACAAAGGCAACTTCCTTGCACAAGCTTCTGAGGAAAGATGTAGAGTTTACTTGGATGGAAGAATGTGACAAAGCCTTCCACACTCTGAAGCAGTGTCTGATAGAGGCACCCATTCTGCAACCTCCTGATTGGACGAAAGAGTTCCATGTACACACTGATGCATCAATTGAAGGCGTAGGTGCTGTCCTCTGCCAGAAGGGCTCCTCAAAGTTGGATCAACCGATCTATTATGCAAGCCGAAAAGTCACTGATAGGGAACGGAACTATACAGTGACAGAGCTGGAGTGCTTGGCAATGGTGTTTGCCCTGGAGAAGTTTCGCCATTACCTCCTATCTAGCCACTTTAAATTTTATGTGGATCATGAGGCCCTGTCCTTCTTGATGAACAAAGCAGATGTGAAAGGATGATTGATGAGATGGCTCCTTTTATTCCAGGAGTTCGACTTTGAGGTGATTACTAAGCCTGTGTCAAGATTGTGGGAGAGAAGGAAGGAGTCTCGCTTGAAGTTTTCTTGCTTGCACAATGGGGAAAGACACACAGAGATGGAGGCTGAAAACGTTTTTCTCTTCTTAGTTGTGTAAGCCAAAAGAACTCACTTACAAGGAAATAGAAGAACCCTAGATATAGGTCTCAAACCAAACTCAACTAACTAAGGTGGCATACTAACTGAGCCACAAACTAGAGTAGATAAGGATAGCTATCATGTGGCTATTATTCATGGGCGGTGTACCAACCGCGTCTGCAACTGACACGTCTGTGACATAAATACACAATGGTCACCCTGGCGTATCACGAGTGGAGCTCGATATCTCAACACTCCCCCTCGAGCTCAATCCCAATTCCTGCACACCAAGCAGGTCTCTGAACTTGCGCAGCTTCTCTGCGCCCAATGCCTTCATGAATATGTCAGCTACATGATCCTCTGTGCTGACATAAACTAGATCAATAAGACCTAGTAAAACCCTCTCTCACACATAGTGATAATGCACCTCAATGTGCTTTGTTCTAGCATGATAGACTGGGTTATTTGCCAAGTGTATACTACTCATGTTGTCACAATAAATGACAACTGGCCCATCTGTAGACTGATGCATATCATAAAGTAGCTTATGCAACCAAGCTACCTCACATGCAGCCATTGCTGCACCCCTGTACTCAGCCTCTGTGCTCGACAAGGCAACTGTAGGCTGTTTCTTGCTGCTCCAAGTGACTGCAGCACTCCCAAAAGAGAATACATATCCACTGGTAGATCGTCTATCAGAAATACTACCAGCCCAATCAGCATCAGTGTATCCATGCAACTGTATCTGAACCCCAGTCTCATAAAATAGTCCATACTGCAATGTGGACTTCACATACCTAAGTATGCGTCTAGCCGCATCCAAATGCGGTTTCCTTGGAGCCTGCATAAACTGACTTACCAATCCAACAGCATAGCTCAAATCTGGCCTGGTAATAGTCATATAAATCAAACTTCCTACTATGCGTCTGTACATAGTAGGGTCTTCTAGAAGCTCACCTGCATCTGTGCTCAGCTTCACATTTTGCTCCAAAGGAACTGAAATAGGCTTACAGCCTGTCATCCCATATTTGGACAGCATGTCCAATCCATACTGCCTCTGCAAGAGCTGTATCCCACTTGGTGATCTAATCACCTCAATGCCCAAGAAATAACGCAGCTCTCCCAAATCCTTCATCTCAAACTTCTGCTTCAATAGCATTTTCACATGAAGGATATCTTCATCACTGTCACCTGTCATAATCAAATCATCAACATAAATGACAAGTAGCATAATACCTTTCTCTGTTTTTCTCACATAAAGTGAGAAATCTGCCTTGGAAATCTGAAAGCCAATAGTGACAAGATACTGTCCTATCTTATCAGACCATGCTCTAGGTGCTTGCTTCAAGCCATACAAGGCTTTCTTCAACCTGCAAACAAACTCAGGATGAACAGCATGCACATAACCTGGTGGCTGCTCCATATAGACCTCTTCTTGCAAATCACCATGCAAGAAGGCATTCTTTACATCCATCTGATGTAAAGACCATCCCTTTGATGCAGCCATAGCAATGACTACTCTTACGGTTGCCATCCTTGCAACCGGACTGAATGTTTCTTCATAGTCAATGCCATATGTTTGTGCATACCCCTTGACAACTAATCTTGCCTTGTATCTATTCACAGAACCATCTGCATTGTGCTTCACCTTATAAACCCACTTACAGCCAATTGCATTCTTACCTTTAGGCAAAGGTACTAACTCCCATGTAGCATTTGCTTCCAAGGCATCCATTTCTTCATCCATGGCTTTCTCCCATTTTTCTTTTCCCATGGCTTGCTCAAAAGATGTGGGTTCTGGTTCCTGTATCACTTTGACCATATATGCATAGTGAGTGGCTGTAAATCCATCATATTTCAGCCTATCCACAGGATACCTAGCTCTCGTAGACCTGCGCAAAGTAGGTTCACTCCCAGGTGCTCTCAAAACATCCCTGGTCTTCCTTACTCCAGGTGTAACAATAGAAGGAATACCCAACTCATCATCAATGCTCTGTTCTGAGCCACTGGATTCACCATCCACATAAGAGTGACCTGCATTCACATCAAACATGGGCTGATCAATCTTCTCTTTTCCTTTTCGTGATACCTGCATACCACTATCTGCATTACTTTGAGAAGATTCTCCTGATCTCAATCTGCCTGTCCATGGCGAAGAATGTGAACCACTGCTAGAGGACGCTCCAGGTCCACTAATATTTTGTGACTGCTGCTGTGAGTTTTGTGCAGCATTACCATTCTGTGCATCTACATCATCAATCACATTTACTGGTTTATACCAGTTGCTCATCTCATCAAAAACAACATCTCTGCTCACTGTAAACTTACGAGTAGAAGGGTTATAGCATCTATACCCTTTTTGTTGCAGAGAGTAACCAATAAAGATGCACTTCTCAGCTTTTGGATCCAACTTGGATCTCAACTCATCTGGCACATGTACATAGGCAATGCAACCAAAAATTTTCAAATGAGAAATATCTGGTTTCCTACCAGTATACCTCTCCTCTGGAGTCATCCCATGTATTGCTGCAGTGGGAGTCCTGTTCATTATATAGACTGTTGTAGCAACTGCTTCAGCCCAATCAAAATCTGGTAAGTCTTTTTCATTGAGCATGGCACGAGATACCTCTCCAATATGCCTATTTTTCCTTTCTGCAATTCCATTTTGTTGTGGGGTATAACTGCATGAATATTGCTGCTTTATGCCATGCTCCTGCAAGAACTTTGCAAACTCATTTGAGAGGTACTCTCCCCCTCCATCTGACCTTAGGCATTTTATTTGCAGACCTGTTTCTTTTTCAGCCATAGCTTTAAGGGTTTTGAAATGCCCAAAAACTTCACTTTTCTTTTTCATAAAATACACCCAAACTTTTCTGCTATAGTCATCAATAAAGGTAACAAAATAATGATAGCCTCCAAGAGATGCAGCTTTAGTAGTCCACACATCAGAGTGGATTAATTCCAATGGCTTCTCACTCTCTTGAACATGTCTAGGAAATGGTTTCCTTGCCTGTTTTCCAAACTGACAGGCTTCACATACCTTATGCATTTCTGCAACCTTGAACTTAGGCAATCCTGCAACAATATTTTGGGCCTGCATTGATTTAAGTCGATGTACATTAACATGACCAATGCGTTTATGCCAGATATCAATATCTGCAACTACACCGGTCCCATGTGCAAACATTGCTGCACTCAATTCAGGCATGTCTGCATCCAATGTAAACATTCTGCCCTTCTTCTTTCCTTTTGCTATCAAGCGACCTTTATTTTTCATATCCTCAACAAAGCATCCATGAGGATTAAATCTGACCTGCAAGCCCTGCTCAACCATTTGACCAACAGAAACCAGATTCTTGGTGATATTCGGGACATGAAATACATCTGATAGGTATTTCTTTTTCCCATCCTGCATAGACAAGGGAATTTTTCCTATCTGCACAATAGGATGTGCAGTATCATCATCAGTCTCCACAAATCCTGGTTTTTCCATTTTCCTTGCATCCTCCATCCATTCTGCATGACCTGTCATATGGTTTGATGCACCTGAGTCAACATACCATACATCATTACTTTCTTCTCCACTTGTCACAGAATTGTTCATGTGCTGCACCATGAACAAATGCTCATTTCTGTCATCACCCTGTCTACTAGAAGATGCATAATTCCCTTGTTGCAGTTTTCCATTCATGATGTCATTCTGCTTTTTATAGCAGTCTTTAGCCATATGACCCATTTTACCACAATAGTAGCATTCAACATTACTGTTTGCATTTTGGCCTCTTTGCCATCCACCACGACCTCTTTGGCTCCCCCTGCCTCTAGAGTTACCACGTCCTCCTCCATAGGACTGGTTTTCTTGAGTTTGCTGCATATTCTGATTTCTACCACGGCCTCCAAAACGGCCTCCTCTACCTCTGCCTCTACCTCTTCCAGCATTTGAGTAGAAGACAGCTTCTTTTGAAGTTCCTCCTGAAGAAGATGCACCACCATTTCTCTGTTCCTCAGAAATTAGAAGAGCAATCAACTCTTCAAAATCAGGAAATCTTTCACGGACGGAAATGGATGTCCGAAATTGCGCATAATCCTTTCCTAGACCATTCAAGGTCACAGAAACTAAATCATCATCTTCCATTGGCGACCCAATGGAAGCAAGTGCATCTGCAAGCTTCTTCACCTTCATGTGGTAGTCATTGATGTTCATATTTTCTCTTTGCACATTGTGCAACTCTTGCTTGAGCTGCATTTTCCTGGCTTGCGTATTTGTGCTATACATCTTTGACAGAGTATCCCATGCCTCCTTTGGCGTACTTGCATCCTGAATATGCACAATCATAGAGTCTGAAATGCTGATAGACAGCCAATACATAACTTTCCTGGCTCTCTCATGCCATGCTTTAAATGCCTGCATTTGCTGTTGATTGGGAACATCAGGAAGAACTGGTTCTTCTTCATTTCCTGCAACAAATTCCCAATATCCTTTTCCCATAAGGAAATTCGTCATTCTAAACTTCCATGCTTGGAAGTTGTTCTTGTCAAGCTTTTCAGTGACAATCTGTGAAAGAGAATCAGATGCCATTACAGAAGACTGCAAAAAATTCTGTCACTGCAAAAACCACAGCTTCACCCTCACAAGGGAAAATCTGCAAAACTGGCGAAAGTGGTATTTGACCACACAGTCACTTCCTAGTGACGATTTTGCATCAACAGGCAACAGGGATGATTCTGTAACTCCCAATGTCTCTGCGCACAAGCATACAATGCAATTTTTATAGTAACTATTCACCGACCTGTAGAACAGTGGCTGCACAGCATAAAACTGAGCCTTTTCCTGAGTGCGGGCAGAAAACTTCCGTCTGCAAAACAGGCCCCGAAATGGCCTCAAATTAAAAAAACAAGGTCGCCAAGAGCTAAAGCTCACTCCCGCAGCATATACTGCCCTCTTGCTTCACCGCGAAGGGCGTCTCAACCTGAGACAATGCACTCCTGCACTTTCCGGCTGTGCTACCTGCAGAGATCTGCTCCCAAAACAGAAAGTGAAAGCAACACTGCTCCTCTTACCAGAACACCGCGAGCTTGGCTTGCTTTCTTGAGCTCCTTACCACGAACAAGGCTCTGATACCATGTCAAGATTGTGGGAGAGAAGGAAGGAGTCTCGCTTGAAGTTTTCTTGCTTGCACAATGGGGGAAGACACACAGAGATGGAGGCTGAAAACGTTTTTCTCTTCTTAGTTGTGTAAGCCAAAAGAACTCACTTACAAGGAAATAGAAGAACCCTAGATATAGGTCTCAAACCAAACTCAACTAACTAAGGTGGCATACTAACTGAGCCACAAACTAGAGTAGATAAGGATAGCTATCATGTGGCTATTATTCATGGGCGGTGTACCAACCGCGTCTGCAACTAACACGTCTGTGACATAAATACACAATGGTCACCCTGGCGTATCACGAGTGGAGCTCGATATCTCAACAGCCTGGTCATTCCCATGTTCTGGCTGATCATCTGTCGCGTATCCCACAAACTGCAGACGAGGAGCAAGATGATCCAGATCTCCCTGATGCTTCCCTATTCTTGGTAGAAATTGTCACTCCCTGGTATGCGGACATTGCCAATCTACTGGCAACCCAACAGTACCCTCCTGGTATCTCTAGTCGGGAAAGGAAGAAGCTCATGCTAGAATCAGCCCCATACACCCTGCTAGGCAGTGCACTGTACAAGAAAGGCAAAGATGAAGTACTCAGAAGATGTGTTGTAGGGGATGAGATTGGGATTGTTCTGAAGGCTTGCCACGACGAGCCATGTGGAGGTCACTTTGCAAGAGAAGCTACGGCCAGGAAGGCTCTGCTAGTAGGTTATTGGTGGCCTACAATTCACAAAGATTCCTATGATTACTGTAAAAGATGTGATGCTTGTCAAAGAATGGGGAAACCCACAAAGACAAGTGCCATGCCATTGCAACCTATCCTTCCGTTGAAGCCGTTTGAGAAGTGGGGCATTGACTTCGTCGGTCCGATCGATCCTCCTACCAGAAGGAAACAGAACCGATACATCCTCGTATGTACGGATTATGTTACAAAGTGGTGTGAAGCTAAAGCCCTTAAGCGGGACGATGGTAACAGCGTGGCCCTGTTCATATACGAGAATATCATCACCCATTTTGGTAGTCCCTTAGAGCTGGTAAGTGATAGAGGCACTCATTTCCTCAACAAAGTCATGGAAGAGTTGACAGAGTTGTATAAGATCCGCCATCGCAAGTCCACTCCTTATTACCCCAGAGCCAACGGCCAAGTCGAAGTCACCAATCGCATCCTCTGCTCGATTCTGACAAGAACAATTGCTGCACATCGTCGTGATTGGGACGATCGACTTACAGAGGCCCTCTGGGCGTACAGAACCTCCCATAAAGCAGCAACGGGACAGACACCTTTCTAGCTGGTGTATGGAACAGAAGTTGTTTTTCCTGTTGAATTGGAACTACCCTCTTTGAGAGTGGCTATCAAAGAGCGTTTGGGGGATGATGATTCACTGCAACGCCGTCTCCTGCACTTGGAATGTTTGGACGAAATTCGCAGGATGGCTCTACAGTGCATGGAAGCCACGTAAGCTCGACGTAAGGCTTACCATGATAGTTTCATCAAGCACAAGGAGTTCAAAGAAGGTGATTTGGTCCTAGCCTATGATTCACGCTTTGGCAAGTTTCCTGGCAAGCTCCAACAGCGGTGGATGGGCCCCTATAAGGTACTTGCAGTCAACCCTAATGGTTCTGTTCAAGTGCAGACCGTTGATGCCTCTGATGATCCCTTTCTGATTAATGGATATCGCTTGAAGAAGTACTTCCCTCCTTGGGGATCTTGACAATTACGGACACTTGATCCTTTCCCTCATTGGCGCGGCACTGTACTTCTTATGATGTTACTTCTGTTAGCCGTTCTTCAATCACTCCTGATGAAGTGGACGCAACCCTCTATCTCCTCAAACCCCCCTTCTAGCCTTGATTTCTTATCCTCTATTTTCCACCAGCGACAGTGGCGAGGTGGGTTCTGACAAATGGTCTCTCTACCATTCCCTTGCTCAATATTGAAAAGAAAAAAAAAACATATCGGTTATGAGAGAAAAGGACTTAGGTCCCTGTCATGCCGACCTATTATTCGAGAAAAGTTGGAAACACCCTCGGGAATAGGGAAAAAAAAGAAAAGAAGAAAAAAAAAAACAAAACAAATCTGTTATGAGAGAAAAGGAAGCAATTCCCTGTCATAGCAGGCCTCGTTCCAAGAAAAGGTGGTAAACACCCTTGGGCGAGAAGCTGGCTGTGGAAAAGGTGGTAACACCCAGCAGTCCAGAAAGTGGATTCATTAATTGATATCCCTAGGATCCAATTTCGACGCTGCCTCCCTTGGTACACTGTGTCTTGGGTCTCTTTGCAAAGTGACTAACTGTCCTCTAGCAGACGACATGTTCCTATCCAACACAATGTTCGATTTGATGGCTACCTCCCTGGGTACGCCTCTTCAACAACTGATGACGCGATCTTCATCGACAACCCCTTGAGTGATGTGAGCTTTCATCCTAACCGGATGGGGAAGTGAGTACGGTTGCCCTTTGTATCTATCAACAGAGAGTGAGACAGAGGGTGGGTCGAGAGACCAGTCTTTTCCCTTCAAATCAAATGCGAGGTGAGAAGTGTGAATGAAGTGTTGCACGCACGGGATGGGCCTCTTAAAGCACAAAGCACGATTTGTTCTGTGCACTGCACTATAAGGCTCCCTGGCCTTCATTCTTGCACTGTATGCCAGCACAGGGCGGGATGCACTGTTGCACCATCAACTGCGCACAAGGCATACACCCTTTGCACAAGCGACTGTGAGGATTACATCAATGGGTTTCAGGAAAAGGCTGCCCTCCTGTATCTATCCACAGAGCGTGAAACAGCGGGTGGGCTGAGTGTGACTGGAGTTTCTTCAATCAATTACCGAGAGGTGAGATTGAGGGACGTTACGACACTTGGAGTCAGGTATGTTCCCGTTTCCCTATGCACCCACGGGATGGGTCTTTACCGTCATCACAAGACACATCACCCTGTTCTGTGCACTGCACTGTAAGGCTCCCTTGCCTTCCTCTTTGCACTTATGCCAGACGGGTTGGACGCACTAATGCACCATCAAATGTGCACCCTGGCATACTCCTTCGCACCATTTTCCCCTTGTCGATTCCTCAACCGGGTATGAGATATGGGTCTTAATCCTTATTCTTCAAGAGATATCAGTCATGGGGCGAGTGACTGATCTTTTATTCCAATTGAGTGACTGTGAGTTGAGTGTAGTATCCCTCATCATCGACGAATTTCTTGCGAGTCCTTCCATCAGCTACCTCCCTGGGTGCTGCCGCGTGGTCCCTGCCATGACGAACGTGTGCTGTAAAGATGCCTTGGTACCTCCTGCAGTCGACAACAACACTAGACGTGCCATCGACACTCAACCTTGATTCTGGACGAAACGGGCCAAGTTTTTCTAACCCTACACTTTGGTTTCTTCGTGCCGGTCATGTTTTAAGTGTGGGGAAGTTAGTGGATGGTCTGTGGCGTGGTCCTAGGTCCCTGTTGCTCGGTTAACCCTATCCGTTAAGGTCTTAAGTGTGGGGACGCGTCCCTGCGCGTCTATATTGCATACCCTTCTGCATATGCCTTAACCTGTTCATGCATGTATGCCATGACTTGCTTTTACCCTCTTGGGATCCCTTCCCAACCACCCGGTTATGTTCCACCCACTCTTGGGGCTGTTCCCTTGCAGTTTTCCTTCATTCCCTGATTTTGAGGTTTTTCCATGTGAATGTATCCTATGTTCACCAAAGTCCTCATCCAACCTCATAGCCCTGTTCCCCCCATTGAACTAATCATTTTTCCTTTTTACCTACCCCTGTTCTGGTGCACGGTTTTTGAGTTATTAATTTTTGAAGCATTTTACGCAATTTAGACGATTTTCCATGTGAATGCGCTTTTCTTGCTTCGGACTCATGCTCTGACGTCATAGCTCTAACTAGCACTTTTTCCCTGACATTTTTCCTTTTTATTCCGCATCATTCCGATACACGGTTTGCCCATTATTAATTTTCCGGTTTTTAAGACTTTTTTCTGCGTATTTTTGACATTTTTCCATGTGAACCTGCCCTATTTGTATCGGAATTCTAATTTGATTTGACAGTCGTGTCCCCTGTGCCTTCCCCCACCTTTTTCCTTTTTCCTCCACCCTTTTTCGACTTCTGGATTTTTACTTATTAAATTTTAAATGACTTTTCGGGAGTATTTTTGGAGTTTTTCACATATGAACCCCTCTTACTTCCACCGGAACTGCGGTTTAACATGATAACCCTATGCCACCCCTTCCTGCGGACATTTTTCCTTCTTACTGCATGTCATTCCGGTGAATGGGTTGTCCGCTATTAATTTCCGATCCCATTTTCGGGTTTATTTTTTGGGTTTTTCCCATGTGAACGCGTCTTCTCTCAGTCAGGATTATGTTTTGATGTGATAGGATTATCGGGCACATCTTTTTGCACAGTTTTCCTTTTTTCTGCACCTCATTCCGATGCACGGATTTTTCGATATTAATTTTTAAATGCACGTGACCGTCCTTTACCCCTCCCGGAACCTCCGTCCCATATTTTCCTTGTTTTCCCCCTGTCGTCCTGCCCACTTTTTGTTTTTACGCTATTTCGTTTTGACGTCCGGATTGGGAGTTATTAATTTTTCTTTATTTTTACGTTTTTTCTCGCGCCCGTTTTGCGCATGAACGCGCCCTTTTTCGATTTTACGAATCTCCACGCCCCTCGGTCGTGTCCGCATAACCCGTACCGTCTTCCCCGCGCCATTTCAATCCCGTCACGGCAAATTTTTTTACCCCGCCCCGCGCACGTGCGCGGGACGGGGGTACGCACCCATCCCTTCCCACCCTTCCCCTTCCTTCGGGCACCCCCTATCCTCCTTGGACCCCTACCCCGCCCATAACCCCACCCCTTCCCCCCCAACTGCCCACCCCTTCCCCCCAACCGCCCTTCCCTCTCTCTTTCTCTCTCCCTTTCTTTCTCTCTCTCTTCCTGCGTGTCCTCCTCCCTCATCTCCTACCCCCCCCAGCGCAGTCTCTCCTCCTTCCTTCTCCTCCTTCCTTTGCCTCCCTCGCCCCCCCAGCGCAGCCTCTCCTCCTTCCTTTGCCTCCCTCCCCCCCCAGCGCAGCCTCTCCTCCTTTCTTTGCCTCCAGCGGCCCCCCAGCCTCCCTCATCTTCTTCTCCCCTCCTCCACCCCCCAGCGCCCCCCCAGCCTCCCTCGTCTTCTTCTCCCCTCCTCCACCCCCCAGCGGCCCCCCAGCCTCCCTCGTCGCCTTCCTCCTCCCTCGCCCCTCCTACCCCGCTAGCGCCTACTCCCTCCCCGCCCGCCAGCGCCTCCTCCTACTCCCTCCGCCAACGCCTGCTACTCCCTCTCCGCCAGCGCCTACTCCCTCCCCTCCGCCAGCGCCTACTCCCTCCCCGCCCGCCAGCGCCTCTCCTATCCCCGCCGCCTGCTGCTCCCTCCCTCGGCGCCCGCACTTCCTCTCCCCAGCGCAGCCTCCTCCTCCCTCCCCCGTCCGCCTCTTCTACTCCCGCCCGCAGCCCCTTCGCCACAGCAGCCGCCGTCGCGCCTCCTTCCTGTGGACAGTCGCCGCCGTCGCCGCCGCGTGGAGCCGCCGTCAGCCGCCGATACATCTGCCACCACCTCCCTTCTCCTCCCCCACCCCCACCACCACTTCCTCTAACCCTCCTCCTCCACTAACCCTCCTCAGGTTAGTCACTAACTTAATTTCAGTTAGCTAACCTAATTAGTGTTAATTAACCCTAGTTACTAAACTAACCTAACTAGGTTCAACTAACCGTAACTTACCCCTAGCTAGGTTAGTGTTAACCTAACTATAGTTACCCTAGACTAACCTAACTATAGTTACCCTACACTAACCTAACTATAGTTAACCTAGACTAACCTAATCATAGTCAACTTAATTAACTAACCCCAACTTAGTTAACTTAACTTAGTTGATTCACCTACCTAGTTAGCTAACCTAGCCTAGTTGACTAACCTAAGCAACCTAGACTAACCTTACTTGCTTTAGGCAGACTAACATGACTTATCCCACTAACCAGACTTAATTGACTTATGCCTAACTGACTTATTTGATTAATGTGATTTAGGTGACTTAATTAATCACTACATTAATTTTTCCATTAAAAAATTTTCAGAAAAAATTTTAAAAATTCCTTTTGCCTTTTGCCAATTTTTGGAAATTTGTCTGCTGGAAATTGCCTACCCTATAATTTCTGAAAATTCCACATTTCCTAAATTTACCCCTAAATTGCCAATAAATGTAGAAAATTCATTTATAAAATTGCAAAAAAAATTCTAAAAAATTCTAAAAATATTCTAAAAAAATTCCCCTCACCTCCCTTGCTCATTTTCCATTTATTCAACCATAAATAATCACAACAAAAAATAAAAAATAAAAATAAAAATAAAAAACCAACACAAACCAAATCAACACATCTGCTAAGGTGTTGTCATTGTTGTTTCATCAGTGCTCTTTACTTTTCCTTTACTGGAACTCTTCCGTGCGCATTCCTGCATTACATACACACCCCTTCCAGGTATTTATTTTATGTGCTTTATTTATTTTTATTTTTTCCCTTAATCACAAATTAATTGATGAAATGAACCTTTTAATTCACCCACAGTTTCCACGCGCATTCGCGCTAAACACACATCTTTTTTAATTAAAATCAACCAGCCGTTCACTTAGCATGCGCTACGTGCACTAAAGAGGCACTTAAAATTTTTTTAATTAAAATGAACCAGCCGTCACATGAGCACGCGCTGGCAAAAAAGCGCTCCACATCACCTTAATTTGTAATCAATGAATTGCATTTAGAGACCCAGTCGGGAATCGAAGTCCGGGAATCGAATAACTGCACCGCCTAATCTAATAATTGGTAATTAAATAACTAATAAGGAATCGCCGTTTTCTTGTTAAGGTTTATCACCTAATAAAAATTCACCCATTTTTAATAATTGATTAAAATCAACCCTTCATTAAATTAATTCCCCCCTCACTGCACTTAATTCCCCTTTTTAATGAAGCGTTTCGTGGGATGGGTTTGCGCAGTCATTAGTGTTATTTTCCATGGTCCAGTCTTGGTTTATCACATATATAGTTTTGATATGTGTCGGATATGGTATGGTTTTGGTTTCCTGTCTTAGTTACGGTTACAAGTACGGTATGCAGTTTTTTCTTTTCTTGCCTGATACGGGGTCCAGGGTGTTTGTCTGATGCATCGCATGAAGCTTTCGGTTGCATTTGTCGCAAGGTCATGTCAAATTTTTTCTAGGATATGGTTTGCTTGGGGTTAGTAGGTCGAGTCACGTTTGATTGGTAATTCTCTTATCCTTGGTTTTTGTCTGTTACTTTGCAGGCATTCTCCTTGATTGTCTGTGTTTGTGGTGTGTGTGTAACCATCTGAATGGCGCTGAGGGCTGAAATGATGAACGGGTTGCCTCTTACCCATCCAACCTCCAATCCTCACTAAGAGAACTAAAGAGGGGCACCACCTAGCCAAAGAGAGGATGGGCTAGGACATCCCTATTCTCAAAGAGAATCAAGAAAGCCAAGACACAAATTTACAAGAGAGAATATATGTGCTAGACACCATATTGGAATATAAGAGAGAGAGATGAGAGGAGAGGGAGACAAGAAGAGAAGAGGTAGAAGAAGCTTGCCATTATGCTACATGGAATGAGAAGATGAGAAGAGAGGGAGATAATAGGAGAAGAGGTAGAGGAAGCTTGCCATTATGCTACATAATAAAAGAACTCACTCATAGCTTCCCTCAAAGAGATGAGGGTATTCTAGAATGCTCTCATGGACTTGTCATTCTTCTTCTTCTCTTTTCTCAAAGAGAATCAAGAGAACCAAGACACAAATTTACAAGAGAGAATACATGTACTAGACACCATATTGGAATATAAGAGAGAGAGATGAGAGGAGAGGGAGACAAGAGGAGAAGAGATAGAAGAAGCTTGCCATTATGCTACATGGAATGAGAAGATGAGAAGAGAGAGAGATAATAGGAGAAGAGGTAGAGGAAGCTTGCCTTATGCTACATAATAAAAGAACTCACTCATAGCTTCCCTCAAAGAGATGAGGGTATTCTAGAATGCTCTCATGGACTTGTCATTCTCCCTCCTCCCCTTCTTCATTCTCCATGGGCTCTTTATATAGCCTTCATGAGGGATTAGATTAAGCTAATCTTCTTGATTAACATAATCCTAGATGATGTATGGCATCTTTGAAAATATGGAGAGTAGTGGATGGGACAAGTCCCCACCTTGGTCATCATGCAAGAAGCCAAGGGTGGTGGTAGACAAAATAGAGATATGGAGCTAGATTACAAGAGGTGGGTGCCCAAAGCACATTATTATAATATATTTACAAGAAGGATAGAGTGGAAAGTTGGTGTGGTGAAAGAGAGAAGAAAATTGCATATAGCCAGCAGTCTGCGCCTTCGTAACTTCAAATCCGTGAGGAATTTGGAAAAAGTTTCTTCTGCAACTTTGTAGATCAGATTGAAACCGATCGGCCTTCGCGGGAATTTTCTTGAAATTCGCTTTTTCTTGGGAGTTATTGAGATTATAAAAAAGGGCTTCCAAAAGCTGCTTTGACTTTAGTATCCCATATGTATATAAATACATATAAGCATGTGACAAAAGGGGTCCATGCTTGTAAGCTTTTGTGCAAGATCCAAATGACACCATGATGTGGATTTTGACTTGTGTGCAAGGGTGAGGTGTCCTCTAATGATGGTGATAGATTCCAAATCTTAGTGATGCAAACGGAGCCCATATGTAGTTGGAGGCTAGTCCTTTGAAAAATCTATGCATTCACTCAACTCCTAGGTGTAATCCATTTTCATCTTCACTAAGATAACCACCCCATTTACCCTTTACATTGACATGCCTTCTAAGAACTTGCTCCCCCCATTTGCTAGAGTTATCATAATCGAGAAGCAATGTAGCATACCTAGTGCTTGAAGAGTAAACCTAAAGTGATATGGTAAGCTCTTGATAGGGGCTTTGGCCAAATTTTGTGGTAATGATCCGGGTTGTAAAAAACCCGGATCATTAGCCCTCCCCTTAGGCTAGAGGTATTCATGCCTCTAGCTTGATAATGATGGTCCAATAGAGCAAGGAGGACTGCACCCCCTCATTGGTGGCTCTTCATTGAATGACTGCTCCAAAGTATTCATATTTCTTTGAAAATAAGGCTTCAGTCGCCATCCATTTACCCTTGTCTTGTGAACCTTCCCATCCATGTCACCTAGCTTATAGCTGCCATTTGGATATCTCCTTATGACCATGAATGGCCCGTCCCACTTGAACACAAGTTTAGCATCCTTTTTGTTATCGAAGCGGTTATCATAGCGTAGCACAAGTGATCCTTCCCTTATGTGTTTGCTAGCCAGCTTCTTATTAAAGGTCTTCCTCCTCTCTTCAGCCTGCATGGAATAGTGTTGGACTACTGCTTCTCTATCTAACTCCAGCCTCTCTAGATCCAAGATCCTTTCCTCTAACTTCTTATCTTGATTCTTCTCTTGACTGGCTATTAAAACACGCAAACTGGCCAGTTCCACCTCTATAGGAAGCAAAGCTTCTTGGCCATAAACGAGGTGAAATGGAGTATAGCCAAGCGAGGTTCTAAATGAAGTCCTGTAGGCCCAAAGAGCTGCATTCAATTTTTTATCCTAGTGCTTGGGGTGCATGTGTACTTGCTTGGTAATTATCTTACAAATCAGCCCATTTACTTTTTCGACTAAACCATTACACTGTGGATAGTAGGGAGTAGAATGCCTGTGCTTGATTTTTAGCCTTTCCATTAGCTCCCCTACTAGGTTTGCCCTAAAACCAGGACCCCGATCAGAGATAATTTCCAAAGGTGTGCCAAACCTGCAACAAATATTTTCAAACACAAATTTTCCCACTTCTTGGGCTGTGATCCTACTAGTTGCTGAAGCCTCTGCCCACCTCGTCATGTAGTCCACTCCCATTATGATGTATTCCTTGCCAGATTGAGTTCGTGGGAGTGGCCCTATTGCATCAATTCCCCATTTCTCAAATGGGCCATATGTAGTTATGGGATTTTGTTCCTCATGCACTAGCTTCCTTGGTCCGGCCTTTTGGCAATCGTCACAAGTGCGGCACCAATGTTGCACATCTCGGTGTAGACTAGGCCACACAAAACCGGCTTGGAGAATCTTTCTGCTGGTTATTTCTTGAGCAAAATGTCCGCCACAAACCCCTTCATGGCAGCTCTTAATCACATCTATAATCTCCTTTGCTGTTGGCACCCTTCTAAGCACTGCATCCTTTCCTTTGCAGTACAACACATCATTTATCAAGCGGTATTTAGTGGCCTTAGTAGCTAGCCACCTTTTCTCACTTTTACTCATATGTGTAGGTGCCTCACCTTGCTCGAGAAAATAAAGCACATCTTGTAGTTGAAACTTGCCTTGAAACAAGGGAAGCTTTACTGCAATGATGCCCACCATTGCCTCTTTCAATTTTTCAGCTGCTAGAGCATCTGCGTCGCCATTTGTGCGCCTTGGCACAAAATAGATTTGGGCTTTCTGTAGCTTTCTCATGAGAGTTTTAGCTTCCCTCATTTTCACTGCTAAGTTATCATTTTTACAAGCCCAGATTCCTTTCATTTGCTTAACAATGAGCATAGAATCCCCAAAAACATTAAGCCGAGTGATACCATGTGAGAGACACCACCTCAAACCTAAAAGCAAGGCTTGATATTCTGCCTCATTGTTAGAATGGACATCCTCCAAGCTGATACCTTCTCCATAAAGTTTGTCACCTTCGGGACTGAACACCACTATTCCTGCTGCCGCTCTGTCTTTAATACGCTTGTAGGCCCCATCAAAGTAGAGGGCATGGGCATTCTCCACCCGTGGCGGCTCCTCAAGAGGAGGTGTCTCCTCTTTTACCTTTCCCTTCTCCTTTTCCTTCTTTTGATGGCATCTATGGGTCAACAAATCAGCTAGGCAAGCTCGAGTAGAATCCTCCACCTTGAAGGTGTAGTCAAACTCTTGGAGTTGTATCACCCACTTAGCGATTCTAGCTGAAACATCCATGTGCTGTAAGGCATAGGGAAAATGCTCTTCTGTCGTGATCACTGTGAATGGCCTAGGGAGAAGATAAGGACGAAACTTCCTTACAGCAAACATTAGAGACAAAACCATCACCTCGACCATCTTGTACCCTCGTTCTGATGCTGTCATTACTCTACTAGAAAAGTAAACCGATCTCATTAGGCCAGTTTTAGCATCCTTTTGTATTAGTGCTACCCCTAGAGCATCTTCCCCAAAACTCGGGTTGACAAAAAACTCTTGATCCCAATAAGGCTGTAAAATTATAGGAAGGGTGCTAAGAGCCTTCTTCACCTCGTGAAAGCACCTTTCACTTTCGTCACTCCATAAGAGCTCCTCAGAGTGGGTTAACTGTTGTAGTGGAAATATTAATTGGGAGAGGAGATGAATGAACCACCCCATATATCGCACCTTCTGAATGAAAGAGGTTAGTTGCTTCACAGAAGATGGTGATGGCACCGCCAATAGGGCCTTAACTTTGTTTGGATCAGCTTCAATGCCCCTCTCACTTACGACATGCCCTAACAAAGTTACATTGCTTTCGCCAATTCGACACTTCTCATGGTTTAATTGCCCCCCCATTTGTGCGAGTCGGTTGAAAGCTTCATCCACCTTCCCTAAATGTAGAGCCTTAGAACTATAAATACAAAAATCATCAATAAAGACCCTGATGGATTTCCCAAAATATGGCTGGAAGACATAATTCATGAATCGCTGGAAGGTAGCTGGGGCATTTGTTAATCCAAATGGCATTACTTTGTAAGCAAAACAACCCCAAGGTGTAATGAAGGTGGTCTTCTGTTGATCCTCCTCAGCTATTCGGATCTGGAAATAACCTGAATACCCATCACAAACAGTGTATCTCTCATGCCCAGCTACCTCGTTGAGTATTTCATCCTGAAAGGGAAGAGGAAAGTGATCTCTCTTTGTTGCAGCATTTAGCGGCTTGTAATCCACACAAATCCTCCATTTTCCATTCTTCTTGGGTATCACCACCACAGGTGAAACCCACTCTGAATCCCCTATTGGATAGATAAAGCCTGCCTTTAAAAGTCGTTGCACCTCAGTGAGTAGAGCGTTTTGTTGAACTACTCCCAATCGTCGTAGTCGCTGCACCACTGGCCGTGCTCCCTCTTTTAGATTAATGTGATGTTGTACTGCTGTCACACCTGTGATGTGTTCATAATCAGAAATAAAAAGTGCCGAGTGTTTTATCACCACTTCCATGTAGGCTGCCTTCTCCTCAACTGATAGATCCTTAGCCAACATTTTTTCTAACCCCTCCTTCTCGACCTTTGGAAGCTGCTGCGGAATTTCACTACTAAAAGGCCCTTTTAATGTAATCCCCATCACTTCTAGAGAGCTTTCTTCCTCCTCATTAGAAGACTCTCCCTCTGTCATAGATGACCAACCCTCGCTGGAACTCCATTCATCAGCGGTGGTCTCTAACACAAGATCCTCCTGTCGGCCCTCCTTCATGTTGTAGATAGTGCTGTTCCATTTTTTATGCAGCCCCTTTTGTGGCCTTAGCTCTAAAGCCCCTGTCTCCCAATCTTGTCTGGCTTTCATTCCCATTAGCCATGGTCGCCCAAGAATGAGCGGATAGCCATCCCCCTTCACTGGCATCACATACATGTCAAGCTCCAGTTGCACTCCACACACCTTTACCTTGACTTTCTTTATAACTCCCAAACAATTTACTACCACATTGTTAGCCATTTTGGCCCCAAATTTAGTAGTTTCATTTACCTCTAATCCCAAACGATGCATCAACTTTTCCGTCATGACACAAATCTCTGCACCTCCATCCACATATGTCTTTGACACTCTCTGTCCATTGATTTCGGCTTCCACTAGAGGCACAATATCTTTCATCTTTCTAGCCTGGATTGCATTCACATGTCTATTCTTTATGGGTCTAATGCTTACCATCTTTGACCATTGTCGCCGCACTGTTGGAGATAGATGTAGTAATTGTGGCCATGAAATTTTTGGCCCTTGATTCCTCACATCAGCAAGCAAATCATAAGCTCTAGTACCTTTACCCAAGGGAAAATCATCTGGCTCAATGTGTCGGCGTGAGCGAGCCCTCCTCTTTTTACTGTTGCGTGTCTTTGCAGCCACTGATGACTCTGCCTCCTCTTCCATATTTTCAACCTCCTTTGGTGGTGTAGGCTCCATCTTCTCAATTCTACGGGCTTTCTTCACCGGCATTGCTTCAACCTCTACTACTTTAGCCTTCCCTTTGACATCACTCTCATCTAAACTAATTATCCTAACATCATGATTCTCTGGCGGTTGGACAGGCAAGGGCGGCACCTCTGCAAGTGGTCGAGGATGTTGGAGAACTTGAACCGGTGGTGGAGGCCTTGGATTCGGTGGAACAAACCTTTCCCTAGGTGGTGTCACTTGTTGTCCCCTCCTTCTTGGTTGGAACCCATTTCCTGGAAAACGCCTGGGATGAGGGCAAAAGTACATACCATGGCCAGTCTCCCCACAATTATAGCAAACATACTCTCTTTCTTGTCTTCTTGGACCTCGATTGCCTTCATTTATGAGGGGAGGGGGTCGTACTCCTTGCACCAAATTTAACGAAAGGCTTTCAAGTTGATTAGTAAAGCGTTGTAGGAGCTCTTGCTGTGGTATCTCCGATTCAGGTGGGGCCTCTGCTATTTCTCTAGGCCTTGGCATGGTTGGTAAAGCCTGCATGGGCTCAACTCCCCCCTTCAACTGGGCTTGATACTTCAATTTTCTATCTTTCTCCCTCGCATAAGTGATTGATTCTTCATAGGATGTGGGAAACTTTCCTTTGACCTTCTCCCTTAGTAGAGGATGGAGTCCGGCTAGAAAACAATCTTTCTTAAGGCAATCAGGTACTCTTTCTCCCTCGGCTAAAGAGGCTGTCCATTTATCCCACAATTTTATAAACATGCCTTCATAGGTTTGGTACTCCCCTGCTATGGTTTGGTGAAGATCTAAGAGTTGTCTCCAAATATCTTCAGGTGGCTTTGTATCTTGGTACTTGTGCATGAATGCGGTCTTGAGATTCTCCCAATTACCCCTTGTAGCCTCTGGGAGAGCTTGATACCACACTCGAGCATCACCCTTTAGAACTAAAGGGAAGGCCCGTACTTTGGTTGCTTCATCATCCCGGCCTGTGACTAGAAAGGCCATTTCTAAGTCATCCAAAAAGTCCAGAGATTTCTCCCCTTTGTGCCCAAAAAAACTTGGAAAAGCCATGATAGGAAGATGTTGATCTAGCTCAATACAAAATAAAGATGAACACGTCTAGGCCCAAGTCATATCTTATTAAGGGTAGAATAAATGGATTTACAGATGCATTAATCTCAGCAAGACGACGAGGGCCCAATAAGACCCTTATAACATTTTGAAACCTGAGCTTTGTGCTAACAATTATATGCACGGTTTGTCTAGCAAGTGGACGGATAGGTCCATACAAGTCCCTATGGTTCATGGGATACACTTAGAGTAGAATGAATATGTGCACATTAAAGGAGATGTTATAATCCAAAATAGGGAGTATTATGGGATCAGGAGACAACAAGATCTCTCTCAACCTCTCAGCTCCAAAATAGAAGACCAACCTTTGCTGAAAATGTATCTTTCTACTAATGCACACATCCACCCGAATGTTTTGAACCGATTGAAAGTTGTAGAAAGTAGGAGTAGTCATTTATGCATTAACTACAAATTTACACTACAAACTTTCATGAAGCGTGTTGTTGAAGCTATAGCCTCTTAGATCCCACCATTCGAGAGATGCGAAGGATTTGCTCACCACTGATTAGCGTAGCTTTTGTGTGACCATCATCAGCCTTGTAAAGTTCATAGGCTTCGATAGCTATCTTTTCAATTACTTTGAGTCTTCTTGCTAGTAGTAGTTGAAGCGCATCACCATATGTAGCCTCTTGCCAATACCGCACACCATTGATGTGTAACTCACCCTCCAAAAACTTGTTAATCCCCGAATTTTGAAAGCGCCTTCACCACTTGAAGACGAAGCTCCGTAGGGAGTGTCTTTACACTAGACACCAAGCACTCAACACAATGCCTTGACGTAGAGACTTGATGAGAGCAAGATTTCTCATGAAGCAAAGAAGGATGTGTGCAATTAACTTGCTTTACCCGCATACGTGCCGTTTGTCGATAAAGGTCCTTCTTCTCTTGAGCTTCTTTTGGAGACCATTGCGGTACTCTTGAGCGGCGAATCCCTTGAATAGGGTTTGATGAAGATTCCTCCTTAGTGATTTCTTGACAAACACTCGTTGAAGAAGAGGACAACTCCTTAGAAGTTTCTTTCTTCATGGAAGTTGTAGAGCATAGCTTGAGAACTCCTCAGCGGGGGCACAAAAAATGAGGGCTGAAATGATGAACGGGTTGCCTCTTACCCATCCAACCTCCAATCCTCACTAAGAGAACTAAAGAGGGGCACCACCTAGCCAAAGAGAGGATGGGCTAGGACATCCCTATTCTCAAAGAGAATCAAGAAAGCCAAGACACAAATTTACAAGAGAGAATATATGTGCGACACCATATTGGAATATAAGAGAGAGAGATGAGAGGAGAGGGAGACAAGAAGAGAAGAGGTAGAAGAAGCTTGCCATTATGCTACATGGAATGAGAAGATGAGAAGAGAGGGAGATAATAGGAGAAGAGGTAGAGGAAGCTTGCCATTATGCTACATAATAAAAGAACTCACTCATAGCTTCCCTCAAAGAGATGAGGGTATTCTAGAATGCTCTCATGGACTTGTCATTCTTCTTCTTCTCTTTTCTCAAAGAGAATCAAGAGAACCAAGACACAAATTTACAAGAGAGAATACATGTACTAGACACCATATTGGAATATAAGAGAGAGAGATGAGAGGAGAGGGAGACAAGAGGAGAAGAGATAGAAGAAGCTTGCCATTATGCTACATGGAATGAGAAGATGAGAAGAGAGAGAGATAATAGGAGAAGAGGTAGAGGAAGCTTGCCTTATGCTACATAATAAAAGAACTCACTCATAGCTTCCCTCAAAGAGATGAGGGTATTCTAGAATGCTCTCATGGACTTGTCATTCTCCCTCCTCCCCTTCTTCATTCTCCATGGGCTCTTTATATAGCCTTCATGAGGGATTAGATTAAGCTAATCTTCTTGATTAACATAATCCTAGATGATGTATGGCATCTTTGAAAATATGGAAAGTAGTGGATGGGACAAGTCCCCACCTTGGTCATCATGCAAGAAGCCAAGGGTGGTGGTAGACAAAATAGAGATATGGAGCTAGATTACAAGAGGTGGGTGCCCAAAGCACATTATTATAATATATTTACAAGAAGGATAGAGTGGAAAGTTGGTGTGGTGAAAGAGAGAAGAAAATTACATATAGCTAGCAGTCTGCGCCTTCGTAACTTCAAATCCGTGAGGAATTTGGAAAAAGTTTCTTCTGCAACTTTGTAGACCAGATTGAAACCGATCGGCCTTCGCGAGAATTTTCTTGAAATTCGCTTTTTCTTGGGAGTTATTGAGATTATAAAAAAGGGCTTCCAAAAGCTGCTTTGACTTTAGTATCCCATATGTATATAAATACATATAAGCATGTGACAAAAGGGGTCCATGCTTGTAAGCTTTTGTGCAAGATCCAAATGACACCATGATGTGGATATTGACTTGTGTGCAAGGGTGAGGTGTCCTCTAATGATGGTGATAGATTCCAAATCTTAGTGATGCAAACGGAGCCCATATGTAGTTGGAGGCTAGTCCTTTGAAAAATCTATGCATTCACTCAACTCCTAGGTGTAATCCATTTTCATCTTCACTAAGATAACCATCCCATTTACCCTTTACATTGACATGCCTTCTAAGAACTTGTTCCCCCCATTTGCTAGAGTTATCATAATCGAGAAGCAATGTAGCATACCTAGTGCTTGAAGAGTAAACCTAAAGTGATATGGTAAGCTCTTGATAGGGGCTTTGGCCAAATTTTGTGGTAATGATCCGGGTTGTAAAAAACCCGGATCAGCGCCTTCTCATGCTCCTCCCCCTATCCAGTACGTCCCACTAGTTAGTAGGGATTACTCGTCCCTACTTACTTTTGAGCCCCTCACGAAGGCAGGACTTGCTGCTTTTGTGGCCACTCCTTTTTCATTACTTCCAGAGGATTCGTCCTTATGTGATGAGTTCCTAGCCTCTTACAGCAAGAAGACAGGCGTAGTCCATGGAATGTCTATGACATTGACATCTCGCGGCTTAGGGAAGGCTCTGTCTCTTCCCTTCAAAGGAGAACCTTTTGTGACCACTTGTCAGCTCTTTTCTAATGAAGAGATTCTCAAGCTGTTGCAGAAGCAGACAAGGGAAGTCCTTGATGTTAAGAAAGTGATAAACTCTTCAGGAGTTTCTTTTTCTATGATCACTGATCCCGTATGGAAGACGATGTGTCAGTTCCTTCAGGACAGGTTCATGCCTGCCAAAACGCCATCCCACTATTTGTCCAAAGAGCTTTTCACAGCTTCCAGGATGGTGCTGAAAGGAGTTGCTATTGATTGGAGCACATACCTCCTTACTAAAATGGATCAGCATTTTGTTAAAGTCACCAGGGGGAATGTTACCAATGTTACCTACGGATCATATTTGTCTGCCTTCTTGACCTATTCAGGTTTACAGAAGACTGTACCTCCACCTCCTCCATCAGATCCAGTACCTCCTCCTCCACCTTCAGAAGAGTCACCACCTATTGACATTGAGGATGATGATTCTCCGCCTCCCTTGGTCATACAGCGCAAACGCTTGAAGAGGGTAGCGGATAAAGCCCCTGCTGTACTTCCCTCAGTGCCTATCCCTGCTACTTCTGGCAGTGAACTCCCTGGGTATCTCACTTGCAATAACCTGTTCCGAGCACATAGAGAAGGATCCTTGGAGATCTCAGTTCCTTCCTTGAACAATCTCGTCTCAGGAGATGCCATTCCTTTCCTCTGCAAGGATATTCAAAGTTCCATTGAGTTGTCAGTAACAGCCTGTGTTCAACAGCTGTACGCATCTTTCTATGAGGAGTTCATGCAGTCCAAAGACCAGTTGCATAAGGCAACATCTGAGTTAGCTTCTGCTAAGGATACCCTAGCAGATCTATTTAAGCAAATGGAACAACAAACCCAACTGGTTGCCACTCAAAGCGATGAGATTTCTTCATTGAAGACCCAGTTATTCGAGGCTTAGTCACAGGTTACTAGCCTTTCAGCAGAGAAGGAGAGGATGTCCAGCGAAGTGAAAGAATTCCAAGCTATCTTAGATGACAAGCTTTCAGCTTTACAGATGGCTAATGACACAGTGGCCAACCAAGCCTCCCAAATCCAGCAGTTGCAAGATCAGCTTGCAAAGTCCCGCTCTGTTCCTCCAAGCCCTCCTGTTCCATTAATTCCTTCTCTTTCACAGCAGGATTTGGCTGCCCTACAGAGACAGGCTACTTTGTGCCCTCTATTCCAAGACAAAGTGGAAAGATTGCAGTCCAGAATGGACTTGTTATGGTCTACCTTTGAGCAGTTTCAGGAATATGTCTTACCAGACCATTCTTTCTTTGTCCACTACCACTTACAGAAGATGGTTTTCTATATGAAGCTTTCCACGATGGATTTACCTTTTCCAGAGGATGGCTGGAGTGGGGCTTGGTCTGCTGAGTTGTTGACAGAAGTAGTCAGAATGGTCTTTGAAGATTCTGTCACGCCAGATACCATGTTGATGTCATACATGTATCTACGAGGAGATTTGTTAATCCCAGATGAGGTAGATATGGCATGGTATGTGGGGGATGTGGTCTTACAGGCTGTTCTATATGTCAATCATTTGGAGTTGCGCATAGCTGATATGTTTCAGAGTTATTCCTCCAAAGTAGCTGATTGTCAAGATAATTCGTGGCATCCCATGATTGATTCGGTGGTCCTAAATCAAAGACAAAACACAGCTCCTACCTTTGCCCAGAGTACTAACCAACTGAGGATGGATCTCTTAACCTATCTTTCCAAACATAATCCATTTGATGCTACCTTCTTTGATGCCTATCATAGACGATCTCTCTTAGGACCTTCTGTTCCTACCCTCCTCTATTACCAACAATTGGCTCACCACTATGCTATATATTTTTCCCTTTGTCAAACTAATTCCACAGTAATTTTACCACTTCTTTTCCAACCTTCATCTTTCCCTCAAATTCCTATTTTCACTTACTGTTCCTTTATTGAGGATAGGGTATTTTCCCCTTCTCCACCCTGTCCTTCACCCCTCATTAATGTACCCTCCACATTTCCTATTTATCAGTTAACACCGTTCCTTAGTGATTCCTTACAAATTTCTGCCACTCCTTCTTTAACCTTTTCTTCCTTTTATGATTTTTCCTATCCCTCCCTACATCCACTTTCTCTTATTCCATTACCCTCTCCTCACACTTCCATATCTCAACCACCTCAGTTGGTTAGTGACTGTGACGGTTTTGATACTCAGATTTCCAGAAGAAGGGGATGGAGTTCGGATGATTGCCTTACAGGACCGCAGATTAATTGGCCAGTAATTCCAGGAGAATGGACAGCTTCCAGTCAAGCTTATCAAAACTATGTTCATTTTGCCCAACAATATTCACAGTCTGCAGATCCCTCAGTGAGATTAACTGCTCACTTTGCTTGGTACCTGGCGTATATGCATAGGCACTCTCATACTGATTCAAAGCCTATTCCAAAGTTGTGCATGAATGTCAATGTTAGCATTGATTCCCAACAGTTGGAGATACTGTATTTTCATGCCCTCTGTTTGCCTAGCAGATACTTGGTCCTGTTGGAAAGGATGTGCTATCTCCAATTTTTCCAAAATCCTTCTAAAAACTTTGTAGATGAATCCTTATCTATGGATCGATTCCGACAACATCAATCTTTTAAGAGGGATCATCTTCATTGATACCTTTCCAATGTATGGTGAAAGCTTTTAATGAACAACTCTCTTTTTGAAGAAGTCATTCAGATGGTTGTGTTGTGTATTAGTGTTTGTGTTGTGAGTTCATTTATGTCAAACGAACGTGGTGGTTTCCTATTGGATTTTGTGTATGAGCTATGTTTTGGAGATTTGTAAAGTGTTGGAGAGTTGAAGCTGATGCTGATGAAGAAGAAGCAAACTCTTATAACCTTTACAAATTTGTGATGATTTTTAGTTTGATAAGAGGTGTTAATTTCAAAAGGGTTTTCCTTTCTTTGTATTTTTATATCAGAAACAGGTTATAAGTTGGGGTCGTGGTGGATGGATTCTTTTTGAAAAGATATTGAAGATCAAAGTTGAGCTTTTCTATGAACTTGTATTCCCTTTTTCCTGGGTCGCGAGGACGCTTCCTTATTAAGTGTGGGGATATGTTGAGTGTTGAAATGACTTGTTTTTTGGATGATTTTTGTTGTTTTTGAGAGCTGAATGGTTGATTTTATGGGATGATTGGTTGATTTGGAAGTGGTTTGAGAGTGTTTTAGATAATATTGATTGTGTTTTGGAAGTTCATGATGTTTGTTGATGGTTCTGTGATGTTCTGATAGGTTCTGAATGGTTCTGTATACCTTCTATTTTGTTCTGTTTTGGTCTGTTTTGTTCTAATTGTCTTCTGTGAAGAGGAATGGAGTATTGATTGATGAAGAATGAGATATTGTGAAAGCTTATTGAATGTTTTGTGAGAGTTTGGAATGAGTTGAGAATGAGTTATGAGGTTTTGATGACCTTCTGTAACCTTCTGTAGGTCTTCTGTAGAGCTTCTGCTTCTGTTCTGTCTCTGTTCTGTTCTGTACTGTAGCTGTTCTGGTACTATTCTGTAGACTGTTCTGTATGCTTCTGTAAGTGTTCTGTGGAATGTATGTGTGACTTTGGGAAAGTTTTCTAGCCTTGGAAAGAGGTGAATACAAGTGCAAAAGAGCTGAAGGAAGTGGAAGAAGTAGCTGCTGAAGACTCAAGAGAAGACTAGAGTGAAGTGACAGTAGTGAGCGGTGAAGAGACACTGTAGTGGCTCTGCTGACCCTTCATATCAGACATACCTCTTGGGAGGGGTATCCACGACCTAAGAGTAATTATTGAGAGTAATTTTGAGAGATTGTAGTGAGGATATGATGTATTATTGATAGAGTGAGAGAGAGAGAGTCAGAGATAGCCAATTCTACTCAACCAGAGTAATTGTATATGAAAGATTGAGAGCGAAGACTATGAAGATATTGAAGTTGAATACTATGTGATGTATTTCCATTTCAAGATGGTGTATTTCTTTGCTTTCTTTGTTCTATTGATGGATTTTGTGAAGATGTTGAAGAATATGGTTGATTCTACTAAAATCCGTGGGAGATTTACATGATGCTGCATGAAGAATTGTTGTGCCTGGTGTTCTTTTCTTCATTGTGATCATATGAAACATGATAAACAAGCTTGTTGATGTTACAAGATATATTTTCTTGCAAGATAATTCCCTTTTCCTTGGTGTTCCTCTCGGGGCTCCATTGAGACCCACTTTCAGGTGACGTTCGGTACCGTCAGTCTCCAAGAACGTTACTTGTCTTTCACCTTCCACTTCGCGAATAAATGTCCCACGGATTGCTTCTGGATAGAGGTCTGCCTCTTTCAAGAGAGTAGTATCCTCATCTGATGTTCCACTAGAACAAGTGTCCTCCTTCTAAACAGATGACTCATTTGCCTATTGAGGTTGCTAAAAGGGTATCAGAGCTTTGTTTGCTTCTGTATGAGTGGTAATTTCTTCTGGACTTACGGATTCATCTTCAGAGGATGCATCCAAGAATGTCACATAGCATGGACCTTCTATGGGCCGAGGCTTTGATAGCTCCGGCTTCTATTAACAAGGGGCATCATCATCATCTTTTCTTCGGATTGAATGGTCAGGGTGATAGGAGCCACTGGTGAACTTAATTTTTATGCTTTTAATCCATTGCTTATACAGATTCTACATATTTTGTGGTCCATTGATCAACCCAAATGGAACCATGGTCATTCCATCCAACACCCTGAGATATTTGGCCTTTGAGGTCTCTGTAGGGACATCAACAAGATCATCTGCTATCAGAGAAAATTCTTCATTTGTACTCCCATAACCTGTTTCATTTTCTTCCTCATCATTTTCATCCTCTTCCTCTTGAGGCTCTGTCTCTGCTTCTGTAGAGGCTCTGTAAGAGAAGAACAGATCTTCTACCTCTGCATCTACTTCTGCTTCTATCATAGCTTTTGAGTCTGCTTTAGCCTCTAGCTCTGGCTCTGGCTCTGTTACTGTCTCTATATCAGCTCTGTCTTTGTTCTGCATCTGCTCTGTCTCTGCTCTGTAACTATTCCGCCTCTGTACTGTCTCTGCGACTGTCATGTAACAAGGAGAATAGTACATCCATGCTTCTATTTCACTGTTAGAGGTGATTTCAGAAGTTAATTCTAGTTGAGGCAGGAGGTATTCCCCCATGGTCAAGGATTTTACTTCCCTTGGCAGTTGATTTACAATTCCCACTGTTAGGGACTGCGCCTCTGTTTTCTTAGAAAAGATCTGCTTAACAACCTCTTCGTCTCCTATTGTACCATCTGTTACCTCGTTGGAGGAGTCAGTTATGACTTTGATGGATGTGGATCCATTGCCTTTTTGCGATCCATACAGATTTAACACCACTTTGTTGGGTCCTCTGCCTAGGGTTAGGGTTCCTTTGAACCAGTCCGTCGTCCTGGCTCTTGCTTCAAAAAGCCAAGGTCTTCCCAACAACAGAGGATATAAGGTCCCATAAGAATTTAGTTTGACCACCAGATATGTTAGCCAATAGTCTCTTCCTGCAAGGGTTGTTTTTACATAAGGGAGGATGCCCAACGATTTAATTCTGCTTTGGTTCACCAATCTGATAAGAAACTGTGTAGGTTGAATTCCTTGCAACCCTAAGTCCTTCATTGTCACATCCATCATTATGTTTACTGATGAGCCTCCATCAATCAATGCATTTGAAATAAAGCATCCTTCTATCCATACACTAATCTCTGGGGTTTGAGGATCTAGGAAGGCATTAGCCACATCGACTTCCTTTACAGGCTCCGGGGCCTTATTGGTCTTAGTCGCTATTGAAGGAGCAATCCTTAGTCCACGTCTTCTTGTCAATATGCTTTTGAATTTCTTTTGGTAGCTGGCAGACAGCATCAACAACTGTCAGTATGTTAAGTTAGGTTTAAAAGTGTCTAGGTCTTTTACCAGGTCATAATCTTTGATAGGATCCACAGGCTTCTCCAACCTGCTGGGAAATAGGGCTACACTCATTTTCATCTTTCCTTTTTCTTCTAGTAATTGCAACATCGGCACTTCTTCTATTTCTGGAGATGCTTTTGTATCATCTATCTCCTGGACCTTTGGTCCTGTTTCTGGGAATGTCTCTGTGACTCTCTGTAGCACTATAGTGCTCTGTATTGCACTATTCGGTCCTGTACTGCTCCGTCCCTCTTTTGGTAAGTTGAACTTCACAGTCTTGGTAGGAGAATTATTTTCATTCTAAACAACTGGTTCCTTCTTCTTGGTGTGCGTAACAGTAGCAACTTCCAACTCTACCAAATTGGAGGCAGGCTCTTGTACCTTCTGTTGGTTATCAGTGGCATTGGCCTTTACAAGGGCTGGACTTGGACAATCCTTTGCAGTGTGGCCTTCACCTTTGCATCGACTGCATAAGGGCTTGTAATCCACAGATCGTCTAGGGTTTGGACAATTTGGGGAGATATGTCCCTTTTCTCCACACCTATAACATTCCACTCTGATCTTTGACCACCACCAGACTGTCGTCCTCTGTAACTTTGAGAGGGAAACCTCCTTGGACCAAAATTAGGAACAAATTCTCTAGGCTTTGGTCCAATATCTTGTGTTGTCATTTTGGATTCCAGCAAGTTGAATCTTGCATTTTCATCCTTCTGCCTTCATTCATGCATCTCTTTCAGAGAGCAAATATCCTCTGTATGGTTCTTCCGCAAAGAATAGGAACAGAAGGCTCCAGGAATGGTTGGTTTTCGGGTACATTCAGTGGCTAAATGTCCCGCTTGATGACACTTTCCACACCATGTATTAGAGCGTATCACATCTCTTCCAGCTCCCACAGGAGTGGATATATTGGTGGTATTCACCTTCAGCGTCTGTAGCTGCTCTGTAATCACATCCAGAAGCTCTTTCTTGATACTTGCAATTGAGTTGGATAAGTAGTCCTTCAGATTATTACCTCCTGAAGTACTTGTAGTAGGGTTTTGGAAAGCTTCTGTAATTACTACATATACTGGTTGGGTCGATCCAGAAGGTCCTCTGTTCTGGTTCTGATTCAGAGCTCCTGTTGAGACTTGGGGTTGTTGATTCTAGTTGGTAGGATTCCAATGTTGTTGAGTCGCAATTGGAGGAACTATTTGAGGCCACTGTTGTTGTGGTTGAACCATCATTTGAGGCACTGTTGTCTGCGATGACCACAGTGGATTAGCTGTGTTATACTGTGGCACTGTTTGCATCTAGGAATAGGGGTAGGGAACTATCCCTGGGACTGCATTTGGTGGGTATACCATTCAAGGCATGGGAGGAGGTAAAACTCCTTTTCCTGGAGTCATTGACGGCCTTGCTTCAACTTCGTCATACAATCTTGCACCTTTCACTGCCGCTTGCAGATTGAATGGTCTTCTCAATTCCACGAACTTGCAAACTTCTGGTTGTAGGCCTTCAAGGAACACTCCTTTTTGGATACCTTCGTCCAAATGATGGTTAGTCCATCTCTTCAGGATGGATTCCATTCGCAAGACATAAGCTTCTACTCTTTCTCCAGAGGATTGACTTAGGTTCATGAACTCCTCTCGCATCCACTCTTCGAAACCTTCACGTCTGAATTTAGTGAGGAAGGCCAACTTTAGGTCTTCCCATGTGCCAAAAGTTCCTGCTGCTTGTCTCTCATACCACTGAAATGCCGTGCCCTTGAAAGTGGTAGGGAATATTGCTAACCAATGCTCAGGGGTTTGGGCATTGTTAGCCACACATGCTACCATGAATTCTGCTACATGAAGATGAGGGTCTTCATTGTACTCTCCCTTAAAAACTGGCAATGGGACTACATTTGCTAGCCTATCATCAATATTTCTAGGATGAATTTGACTAGGAAGGGGACCTTGAGTTGCCATGGGGACTTCTGTAAAGAGTGCTTTTAGGGAGTCAAAGGAAGCTTCTGCTCTGCGAGCTCGTTCTCAGCTTTGATTTTTGCCTTCTCTCTTCTCACGTACCTCTGGACTCATTCTAACGCTTGCCTCTTGATTGCATCATTCATAAGGGGGTTGGCTACAACCAGTTGGTTTGTACTTAACAAGATAGTATCAGAGGGGGCTTTAGTCTTTGGAGGAATCTCTAGCCAACGTCTCCTCTACTTCCTTCTTTTCAACATCTCTGAATTCGGCTTTCAAACCACTGTAGAGGGGGAGATATTCCATTCTGAAAGTATCAAAACTCATTCTTCTTAGGATCGTTGTTGTATCATTATAATAATGCCAGCTTCTGAGGGTTTCAACAGTGTATGTTGTGAAAAAAAGTCTGTCTACCAACTTCCAGTGAGTTGCTAATTGGACAAATAGAAGATTGTCAGTGCACTAAGCATCCCACGTATCTTGCTGTTGAGCATCCACGAACAAATTTCAACTCTTTTCCTTCTTGTTTTCTTGAACCTCCACAGGCCACGACGCTTGAAGCTTCTTCACAATCTCCCACTTGATGATGTCTGGAAACTTCTCAATGAATGCCAAATCTTCCATGGATGGTCATTCTCTCTGTTTCTACTCTTTAGTTTGTTCCCAAACAGTTTGCCACCAAGATGCAAGTTTCTGTTGCTTCAACAGGAAGAGGAAACAATCCACCACATGGAGCATGCATCATGATGGTGATATGTTTCCGCCATTGTGGGATGAACTTCTTATGGAAAGTGGCTTTGATAATGAGAATTTCCAACTCTTCAGTGAAAGAAGGAACTTTGCAAACATCCATTGAATTCACCTCTTCTTGACAATGCAATTTCCTTCATTTTCAGCCTCTTTTGATGCTTGTTGATGGCAAGTTTCCCCGCCTGCGCACCAAAAATACGGAGCCCCAAGAGGAACACCAAGGAAAAGGGGATTCTACTGCAAGAAAATCTATCTTGTAACATTAACACGATTTTATTTCATTCATTTGATCATCAAAACAAAGGAAACAACAATTCTTCAGGCAACATCATAGTAGATATCTCCCACGGATTTGATAGAATCAACCATAATCTTCAACATCTTCATAGAATCCATAAATAGAATAAATACTATAGAAGAATACACCATCTTTGAATGGAAATCAATCACATAATATTCATATTCAATGTCTTCATAGTTTTCTCTCTCAATCTCTCATATGCAGTTACACTGTTTTGATAGAATTGACTATCTCTAGCTCTCTCTCTCTCAATAGTACATCATCTCCTCACTACAATTCTCTATAATAACTCTCAATAATCCTTCTTAGGTTGTGGATGCGCCTCCCAAGAGGAATGCCTGATATGAAGAGTCACTAGAGCCACTACAGTGTCTTTTCACACCTCACTGCTGTCACTGTCACTTAGTCTTCTCTTCAGTCTTCAGTAGCTGCTTCTTCCATTTGTTTTAGCTCTTTTGAACTTAGATTCATCATTTCCAAAAGTTAGAAAATTTTCCCCAAAGTCACACATACATTCTACAGAACACTTACAGAAGGTCTACAGAACAGTTACAGTACAGTACCAGAGCAGCTACAGTACAGATACAGAGCAGAGACAGAGGCTCTACGGAAGGTCTATAGAGGGTCATCACAACCTCATAACTCATACTCAAACCATTTCAAACTATCAAAAACTATTCAATAAGCTTCCAAAAGATCTCAATATTCATCAATCATCAATCCATGCTTCATACAAAAGAAAATTAGAACAAAACAGAAGCTGTACAGAAGGTATACAGAACCAATCAGAACATCAATAGAACCTATTAGAACATCATAGAGCTTCATATCTCCACTAAAAATCATCATGAACTTCCAAAAAATAATCAATATAATCCAAAACACTCTCAAACACTTCCACTAACAACCATACATCACTCTAAATCCATCAAAAATCAATCATTCAGTCCTCAAAAACATTAAAAATCAGTCAAAAATTCAGTATTTATCCACTCTCAATAGTATTTCTGTAATAGATTTCTTCCCAAAATTTGCTATCAAATACTCCCATATATCTTGTGAGGTTGAAAGATTAGATACATCAAGCTTAAGAGATTCTTGAATAGTAGAAAGAATATACCGACGAGCTACTTTGTCGCATTTGACCCACTCATTATAAAGAGTTGCCATTCTTCAAAGATAGGTCCTCCAGTTACAAGGGTATTATCATGAGCTTGATCAATTGGTTGAGGCAGACATTCATAATTACCAAGAACAATATCATACCCAAGTCATCACCTTCAAGAATGAGCAGCATCTTTACTTTCCACCCAAGGAATCCTTGTCCTTGAAAGTGAGGAACAGAATGTTGTCCAAAAGGAAATCCGTTGACGATTATCGAATTCAACATAGCTAGCTAAGAGAATACGCACAATATAAGATCACAGAATCTGCACACCATGTACGAAATGATGAAAAAAAAGACGTTTAGTTCAAAAAACATACTCCAAAAGAAAGGGACCCAAGATAGATGAAACATGGGTAAGAATAAAGCTACCAAAATAGACAAATTGTGTGAGAGAAGAAATCGATCCAACATATATGAGAAATATGAACAACACTCAAAACGTTATCGCTTTACTTTTTGGCCAAGAATAGATGGTGATCTGACTAATTTTGGCAAAAACGTAGAAATGCAAGAGTGAGTAATCATCACAAAATCTATGTCGTAGAAGTTTGTTGTACATAAATCTATCGTTCTATTTGTTTTCATGTTTCAAGTCTAGTTTACTTGAGTTGACATAAATTTTGATAAAGAACTCCAAAGTGAGCATGGATTTGATAGAAAGAAAGCTTGTAAGTCCTAGCACATGACAAAAATTGGTTTTCTTGAGAAAGGTGTTTCCTTAAGAGTTTCCCAAATAGAAACTTTTAGGATGTCCAAGCAAGGCATATCTACAATTCAACATATCTGCAATCTAAATGATGATCGAGTGAACTTCTTCTATGCTTAAAATTCATAACATAAGATGCTCATAACATACACAATACATCAGATTTAAGTATGAAAAGAACATGAATCAATAATTGAAGAGATACTACATAGATGTGCTTCTTGATTATCTTCTTCAAGGAATTGGTTGTAGTTGATCATGATAGCTCTGATACTATGTTGAGATGTAGAGACACGATAGGGAGAGAAGAGACACATCATATACACTCCCAAAGACTACTTCATATTGATCACAATCTACACACACACACACACACACACACACACACACACACACACACACACACACACACACACACACACACACACACATACACACAGGATAGACCTACTCTAGATAGGGTGAGCTATGTATAGCTCCAACACTTTATCCAATGATACCACGACCTTGGCCATTTTGGTTAGGTGACTGAAGTGGGACTCAGGGATCACTGTTTGAATGAGCTTTCTCATTAGCTTCCTTGGTTCCTATTTGTATTTGTATCCACTAAGAGAATTGAGCCATTATTTGAGCATTGGATTCTACTAATTTGTCAATTGAAGCCTTCATTTGAGTAGTGGAATCCACCAACTTTTCAATGGAAGACTTCGTTTGATTAGTAGACAATACAATCTGTTCAACTCTAGATAATAGCTCCATATGCCTTTGAGCATGCCTAATCTCATGTTCACACTTTGTATTATTAAGTGCACTAATTTTGCATTGCATATGAGAATCTTCAAGGCTCTCTTGAGGTGTATTTTCTAGCATTGAATCACATATTTGTAGAGCATATTCATCCTTGGCCTTACTCTTTCCCTTATGACGTGCCATTATTAGTAGTGCAATCCTATAGTACCCCCTGTCAAAAAATTGGCTATAACTTGAGCTAGAGAACTCCAATTCCCAAAACTTTTAATTCAAAATAGATTCAACAATACCCTCTTCAAGATGAGCTATATCACGTCATGAAAAGTTTAGGATAATTTTTTTTACAATTTAATCTCTAAGAAAATTTATCCAGGTATGCACCCTGTTTTAACCTACAAGTACCATGTTTCAACTTGTGAGAGCAAAATGGTGGTTCCTAATGGCTACCAAACCCTATGGAAAGTTGGATAGATGGGCCATCTATAGTACCTGCACATGTACTTCAGTGATGAAGATGGTACATGTAATGACATGTATATACCCTGCAGTGTTCTTGTAAAATCCCTATTTCACGTTGTTTTGATCTTCAAGGTACTTGAGCCTTTAAGAGTTCTTCAATCTTCAATTCTCCACTCGCTATACTTATGTGAAGGATAAAACGATAGGAATGGCTCCCCACATGGGTTTCGAATCACCAGGGGGTGGAAGAAGTTCCCCCTAGGTCAGTTTGTTGCATCCCTTTGGGATCTTTAATAATGGGGGGAGGGTTACCTCTCTATTGTCCCACTATCTCCCCCGTCATCCACCTTTTTCCTCAGTGTGGGAATACCAACATGGCAATAGTATGCTACTCTGATAAATTAGTATGATATGCATTACTAAAATTATCATTCAGCTCTTTCCATGAAATGCAAGAGGATTGAAAATGGGCAGAATGAATGGGAAGAGGATCTTACCATGTAGTGACTCATTGCTGACTTATCATTTTACAATGGTTATGATATATTTTGCCATGAATGAACAATCATCAGCAAATTAATGGATTAGAGTAAGCAATCTTATCAATCAATTGGGCTTTAATCAATTGGATTAAATGTTATGCTAAAACTTTAAGTAAGAGCTTCTAATTCACTGATTGAATTTGATATAAATCAAGTAAATAATGTATTCCATGAATGGGCTGATTTAAGCAATAATAAGATAAAATTTGATGGAAATTTTACAATTCTTAAATCTCTCAATCAATTAGATGAAGGTCAATAGTTGGATGAATGAGAGAGATTAAGAATTGAAGAGGAATACCTTTTGTTAGTTTGATGAAGGCTTGAATGATCCGCAAACACTTGATGGAGCCTTAGGTTGCCCAATATTTCTAAAATAATATTCAATTCTTATGCATTTAATGCTTAAAAGAAATCTTGAAGCTTCAAAAGCTTGATATTGAAGCATTGAACCCGTTTTCCCCAAATTTTGACTCCATAGAAGCTCTTGAAGATGAATCCAAGACCATGAATCCTAGACCATTATTGCTCAATCCTTGAAATTTCTTTAAGAATCCTTTTTGTAAGTCCTTGAGCTGAAATGATGAAGAGTCTTCAAGAAATTGATGAGAAATTGAAGCTTGAGTTGAACTTTCATGGTTGTCCATGGATTGCATTGTTAGGGTGGAGAAGAAGACGAATGTTGAAATAGTGAGAAAGAATGCTCCAATATGAAGAATACAAGCTCTAATGACAAACAATGATCACCAAGAATCATCCCTAGCCAAGAAAGAAGCAGGCATGAGCTATCTAGGAGCTCCAAAAATGAACCCATATTTTGGGCTGCAGTCTACACCATGTGGCATCATTTTTTCTTGCTGATCAAAATGGTATGCAACGTGTAGAGTTTGATCCTTGGAATCTTTCTATACCATCCATTCACGGAGAGAAGCAAGATTCATGGAGAAAAATGAGGTTGAAGGGTTGAAGGTTCCATAGAGATCTCAGACATGAAGAAGAAGAGGCACTTTCGAAAAAAGTAAGCATAGTTTGTTTTTCTTCCAATTCCACTTAACTCCTATTTGACCATGTTACCTTTAAAATTGCATAAAATTTTGATGATGACCTACTATTTTGTCCATCCACCACCATATTTGTCCCTTCCATCTTCAAAGATCTCTAGATTGTAATGAAAGAAGCTTAGAGGAGAGAGGAGAATGAGCTGAAGAGAGAGAAAGAAAGCAAGAAGAAGAGAAAGAAAGACGAGAAGAGGAGAGAGAAAGATAGAAAAGAGGGGAGAAAGAAGGAGGAAGCTGAAGATGAAGGTGAAAAATATGTTCTTGATAACTATTTGTTGCCCTAAACTAGGACTCTTACACCTTATATACCCTAGTTAGTGTGACCAATCAATGTGACTAGGTGTCTAACCCCTAGTTCCTATGTATCCTGCTCCCCACCTTGAAGGTTTTTGTCCAAGAAAATGAAGTGATAGGTGGACTGAGGGAGTAGGGTGCAAAGTACTACTTTGAGCCACATTACAATGAAAATGGATGGGTAAAGACTAGGGATAGCATGTTGTCCATGACAAGCGAGTTGAGGTAAAATTGTCATAACTTTTGATAGGCTACTCCAAATGGGGTGTGCCACATGTTGAAATAGATTTTATGACAAGTACTTTTAGCCTATGTAGGAGGCACATTCTTGAGATTTGGGCAAGTACAAAACTATTCTAGAACAATGTGCAGTCCTGCAGGTAGGGGGTGGTCAAACGCGGGCATAACTGGCTAGTTTTCAGCCCATTGGGAATCTTGGAGGTGAGGAAACTCATTGAAAATAGTGGTTGGCTTCCAGTAGGCTTTTTCTAGGGGTAGGCCTTTCCATTTGATGAGGTACTCCTTGATGGATCCAGATATTAAGTGCTTATCTCATTGCCCAATGATTGCCTAAGGGATATACTGAATGATACCTTCTTCATCGATGGGGAGAAGTTCTTTCACATATTCCATTGAGGTGCCAATGAAGGGTTTTAGCTAGTTGACATGAAACACATTGTGGATCTTGGTGGTTGGGGGAATCTCTAATCGGTAGGCTAAGTCATCAATTCTCTTTAGGATCCAATAGGGCCCACAAAAACACTGGGCCACTTTGTTATTGATCTACCCTCTTTGAGAGTAGAGTAATGAGACTTAGGCACTTTCAAGAGGACAGATTATCCTTCCTAGAATTTCAAATGCCTTCTTTTCTCATCATCATAGAGTTTCTGTGCCTTTTGAAGATTCTCTTTGCATTGCTAAAGTAGGGTATGCATGCGATCCAACTCGGCTTGACTATGAGGGTTGATCTTATCATAAGATTGTAGGGAGGGGGACCTTATACCCGTATAATGCCTCAAAAGGGGAAATCCCAATGCTAGAGTGGGTGGAGCTATTATAGGAAAACTCAACCAAATGGAGCCACATATCACAACTATGCTATACATCATGGCAAAAATGTCGCAAGTATATCTCAAGCCATTTATTCACTCTTTCAATCTGGCCATCTATCTAGGGTGGTATGCAATGGATGTAGCAAGCTTGTACCCATAGATGTGAAAATTGTTTGCCAAAAGTTGCTCATAAACTTAACATACCAATCATGTACTATGACTTGTGGTAAGCCATGCAACTTGAAGACATATTCCATAAACTAAGTGGCCACTTGAGAGGTAGTGTAATGTGTCTTAGTGGGGATAAAGTGGGTAGCTTTGATGAGGCAATCAACTACCACATATATACTACTCCAACCTTTCTTGGTCATAGGGAGGCATGCGATGAAGTTCATTGTGATATGAGTCGATTTCCCTTCACAAATAGGAAGGGAATGCAAGAGGCCAGCGGGTGTGAGTGTGTTGTCTTTTTTTTTTGGCATGGAACACATTTGGTCACAAAATCCTTGACATCCCTCCATAATCCTTTCCAATGAAAGCTCTTGGAAATCTTACCATATGTTTTGAAAAAGCCCAAGTGACCAATAGTGGGACAAGAATACATCTCTTCCATGATCTTCTGTGTGAAAGGGGAAGTGTGTGGGATGATGACATCTTGCCATGGGACCAAATAAGGCCTTGATTGAGCTAATATTGGGAGTTTTCAACCATGAATCCATGCTATAATTTCTAGAAGAAGTGACTGAAGTCATCATCCAACAAATAATCTTCTTGAAGATCTTCAATCCAATCACTATGTAACTCTAAGAAAACCACCTCCATGTGGGGTTGATCTTGAAGGGATATGAGGCTATCCATAACCTTGCTGAAAATTTTCATTCTTATGGTACTTCCTTGCATATCTTTTAGCCAATTCAGCTGCATCAAATAGTGTGGTAGGCTTTTGGGATATTTCATCTACCGATAGGCTTGGTTCCAACCCATAGATATACTTATGCAATTTGGCATCATCGCTAATGCTCTCCACATACATGGTCAAGCTCATAAAATAATTTGTGTACTCATGCATAATGAGATTATGTTGGCCAAGAGTGTACCATCATCTTGCTAACCACTCTTTTTCCACGGGGGATACAAACACTTGAACCATATGCATTTTAAATTCTTCCCAATTGATGAACTGATGATTCTCTTGATTGATAGAGCGCCATCATGTGTGGGAAAATCCTTCCAAGTGGAGGGAGGCAAATATAATTTTCTAATCATTAGTGCAGTGTAGATATTGAAGTAGACTCTAACTTGGATGTCTATTCCTCCAAGTCTGATGGTGAGGGAGATAGCCTATTGCACTTAATGAGAATAATCTTATCACGTAGATCATGAGGGCCTTGCTACCCATGAAACTTTGGCTATCCATACATCCCATGATGTCTATACATACCTTGTTGCCCATACATACCATGTGGTACATTTATCCCATGCTGCCCATTATAGCCATGCTACCCATTATTTCCATGTTGCCCATGATTTCCATGCTGGCCATTAAAACCATACTGTCCATGATAGGGATGATTCATATAAGTTCCATTGGGTCTCCGAGGGAGAGTGGGGGAGCTTCTACCAATGGTAGGATAGGGCCTCAATGGGGGATTGGCTACGTGGTTGATGGGGGAGCTCAATAGGGGCTCATCATGAGCATGACGGGGTTCACTAACCTCGTAGGTATAAGGGGGAATACCTTTAGATCCAAGGATGCAATTTGGGCCATGCAATGGCTCCAGTGGTGGTGGGCATCTAGATTTGCACTTGAATTCATTTGCCGTCTCTTAGGATGAAGTTGTAGCTAGCTGAGCAACAAGAATGGTGAGTTGCTCCAAGGTTTGTTGAGTCCTAGATTTTGAGAGGGCCATTTTCTAAATTTCTTAATCAAACTTGGACATCATTTGATGGTGGTTGGTGACTATGTCATTATGCCTCTCGATGTGACAAAGCTCATGTAGACATAAGGTGTGGTTGAGTAGTTGTAGGCATGCATATTGGGCATTTCCTCATGGATATCACCATGGTAATCTCATGCTAAGCTAGGTTAATCATTCATGGAGGTCTTGGAGTCTCTTATCTCCCTCTGGAGTTCTTCATAGGCCTTACTTTTGCCTTTATGACAAACCATCTATAGGACTTGCTGTTAGTAAATGGGGTGTAACTTTTGGTGGGAAACTCTGATTGATGAGATTTTTAATTCAAATCAAAGGGGACAAAGCCCTTTTAGATGAGATATTAAGCTTTGTGACAGAAAATGATCAGGATATTTTGCAATGGAATTTTTGTGTCTATCCTAGAGTGGTCTGTACCCTGTCCACAGTGACCTCAATGCACAAAAATGGCCATAACTTTTAGAGCGTAGATCCTATTGTGGAGGATTTTAATTCAAACAAGAGGGGACAAAGCCCTCTTTGAGAGAAGCTATAGGGTTTATTGGCAGGTGTAATACAATTTTTTTTGTAATTGAATATTTATGATTGTCTTGGTTGACTATGACTAAAAACACTGTTTGTCCCTTCATGCAAAAACACTATATGAATGGCTTATATGTTGAGGGGCCTGAGCAACATCATAAATAACATCCTAAGCATACAAATCATCATCTCAAGTACATTTTCACATCCATCTTCTTTCTCATCAATGCATAAGTGGAGCTTAATGCCATACATCTCTTTTGTCATGCATACACTTCAAGTGTCATACATAGGTATCATATGCACTGAAAGGGTGTCCAAGGGGGATCATTTTATCAAGAGAGGTCATGATCATAGGAGAGTACTTACACCTACATAAAATTATTGGGCTTTGGATCATTGGGAGAGGTGGGAAAAGTTCCCCCTAGGCCAAGTTGTGTACCCCTTCAAGGTCTTAAGTGGTAAGGGAGGGTCACCTCTCTTTTGGCTTACCACCTCACCTGTCATGATTGGTCTTTTTCCTTAGAGTTAGAGTATACATGATTTTTTAAAAAATTAAGCAATTAGGGTGAGATGCATTAGAAAGGAGACATTGGGTCATTTCATGAGATGCAAGGATGAACAAGAGCTTGGATAGGGATTACCTTGGCAGTCCAGTGACTCGTTAGCTGCTACTTACCCATTTACAAAGGTCTAATACTAACTTGAGATTAATTCAAGGCACACAAGATGTGGGAGCTTTTGCTCAACCGCCAAGACCCACGGACCGCTTATTGCTTCAAGCGTTCAAAGCGAGCTCTAATGGCTATCTCTCACCTAGCCGATGCGCCGTCGATCCTACGAGTGTAGTGAGCTTACCTTGATGTCAATATGAGTTGCTTTCTCTCTTGCATACTCCGGTAGCTTCATGATCCTAGATGCTAGCTCAAACATCCTCAAGCCTCCTCCATCTCCAAGCTCCATCCACCATAGCCGTGCATGCAAGAGAAGAGAAGAGAAGAGAATAGAAGAAGAGAAGAGGAGATGGTGAAGAGCTTCACCTTCTTGATCCCTCACTCTCACACACTCACTCTCTCACACTCTCACACTCCCTCTCTCAAGAGCACACATAAGCAAGGAGAGGAGAAGAAGAGAAGAAGAAAAGAGCTCTTGTTAGCCACACACCAAAGAATGAGCTTCTATTCACTTTATACATACCCTAAAAACCCCATGGGCGCCCATCCCTTTTTACATGACCGGCCATTGTGGCAAGGTACCTTTTTCTAATTCCCTCTTCTTGCTTCATGCCCTAAGCCTATACCCATCTATTCTTTTACAAGTGGCACAGGAGGGAGCCTGGCGCTCTTTTACAAGAGTTTTTAGAATTTTTGAGGTGCCTTTCATTTAAAATTATGCTTTTGGCCCCAGCTTAGCTTTAGAGGTCACCTGTGTGTCTTTGCTCTTTTTCCATCTTCTTCTCGCTTTTTCATTCATTCTTCCACCTTCTTGGCTTGGTGTGAACATTACCCCCCTCCGAGACGGGTGCCAGTCCCATGGCACTCTTGGCTGCTATTGGGGTTTAAGAGGCAGTTGGTGAGGTAGTCGTGTAAGGGTAGGGCCACGTGTAAACTCAAGTGCTCATGGAAGCTTGGTAATAAGGTTTGTTGGAGAATTAAAATGGATAGAAAGTGGTTGACGAGGGCCTCTGAAGTCGGTGGTTTGTCACCTTTGTGATGCTTGGAAGGAAAAGGTATGGTGCTCTACCTAAGGGGGGGGGGGTGTCGATCTTATTGTGTAGTGTATTGTGCTCGTGCTGGTGGAATGGGGAGTTGGGTCTAACCACAGGCTAGCTTGGGTGATGTTCCACACTTGAGGACCCCATTCGTGCAAGGGAGGTGCAGTGCAAGTAGCGTAGGGTGACAAGTCTAACCATAGGCGAGTGGTATCCCCTAGGTATGTCCTGTCCTTCATGTGCCCTAAGAATGAAGTGGGGGAGCAAAAAGGGCGAGGGGGTTAGGAGCAGGGCCAGTCAACTGAATCCATCGAGCATGCCTAATGTGAGGACCCCTAGGTGCAGTGATTGTGCTCAAGTGCTTTTGTAAGTGGGTTGTTTTGTCCATTCCATGCGTAATGTTCCTCTTGCTCTTTCTTGGATTCTTGTTCATTTTCTTTTTCTTCTTCTTCTTTTTGTTTTGTTTTGTCTTTTTTTTGGGAATAGTATTACACTAGTAGAACGACAGCCTATGCGTAAATTTCCTCGTCTGATTTAGGAGGAGAAGGGGGTCAGATGGATTTGCTAAAAAATTGATGTCTTTACATGTACCCTTTGAGATTCATGCAAATGTGGAGGGAGGTGGTGGAGAGGAAGGGATGGTTGCACCTAGTGAACTAGCGGATGGATCAAGGCGAGGGGGTTTGTGGGATCACCTCTTCTCTGAATCTCCCCATAATGAATTCAAGCTCAGCGTCCTCCCCCTGCTAGTCTTCTTGTTGTATCCCTTCTTCAAAGCCCATTGCGTCCATTTCCTAGGGGGTTAGGCTAGCCAGTAGCAGGTATTTCTGTTGCTCTTCTAGGCTCAGCCTAACATCTACAGGTTGGGGTGGCATCTGCAGCCTTGCATGCAGGGCTTTGCGTGCAATGCTTAGTTTTTTCTGTACCACCTCCAATGACTCCTTTCCCTCTGGGCGGGTCGTGTCCAGTAGTGTGTTAATGAAGGCCTGTTGCTAGGCACTGAAGGCTGTTTGGACAACATTTGCTTTACTCTCTATGAGGATTTTTTCTTTCTCCACCAAAGTGAGGCACTATGCCAGTGTCTTCACCCTTTTTTCATTCTACTTTGCCCATTTCTTTGCTCTCTTGTTCATTTCTTCCATGCTTTCTCCCTACTTCTGTACCAGGGTTACGAGCTTCAGCTCTTGGGCTTTGAGTTCCCTGCTCATGTTCTCGTGCTCTTTCCTTCTCAAGTGTAGTTGATCGGTCATAGACTCCCTCCTACTCCCTCTCCTACTTTCTCTCCTCTTCTTTGGCATTCAAACCCTCCATCATTGGCTCGATGTTGGTAGTTTTCACCTCCAATTTCCCATGTTGCATCAAGAGGAGCTTATACTCTCTCTACATCTGCACCAATTCTTGATTCTCATCCTCGAGCCATTGCTTGTAGCTCTCATCCATGTCCTCCTTGTCCTTTAATTCCTGTTTGAGGTCAAAGATCTGTCGCTGCTACATGGATATTGTGCGGGTTTTTTCAAGCTGGAAAGCACCTACTGACTCCTTTTTCACCACCAACTCAACCACAGCCATCTTCTTTTCCTCCTTAGCCTTCTCCAATTGGGAGAGAAACTCGGTGACGTACTCATCATAATTGGTTGGTGGCGTCACTGTTGTGTGGATTGGGGTGGTCGAGGCTTCCACTCTCTGACGCTTCTGGTCCTGTCTCGACTCAGCATCTACGGCTAGTCTCTTTTGCCCTATAGCTGTGGTCTCTGTGATGTTTCCCTGGGCCATTTCTTTATTGATAAAATATTGCATCCAGGCCATGAAGTTGGAGACCTCCACGCTGGTGGGGATGCTAGGGGTGAGGGTGGTTGGTTTGGTGGGGGGCACCATGAGCTTGGGGATAGGATGGAGAAGGGCCTTGCCTTTGCCTTCAAGGATAGCGGGTGGCGTGACTTCTGGTACATGCATGCTGGAATTAGGCCCTTTCTCCCTCAGCGGGCTCCAGGCTCCCAGTTCATCGGCCATGCTCTGCTGCTCAATGGACCGTCGTGTGTCTTCGGCCAAGTCCTTCTCCTCCTTCCTTCTTAGTTCCTCTTCTTCCTCAGTAGCTCTTCTTTGCCTTTCTTCTTTAGATTTCCTGTACTCTTCCTCTAGTTTCTCTTTTTCTTCCTATTCTTTTCTTTTCCTCTTCTTGGCCTCCTGTTTTGACACCTTTTTAGCCCTGTTGACTTCTTCCTTTGCTTTTTCATCTTCCTGTTTCCTCTTCTTCTCCATCTCCTCAGCCTCCTTGAGGGATTCTCTTTTTTCCTTTTCCAGGTCCTCTTTCTCCTTCTTGCGGCCTTCATCCAGCTTCTTTTTCTTTTGTGCCGTCTTCTTTGTGGGTTTCTTGGCTTGCTTTTTGACCGATTGTTCTTCTTGTTCCTGCCCTTCCTTATCAGTCTCGGTCCTCGCTGGACCGCTCTTGGTCCTAGTGAGGGGGTGACCTATCAAGCATTTCTCCTTTCCCTTCTTCTACATCTTGTGTCTCCTTTACTGCCTCCTAGATGAGCACAATCAAAATGCTTCCATAGGCAATAAATGAGGCCTTGGACGAGGCCTTCTTTCTTTCCATGGCCTTGGAAGCTAGGGACTCCCCTCCTGCTGGTGTGCTTCCTAACGTTAGTGCTCTAGCTGCCCGATCAATGGTTTGGCGTACATAACCATTTCAATCGACTTCATGCAAGGTGTGAGCCACTACGTTCTCCAGCATAGGCATGTTGATTCGACGCATTAAGTCACTGTAGTGCTGGCTGGAGAAGAGCGTGTGTACTAGCTTTGCTTGCAGTCTCTGGCTTCCGCATCACGAATGTCCTAGATGATGATGCCATCATTAGGTAGCACATCCTCCTTTTTCATTTTCAGCATGGCGTACACATCCCTCTTCTGCTTCTTCTCTATCTTTGGCTCTAGTCCCAATGCCTTCTCCACCAAGGCAAGGTTTAAGTGAACCTGTACATGTTTGGCGTTTTCTCCCCTTCCTATCATGACGGTGCCACACTCATTGTCAACGTTGTAAGTCCTGAGAAACTCCACACACTTTGTGTGGTCAGGTTCTTGCGCAAATTTCTCGAGGTACTTAGTGAAGTTGCATTGTTCGACGACTCTCTTGGACGCTTCCTCCTTGGCCACCACACCCTCTACGTTGTGAATGGTTCGGAACTTAAGCTGGTTGTAGGTGCGGCTTTCAAGAGTGATGCGGTATTGTGCTCTTTCCTCCTCCATGAATGGAATTCAGTGGGCATGGTCTTGCTGCAACATCTTTTGTTCCTGTCATAATCCCAAGTTTTCATTAGCGCTTCCAAATTAACAATTCCTAAGAAAAGTCATAGTTAAAAAGAAGGACTCTATATGTTTATTGAATGAAAGCATTAAAATCCCATCCAATGTAGAATCTTCCCTTCCGGCTTTAAATTTTTGCCCTTTATTTCAAAGTTCTCTTGCCATTTCCTACCTCGCTTGTTGTTTATGTGTTTATGCATTTTACTTGATTTTTCTTGGTTTTAATTTGATTCACCTCACCCCCCTCCCCTCCCATCTTGAGAAGAATCCTTCCTAGGATTGAAGGTTTTCGAGGTTGAGGACAGCCTGCAATGGATCTAGGAGTTACTGGCGTAAGAACCAGGTGTAGAAATTGGGGTTGTACTCTAATTTGGCTTCGTGGTCTAGATCAAAAGGTCAAGTGCCCATGTGTGTGATGTATGTGAGAGCATCAGTTAGAGAGTCACCGAAGGTGACGCGGCTAGCAATATGTAGCTCTTCCTCAGTCAGTAGTAGGCGATCGAGGTAAGGGTATCTCTCGATGTGCTCTTTTAGGGGGCGGCCACAAAGAGTGGTTAACACTCTATATGAGGTTGGTGACATAAGTGGAATCATACTCTGTTGTTTTGATTGCGCGGCGTTGCTCAGCGTTTGTCATGACTCGGCACCCTTCTACTTCCCATTACAACCTAAGAGTGTACAAGGGCCTCAAGAATGGGGATTCAATCTCAACAAGTTTGGATAATTCTAGAATTTCTTGGTCGGTAATGGCAACAGAAGTGGTTCACTGATCATATGATGTGATGAGGCGCTGTTTGAGGGCTTTCTCTTTAGAGATCTTGCTGTTGAGCAATAAATTAGCGGAGTTAGTTGCTTTTGTGAAGGCAAGTTCAAACGTCTCCCAAGAATAAGGCATTGTACAAACTTTGGTTGCAAAAGGCTTGTGCAACAAGCCTAAGTCTAACCAGTCGTAGCTCAGAGCTAGCTCTCTGAAAGTGGCATTGAGCTATCTAATGCAATCAATCACGTCATCCCCCGTATCTTTGGCTAGATCTGAGGCTAGTGTCAAAAATGATTTCCGCTCATAGGAGGGTTCAAGACGTGCTGGTGGTTGGGGTTTTGATAGCCCTAGAGTCTTTGACAATGAATAGTTGTGGTTGCGGGTGTTCTTAAGGTTGCGGTTGGACTTCCTGGCTTAAGGCTAGGGAAGTAGCAGCTACTTCTAATTGGATTGCTGCCTTCAGAATGGATCATTGTAGTCGGATGGGCTCTAACGGGTGATGGCTCATGTGACGATGTCTGTCGTTTGGGCCGATAGGCTTATTCGACTCTCTTGGGCATGTGTGTGGATGAGCTAGATGGATGTGGGCCTGGGGAGCACTACGGTTTATGGTTTTGAGGTTCTATGGGGCTTGGGGTGATCAAGCTTGGGGGCGACATACGAGTGGTGCACTTGGCTGTGTGGGCTTTATGGATCCATATCTAGGCGTTCCCCTCATAGTAGCCTTGCGCGTGCAAGAGGGATTTAGGAACCCACGTTTGCTTGATCATGCACCAATTTTTGTAACTGCGCTTTGGTTTCCTAGATTTAGAGCTTCGGGTTTGATGAGGTTGTGTGCGTCAACTCCTAGGCGGTGGTTGTGGCTATCTAGGCCTCCATTGAAACCTAGGCTATTGGGCCTTAGCTTTTACTGCCATGAGAAATGGTTCTTGAGAGGTGGTGGGTGGTGGCTGAGCACTACCCTTCTCCTTAGATTCGGCTGCTAATAGTTCTACCAGTGGTCATGCGGACTGGGGTGAGGTTGTGCAGCCCTTGCTGAAAGTTGTAATAATACAGATGTTGCCTATGGCGAGGTGAATGTGCTGCAACTCATAATCAACATTGCAATGAGTTTTCTTTTTGAAGGTTTGCCCTAGCAGTGTCTCTGTGCCTGCGTCTTTGGAATCTAGCAACACGTAGAAGATCATTGGTATAGTCTCAGACTTAATAGAAATGATGGCCCTGCACTTGGCGAGAAGTGTGTATGAGCGGTCCCCATATGGGCTTAATTTGGCGTTAGTGGGTTGTAGTGGTGGTTTGCCAAGTTGGGTCCAATGATCGTAAGTCAAGACATTGAAGTCCGCTCCCTCGTCAATCAAGGCATTGAAGACGCATGTTCGCTTGGCAGTGACCATGATGTGCAGGTATGCGGCCTCCATGGTTTCCTCATCCTCATTATCAATTTCGGTGATGGTGGCTACTCGTACTTTGATAGCGGTTCCAACATTGGTGGCCCATGCAAAGGATGCATGGGAGGATAGTACTTCTTAACATGACTGCCATTGAAAAAGCCTATTCCCTCGCAGTCTAAAGTCTCGAGCTCAACGTTGCCCGTTCGGTTGATTGCACGGACTTTGAAAGGTCTAAGACCCCTAAACTTCATTTTTTGCTTATGCCCCACTGAGTATAGGAGCACTAAGTCTCCTTGTTCGAAGTCACATTACTTGACCTGCTTGTCAAACTAGCTCTTGCATCGTGCCTTCTCACATATGAGTGCATGAATGGCTAGAAGGCGAGTCTCCGAGAGGCTTTCAAGATCAACTAGGCATTGCGTCCATGCCTCCTTTCCTTCCCATTGCTCCTGAAGTGCAATTCTTAGGCTAGGCACGAAGAATTCTACAATGAGAATTGCTTCGGTTCCGTAGGTTAACCTAAAGGGGGTCTAGGCGACAGCCGTTTTATAAGCTGTGCAGTAAGCCCACAAGGCTGCCATCAGCTTGTTATCCCAGTTGCTGCGCGAGGCAGAGACCACCTTGGTTAGGACATTGACAAGAATCTTATTCGTGGATTCTGCCTCGCCATTTGCTTGAGGGTAGTATGGAGAGGATTTTCAATGGATAATTAGGAAGGTGGATAGGAGATGCGCTATCACTTCATTAATGAAGTGTGTCCCCTGGTCACTGACTAGTTCGATGGGGCAACCAAATCATGAGATCACCTGCTCCCACAAGAACTTGGCAGTCATTCTAGCATCGTTCTTTCGTGTTGCTCTTGTCTCTACCCACTTCATTAGGCATCTATGGCCACAATGATGTATTTGCCTTGAGAATACTATGCAGCGAGGCTAATGGGTCCTATGAAGTCGATTTCCCATTTTTCGAAGGGTTTTCATGCAATGATTGGAGTCAACTCCATTTGATCCTTGTGAATCGAGACCTTCGTCTGCTGACACTCGTCACAATGCTTAACAAATTGTGTGGCATCACGGAACAATGTTGGCCACCATAGTTGAGACTGCAGCACCTTGCGGACCGTCGTGTCTCCGCTAAAGTGTCCACCAACAATTTCGTTGTGTGCCTCTGAGAGCACGTCATGCATCTCATGCTCGCACAAACAATTGCACAGCAATCCATCTTGCCCTAAGCAATACAGTTGGTCTGCTATGAATTGGTAAGGTTGGATTTTGAGAATGAGTCGCCTTAGCCTTTCCTTCTCTATCTGTTGCTTAGGCAATCCATGCTCAAGCACTTGGATTATGTCATCTGCCCAATATGGCATTAGATCGGCCTTGAATAAATCTCTCTTACTGGAGAGGTTAAAGAGGTGGGTGTCTAGCAATTCATCGGTAATGTATTCTCCAGCGGCTTCTCCTATGGGGATGCGTGACATATGATCAGCCATATAGTGTTGTTTTCCCTTCCGTACAACAACGGAGAAGTCAAACTCCAAAAGCAAAAGGAGCCACCCAGCTATGCGTCCTGTAGCGCAAGGTTTATTCACTAGATATAGCAATGCTTGATGGTCCACAAAAAAAGGTAAAGGGTGTAGCCAATAGATAATGCCGGAACTTTTTTACAGCAAACACTATGGCCAAGTCCTCCTCCTTCCTTCTTAGTTCCTCTTCTTCCTCAAGAGCTCTTCTTTGCCTTTCTTCTTCAGCTTTCCTATACTCTTCCTCTAGTTTCTCTTTTTCTTCCTGTTATTTCCTTTTCCTCTTCTCGGCCTCCTATTTTGACACCTTTTTAGCCGTGTTGACTTCTTCCTTTACTTTTTCTTCTTCCTATTTCCTCTTCTTCTCCCTCTCCTTGGCCTCCTTGAGGGATTCTCTTTTTGCCTTTTCCAGATCCTCTCTCTCCTTCTTGCGGCCTTCATCCGGCTTCTTTTTCTTTTGTGCCATCTTCTTTGTGGGTTTCTTGGCCTGCTTTTTGCTCGATTGTTCTTCTTGTTCCTACCCTTCCTTATCAGTCTTGGTCCTGCCACTGGACCGCTCTTGGTCCTGGTGAGGGGGTGACCTGTCAGGCGTTTCTCCATTCAGGGGTGACTTGTCAGGCGTTTCTCCATTCTCTTCTTCTGAGCGCAGTCAAAATGCTTCCATAGGCAATAAACGAGACCTTGGACGAGGCCTTCTTTCTTTTCGTGGCCTTGGCAGATGGGGACTCCCCTCCTACTGGTGTGCTTCCTAGCGCTAGTGCTCTAGCCGCCTGGTCGATGGTTTTGCATACATAACCATTCCAGTCGACTTCATGTAAGGTGTGAGCTGCTACATTCTCCAGCACAGGCACGCTGATTTGATGAATTAAGGTGTTGTAGCGTTGGCTAGAGAAGAGTGCATGTACTAGCTTTGCTTGCAGTCTGGCTTCCGCATCACGAATGTCCTGGATGATGATGCCATCATTAGTTAACACATCCTCCTTTTTCATTTTCAGCATGGCGTACATATCCCTCTTTTGCTTCTTCTCTATCTTTGGCTCCAGTCCCAATGCCTTCTCCACCAAGGCAGGGTTTAAGTGAACTTGTACCTATTTGGCGTTTTCTCCCCTTCCTACCGTAACACTCATTGTCAGGGTCCTAATTCCTAAGAAACTCCACACACTTCATGTGGTCAGGTTCTTGTGCAAATTTCTCGAGGTACTTGGTGAAGTTGCATTTTTCGATGACTCTCTTGGCCGCTTTCTCCTTGGCCACCACACCCTCTACATTGTGAATGGTTCGGAACTTAAGCTGGTTGTAGGTGCGGCTTTCAAGAGTGATGCGGTATTGCACTCTTTCCTCCTCCATGAACGGAAGTCGGTGGGCGCGGTCTTGGTGTGACATCTTTTATTCCTGTCATAATCCCAATTTTCCATTAGTGCTTCCAAATTAACAATTCGCAAGAAAAGTCATAGTTAAAAAGAAGCGATATGTACGTGGAAGGTAATGGTCCAATCCAGGGCTCGTAAAATTGGTGCTGTGGTTAGAGCCTTCTTCAACTCTTCATATGCTTGTTGGCATGCTTTAGTCCATTCAAAGACAATCAGTAGCCTGTATAAAGGTTTGGCTATCAATGCGTAATTCAGCACAAACCGCTGATAGTATCCTGTATGACCTAAGAAGCATTGGACTCCCTTGTAGTTGGTTGGGGGTGGAAGGTCGACAATAACCCTGACTTTCGAGAAGTCAGTGGCAATGTCGTTCTTTGACACCACATGGCCGAGGATGCATCCATGATTCACCCAAAACTGGCATTTCAAGGGGTTCAAGGAGAGACAATATAGGCGACACCGCTCAAAGACTGCTTGGAGTTTGTCAAAGTGTTCCATCCAGGTCGAGTGAACGCATAGGTCATCCACAAATACTTCCAACTCCTTGCAAAGCATGTCTTTAAATATGGTGCACATGAGGCGTTGGAAGGTGGCAGGGGCATTAGTCAACCCAAAAGGCATGGCTATGTAAGCAAAGATGCCCCACTCGGTGGCGAAGGCAGTCTGCCTGTCAGCAGGATGCACTTGCACCTGATTGTATTCGGAGAAGCCATCCAAAAAACTGTAGGCCTCCTTGCCCGCCACTCTTTCAAGCATGTGCTCAGTGTATGGCAATGGATAATTGTCCGTTTCAGTAGCAGCATTCACCTTCTTCTAATTGACACACACTCTAATTTTTCTGTTTTTCTTCATCACGATGACTATGGGTGATACCCAGTCCGTGTGCTCAATTTCATAAATGAATCCCACTCTCATCATCTTATCAATCTCTTCCTTGACAGCATGAGCGTGCTTTGGATTCATTGGGTACAGTCATTGCCTCACCGGCATTGCATCTGGTATCATGGGTATATTATGAGTCACTACACTCAGATCTACCCCTTTAAGCTCTTCCAAGGACCAAGCGAATACGTCTACATACTCTCGCAAGAGAGCGACAAGACTTGTTTCTTCTTTCTCAGTCAAGTCATCGGCAATGAAGGCTGGTCAGGGTGTCTCCCCTTCCTGTGCTAGGTTCACCTCCTTGACCCTGGCTAGTCCCTCAATTGGTTTGCTTGTTTTTCCTTGCCGTTTGGCACCCAACAGGATCACTACCCTATCTCCTTTCTTGAAATTTGTAAATCTTTTAGGGAGCTCCCGTGGTTTTCACTGTTCGTCTATTTGTGTGTCCCTGAGTTGTTTCGCCCTTTCCTGCTTCAATCGTCTGCGCCTTAGGTGGATGGGTAGGTCCCCATTGGTGCGTGGGTCTTGGGTGGCCTAGGTATTTCTGGGTCGCTATCCGAGCTTACCTCCGACTCAGAGTCGAACTCACCGTCTTCACTAGAAGAGGGGGTCTCCCCTGGTGGTCGTAGTTCAGATGGTGATTCTGTCCTAAGCATCGGTGTCGCTCCCAATTGGGCTAGGCTTGCTTGCTCAAGGTCTATGGCTCCTACATGTTCTAACCAAGCACGATCACAATCCATGTGCATGATCCCTCACTCCATCCTATAGACACTCATTTTCTGTGGCTTGGAGTCCGCTTGTATTTGTTCTATTTCATGTCCCTCAGTGTCCTATTCTACTCTATCTATCTCACCCTCACTTTCGTCACTGAAGGATTGGCAGTATTCGTACTCGTTATCAGAGGCCTCTACGTCAGACTGCTCGTCATCTCCTAGGGCTTGGTATATCTCTCATCGTTGATCAGGGACTAGGGCCCAGTTGTACATAAGGTTCAAGTCATGCACCCTGGTCCATTGCCACTTGGATTCGCCTAAGAGATCCTGGAGTGGTTTGAAGTTTGCTGTTGAAATGCCACCTAGCTTGTTTGTTAAGTATTCCAAAGCCTCCTAGAGTTCTCTTTTGTTTCTTGGCACTTGGAAGGTGACGGGCTTAGGTCTCCCAAGAAGGGTTTCATCCATCATGAAAATTGGTACGGAGGGCGTGCCGTCATTCATGCCCATCATCTTGATCGCTTGCTCATATGCCTCTTGATCCGAGAACGGCAGGTCGACTATAGCAAGGACATGCATCCAATCTCACTCATCCTCTGGGCATGGGATATACTTGGTCAAGGGCCCATAAGTCTTATTGACTTAAGCATTACCCTTGAGCATCGCGGAGATGGCATCTAAGTCGACTGATGAGGTCTTCCAAGTATCCATCTCTACCCTCACAGCTTCCGTTCTATTGCCTAGGAAGATCAAGCCATTACGCCAATCTTCAATAACTCTGGCATTGCGCATCCAGGGTTGGCCTAACAAGATATCGTAGTCCACCCCCTTCATGACTATAAAGTCGACAGAGAACTGGACACCCACGATTTTCACTGGCTAGTTTTTAAGTACTTCGAATGGCTTCACTCTCATGTCGTTTGCTAACGTGACATTAAACTGAGCAGTCTCAATAGGTGGGTTTCCCCAGGTCTGTAGTACTACGTGGCTCAGCACACTAACCCCGGCTCCTGTGTCTACGATCCCCTTTCTCATTGTGTCGCTTAAGGCTAGGATTGGTAACACTACATGCATCTTGGTGCCTTCCTAGAAAGAATTAACATGCAAGGATTTTGGCACAGAGTACAACATTAGACTTAGTATTTGTGTTTTTGCATCATGATCGTGCAGATCCATAACTTCTTCTCATGACCCCTCAACCCATTGCTTGAGGTCTTGCCATAGGGTGGGATGCTGCTTAAGCAGGTCTCCCAGGCTTAACATCACAGGGGTGGTCACTAGTGTGGTAAGGAGGCTGTCAAAAACTACTCGTCTCTCTCCTAAACTGGATTGTCCTGGCCAACGGTTGTGACTGATTTGCGGGCCTACAACATCAAGGCTTGGTCTAAGTGGTGCTGCCTATGGTGCAGTTGCATCTCCTGACTTTGGTTGAGGGGGTGAGACATCTGTGCTTATGCTGGGGAGATCATCAATATCGTCCTCTAGGATGGGCTCAGCATCCTTGAAGTGCTCTTGGGCCTCTTTCACCCAGTCCTTCACTTGCTCTATGGCCTCGAGTTGGTGCTTCGGATGCGGGTATTCCCCTACCTTCGCACTTCCATTTTCGGTCGTCTTGGGGGCTGAAGTTTCTGCCTCTGCATCTGTGACCTTCTTTCCAACAAGCAGAGTCATAGCACTCTCAATTTTCAGTGCGATCTTAGCTTCCGACCTCCTCTTCCTTCGCCTACGGCTCTTCTTCCCTATCGAGGCTGCATCGAGGTTGCTGGGTCCTGGTAGTAACAACCTAATTCTAACAATGCTACTTTGTCTTTTTTGCTATAGTACTCCATTACATAATGTGATCCTATAGGCTTGGACACACAATATGTAGAAAGCCATGATCTAATTGTAGTTATCAATAAGTTATATGCGTATAATGATTCGGTAAGTCATGCATTGTAATTACTCTAGATTGATCTTTGGTTAGGTTGCGGAATCCTCTCAATGATCTATTGCATTTGGATGAGCTATTGGATGGCAACCATGGAGCTTGGATTCCTAGAGCATCCCTCTCTTTTTTGGCCTTATGCTTCATACCTAGCAAACAGGCCGCAACCACTCTTTGAAAGGTGAACCCCATTGGCCCTTCCTGTGCCTAATGAATTAAGTTAGTTGTCCCTAGGGTAGACATAAACCCTAAGGCATACCTATGTTGAGAAATTTCCAATCACACTTTAGTCCCTTTGTGAGAAGCAGTGAGGGCTCAGGACCAGAATCCCATATGCATAGTAGGAGAAAGTACCACCACTCAATTCCTATAAAGCATTGTACTTGCACTCTTTTTCTAATGCAATGATAGTACTCTTTTCTTTCCAGTAAAGTGTCATGTCATTGTCAATACACAAGATTGTGTTTATGAGTCCAAGTCTCAATCTTGGAACCTAATTCACTTGTGTAACAATTTGTCCTAGTCAAGGTCAATGTCTTCATGAGTTTCTTTTTCCTCTTTCAACCTCCATAGCTTCTGCATCTGCCATGCTCTAGATCCCGTGTATTTCACATGGTATCAGAGCGGAATGAGTTGATCTTTGTATGTGTCAAAAGACAAGCAATGGCAGTGAAGTATCAAAAGATACTAGTTTGAAATTTGATGTTTATTGCTTGAGTTTGACTTGATGATCTTCAAAAACTCTTCATAGCTTTCCCTCCTTGCTGATTTGATGGTTGAATACTTGCTGAAAAATTCAGATTAGAGTGGCCTTGGCTTGGTTTAAGCGGTAGGAGAGAGAAAATGAAGGAAAAATGAGCTTAACAATAAGTGGCTATGGCTGTCCTGTCAAAACAGGGACCAACAACTGGTAAATGAGCTCCCACGCACTCCACAGGTTGAATCTGCTCAAACCCTTTGAGGTGAAGGACCCTCACTAATGGGTCTAACTCCCCCTAAGAGGGTTTGTACTCATTATGCTCGAGTTGAGAGATCTAAGCCTTCAAAGTGGTCAGGTTTCATACCTGGCAGACCTGCATCAAATTGATCCTGATGAAGAAGGGCCTCTGGGCCATTACCACTGGAAAAGAAAAGAAGCCTTGTGATGTGGATATTTCTATCACTTGGCAAAAGAACGAGGATAAGGCTCAGGCCATTATCAAACTGGAGCTAGATGATAGCTATATCCACCATGTGGATAACTGTGAGACCTCACTAGATACATGGAAGAGACTTGACACCTTGTTCGGTGCACAGTCTAAATCATCAAAGTATGGTCTCCTAATTGAGTTTTTCATGCTTGAAATGAAGTTCAGCACACCACTTGCCACACATCTAAATTACATGGAAGGACTTCTAACCCAACTTGCTAGAATCAACATTAAAATGGAAGAAGATGTTTGCATCGGTGTTCTACTTAAGATTTTGCCTCCTGAATATAATAATGTATCAACAACTTTAATCAACATGCCAAATCCTGAACTTCTTGATATGCGGGCATCACTATTAGAAGAGGAAAAGAAGCTAAAAACTAAGGAAGAACCAAGTACCTCTAGAGATGAGCGTGCATTATATGTTGGCAACAGGTACAAAGGCAAGAAGGATCAGCTCTTCTGTGACTTCTGCAAAAGGATCGGACACACCGAGAAGTTCTGCCACTCTAGAAAGAGGTCCCAAAAGGCCTATCTAGTTGCAGTCAAAGAAGAAGAAGAAAATGGAGCAAAGCAAGAAGAAGAAGACCACCAAGAGAAGGACAAACCTCATCAGTCCTTCTATTCAGATATACTTTTTTAGTTTTGTATTTCCTAGCCCTAATGCCTCAAACATAAATTTGTAAACTCCTCAGTTATCCTTGTACTACAACCTCTGTACACTTTGTGAGGTCCCTGCTACAGCCTATGGATGTCCATCATGTTTGTGGTACCCACACTTAGCCTTTTCTGTGATAGCTTCTAGTGTTTTTGCCATGTTTATGGTGTGCCCACACTTTGCACGTGTTGCTTTCACTAAAGCCTCTACACACTTTGTACTTTTGGTTGTGATTGAGGAGGGGTGTTGAGATATTTGCAATCACACCTACTTTAGTCACTTTGTGAGAAGTAGTGAGGGATCAGGACCAGAATCCCATATGCATAGTAGGAGAAAGTACCACCACTCAATTCCTATAAAGCATTGTACTTGCACTCTTTTTCTAATGCAATGATAGTACTCTTTTCTTTCCAGTAAAGTGTCATGTTACTGTCAATACACAAGATTGTGTTTATGAGTCCAAGTCTCAATCTTGGAACCTAATTCACTTGTGTAACAATTTGTCCTAGTCAAGGTCAACGTCGTCATGAGTTTCTTTTTCCTCTTTCAACCTCCATAGCTTCTGCATCTGCCATGCTCTAGATCCCGTGTATTTCACAACCTAGACCGCCTAGTCCCTATGTGACCTATCCACCGAGTGGCGCTCCAGTCCACTACGTGGAAGAGCCAAATGAGGAAGAGACTTACTTATACCCTTATGTCTCTCACGATGACGAGGGCAATGCAATTTTTATGGATTATTGACCAATACTGATAATGGCGTTGAGGAGAGGATGAGATAGAGGCCTAGGGGGGTAGACACAGGATCCAATCATTTGTTGGACTTGTGGTCACCCAGGTCATGTCTCATCATGTTGCCTCGAGAGGAAGCAGCATAACAGAGACAAAGCTGACCTAAGGTGTGTTGAGTGCGGAATCACCCATCTCTTCGTCGATTGCCCAAAGCAAAAACCTTCTTCAAGTTTAGCCAACATACCATCTGTTCCATTGGGACTGTTTGGTGTCGAGAACCTCGATGGGCAGCGTGAAGGCATATCTACAACACACCACAGAAGACAACACAATGTGAAAAGCCTCTTTCTTTGCAGGTGGTGACACCCACCACAAGGCCCAACGATAGTCCAATGCGCCAATCAAGAGAGCCAATGGTGGCCAATAAGCACCATCAAGGCCAAGGCACACTCCATCACACAAGAGAGCTCTATCTCTTTTACTTAAGAGAATGATCATCTCCCTTTCACCTTTTATCCTTGGTAAACTCCATGTGGCACTTTGCATGTGGGATAGAATCCCCTTTTTACCAAGCTTGTGAGCCCTCCATCCCCTTGTAAAAAAAAAAGGGTGTTTTCTCCTCTTTCTGAGCACATTTTCTGAGATCTATAACTTCTTGGTATGACATCCGAATTGTAAACCGATTTCACAACCTTTGAGAATCACTATATATATATTCTCTATATAACGTGCATTCATGGCCTATTTATAAATATCCTAATCTGTGAATTTTTCTTGAATAAAACACAACCCTTTTCTATTCAATCTATAAGTAACCCCTTTATATGACACCCTTCTATATGGTAAAAATGCATAAAAATAGTGTTTTAAAAACCCCTCATTTTGAGCTCACATTATATATACATATATTCATGAGTGACCCCCCCCGAGGGTACGGCTGGCCATATGGTTGGGAATATGGAAGTCTTCTGGGAAATCTACAATGCATGATGTCATGACCAAATCTGTTGCAGTTAGCGCAAGGTCTCGATCGAGGGTCTTGTCACATTGGACGTTCGGGCGTGTTGGTCATCTCCACATGTCTTGCAACTTGGCTATCTCCATCTTGACATTGGCCAACGTCTCGGTGGCTTTTTCATTATCTTGGGATGATGGGGCTGGTCGTTCACTAGAGGCTGACGCTCTCTTTGAACTTCGCAAGTTGGTTTCTTCTGAGTTGGAGCTCCTCGAGCTCCGCTCTTTCAGCTGATCATCAACTTTGATGACTTCATCAAAAACCCTAGCTAGCACATCTCACTGCAATCTCGAGTTGGCTACCAAAGCCTTATATAGTTCCTCGTTTTGAATTCCGCTGATGAACACAGTTGAAACTGCTCTTTCTGTCGGTCATTCACCCGTAGGGATTCTCTTGAAGAGGCTCCTCACGTGGTTTACGTAATCGGGAATGTCCTCCTTCTCTTTCTGCTTGACATTCATCAGTCGTACTAGCAGATTGTCAGAGTATCCGGGCTCGGCAAATCTTTTGATGAAGAGATTCTTGAGGCTATTGAAATTTGCTCGCTCCGCGGCATCTAAGCTTGTATACCAAGTCCTTCCCTTGTCACCTAAGCGGAGCCCAAATGCTTGAGAGCGTTGAGTCAGGTCGCTAAGACCGTTGGCTTCGCAGACTTTCTTGAGCTGCTCTACAAAGCTGTATGGATCGTCGTGGGGTTGGTACTTGTCGAGCTACTTTGCGACCATTGGGATTTTAGACTGGCTCTTAGAGCCTTGGGTTGCTCCTAATCTTGCCAACAGTGAGGTCGCCAATGCTACAGCACTTTGCTCTACTGCGGTGTTGTCTAGCAATCGCTTCATAAGAAGCTCGCTCAATGTTAAGTCTCCTTCTAGGGCTCTCTCATGATCCATTCGGTTTCTGCCGGCTAAGTTTAGCACTTGCTGCACCTCATGCAACTCCGTGCTTTTCCTTTGACTCCTTGCCTGCTGGTCTCTATTGTATGCGACTATACTTTGCAATGCTTTGTGGGCTAGCTTTCTCTCTTCTTCTAAGTTTGCGATGATAGCATCTACTGTCCGGTTGTGGTGCTCATACTGGGCATGCGCATCGTAGCTACTAACCAGCTGCTAAATAGTCTCTCGGAAGATGCCTAAGTTGAGTTCCTCGCTAGACCTGCGGTCTGAATTTTCTTCTGCCATAGTCGAGTTCTCGTGCTCCACCAAGCTATCGATTAGGTTGAGCAGATTTGTCAAATCCACTTCGTTTGTGCCGCTTGCTTGGTCCTACTTCGCGTGTTGATGGTTTATCTCTGTCTGTGGATTCTCTCTTATTTGTAGGTTCCTTGAGTGGTTTATCAGAGTGAGTTCCTTGACTTATTAAATACAATCCTCAATTTATATCCACTCAGTGCGTGTGTTCTTTCCAGTGGACTTGTGCTCAATCATGCTTTCAGTTTTCCTTAAGTGCACTTCAAGTGCGGAAATTCAAGGTGAGTGCGGCAAACAGTCTCTAAGCAACTTACGCACCCTCGCTTTGTTTTGGGCCTGATAAGCTCTGGCCATCTTGACAGGCTATAGGGCTTTTCTGTTACGTTGTCTTTTCCATTTTTGGGTCCAATCAGGGTTTTATGGCTTAGTGGGTTGCCTCTAGGTCTCTAGGTTTCTAGGTCTCGCGACAGCCCACTCAAACTGCTAAGCGGCTGCGCCTTACTATTTTGTCTATTTCACGTGCCAGAATCAAGTTCTGAGCATCAGGAGGGCTTGCAACAGTTTGCGCTACTGGGTCAGGTCAAATTTCTGAAAAGTTGAGGCAAATACACACTTGGCCCAACTAGTCCGAATTGTAGGGGTCTAGTGGGTGACTTGGACGGGCCGAATCACACTGGTCCAAGGACAAAACTTTTCGCGGGCGGAGGTCCGAGTGCCGTCACTCGAACGGGCCGAGTCAGGTGTTGAGTCGAGGGCCGAGTCAGGTCTTGGACCGAGGGCCAAATTGGTAAATGGGGCCGAGTGGACTATGGGCCGAGTGTCTAGTTGGTCAAAGCGCCGGAGTGCCATCACTCGGACGGGCCGAGTGGACTATGGGCTGAGGGTCGATTAGGGTTTCCAGGTCGAGCCAACCGAATGGCAGGGTCCGAGGGCCGAGTCTGGGACTCTGCCTAACAACGGCCACTCGAACGGACCGAACGCGGTGTGATGAATGCCACACGACGATGATTTCGATCAAATCTCATGATTTAGGCAATCACTCCAAGCACAAACTTCCAGATCCCAACTAAGGCACCAAGGGAAGTGATTGGTATACCTGGGGTGAGCAGTAGGCTCTCCGATGACGAGAT